>NC_053399.1:86599608-87799608 GCF_905171765.1 Bufo bufo
GATAGATAGATAGATAGATAGATATGAGATAGATAGATAGATAGATAGATATGAGATAGAGAATAGATATGAGATAGATAGATAGATAGATAGATAGATAGATAGATAGATAGATAGATAGATATGAGATAGATAGATATGAGATAGATAGAGAGATATGAGATAGATAGATAGATAGATAACAGATAGATAGATAGATAGATAGATAGATAGATAGATAGATAGATACAGGGAGTGCAGAATTATTAGGCAAGTTGTATTTTTGAGGATTAATTTTATTATTGAACAACAACCATGTTCTCAATTAACCCAAAAAACTCATTAATATCAAAGCTGAATAATTTTGGAAGTAGTTTTTAGTTTGTTTTTAGTTTTAGCTATTTTAGGGGGATATCTGTGTGTGCAGGTGACTATTACTGTGCATAATTATTAGGCAACTTAACAAAAAACAAATATATACCCATTTCAATTATTTATTTTTACCAGTGAAACCAATATAACATCTCAACATTCACAAATATACATTTCTGACATTCAAAAACAAAACAAAAACAAATCAGTGACCAATATAGCCACCTTTCTTTGCAAGGACACTCAAAAGCCTGCCATCCATGGATTCTGTCAGTGTTTTGATCTGTTCACCATCAACATTGCGTGCAGCAGCAACCACAGCCTCCCAGACACTGTTCAGAGAGGTGTACTGTTTTCCCTCCTTGCAAATCTCACATTTGATGATGGACCACAGGTTCTCAATGGGGTTCAGATCAGGTGAACAAGGAGGCCATGTCATTAGATTTTCTTCTTTTATACCCTTTCTTGCCAGCCACGCTGTGGAGTACTTGGACGCGTGTGATGGAGCATTGTCCTGCATGAAAATCATGTTTTTCTTGAAGGATGCAGACTTCTTCCTGTACCACTGCTTGAAGAAGGTGTCTTCCAGAAACTGGCAGTAGAACTGGGAGTTGAGCTTCACTCCATCCTCAACCCGAAAAGGCCCCACAAGCTCATCTTTGATGATACCAGCCCAAACCAGTACTCCACCTCCACCTTGCTGGCGTCTGAGTCGGACTGGAGCTCTCTGCCCTTTACCAATCCAGCCACGGGCCCATCCATCTGGCCCATCAAGACTCACTCTCATTTCATCAGTCCATAAAACCTTTGAAAAATCAGTCTTGAGATATTTCTTGGCCCAGTCTTGACGTTTCAGCTTGTGTGTCTTGTTCAGTGGTGGTCGTCTTTCAGCCTTTCTTACCTTGGCCATGTCTCTGAGTATTGCACACCTTGTGCTTTTGGGCACTCCAGTGATGTTGCAGCTCTGAAATATGGCCAAACTGGTGGCAAGTGGCATCTTGGCAGCTGCACGCTTGACTTTTCTCAGTTCATGGGCAGTTATTTTGCGCCTTGGTTTTTCCACACGCTTCTTGCGACCCTGTTGACTATTTTGAATGAAACGCTTGATTGTTCGATGATCACGCTTCAGAAGCTTTGCAATTTTAAGAGTGCTGCATCCCTCTGCAAGATATCTCACTATTTTTGACTTTTCTGAGCCTGTCAAGTCCTTCTTTTGACCCATTTTGCCAAAGGAAAGGAAGTTGCCTAATAATTATGCACACCTAATATAGGGTGTTGATGTCATTAGACCACACCCCTTCTCATTACAGAGATGCACATCACCTAATATGCTTAATTGGTAGTAGGCTTTCGAGCCTATACAGCTTGGAGTAAGACAACATGCATAAAGAGGATGATGTGGTCAAAATACTCATTTCCCTTATAATTCTGCACGCAGTGTAGATGATAGATACAGATGATAGATAGATAGATATTAGATAGATAGATATTAGATAGATAGATAGATAGATAACATATTGGGTAGTAATTTTAGACACATTCCTGAGTTCACCCTCCCCTCATGTCATATCGCCGCACACGCAACATCAAAGACCAATTGGTGCATGCAGATTTGGGCACAAAGAAAATCCCATTTCGCACATACTTTGGAGCACATAGAACAGGGTGTTATCTCTGTCATGGATGTGTGAATTGTCCCCTGATGCTTAAGGGGGCCATTTTCACACATCCATTGACTAGAGAGGAGTATAGGATCAAACAATATTTAACCTGTGATTCAGCGTATGTTGTATATGTGTTGGAATGCCCGTGCCGCTCTATGTGGGGGAGAATACATTGGATGTTAAAACTAGATTGAATCAACATAGGTACATAATCAAGGAGAAGAAACTTGACCTACCTGTATCTAGAGATGTCGCGAGCATAAAACTTTCCGTTCGCAAACGCGAATTTCCGCAAATGTTCGCGAACGGGCGAACCGCCATAGACTTCAATAGGCAGGCGAGTCGGGTTTTAATCCATAAAGGGCATAAATCACCTAACATTCCTAAATTGTTTGGAATAACGTGATTTAAAACATCAAGTATGATGTTGTATCGATCAGGTAGTGTAAGGGTTACGCCCGCTTCACAGTGACAGACCAAACTCCCCGTTTAACGCACCGCAAACAGTCAATTTGCACAACCGCAAACTCTCCATTTGCACAAGGTTGGATACCAAGCTAGCCATGTCCCGTTCCTTGTCCTCACTGACGTCATTGAAGGTCTCTTCCTCCACCCGCCACGTACAACACCAAGGGTCCCCTAAAGGTGACAACAAGCCCCCTGGGACGCCTGCTGTGGTTGGTCTTCCACCTCCTTAAAGCCACCTTCCTCCTCTGACTCCTCTTCTTCAGACTCCTCTCTCTGCGTTGCCGCAGGTCCAGCAATCAACGACGACAAGGCTGCTTCTGGTGGTGATGGTGACCACAACTCTTCCTCTTCATGCTCATCTACGGCCTGATCCAGCACTCTTCGCAGGGCACGCTCCAGAAAAAACGCATATGGGATGAGGTCGATAATGTTGCCTTGGGTTTGACTGACTAGGTTTGTCACCTCCGCAAAAGGACGCATGAGCCTACAGCCATTGTGCATGAGCGTTTAGTAACGCGGCCAAAAAATACCCAGCTCCGCAGAGGCTGTCCTCTTTTTTTTAAATTAAAAAAATCTTTTCTTACCAGTTTAATCTCTGTTTTGTCCCCTATCAGGGGCCGGTGTATGGAATAGATTTTAGGAACCGGGAGATGGAAAAAAATGCTTGGTCGGTCCTCTCACTTCCAATTTGGGGCACTGCGCGTGCGCCGTGCAATGTACTGTGCTACCCTATATGAGTGGTATGTTAAGTAGTACTATTCCTATCAGTTTAATCCCTGTTACGTCTCCTATCAGGGGCCGGTGTATGGAATAGATTTTAGGAACCGGGAGATGGAAAAAGATGCTTGGTCGGTCCTCTTACTTCCAATTTAGGGCACTGCGCGTGCGCCGTGCAATGTACTGTGCCACCCTATATGAGTGGTGTGTTAAGTAGTACTATTCTTATCAGTTTAATCCCTGTTACGTCCCCTATCAGGGGATGTGTATCGAATAGATTTTAGACAACCGCAAAGAGTTGTCAATAGTTGACACACTCATGACATAAATTGTATTCCTCTATGCGTCAATCTTGGTGTAGTGATGACTGTGCTCGTGCGCACGTTTGGGAGATTGCAGGCGATGGCGGTTTTTCAAAGTCTATGGTCGTGCTGAGGTAGTTCAGTGACAGTTAAGTGACCCAGAAAACAATGATTCTGCAGTGTGGGCCCATTGTTGGTCTAGTAGGCTTTAATGATCACTTTAGATGATCACAAAGAAAATTAATGTTTTTTCTATGCAAAATTATCCAGCCGATCGCTTTTGGTCTGTTCACAATGAAGCAACGACCTTATTATCTGGGGTGTTCCAACATTGCCATTGCCAACACAATCATAGAGGTGATCGCTTCATTGTGATACGCAAGCCCCTTCACCACAACAAGGTAACGATCACGAAGGGGAATTGACACATGTATGTGCCTTTTTTTTTGTTTTGTTTTTGCAGCCACAGTGCAGCACCAGAGGCCAGAAAAATTAGGCATGCACACATGCCTGAAAAATTTGGTATTGTAGCAGCGGCCGGAAAAATTGATGTTTTCCAGGCAGAAAGTGCACTAAAACATTGCGGCTTGAACCCTAGTTGGTGGCGGAGAAGTTACGCAAGTCATCCGGCATGATTAAATACAGCCCAAATACAGACCATTTTTAGCCCAAGGCATCTCATCAGGCCTTTTTTAGTCAAATGCATCCCCCACTGTCAGTCCCTTCGGGATCCATGCCTCATTCATCTTAATAAAGGTGAGGTAATCTACACTTTTTGACCTAGGCGACTTCTCTTCTCAGTGACAATACCTCCTGCTGCGCTGAAGGTTCTTTCTGACAGGACACTTGAAGCGGGGCAGGCCAGAAGTTCTATTGCAAATTAGAATAGCCCAGGCCACAGGTCAAGCCTGCACACCCAGTGGTCAAGGGGTTCATCGCTCCTCAGAGTGTCGATATCTGCAGTTAAGGCGAGGTAGTCTGCTACCTGTCAGTCGAGTCGTTCTCTGAGGGTGGACCCCGAAGGGCTGTGGCGATGTGTAGGACTTAAAAAGCTCTGCATGTCCTCCATCAACAACACGTCTGTAAAGCGTCCTGCCCTTGCCGGCGTGGTCGTGGTAGGAGGAGGATTACTTTTACCTCTTCCCCTGTTAGATTCCCGTTGTGCTGTGACATCACCCTTATACGCTGTGTAAAGCATACTTTTTAACTTGTTTTGGAACTGCTGCATCCTTTCCAGCTTCCGGTAATCCAGTAACATTTCAGCCACTTTCTGCTTATACCGGGGGTCTAGTAGCGTGGCCACCCAGTACAGGTCATTCTCCTTCAGCCTTTTTATACGAGGGTCCCTCAACAGGCATGACAGCATGAAAGACCCCATTTGCACAAGGTTGGATGCCGAGCTACTCATGTCCCGTTCCTCATCCTCACTGATCTCATTGAAGGTCTGTTCTTCCCCCCAGCCACGTACAACACTACGGGTACCAGATAGGTGACAACGAGCACCCTGGGATGCCTGCTGTGGTTGGTCTTCCTCCTCTTCAAAGCCACATTCCTCCTCTGACTCCTCTTCCTCAGACTCCTCTTCCAGCGTTGCCGCAGGTCCAGCAAGCGATGATAATAAGGCTGTTTCTGGTGGTGATGGTGACCACAACTCTTCCTCTTCACGCTAATCTACGGCCTGATCCAGCACTCTTCGCAGGGCACGCTCCAGGAAGAAAATAAATGGGATGATGTCGCTGATGGTGCCTTCGGTGCGACTGACTAGGTTTGTCACCTCCTCAAAAGGACGCATGAGCCTACAGGCATTGCGCATGAGCGTCCAGTAACGTGGCAAAAAAATACCCAGATCCGCAGAGGCTGTCCTAGTACCCCGGTCATACAAATACTCGTTGACAGCTTTTTCTTGTTGGAGCAGGCGGTTGAACATTAGGAGTGTCGCAAATGAAGCGCCTCACTGGTATTGGAAAAGTGCCATGTAGGTACGCCTGAAATGGCCACACACCTTCCTGGCCTGCTTAAAGGACGTCCTGTAAGCCTGGGTACTTATGCACAAAGCGTTGTACGATCAGATTCAACACATGTGCCATGCACGGAACATGTGTCAACTTGCCCAAATTCAATGCTGCCAACAAATTGCTTCCGTTGTCAAATACCACTTTGCCGATCTCCAGTTGGTGCGGGGTCAGCCACTGATCCACCTCTGCGTTCAGGGCGGACAGGAGTGCTGGTCCGGTGTGACTCTCTGCTTTCAGGCAAGTCAACCCCAAGACGACGTGACACTGTCGTATCCAGGATGTGGAATAGCCCCTGGGGAGCTGGGGGGGTGCAGTTGATGTGGAGTAAGAGGCAGCAGCAGAAGAGGACTCAGCCGAGGAGGTTAGCAAAGAGGATGGAGTAGGAGGAGTAGAGGAGGTGGCAGCAGGCCTGCCTGCAAGTCGTGGCGGTGTCACCAACTCCTCTGCAGAGGCACGCATTCCATGCTTGGCAGCCGTCAGCAGGTTTACCCAATGCGCAGTGTACGTGATATACCTGCCCTGACCGTGCTTTGCAGACCAGGTATCAGTGGTCAGATGGACCCTTGCCCCAACACTGTGTGCCAGACATGCCATGACTTCCTTTTCCACAATAGAGTACAGGTTGGGGATTGCCTTTTGTGAAAAAAAATTTCAGCCGGGTACCTTCCACTGCGGTGTCCCAATAGCTACAAATTTTTGGAAGGCCTCAGACTCCACCAGCTTGTATGGTAAAAGCTGGCGGGCTAAGAGTTCCGACAAGCCAGCTGTCAGACGCCGGGCAAGGGGGTGACTCTGTGACATTGGCTTCTTACGCTCAAACATTTCCTTGACAGATACCTGACCGTGGGCAGATGAGCAGGAACTGCTGAAGGTGAGAGGCGGAGTGGCGGGTGGTTGAGAGGGGGCAAGGAGGACAGCAGTGGTTGACGTGGCTGAAGATGCTGGACCAGGAGGAGGATGGTGGCTTTGAGTTTGTGTGCTGCTTGTACTCATCATGTGTTAATCCCATAGGCGTTTGTGATGTGAGATCATGTGCCTTCGCAAAGCAGTTGTACCTAGGTGGGTGTTGGACTTCCCACGACTCAGTTTCTTTTGGCACAGGTTGCAAATGGCATCGCTGTTATCAGAGGCAGACACACAAAAAAAATGTCACACTGCTGAGCTTTGCTATGACGGCATTCTGGTGGTGGCAACAGAATGCGTTGATTGACGTGCTGTCTGGCTGACCCCGGGTGCCGATACATGCTGTCTGACTGTGCCACTAGCTCCTTGCGACGACCTCCCCCTGCTTCCAACTCGTCTCCTCCTCCTCTCTGTCTCACCATCTGAACTTTCCCCCTGTTCCTCTTCTCTTCAAGCGGGCACCCACGTGACATCCACAGACACATCGTCATCATCAATCGCTTCACTTGTATCTGACAACTCAGCAAAGGAAGCAGCAGCGGGTACATCATCATCATCACACCGTACGTCCATGTGTGTAATGCTGCCTGACTGAGACATATCCCTGTTATCTACATCCTCTGGCAATAATGGTTGCGCATCACTCATTTCTTCCAACTGATGTGTAAATAACTCCTCTGACAGATCAAGTGAAGCGGCTGTGGTGGTAGTGGTGGTGGTGGCGGCTGGCGGGCGAGTGGTAACTTGAGAGGTGCCCGAAGCTGAGCTGGAGGAGGATGGTGCGTCAAGGTTCCGAGCGGAAGCTGTAGAAGATTGGGTGTCCTGTGTTAGCCAGTCAACTATGTCCTCAGAACTTTTCGAGTTCAGGGTACGTGACCTCTGAACACTGGGCATTATTCTAGGGCCAAAGGAAATCACAGCACCACGACGGCCCCTGCGGGGTGGCCTGCCTCTGCCTGTCATTTTTTTTAGATTCGTGGTACTATGCGTGCAAGGTACTGTGCCACCCAATATGAGTGGTGGGCAGTGGGCACAGTATAGTCAGTGGGCCTGACACTCACTGGCAGGCAACTGCAATTATATTACAGAGAAACAATTTTATGACTTTTTTATCTGCAAGGTACTGTGCCACCCGATATGAGTGGTGTGCACACAGTACACGCTGTGGGCCTGTGGCTTCTCACACACGGGCAGGCAACTGCAATATATATATAGAAATTTTTTTATAAAAGCAGACTGATGTACCAGCCCTAAAAAGGGCTTTTTGGGGTGCTGTCAGGATGCTGTCCTTACAGCAGATGAGTCTTTGAGGACTGGAGTGGACACAGAACGCTGGCCTAGCTAACGATTTCCCTAACAATTCAGCAGCAGCTGCACTCTCCCTGCTCTCACTAACACTGCAGCTTCCGAATGAATCTAAGATGGATGCTGTCCTTGCTTTTTGAAAGGAGGTGAGAGGGTCTGGGAGGGAGGGTATGCTGATTGGCTGGAATGTGTCTGCTGACTGTGAGGTACAGGGTCAAAGTTTGCTCAATGATGACGTATAGGGGGCGGACCGAACATCGCATATGTTCGCCCGCCGCGGCGAACGCGAAACAAGCGATGTTCGCCGGCGAATAGTTCGGGACATTTCTAATGCCCCCATATCTGTACAAAAAACCAAAAATATTACAGTAAAAGTGGCTCCTTAGTGACCCCCATATACAAAAACAGATGAGGTGCTACCTTAGTGCCACAAAAACAGATAAATTGTCCCCATATTATCCCCTACAGAGTTAAAGTGATCCGCACACATTTAAAGTGGACCCTTAGTGGCTCAACATAGTGCCTCCTTAGGGCCCCACACACACAAATTGCCCTCAAACTGTTAAAATGCCCTTGAGTTCATGCCTACCACATGTTGACACTGATTGTTGCGTGTGCAAAACTTCAGGAATGAGTGAACCAATTTATGCAAGCAAATACATTGGGAATTGTATAGGTATATAATTTCCTATCCCTTATATAAACTGCAACCCTAAATCCAATCAAATGTGTTAACTAATATAATGTGATGAACAAATGCTGTAAAAAAGAAACCCCACATATATATATGGCAAGCATGTTCCCTGTTTGATAAGTGTGTGTGTGGGGGTGATAACATGAATATAAGTCCATGTTACCCTTCACCCCGGGTTCCTCTGAATCACAGATCCTCCTCCTCTCCCTTAATGCTGCCATGTCCCTTGCTGCCTCTTATTCTTCACTCAAGCTGAAGTAAGAGCTGCAAACAAGGACATTGAGGTCGCAGGGAATGATGGGGGGGTGCTACATTTGGTCAACTGACGCACAAAGTAGCACTCAAGTCTAGGTCTGCTGTCATGTAAGGCATTGGTATTAACATTTTTTTTTTTTTTTGTAAATTGAAATTTTTCACGATAGCATATATGCATTACAATGCAGTGAGCTAAGGTCAGAAGTAGAGATGAGCGAACTTCTGTTTTAAGTTCGGCGTCTAAAGTTCGGCTTCCGGTTAGTGAAGGATCCCGATATGGATTCCGAATTCCGTTGTGGTCCGTGGTAGCGGAATCAATAATGGCCATTATTGATTCCGCTACCACGGACCACAACGTAATTCGGAATCCATATCGGGATCCTCCGCTAACCGGAAGCCGAACTTTAGACGCCGAACTTAAAACAGAAGTTCGCTCATCTCTAGTCATAAGTCATGTAAGGCATTGGAACGAAGTGCAGCACCATGCATAATAATAATGATAAAACAGTCAAAAAGGAACGGGACCCAAGATGGGGTCACAACGCTTCATGTTCCTCTCCAGTGAATCAGAAGCAGTGCAGTCAGCAGCACTCTTCTTTCTTGCCTGGTTCACAGGCACAACACTGCGCTACAGTCCAGAGTACAATGCCATGCATGCAAGCAAATATACAGCAGCCATTTTGTATACAGCTCGCTGCCTGAGCCAGCTGGGCGATGATAGCGTGAGGCACCTGGCATCGGAAGCAGGTTCAGTAAGAACATATACACTAGAGAGGTGGACTGTGGAATGACTGGTTGCAGGGTGTACAAGACTGTGGAATGACCGGAAGCAGGGTTTACGTGAGACAGTGGACTGACCAGCAGCAGGGTGTGTAACAGACTGTGGACTGACCAGAGGCAGGGTTTACACTAGACAGTGGAGTGAATGGAGGCAGGGTTTACACTAGACAATGGACTGACGGGCAGCAGGGATTACACTAGACAGTAGACTGACTAAGGGCAGGGTTTACACTAGACAATGGACTGAACAGAGGAAGGGTTTACACTAGACAATGGACTGAACAGAGGAAGGGTTTACACTAGACATTAGACTGACTGGGGCAGGATTCACACTACACAGTAGACTGACCAGTGGCAGGGTTTATACACTGCGTGCAGAATTATTAGGCAAATGAGTATTTTGACCACATCATCCTCTTTATGCATGTTGTCTTAATCCAAGCTGTATAGGCTCGAAAGCCTACTACCAATTAAGCATATTAGGTGATGTGCATCTCTGTAATGAGAAGGGGTGTGGTCTAATGACATCAACACCCTATATTAGATGTGCATAATTATTAGGCAACTTCCTTTCCTTTGGCAAAATGGGTCAAAAGAAGGACTTGACAGGCTCAGAAAAGTCAAAAATAGTGAGATATCTTGCAGAGGGATGCAGCACTCTTAAAATTGCAAAGCTTCTGAAGCGTGATCATCGAACAATCAAGCGTTTCATTCAAAATAGTCAACAGGGTCGCAAGAAGCGTGTGGAAAAACCAAGGCGCAAAATAACTGCCCATTAACTGAGAAAAGTCAAGCGTGCAGCTGCCAAGATGCCACTTGCCACCAGTTTGGCCATATTTCAGAGCTGCAACATCACTGGAGTGCCCAAAAGCACAAGGTGTGCAATACTCAGAGACATGGCCAAGGTAAGAAAGGCTGAAAGACGACCACCACTGAACAAGACACACAAGCTGAAACGTCAAGACTGGGCCAAGAAATATCTCAAGACTGATTTTTCTAAGGTTTTATGGACTGATGAAATGAGAGTGAGTCTTGATGGGCCAGATGGATGGGCCCGTGGCTGGATTGGTAAAGGGCAGAGAGCTCCAGTCCGACTCAGACGCCAGCAAGGTGGAGGTGGAGTACTGGTTTGGGCTGGTATCATCAAAGATGAGCTTGTGGGGCCTTTTCGGGTTGAGGATGGAGTCAAGCTCAACTCCCAGTCCTACTGCCAGTTTCTGGAAGACACCTTCTTCAAGCAGTGGTACAGGAAGAAGTCTGCATCCTTTAAGAAAAACATGATTTTCATGCAGGACAATGTTTCATCACACGCGTCCAAGTACTCCACAGCGTGGCTGGCAAGAAAGGGTATAAAAGAAGAAAATCTAATGACATGGCCTCCTTGTTCACCTGATCTGAACCCCATTGAGAACCTGTGGTCCATCATCAAATGTGAGATTTACAAGGAGGGAAAACAGTACACCTCTCTGAACAGTGTCTGGGAGGCTGTGGTTGCTGCTGCACGCAATGTTGAGGGTGAACAGATCAAAACACTGACAGAATCCATGGATGGCAGGCTTTTGAGTGTCCTTGCAAAGAAAGGTGGCTATATTGGTCACTAATTTGTTTTTGTTTTGTTTTTGAATGTCAGAAATGTATATTTGTGAATGTTGAGATGTTATATTGGTTTCACTGGTAAAAATAAATAATTTAAATGGGTATATATTTGTTTTTTGTTAAGTTGCCTAATAATTATGCACAGTAATAGTCACCTGCACACACAGATATCCCCCTAAAATAGCTAAAACTAAAAACAAACTAAAAACTACTTCCAAAAATATTCAGCTTTGATATTAATGAGTTTTTTGGGTTCATTGAGAACATGGTTGTTGTTCAATAATAAAATTAATCCTCAAAAATACAACTTGCCTAATAATTCTGCACTCCCTGTACAAGACAGTAGACTGACCAGAGGCAGGGTTTACACTGGACTGTGGACTGACCAGGGGCAAGGTTTACACTATACAGTGTACTAATAAGGGGCAGGGTTTACATTAGACAGTGGACTGATCAGTGGCAGGGTGTACACTGGACTGTGGACTGACCAGGAGCAAGGTTTACACTAGACAGTGGACTGACCAGTGGCAGGATTTACACTAGACTGTGGACTGACCGGGGCAGGGTTTACACTAGACTGTGGACTGACCGGGGCAGGGTTTACACTAGACTGTGGTCTGACCAGGGGCAGGGTTTACACTAGACTGTGGTCTGACCAGGGGCAGGGTTTACACTAGACTGCGGACTGAACAGGGGCAGGGTTTACACTGGACTGTGGACTGACCAGGAGCAAGGTTTACACTAGACTGCGGACTGAACAGGGGCAGGGTTTACACTAGATAGTGGACTGACCAGGGGCAGAGTTTACACTACACAGTGGACTGACCAGGGCAGGACTTACACTAGACTGCGGACTGACTGGGGCACGATTTACACTAGACTGTGGACTCAACAGGGGCAGGATTTACACTAGAAATTAGACTGACCAATTGCAGGGTTTACACTAGACTGTGGTCTGACCAGGAGCAGGGTTTACACTAGACTGCGGACTGACCGGGGCAGGACTTACACTAGACTGCGGACTGACTGGGGTAGGATTTCCACTAGACAGTGGACTGAACAGGGGCAGGGTTTACACTAGACTGCGGACTGAACAGGGGCAGGGTTTACACTAGACTGTGGACTGACCGGGGCAGGGTTTACACTAGACTGTGGACTGACCGGGGCAGGGTTTACACTAGACTGTGGACTGACCGGGGCAGGGTTTACACTAGACTGTGGACTGAACAGGGGCAGGGTTTACACTAGACTGCGGACTCAACAGGGGCAGGGTTTACAATAGACTGAACAAGGGCAGGGTTTAAACTAGATAGTGGACTGACCAGGGGCAGGGTACACACTAGACAGTGGACTGACCAGAAGCAGGGTACACACTAGACAGTGGACTGACCAGAAGCAGGGTACACACTAGACAGTGGACTGACCAGGGGCAGGGTATACACTAGACAGTAATCACATGAAGGAGGAAGGGCAGCTACAAAATGTTATTAACCCCTTAAGGACCGGGCTCATTTTCACCTTAAGGACCAGGCCATTTTTTGGAAATCTGACCAGTGTCACTTTAAGTGCTAATAACTTTAAAACGCTTTGACTTATCCAGGCCATTCTGAGATTGTTTTTTCGTCACATATTGTACTTCATGACACTGGTAAAATGAAGTCAAAAAAATTATTTTTTTTGCACAAAAAAATACCTAATTTACCAAAAATTTGGAAAAATTTGCAAATTTCAAAGTTTCAGTTTCTCTACTTCTGTAATACATAGTAATACCCCAAAAAATTGTGATGACTTTACATTCCCCATATGTCTACTTCATGCTTGAATTGTTTTGGGAATGATATTTTATTTTTTGGGGATGTTATAAGGCTTAGAAGTTTAGAAGCAAATCTTGAAATTTTTCCGAAATTTACAAAAACTCAATTTTTAGGGACCAGTTCAGGTTTGAAGTCACTTTGCGAGGCTTACATAATAGAAACCACCCAAAAATGACCCCATCTAAGAAACTACACCCCTCAAGGTATTCAAAACTGATTTTGCATACATTGTTAACCCTTTAGGTGTTGCACAAGAGTTATTGGCAAATGGGGAGGAAATTTGAGAATTTGATTTTTTTGTCTAATTTTTCATTTTAACCCATTTTTTCCACTAACAAAGCAAGGGTTAACAGCCAAACAAGACTGTATCTTTATTGCCCTGACTCTGCTGTTTACAGAAACACCCAATATGTGGCCGTAAACTACTGTACAGCCTCACAGCGGGGCGTAGAGTGAAAGGTGCGCCGTTTGGTTTTTGGAAGGCTGATTTTTATGGACTGGTTTATTTACACCATGTCCCATTTGAAGCCCCCTGATGCACCCCTAGAGGAGAAACTCCCTAAAAGTGACCCCATCTAAGAAACTACACCCCTCAAGGTATTCAAAACTGATTTTACATACGTCGTTAACACTTTAGGTGTTGCACAAGAGTTATTGGCAAATGGAGATGAAATTTGAGAATTTCATTTTTTTGCCTAATTTTCAATTTTAACCCATTTTTTTCACTAACAAAGCAAGGGTTAACAGCCAAACAAAACTGTATCTTTATTGCCCTGACTCTGCTGTTCACAGAAACACCCCATATGTGGCTGTAAACTACTGTACGGCCACACAGCGGGGCGTAGAGTGAAAGGTGCGCCGACTGTTTTTTTTACACCATGTCCCATTTGAAGCCCCCCTGATGCACCCCTAGAGTAGAAACTCCATAAAAGTGACCCCATCTAAGAAACTACGCCCCTCAAGGTATTCAAAACTGATTTTACAAACTTTGTTAACCCTTTAGGTGTTGCACAAGATTTAATGGAAAATAGAGACACAATTTCAAAATTTCACATTTTTGGCAGATTTTCCATTTTAATATTTTTTTTCCAGTTACAAAGCAAGGGTTAACAGCCAAACAAAACTCATTATTTATGGCCCTGATTCTGTAGTTTACAGAAACACCCCATATGTGGTCGTAAACCGCTGTACGGGCACACGGCAGGGCGCAGAAGGAAAGGAATGCCATACGGTTTTTGGAAGGCAGGTTTTGCTGGACTGTCTTTTTGACACCATGTCCCATTTGAAGCCCCCCGATGCACCCCTAGAGTAGAAACTCCAGAAAAGTGACCCCATTTTAGAAACTACGGGATAGGGTGGCAGTATTGTTGGTACTAGTTTAGGGTACATATGATTTTTGGTTGCTCTATATTACACTTTTTGTGCGGCAAGGTAACAAGAATTAGCTTTTTTGGCACCGTTTTTTTTTTTTGTTATTTACAACATTCATCTGACAGGTTAGATCATGTGGAAATTTCATAGAGCAGGTTGTCACGGACGCGGCGATACCTAATATGTATTACATTTTTTTAATTTATGTAAGTTTTACCCAATGATTTCATTTTTAAAACAAAAAAAAGTTTTAGTGTCTCCATAGTCTAAGAGTCATAGTTTTTTCAGTTTTTGGGCGATTATCTTAAGTAGGGTCTCATTTTTTGCGGGAGGAGATGACGGTTTGATTGGCACTATTTTGGGGTGCATATGACTTTTTGATCGCTTGCTATTACACTTTTTGTGATGTAAGATGACAAAAAATTGCTTTTTTTACACAGTTTTTTTTTTTTTTTTTTTACGGTGGTCACCTGAGAGGTTAGGTCATGTGATATTTTTATAGAGTCGGTCGATACGGACGCGGCAATACCTAATATGTATACTTTTTTTTTTTTTATTTATGTAAGTTTTACACAATGATTTCATTTTTGAAACAAAAAAAATTATGTTTTAGTGTCTCCATAGTCTAAGAGCCATAGTTTTTTCAGTTTTTGGGTGATTATCTTAAGTAGGGTCTCATTTTTTGCGGGATGAGATGACGGTTTGATTGCTACAATTTTGGCGTACATGCGACTTTTTTGATCACTTTTATTACCTTTTTTTGGGAAGTAAGGTGAGCAAAATTTCAATTTCATCATAGTTTTTTATTTTTTATTTTTATGGCGTTCACCGTTCGGGTAAAGTAACATGACCGTTTTATAGATCAGGTCGTTACGGACGCGGCGATACCAAACATGTGTAGGGAATGTTATTTTTTTAATTTTTAATCAGTGATAAATATGTTTTTTGATTTTTACTTTTTTTTCACTTTTTTTCACTTTTCTTTTTACCCAGATCCACTTGGTTCTTGAAGATCCAGTGGGTCTGATGTCTGTATAATACAGTACAGTACAATATATATTGTTCTGTACTGTATTTTACTTACACTGAACAGATCTATGCTTTCAGCACCATGGACAGCAGGACGCCTGAGAGGCGTCCTGTTGCCATGGGAACCTTCCCCGTCTGCTCAGAACTGCGCAGACGGGGAAGGGTAAGGATGGGATCTGGCGGGGGGCTGTCTGGGAGCTCTCTCCCTCTCCATCGGGGGGCTGCAAAGGCACAGCAGCCCCCCGATCGGAGAGGGAGGGAGCTCCCTCTTACTGTTAACTTTTTCCATACAGCGGTCCGTACGGACCGCTGTATGGAAAGGGTTAAACGGCTGACATCGCATCACCGATGTCAGCCGTTTATACCAGGGTGCCAGCAATGTGCTGGCACCCTGGTATACCCACTCTACACCAACGATTATTCAATGGGAGGCGGGCGGGGGATCGCGATCCCGCCTGCCGCACCGCCCGCCTCCCGCACCGCCCCCACCGCCCGCAACACCCCCCCTGCACCTCCCACCGGGCTAAAATCATTCAGAGGTGCAGGGGGGGGTGATAAAAATATATTTTCGGCACACTAAAGTTTCTGATCGCCGCGGTCAGGGACCGCAGCGATCAGAAACAGCAGAAAGCGCAACAAACCGCAGGTCTGAATTGACCTGCGGTTTGTTGCGATCGCGGACATGGGGGGGTCACGGGACCCCCCCGCGCATTTAGCCGAGGTGCCTGCTCAATGATTTGAGCAGGCACCTTGTTCCGATCACAGCCGGCCGGGCGGCAGTGATCGGAACAACACATGACGTACCGGTACGTCATGTGTCCTTAAGGACTCGGGAAACATGCCGTACCCATACGTCATGTGTCCTTAAGGGGTTAAAGGAATGTGTGATCAGAAAGTAACCTACTCTTTAATTCAATTTTTTTTGTTAAATATATATTTAAAGAATTTTTGGTGATTGTTTTTTTTTAATTTTCCATGTCACTGTCTATATATTTTTTAAAAGTCCTACATTGTTTCAGTTTTCTCACTGGCCACTGGGTCTAATATAAAGTGCCTCTTCTTGGTCTGTACAGATCATTTTTCAGCAGTCATCTCATTATAAACTGGCAGGATTACAAGCTATCACATCTAAATAACACAGGATCCACCATTCATAATAAGTGATTGTCACATCTTATCTACTCCCTCCCTGCACAATGACCTCTGCGTTGATCACGAAACATACCTAGAAAACTCTCCTATAGAAGTCAATGAGGTCGACTCTAGATTACTGTGTCTATGGCCCATGAGGATGCCGTAAAGCATATCTCTAAAAGCTGTTAACAGCAGCTCAGGCAAGATGGTGGACTCCAAAATTATGTAAAGCAGTCATCTAATTTTTTCAGTTTTCTCCTGGCCACTAGGTCTAATATAAAGTGCCTCTTCTTGGTCTGTCCAGATCACATTTCAACAGTCATCTCATTATTACTGGCAGGATTACAAGATATCACCTCTATCTAAATAAAACAGGATCCACCATTCATAATAGGTGATGGTCACATCTTATCTACTCCCTCCCTGCACAATCACCTCTGCGTCGATCACATAACATACCTAGAAAACTCTCCCATAGAAGTCAATGAGGTCGGCTCTAGATTACTGTGTCTATGGCCCATGAGGATGCCGTAAAGCATATCTCTAAAAGCTGTTAACAGCAGCTCAGGCAAGATGGTGGCCTCCAAAATTATGTTCAGGAACTGGAAAAAAAAAATAATCTACAACCAGAAAATAAAAAACACATTACAAAAAATGATATGTCACTCTGCCAGAAAAACATTTTTTGTGATGCATTACCTTGAAATTATATTCCACATCGTATAACTTAAAGGGGTTATCCAACACAATTTTTTTTTTTAACATTCTACATCATGGTGGCTGGGCCAGTGGTGGGATTCAATCTTTCCCGATTTTCAGGATTCATCGTTCTGCGGCGTTCCTGTGCAGGTCCCAGGTCTTGTTGACAGGCACAACATGACTGCTGCAGCCAATCACTGACCACAGCGGTGACCATTCACCCATGCGGTAGGTCACTAGGTCATGTGCCGCACGAGTGACAGGTCATCGCTGGTCAGTGATTGGCTGCAGAAGTCATGTGGTGCCGGTCAACAAGATCTGGAACCTGCAGAAGATTGCCGCAGAATAATGCAGCCAAAATCTTGGAAACCAGGAAAGTATGAACCCTACCGTGGGCCCAGCCACCATAAAGTACTAATAACAGTACAAGTAATGTTAAAAAAGTTTAGTGTTGGATAACCCCTTTAAGTTATATGACTGGCTGCAGTGTTCACATGAAGCCCATCAAGATGATGTCGATTACCAGAAACTCTGGAGCTGCGGAGCCGACGCAGCCAGAATCCAGTGGTGGGGACCAGGTAAGTATGAACCCCACCGCAGGTCCAGCCACTCTGAAGAGGTCTGTTCAAAAAGTTTAGTGTTGGATGACCCCTTTAATTAATATAACCAAAAGTTCACTTTAAATAATGAAACCGTTTTATATTTTTATTATTTACATATTTTTTGTATTTTATTTTATTTTTTTAGGTATTTTATCATTTATTGTATTATTTCTACTGTTCTTTATTATCACTCTTTCAATGCAGCCAGAATCCAATGGTGAGGACCAGGTAAGTATGAACCCCACTGCTGGTCCCAGCCACTCTGAAGAGGTCTCGTCTGTTTAAAAAGTTTATTGTTGGAAGACCCCTTTAATTAATGTAACTAAAAGTTCACTTTATATAATGACAAAGTTTTAGATTTTTATAGGTTTTTTTTAGGTATTTTATCATTTATTGTATTATCACTCTTTCAATAATGCTATAATACAAAAAATAAAAAATAATATCAAATAATATAAATGATACAAATAATAATAGTTTATATTATATAAAATATCACTAATAATATAAAAATACTAAATAATAATATAAAAATAATATAAAATAATATAAACGCTACTTACAAAAAATAAAATCAAATAATATAAATGATACAAATAATAATAGTTTATATTATATAAAATATCACTAATAATATAAAAATACAAAATAATAATATAAAAATAATATAAAATAATATAAACGCTACAAAAAATTATAATTTATATTATATAAAATATCACTAATAATAATATAAAAATTATACAATTAAAAATAATAATTAAAAAATAATACATATAATAATATAAAAATTAGATACATTTTAAACAATGTAACACTTTTTAAGAAAGAGACAGTCTTGGTGTCCCACTGGTCCGATAAGAATTGACTGAATAATTAAGACAGCCTCTAGGTACAGTAGGTCCTATGGGACTCTGAGGTTGCTTCTACAATGCTTTAATTGCATATTGTATAACATTGGTCTCTGGGCCCCTCGTTCTGACTCCTGGGGCCCATATCACAGGTGCACAGACCTCTATGCTCTACCTCCCATTAATTATAATAAAAGTGAATTCTTCGGAGAGCGGTGACGCGCGCCTACTGTTTGTCCCTTGGTTCATTCTGCTGAGGGTGTTACACGCCTCTATTACTCCCCAGCCACTCTGAAGGAAATAATATTCCTTCTCCCCATTATGAATCCTCTTGGGCTCCGACAGCAAAATACAAATGATTTGTTATGGTATATGAAGGTAGAAAAAAAAATAAGTTTAAAGTTAATCTTAGCTGGAGGGAAGATAGTAATTGATGTGCTGAGATGTCGTCACCTTCATCCTAAAAAGAATATGAGTTCCAGTTAATAACAGAGTTTATATGATGTTTATATGATGGTTTTTGCTGCTATAATATACATATAAAAGCCTACAAAATGTAATGATAATAAATAATAGAAAATTGAAGTAATTGGAAAAAAAAAACTATAAACATAGAAATTAAGAATAATTAATAAAATAATACAAATTATAATACTAGAATGTATATAACTTATGCGATTAAAGGGGTTATTCCCATGTTTATTGTAAAAATGAAAATCAGACATCCTATTGTCCATGACAATATCTTTCTAATAAACCTAGAACCAGCCCTGTACCTCACATGGATCCAGAGATCTCCCCATTCATTGCTCTGCTAGATTTATATCAAGCTGACAGCTCAAGGGGAGTGTCCATTCTGCTGCTGCGCTCTCCCTGTACCTGTCACCGCCCAGGGGGTCATATAATTACTGCTGCAGCTCTCTGCCTTTCAAAGCTCAGGGGCATGTCTTTGCCACTATAGCTCTCTTCCTATCACAACTCAGGGGTGTGCCATTTCTGCTGCAGCTCTCTCCCTATCACAGCTCAGGGGGTTGGTCCTTTCTACTGCAGCTCTCTCCCTCTAACTATCACAGCTCAGGGGGTGTGTCCTTTCTACTGCAGCTCTCTACCTATCACAGCTCAGGGGGGTGTCTTCTGCTGAAGCTCTCTTCCTATCACAACTCAGGGGTGTGTCATTTCTGCTGCAGCTCTCTCCCTATCACAGCTCAGGGGGTTGGTCCTTTCTACTGCAGCTCTCTACCTATCACAGCTCAGGGGTGTGTCTTCTGCTGAAGCTCTCTTCCTATCACAACTCAGGGGTGTGTCATTTCTGCTGCAGCTCTCTCCCTATCACAGCTCAGGGGGTTGGTCCTTTCTACTGCAGCTCTCTACCTATCACAGCTCAGGGGTGTGTCTTCTGCTGAAGCTCTCTTCCTATCACAACTCAGGGGTGTGTCATTTCTGTTGCAGCTCTCTCCCTATCACAGCTCAGGGGGTTGGTCCTTTCTACTGCAGCTCTCTCCCTCTAACTATCACAGCTCAGGGGGGTGTCTTTTCCGCTGCAGCTCTCTCCCTATTAGAGCTCATGGGGAGTGCCCTTTCCACTGCAGCTCTCCTTCTGTAACTGTCACAGCTCAGGAGCATGTTTGTTCTGGTGCATCTCTCTTCCTATTACAACTCTGGATGTGTGTCCTGTCTACTGCTGCTCTCTCGTTGTAACTGTCACAGATCAAGAGGAGTGTATTTTCTGCTGCATCTTTCTCTTGATCACAACTCAAGAGATGCGTCTTTTCTTCTGTAGCTCTCTCCCTGTAACTGTCACATTTCACGGGTCATGTTCTTTATGCTGCCACTCTTTTCCTATCATAGCTCAAGGGGTGTGCCCTTTGCACCATTAATTATAATAAAAATAAAAGTAAATTCTTCGGAGAAGAAGGGAGTGTGGCCTTTGCACCGTACCTCGCGCCCTGTAAATGTCACCAATACTAACAGTAGATATGGTTGGAGGCCGAAGGATGGAGCTGAGCATGGGTGACCACTTTAGCAGGTGGACGTGCACATTACTATGCAGTTTAAACACCTGGGGTCACCATTATCGTAAAGTAAAGAGAACATCTTAAAACTGAAACATTTTTAAAACAAAAAGTAATTAGTTTTTTATGCTAAATTATTAAAAAAAAACTTTTAATGGTAGCACAATCCCTTTGAGGTATATTATTTAATTTTTTTTATTAAGAAAAGGAGCATTTTGAAATCAGATTGACGTGGGACTGAAAAGATAACTATTGTGTTTTTTTCCCCTCAGAACAGGTCATCAATTTCTGATCGGTCCAATTCCCTGCACCTCCACTGATCAGCTGGACCGTGGCATTACTGTGAGCCCTGTGGCTTCCTCCTAGGCCTGGGACATCACAGCTATCAATCACATGGTCTATTTACAGCTTAGTCCTATTCAAATGAATGGGCCTCAACTGCAATACCAAACACAGTCGCTATACAATGGATGGCGGTGAGCTTGGTAAGCTCTTCAAACAGCTGATCAGCAGGGTTGCCAGGTGTTGGACCTCCACCGATCAGAAACTAATGACCTATCTTGGGGATAAAGGGATATCCTTTAAAGGAGTATCCTCATCTGTTTGCGCGCAGATGTCCATTATTAACCCCTTCCTGACATCCGACATACATGTACGGTGGATGTCGGGTCTTTAACCCCTTAAGGACTTAGGACGTACCGGTACGGCATGGGTCCCGAATCCTTAAGGACCCATGATGTACCGGTACGTCATGGCTTTAATTCGCAATTCCGGCGCCGCGGGGGTTAATCGGAACGGGATGCCGGCTGAAATCATTCAGCCGGCATCCCGTAACAATGCAGGGGGGGGTCATTTGACACCCCCCCGTATCGACGATCGCAGAAAACCGCAGGTCAATTCAGACCTGCGGTTTGCTGCGCTTTTAGCCGATTCTGATCCCCGCGGTCTCTGACCGCGGGGATCAAACTTTAAAATGCCCGAAATAAAGTTTTATTAACCCCCCCTGCCTGCCTCCCCTTGAATAATCGTTGGTGGACAGTGGGTATACCAGGGTGCCAGCACATTGCTGACACCCTGGTATAAACGGCTGACATCGGTGATGCGATGTCAGCCGTTTAACCCTTTCCATACAGCGGTCCGTACGGACCGCTGTATGGAAAAGGTTAACAGCTCAGGGAGCTCCCTCCCTCTCACATCGGGGGCTGCTGTGCCTTTGCAGCCCCCCGATGGGAGAGGGAGAGAGCCCCCAGACAGCCCCCCGACAGACCCGTCCTTACCCTTCCCCGTCTGCGAAGTTCTGACCACTATTGAGCAGACGGGGAAGGTTCCCATGGCAACAGGACGCCGTCTCAGGCATCCTGCTGTCCATGGTGCTGAACAGATCTGTGCTAAAGGCAGAGATATGTTCAGACAAAGTGTAAGTAAAATACAGTATAGTACAATATATATTGTACTGTACTGTATTATACAGGCATCAGACCCACTGGATCTTCAAGAAATATGGTATTTTTTTTTATGCAAAAAAATTAACTTTTTTGACCCAATTTTAGCAGTGTCATGAAGTACAATATGTGACGAAAAAACAATCTCAGAACGGCCTGGATAAGTCAAAGCGTTTTAAAGTTATCAGCACTTAAAGTGACACTGGTCAGATTTGCAAAAAATGGCCAAGTCCTTAAGGTGAAATAGGGCTGAGTCCTTAAGGGATTAAAGATGGTCGCCCAATCCAGGGCCAAGCAAGCACCATAGCTGCCGGGTGCCTGCTGTTCCATACAGCAGGCAGTCGCAGCTAATGTCCGCGATTGGCGCTAATGCTGACTGAGGACATTTAACACCTCCGATTCCGCGGTCAAATGTGACCACGGCACCTGAGGGCTAATACAAGGAAGAGCGTGGTTCCAGGTCACGCTCTTCCCCGGCGAAGATCAGGGAAATCGGCCTGATCTAATAATGAGTTACAGGCTCCAACTCAGGCTTCCAGGCTCATTATTAATATCCCGGTTCAGGCCAGCAGATGGCAGCACTGAACTGGGATGTAGCAATTTCTGTACAGAATAATGGAGCAAATTTCATTATTCTGTACAAGTTGAAGATTTATGATTGCAAGTTGTGGTCCACTTGGGGAAAACAAAAAGTAAAAAAAAAGTTAAAAGTTTGAAAAGAATATAAACTTAAAATCATTCCCCTTTCCCTAAAATCTAAATAAATAATCAAACAAACAAAAAAGGGTATCATGGGCATCGCCGCATGCAAAAATGCCCGTACTATTAAAATATTTAAAAAGTTATCCCATATGGTGAATGGCTTACTGGAAAAAATAAAAAAATGTAAATCAGCTATCATTTTATCTCCCCAAAAAATTAATAAAAAGTCATACACACCCCAAAATTGTATTATCAAAAATTAAAGATCATCCCGAAAAAATTAGCCCCCACACATCTCCATAGACATAACTATAAAAAAGTTATGGGGGTCAGAATATGGCCATGAAAATCATTTTTTTCTACAGCCACTACATCCTATGCAATATTAAATGATAGCATTAGAAAGTACAACTTGTCTCGCAAAAAACAAGCCCTCATATGGCTGTGTGAACCGGAAAATAAAGAAATTTCAACCAGCAGAAGCCCGTGGCTTATGTCTGCGACCAGCAATAATGCCGATCGCAGGCATTTAAGCCTTTAAATACCATTGTAAAGTGCGACCACGGCATCTAAATGGTGAAAAAGACAGTCTCCCCCCCTGCGGTGATCTGAAGAGACCCAGCGTATTAGAGCTGCAATTGCTATTCTGACCAGCAGGTGGCAGACCAACATAGGATAGCAGCAATTTAAGCTTATACTGTAGTTCTATGAAAATGCAGTATAAGTAAAAACAAAAAAAATAATAATTAGTAGATACTGTAGCCTCCTAGAGGGGCTACAAAAACGTAAAAGGCTGTACTATCAAAATTTAAAAATATTTATCCTATATGGCGAATGGGTTAATGGAAACAAAATATCAAAATGGACGATTCGCCATTTCTTCCTCGCCTCTCTTACCCCAAAAAATGTAATAAAATGTGATCAAAAAGTCACACACCCTCTAAAAAAGGAATAAATAAAAGCTACAGATTGTCCGACAAAACATGAGCCCCCTTACAGCTCAGTAGACATAGCTATAAAAAAAAGTAATGGGAGTCGGAATATGGAAATGTAAAAAAAAATTAAAAATACAGGGTGGGCCATTTATATGGATACACCTTAATAAAATGGGAATGGTTGGTGATATTAACTTCCTGTTTGTGGCACATTAGTATATGTGAGGGGGGAAACTTTTCAAGATGGGTGGTGACCATGGCGGCCATTTTTAAGTCAGCCATTTTGAATCCAACTTTTGTTTTTTCAATAGGAAGAGGGTCATGTGACACATCAAACTTATTGGGAATTTCACAAGAAAAACAATGGTGTGCTTGGTTTTAACGTAACTTTATTCTTTCATGAGTTATTTACAAGTTTCTGACCACTTATAAAATGTGTTCAATGTGCTGCCCATTGTGTTGGATTGTCAATGCAACCCTCTTCTCCCACTCTTCACACACTGATAGCAACACCGCAGGAGAAATGCTAGCACAGGCTTCCAGTATCCGTAGTTTCGGGTGCTGCACATCTCGTATCTTCACAGCATAGACAATTGCCTTCAGATGACCCCAAAGATAAAAGTCTAAGGGGGTCAGATCGGGAGACCTTGGGGGCCATTCAACTGGCCCACGATGACCAATCCACTTTCCAGGAAACTGTTCATCTGACACCCATAATGTGGTGGTGCACCATCTTGCTGGAAAAACTCAGGGAACGTGCCAGCTTCAGTGCATAAAGAGGGAAACACATCATCATGTAGCAATTTCGCATATCCAGTGGCCTTGAGGTTTCCATTGATGAAGAATGGCCCCACTATCTTTGTACCCCATATACCACACCATACCATCAATTTTTTTGTTCCAACAGTCTTGGAGGGATCTATCCAATGTGGGTTAGTGTCAGACCAATAGCGGTGGTTTTGTTTGTTAACTTCACCATTCACATAAAAGTTTGCCTCATCACTGAACAAAATCTTCTGCGTAAACTGAGGGTCCTGTTCCAATTTTTGTTTTGCCCATTCTTCAAATTCAGTGCGCCGATCTGGGTCATCCTCGTTGAGATGCTGCAGTAGCTGGAGTTTGTAAGGGTGCCATTTGTGAGTAGCTAATATCCGCCGAAGGGATGTTCGACTAATGCCACTCTCCAGTGACATGCGGCGAGTGCTACGCTGTGGGCTCTTGCTGAATGAAGCTAGGACAGCCACTGATGTTTCTTCATTAGAGACAGATTTCATGCGTCCACATTTTGGCAAATCCAACACTGAACCAGTTTCACGAAACTTAGCAAGCAGTGGATACAGTAGCATGGGAGATGGGTGGTCTCGTAGGGTGTCTTGCATTGAAATCTGCTGCAATGACTGCGTTTACCAGACATCAACACAATTTCTATCCGCTCCTCACGTGTTAACCTCGGCGACATGTCAATGGCTGTAAACAAAGAGAAACTTGTAAATAACTCATGAAAGAATAACGTTACGTTAAAACAAAGCACACCATTGTTTTTCGGGTGAAATTCCCAATAAGTTTGATGTGTCACACGACCCTCTTCCTATTGAAAAAACAAAAGTTGGATTCAAAATGGCCGCCATGGTCACCACCCATCTTGAAAAGTTTCCCCCCTCACATATACTAATGTGCCACAAACAGGAAGTCAATATCACCAACCATTCCTATTTTATTAAGGTGTATCCATATAAATGGCCCACCCTGTACATCTAATTGTTCAAAGTTTCAATTTTTTCAGTATTAAAACACACAAAACCATACACATATGTGGTATCGTTTTAATCGTACTGACCTAGAGAATGAAGGGTACAGGTCAGTTTTTACACATACATAACACGTAGGGACAAAACACAGAAAACTGTGGCGGAATTGTAATTTTTTTTTTCCAATTCCACCACATTTGGAATATTTTTCCCACTTGCCACTACACTGTATGCCATATTAAATGCTAGGAAGGACCGTCCCTGCCTGCCATTGGCTGCTCCCCCCTGACACTGGATGTTTTCATTTGAGCGCGGGGAGAAGCAGCGGCGGTGGCACGGGGACAAGGAGAGGCGCCGGGAGCGGGGATTGAGGTAAGCATATTCAGTGTGAGGGGCCCGGGCATATGGGGGGAACTTAATAGTCTTGGATAACCCCTTCAATGATATCTATCTCATATCTATCTAGCTTCTATTGATCTCTGATCATTTTGACCTTTACTTTTTCATGCCACATTCTGCTCTGTAGCTATAATGATACCATATAATTATCAGGTTCTTAACCTGTGATTCCCAGGTACACCAATGTTGCGGCCACGGGGAATAACAGATACAACACAGACACATCACAGAAACATCAATTAATTTCACAAATAACTTTTAATGTTTAGAACGGTTCCTCCCTAAGGAAGGCTCCCTGAGTATACATCAAAGGTGTGCATGGGTTCTATCCATCGGCAGAGGACAAAACAGCGTGATGTTGGCCTTTTGTCAAACGCACATGTAAAACAATTCTCTTGACGTGTACATTTGATGTGAACAGTGCTTAACATGTATAAATATATGTGTGATCATTAGATATTAATTCCAAGAAGTGTACAAAGAAACAGGGGACATTCATTACGAGTGGAAGAAAGGTGATTCAGATATCAATACAGGAAAGGGTTCTCTGCAGTTCGAGTAAAGTCAACCTATGGATTGCCCTAGCCCAAGAGGTAGCAATGGTTGACACCACATCACCATTTAAAAAGGGCTAGGATTAAAGGGCACCTGTCAGCAGTACCAACTCTATGAAACCATGTACCGTATTTTTCGCCCCATAAGACGCACTTTTTCCCCCCAAAAGTGGGGGAAAAGTGCCCCTGTGTCTTATGGGGCAAATGCTGGCAATTTACATCACAGTCTCCGAGGCTGTTAGTGAGGAGGGTCTGTAGTAGGTGGGAGAGCGGCAGGGCCGTGCAGGCACTGTACTCTGGCCCTGCCGCTCAGTATGTACTGTATACGTAGTGTTAATCATCATATCTAAACTGCGCTCCCCGTGCCCCTCATGTGTACCGTACTTACCGATACACGTCACGCTCCTGTAGTAAGCACTAGCAGCTAGCAGGCAGGCCGGGCCGGTAACTCACTGAGGTCACATGCCTGCTCCGCCTACTTCATTCATAAAGTAGGCGGAGCAGGCACGTGACCTCCGTGAGTTACGGCCGCCTGCAGCCCGGCCTGCCTGCTAGCTGCTAGTGCTTACTACAGGAGCGTGGCGTGTACTGGTAAGTACAGTACACATGGGGAGCGCAGTTTAGATATGATGATTAACACTACGTATACAGTACATACTGAGCGGGGGGGCCAGAGTACAGTGCCTGCACGGCCCCGCCGCTCTCCCCGCCTACTACAGACCCTCCTTAGGGATCTGTGGATGGCATAATGATGGGGGGGGTCTGTGGATGGCATTATGATGGGGGGATTTGTGGATGGGACTGTTATGGGGGGGGATCTGTGGATGACACATATAGCAGTGTCATCCACAGATCCCCCCCCCATCATAATGCCATCCACAGATCCCCCTCACCATCATAATGCCATCAACAGATCCCCCCCACCATCATAATGCCATCCACAGATCCCCCCCACCATCATAATGCCATCCACAGATCCCTCCCACCATCATAATGCCATCCACAGACCCCCCCCACCATCATAATGCCATCCACAGCCCCCCCCCCATAACAGTGCCATCGACAGCACCCCCCATAACAGTGCCATCCACAGATCCCCCACATAACAGTGCATCATCCACAGATCCCCCATAATAGTGTCATTCACAGACCGCCATTAGTTCAAACCAACCAAAAGCACACCTTTTGGCTAAAAATATTTTTTTTCTTATTTTCCTCCTCAACAACTTAGGTGCATCTTATCGGCCGGTACGTCTTATAGGGCGAAAAATACGGTAGGTTCAGTTGGCTGTTAGGGTTAATCCCGCTGATTAAAATGATACCTATCTTGTTAAAATCGGTTGTGTCGTTCCCAAGAAAACAGATCTTTATTTTTTATGTAACTGGGGGCTCCAGTGAACCAAGGGGCATGGCCAGTCCCAGAAAGCTGAGATGCACTGAGTGGCCCCGCCCCTCAGAGTGATGAAGCCCACAAATGCATTAAGAATAAAAGTCTTTTTTTCTCAGGAACTCTACAATCAATTTTCATAAGACCGGTATCATTTTAGGGCTCTTTCACACCTGCGTTCTTGTCTTCCGGCATAGAGTTCCGTCGTCGGGGCTCTATGCCGGAAGAATCCTGATCAGGATTATCCTAATGCATTCTGAATGGAGAGAAATCCGTTCAGGATGCATCAGGATGTCTTCAGTTCCGGAACGGAACGTTTTTTGGCCGGAGAAAATACCGCAGCATGCTGCGCTTTTTGCTCCGGCCAAAAATCCGGAACACTTGCCGCAAGGCCGGATCCGGAATTAATGCCCATTGAAAGGCATTGATCCGGATCCTGCCTTAAGCTAAACGTCGTTTCGGCGCATTGCCGGAGCCGACATTTAGCTTTTTCAGAGTGGTTACCATGGCTGCCGGGACGCTTAAGTCCTGGCAGCCATGGTAAAGTGTAGTGGGGAGCGGGGAGCAGTATACTTACCGTCCGTGCGGCTCCCCGGGCGCTCCAGAGTGACGTCAGGGCGCCCCAAGCGCATGGATCATGTGATCACATGGATCACGTCATCCATGCGCATGGGGCGCTCTGACGTCACTCTGGAGCGCCCGGGGAGCCGCGCGGACTGTAAGTATACCGCTCCCCCGCTCCCCACTACTACTATGGCAACCAGGACTTTAATAGCGTCCTGGGTGCCATAGTAACACTGAACGCATTTGGAAGACGGTTCCGTCTTCAAATGCTTTCAGTACACTTGCGTTTTTCCGGATCCGGCGTGTAATTCCGGCAAGTGGAGTACACGCCGGATCCGGACAACGCAAGTGTGAAAGAGGCCTTAATCAGCAGCGTGAACCCTACTAGTTCATTAAGTTTGATCCTGTTGATAGGTGCCCTTTAAGCACTGAAAGATATATAACAATGGGTTAACTTTATTAACCTGTGCCTTTTTTCATTCTATGTAATATAAAACACTGACTGGTTTAAGAAAAGCTTATTCACATGATTGTTTATCCTACAGGAAATTTCCCATCTATGTTTGGGGGTCTCCCAACCTCGCCCCACCTGCATGCAGCAGCCAAAAGTGGTCAGACCCAAATAGATGAATGGGGCTGCTTCAGTAAGTCCAAACGCCTCTGACTGCTGCATCCAGGCCGGGCGGATACGAGTGACTCCATTCTACAGTCTAGAGGAAGGTGCGTGTCCCACAGTTGGGAATATTTAGGATGGGAATGCCCATTTAATGGCATCATATCTGGAATACCAACTCCAACAATTCTTCAAATCACGCCTTGTTTCAGTGATCTCATCAATCCTTCATGGTAATGGTTCATGAGCTGGAGAAACTCCCTACAGCTCTCCTGACCCTTGTTGATGTTCATGAGTAACGTCTTCCTGATCTGTTCCTGGACGGAGCCGACGGTTATGAAGTTTAGTTCCTCTTGTGTCAATGTTCTTTTGGAGAAGAGGACATCTAATATTTCACTCAGGTCGGGTTTGGCTTGAACAATCTGTGCAAAGTTTGATTGTAAGAAACCTAACATGATATAAAAAAGATACATAAGCAGTCAGTATACAATTTTGGACTGCATCTAGAAAGTTCTCGACCTTCCCCCCCATCAAAAGTAATAAGAAGTCAAGTTTTGCTTCTAGGGACCTCAGAATAACGGTTTGACATAGTTACAGTAAAAATGCATGATGACTGACCGTCTCCCCAGTGAGGAGATCACAGGAGTGGTTCCATTGCTATGGCAGCCTAGGAACTTCTGGAGGCTCCAAGGTCTGTCATAGAAAGGTTCCTATCAAGCACTGGGCACTTTAGTGTATTATATGTGGTATTTTGATCCATTCCCAGCATTTGTTTGTATCTCCATTTGGAGTTCATTATACACTATGGTCATTTTTTGACCTTTCATATCAGTCATATCCTCTACTTTAGGTATGGAGATTCCACATTAGTACCGTACCTTTCAGGGAGTTTTGATGTTTTATGTATGATGTACCATTGTGGTTCAATTATTTCCTGTATATGTATGCCGCTATTTTTAAAGTATTTATTTTGCTTGTGATGTGACTAATAAAGTATATATATTTTCTATATTTATTGTGGCTGTATATTGGTTTTGGTGTATTAGAGCTTTTTTGGATGTGCACAGCACTTACATACTTGGGGGCAGAGCTATTGTTATTGGGTGTGGGCTCCAAGGTCTGTCATAGAGAGGTTCCTATCAAGCACTGTCTATAATAAATGATTGCAATGTATGGGAGAAGTGATCAGTCGATTGCACGTTAAAGGCTCCTAGGGGGACTAAAATAAAGTGCAAAAATGAAAAAAAAAAAAACATAATGCTCAAATAAAAATATCACCAGGTGGAGTAAAGGATAAGATCAAAAACATACCCATCAGACACATCGGTCCACATGCAATCGATTGCCAAACTTGGCGTGTAACAACTAGCAGTGCACAGGCGCCAGGTTGCGTCCTGAATACATGATCTCATGCCGTAGCCGGAGTAGGCGTATCGTAAGCCTCCTCCCCTTTCAGACGTAACAAAACAGGTCACCGATTCCAACCTTCCAACGCGCATGCCCACATGGTAACATGTCGGGAAGCGCCATATTTGATATTGGCAAACTGCCCCAAGCTGTATAACTATTATAGTATCGGCAGGTAGGAAGCAAATAAAGGAAGGGGAAACTCCTTGTCAAAGGGGTACACCATCCTGATAGTAGGCATGCAATGAAAGCCCGACGGGCACTGCCGTGCCGATCGCGCAACTAAGCACCGCCCCCGCCCCATACACGCCTCCTACCACAGCCCAAAACAGGGTTCTCCTGACAACTCTGGGATACAGTATAAAATAAATAGATCATGATGCTGTTCCGTAGGGCATGTTCGTGTCTTCTCCATATTACGCAACATCATTCATCCAAGATTTTGAGCAGGAGTAAGTCATCAAAATCTTGGACGAATGATGTTGAGTAATATGGAGAAGACACGAACATGCCCTACGGAACAGCATCATGATCCCATGCCATCATTAAACAAAACTATTTCAGTGTCTTTTGTGCCATTGTCCAGGTTGTGCCTTTTATACTGTATCCCAGAGTTGTCAGGAGAACCCCGTTTTTGGCTGTGGTAGGAGGTAGAAGGCGTGTATGGGGGTGTTTAGTTGCGCGATCGGCATGGCAGCGCCTGTCGGGCTTTTATTGCATGCCCACTATCAGGATGGTGTACCCCTTTGACAAGGAGTTTCCCCTTCCTTTATTTGCTTCCTACCTGCCGATACTATAATAGTTATACAGCTTGGGGCAGTTTGCCAATATCCAATATGGCGCTTCCCGTTACCATGTCGGCATGCGCGTTGGAAGGTTGGATTCAGTGACCTGTTTTGTTACGTCTGAAAGGGGAGGAGGCTTACGATACGCCTACTCCGGCTGCGGCATGAGATCATGTATTCAGGACGCAACCTGGCGCCTGCGCACTGTTAGTTGTTACACGCCAAGTTTGGCAATCGATTGCATGTGGACCGATGTGTCTGATGGGTATGTTTTTGATCTTTTTCTACTGGATGTGCTGTCCGTTTTCTACTATTATTTTGGGGTAAGGAGTCACACCCTTGGACATAGCACCCGCTGTATATTTTTGTGAATTGGTGCTGCCATTTTTTCTTTATATATATATATATATATATATATATTATTTTATTTTTTTTAAACATAGGCATCTGAGGGGTTAATATATATATATGCTGCGGTCGAATGCAACCATGTCATCTGAGCGGTAAATTGCTGAGCTCCTGGTGACAGAATGGTTCCCCTGTGCTGAGATTGCGGATGCCGTTCGGATGCTATGGCAGCCTCGGGCCTTCTGAAGGCTGTGAGGCCTGTCATAGCGAAATTCCAATCAAGCATCAGTTCTGCGTTGCGTGAAAAGCGCAGCATGTTCTATATTCTGCTTTTTTCACGCAACCCTGGCCCCATAGAAGTGAATGGGGCTTTAGGCTGGGTTCAGACCTGAGCGTCTTTGATATGCGCGTTTAACCTGCGTTTTTGACGCGCGTTTTTGACGCGCGTTTTTTGCAATAGTAAACGCGCGTTTGACGCGCGTTTGTGTGATTGACTGCAATGTCCTATGGCCACAAACGCGCGTCAAAACGCCCCAAAGAAGCTCAAGTACTTGTTTGAGCGTAGGGCGTTTTACAGCGCGTTTTTCAGCGCTGTAAAACGCTCAAGTGAGAACCAGGGCCATAGGGAAGCATTGGTTTTCATGTGTTGAGCGTTTTACAGCGCGTTTGAACGCGCTGTAAAACGCTCAAGTGTGAACCCAGCCTTAGTGAAAAACGCATTGCATCCGGAAGCAATCCATTTTTTCACTGATGGTCGCTAGGAGATGTTGTTTGTAAACCTTTAGTTTTTTATCACGCGCGTGAAAACGCATTACACCCGCGCGAAGAAACTAAACGCAATTGCAGACAAAACGGACTGAACTTGCTTGCAAAATAGTGTGAGTTTCACTGAACGCACCCGGACCTACTCCATCATGCTTAACTCAATGCAGTTTATGAGAGAAGCGATCACGTGCTTGCATGTTATAGTTCCCTAGGGGGAGCTATAGACAGGTGTAAAAAAATAAAAATAAAGTAAAGATCTTTAAATATATAATAAAAAACTAAAATTCGTAGTTAAAAAAAAAAAAAAAAAAATGCTGTGTCCTAAAATGTCCGTACTATTAAAATATAAAATTATTTATACCGTACAATGAACGGCACAACGGAAAGAATTCAAAATGGTCGATTCCCTGTTTTTGGTCTTTTCACCTCCCAAACAATTGAAATTTTTTTTTACAAAAAATTAAATTCATACATATCCCATAAGGCAAGGGCTACACAGCGACAGCAAGTTTGTTTTTCATCTTTCATAATGATAGTCAATAGTGTTGCACTGCAACATGTTGCGAATGCGACACAACAGTCGCACAAAAGCCCAACTTGGAAGGTCGCAGAATGTCGCAGGGCAAAGCCATTGACTATTAGTACAACAAGTGTCGCCCTAGCCTAAGGCCTCTTTCACACGAGCGTGACGGATGGGCTCCAGATGCGTTCAGTGAAACTCGCACCATCTTGCAAGCAAGTTCAGTCAGTTTTGTCTGCGATTGCGTTCAGTTTTTTCTGCGCGGGTGTAAAGCGTTTTTCACGCGCGTGATAAAATAAACCCTGAAGGTTTACAAACAACATCTCTTAGCAACCATCAGTGAAAAACGCACTGCAGTCGTGCTGAGACCCCATTCATTCCTATGGTAGCCCTGCTCCACTACGATCATTGGTCACGCGACAGCTGTCGCGGGCTAAATCGCCGTGTGGACTGTCCACACCCATTCATGAAGGCTGTTTTTGCCCACTTTATTATGTCAGTTACTTTTAAAACCAGCTTGCATGTAACAGCCTCCTCCTGCATGTGTCCATTACAAGCTGAAGGCATCTCAGCTGCTTCCTCCTTCACGGTCAGCTTGCTCCAGAGTCCTCCTGCCTTCAGAAGAGGCTGGAACGCCCTGCTCTGAGTAAACCCTGACTGAAAATGAGCTTCTATAGGTGGGAGGATATGCTCTCCCTAGAACACTTCACTGACTAGCTTCTTCTGGGGGCGGGCGCGCCGGGAACCTAGCTTCCTTTATAGGCACATTTTGATGGACAGGATCTCCAGCCAATCAGCGGCCAAAGGGTGCAGAGTGACTGAAAGGTAGTATTTTGGACTTATACCTATAGCGACTGAGTTATTTCATTACTCGCTTTTTAACTGCTTCCTGACGCAGTGAGTTTCAATTTTTTCATTTTCGGTTTTTGCTTTCCCAGAGCCATAACTTTTTCAAAATTTTTTTTCTGTTAACATAGCTGTACGAGGGCTCGTTTTCTGCAGGACGAGTCGTGCTTTCTAATAGCGCCATTTGATATTATGTACGACGAAGTGGGGAGCTGGAAAGAATTTTTAAATGGTGTGGAATTTGAAGAGAAGAAAATCTGGGTTTTGTTTTTACGGCTTTCTCTATGCGGTAAAATCGCCAAATTAACTTTATTCTGAGGGTCAGCACGATTACAGCTATACCAGATTGATAGAGTTTTTCTTGTGTTTTAACCCCTTCCCGACACATGACGTACTACTACGTCATGAAAGTCGGTGACTTACCGCATCTACACGTAATAGTACGTCATGGATAACTCCGGTCATCGCGCGGTGACCAGAATAAGATGACTGCACTAATCGGCAGTCAGCCATCTTAGCTGAAGGTGAGGAGGATTTTTTCCGCCCCCCTGCAGCCTCGATCGCTGCGATTGGCTGGCTAGTGAAGACCGGCCGATCACAGCGCCGGCAATGTATGGAGCTGCAGGGGGGCTCGGCTAGAGGTGGGAGGGGCTGATGACATCAGCCCATGTCTCCTCCTAGGTCAGGAGTCCCTTCCCAACGCTGCGATTGGCTGGTTCAATACTCCAGCCTATGGCGGCGCTATACTGGCGCTATACTACTATTGCCCTATCTGTGGTGCTGCTGGTGACTGGGACGGAGGTGATTGGGGCTGATTACATCAGCCCATGTCACCTCCAAGGTCAGGAATGGGACATCAGGCACTGATGTCCCCTCCCAGCGCTGCGATTGGCTGGAACAATGCTCCAGCCAATGGCAGCGCTATGCAGCAGAAAGAACCATTGGTGCCTCTCTGCAGGCAGCCATTCTAGCTTGGTGACTGCTTGCAAAGAGGACCTGTGCCCCTCTGTGCTGCTCGTTGTTGGCTGGGACTTGTGTTACTACCACATAAATCAGTGCTTTTCACTCAGTGCTTTTCAGAAGAAGAAGAAGAAGAAAAAGAACAACATCTGGAACAGCTGTAGTGATCTTTGGCTCATCTACAGCTGTTTCAGATCCCCCTCTCTGTCCTTTTTTGTTTTTTTTTTGTCTTTTTTGGGGCATTTTTTTGGGGCTTTTCCAGCTCTGCACCACTTTTTCTGTGTGCGAGCTGTGACTGGCAAGTGAGGATCAGCACTTGTGTTTTTTGTGGTGCCAGCTAGCTATATACATAATATACAGGGTGGGCCATTTATATGGATACACCTTAATAAAATGGGTGTTTGTGGCACATTCCTGTTTTTGGCACATTAGTATATGTGAGGGGGGAAACTTTTCAAGATGGGTGGTGACCATGGCGGCCATTTTGAAGTCGGCCATTTTGAATCCAACTTTAGTTTTTCCAATAGGAAGAGGGTCATGTGACACATCAAACTTATTGGGAATTTCACACGAAAAACAATGGTGTGCTTGGTTTTAACATAACTTTATTCTTTCATGAGTTATTTACAAGTTTCTCTTTGTTTACAGCCATTGACATGTCGCCGAGGTTAACACGTGAGGAGCGGATAGAAATTGTGTTGATGTCTGGTGAACGCAGTAACCGGGTCATTGCAGCAGATTTCAATGCAAGACACCCTACGAGACCACCCATCTCCCATGCTACAGTTAGCAAACTGCTTTCTAAGTTTCGTGAAACTGGTTCAGTGTTGGATTTGCCAAAATGTGGACGCATGAAATCTGTCTCTAATGAAGAAACATCAGTGGCTGTCCTAGCTTCATTCAGCAAGAGCCCACAGCGTAGCACTTGCGGCATGTCACTGGAGAGTGGCATTAGTCGAACATCCCTTCGGCGGATATTAGCTACTCACAAATGGCACCCTTACAAACTCCAGCTACTGCAGCATCTCAACGAGGATGACCCAGATCGGCGCACTGAATTTGCAGAATGGGCAAAACAAAAATTGGAACAGGACCCTCAGTTTACGCAGAAGATTTTGTTCAGTGATGAGGCAAACTTTTATGTGAATGGTGAAGTTAACAAACAAAACCACCGCTATTGGTCTGACACTAACCCACATTGGATAGATCCCTCCAAGACTGTTGGAAGAAAAAAATTTATGGTATGGTGTGGTATATGGGGTACAAAGATAGTGGGGCCATTCTTCATCAATGGAAACCTCAAGGCCACTGGATATGCGAAATTGCTACATGATGATGTGTTTCCCTCTTTATGCACTGAAGCTGGCACGTTCCCTGAGTTTTTCCAGCAAGATGGTGCACCACCACATTATGGGTGTCAGGTCCGAGCATTCCTAGATGAACAGTTTCCTGGAAAGTGGATTGGTCGTCGTGGGCCAGTTGAATGGCCCCTAAGGTCTCCTGATCTGACCCCCTTAGGTCCCTTTCACACGAGCGAGTTTTCCGCGTGGATGCGTTGCGGGAGGTGAACGCACAGCATCCGCACGGAATCCTGACCCATTCATTTCTATGGGGCCGTTCACATGAGCGGTGATTTTCACGCATCACTTGTGCGTTGCGTGAAAATCGCAGCATGCTCCTCTTTGTGCGTTTTTCACGTAACGCAAGCCCCATAGAAATGAATGGGGTTGCGTGAAAATCGCAAGCATCCGCAAGCAAGTGCGGATGCGGTGCGATTTTCACGCACAGTTGCTAGGAGACGATCGGGATGGAGACCCGATCATTATTATTTTCCCTTATAACATGGTTATAAGGGAAAATAATAGCATTCTGAATACAGAATGCATAGTAAAACAGCGCTGGAAGGGTTAAAAAATAAATAAAAAATCATTTAACTCACCTTAGTCCACTTGATCGCGGCCCGGCATCTCCTTCTGTCTCCTTTGTTGAATAGGACCTGTGGTGAGCATTAATTATAGGTCAAGGACCTTTGATGACGTCACTCCGGTCATCATATGGTACGTCACATGATCTTTTACCATGGTGATTCACCATGGTAAAAGATCATGTGACGTACCATGTGATGACCGGAGTGACGTCATCAAAGGTCCTTGACCTATAATGAATGCTCACCACAGGTCCTATTCAACAAAGGAGACAGAAGGAGATGCCGGGCCGCGATCAAGTGGACTAAGGTGAGTTAAATGATTTTATATATTTTTTTAACCCCTCCAGCGATGTTTTACTATGCATTCTGTATTAAGAATGCTATTATGTTCCCTTATAACCATGTTATAAGGGAAAATAATACAATCTACAGAACACCGATCCCAAGCCCGAACTTCTGTGAAGAAGTTCGGGTTTGGGTACCAAACATGCGCGATTTTTCTCACTCAAGTGCAAAACGCATTGCAATGTTTTGCACTCACGCGGAAAAATCGCGGGTGTTCCCGCAACGCACCCGCACATTTTCCCGCAACGCCAGTGTGAAATAGGCCTTAGACTTTTATCTTTAGGGTCATCTGAAGGCAATTGTCTATGCTGTGAAGATACAAGATGTGCAGCACCTGAAACTACGGATACTGGAAGCCTATGCTAGCATTTCTCCTGCGGTGTTGCTATCAGTGTGTGAAGAGTGGGAGAAGAGGGTTGCATTGACAATCCAACACAATGGGCAGCACATTGAACACATTTTATAAGTGGTCAGAAACTTGTAAATAACTCATGAAAGAATAAAGTTATGTTAAAACCAAAACCACCATTGTTTTTCTTGTGAAATTCCCAATAAGTTTGATGTGTCACATGACCCTCTTCCTATTGAAAAAACTAAAGTTGGATTCAAAATGGCCGACTTCAAAATGGCCGCCATGGTCACCAACCATCTTGAAAAGTTCCCCCCCTCACACATACTAATGTGCCACAAACAGGAAGTTAATATCACCAACCATTCCCATTTTATTAAGGTGTATCCATATAAATGGCCCACCCTGTATATATAAATAAGTCAATTTTAGTTAGTAGTATTTTTGATTTTTGAACCTACACCTGCGTGCGTGGCTCTCTGCCATGAGAACATGCTGGAGGTTAAGTACAAGGACAAGAGGGATGTCCTTGTACTAACCACCATTCACACCAACACCAGTTCTCCTGCCCAAGTGCGAGGTACCACTACCCCTGTCAACGAGCCAGACTGCATCCTTAATTATAACAGGCACATGGGAGGGGTTGATCTGTCTGATCAAGTTCTGAAGTCCTACAGTGCCATGCGTAAAACTAAGGTGTGGTACAAAAAGCTGGCCGTATACATTGTACAGATGGCAATGTACAATGCGTACATTTTACTTCGAACTGCAGGCCACACAGGAACTTTCCTTCAGTCCCAACAACCACTACATATTCTTTTCTGTGAGACACCTGTTTGGTAAAAAGTACCTTTTCCACCACTTAAAATGTTCGTACGGGGGTGCTCTTTCCGAGATGGGGTCACTTCTTGGGGGTTTTCATTTCTGGGGACTTCAGGAAATTTTTTAAATGTGACATGGCAGCTAAGATCCATGTCTGTTTATTCAAGCCTGCAAAAACCATATTTTGCACTTTGCCTCTAGAGGCCTTCTGTGCGCCAATACAGCAGGCTACGAGCACATATGGGGTGTTTGCAAAATGAGGAGAAAATGGGGAACATATACTGGGGTGCATTTTCTCCTTTAACCCCTTGAGAAAAGAAAAATTGGGGTCTGCTAGTAATTTTTCATTTTTACAAATGTGTGCTTTGAAATCCTCTCTCTAGTTCTTCTGCCTTCTGTGAGACACCTGCTTGGTAAAAAGTACCCTTTCCACCACTTAAAATGTTCATACGGGGGTGCTCTTTCCGAAATGGGGTCACTTTTTGGGGTTTTTCATTTCTGAGGACCTCAGGAAATTTTTTAAATGCGACATGACAGCTAAAATCCATATTTTGCACTTTGCCTCTAGAGGCCTGCTGTGCACCAAAACAGCAGGCTACGAGCACATATGGGGTGTTCGCATTTTCTCTTTTAACCCCTTGTGAAAGTGAAAAATTGGGGTCTGCTAGTAATTTTTCATTTCTACAAATGTGTGCTTTTGAAATGCTTGTCTCAAGTAATTCTGCCTTCTGTGAGACACCTGTTTGCTAAAAAGTACCCTTTCCACCACTTAAAATGTTCGTACGGGGGTGCTCTTCCCGAAATGGGGTCACTTCTTGGGGTTTTTCATTTCTGGGAACCTCAAGGAATTTATTTAATGCAATATGGCACCTAAAATCCATGTCTGCCAATTCAGGTCAGCAAATTCCATATTTAGCTGTTTGTATCTAGAGCCCTGCCATGTGCCCATACATCATTTTTTGAGCACATATGGGGTGTTTGCGTATTCGGGGGGAAATGGGGAACAAAATGTGGGGTACATTTTGTCCTGTTACCCCTTTTGTCTTCATATGCGACTTAGCTCCCAATTACCATTCCAGCTAAATCCTCTTTCCTAACCGCCATATGGTGCTCCTTCCACTCTAAAGCCTGCCCTGCGGCCATACATCATTTTTTGAGCACATATGGGCTGTTGGCGTATTCGGGGGGAAATGGGGAACAAAATGTTGGGTGAGTTTTGTCCTGTTACCCCTTGAGAAAGTGAAAAATGTGGGTGTAAAGCAATTTTTTCTGGAAAAAATAGACATTTTTTATTTTCACAGCCAAGCGTTTCCTAATTCTGTGAAACGCCCGATGGGTCTAAGTGCTCACTACACACCTTGAAATATTCCTTGAGGGATGTAGTTTCCAGAATGGGGTCACTTTTTGGGGGTTTCCATTCTAGGGTTACCTCAGGGTGTGTTCAATTGCAAGATGGCGCCTGTCAATTATTCTGGTGAAATCTGCCTTCCAGAAGCCATTTGGTGCTCCTTTCCTTCTGACCCCTGTGGTACGCCCAAATAGCAGTATACAAGCACATATGGGGTATTGCTGTAATCAGGAGAAAATGGGCAATAAATTAGGGGGTACATTTTCTCCAGTTTCCCCTTTTGAAAGTAAAAAATTTGGGCCTAAATTTTCTGGAATTTTTTAAAAATTTTTAATTTTCACAGCCGATTCCATGATTTACCTTTGAGGACAAAGTTCTCACTACACATCTTGAAATATTCCTTAACCAGCTCAGGACCGCCGTACGCAGGATTGCGTCCTGGCGGCGGCCCTGTTATTCCTCCTGGACGCATATACGCGTCCTCTCGCGAGAGGCGAGATTTCCTGTGAACGCGTGCACACATGCGCGCGCGTTCACAGGAAGCAGAGGTAAGCGAGTGGATCTGCAGTATGCCAGCGGCGATCGTTCGCTGGCAGGCTGTAGATGCGATTTTTTTAACCCCTAAAAGGTATATTAGACGCTGTTTTGATAACAGCGTCTAATATACCGGCTACCTGGTCCTCTGGTGGTCCCTTTTGCTTGGATCGACCACCAGAGGACACAGGCAGCTCTGTAATAAGTAGCACCAAACACCACTACACTACACCCCCCCCCCCCCCCCTGACACTTAGGTGTCTTCTTTCCAAAATGGGGTCACATGTGGGGTATTTATACTGCCCTGGCATTTTAGGAGCCCTAAAGCGTGAGAAGAAGTCTGGAATCCAAATGCCCTCCTAAAAGATACTCATTAGAATTTGGGCCCCTTTGCCCACCTAGGCTGCAAAAAAGTGTCACACATGTGGTATCGCCGCCCCGCTCCTGTTGATTGACGTGAAACTTCTCAGTATCAAGTACCAATTCCGGCGCCTGCGCCGTGCGCTTCTGTATTCTTCCGGCACCGGCTTCCTCAGTGCGCCTGCGCCAACTACGTTACAATGAGGAAGCCGGCACCAGGAGCGCAGCATTCACTCACTGCGCCTGCGCCGAATACAGAAGCGGCGCAGGCGCGGGAATTGGTACTCAATACTGAGAAGTTTCACGTCAATCAACAGGAGCGGGGCGGGCTGGAGGGACGCGATGGGCGGCTGAAATGGTTAGTGGACGGAGCCCTCTAAATGCTAATGACGCGCATATAGCACCTAGAGGCTCATTAGCATATCTATAAAAGTACTTTTTTTTAACAAAAACGGGTGCAGGAACTACTGTTAGAAACATACTGTTTAGTAGTGCTGACATTAGCGAATCGCTAATGTCAGTCAGCTACATAACAGTATTTCTGGTGGTAGAAACCCTTTAATAACAGATAACATTTTTTAAGCTGGAGTCAGAGTCAGTACATTTCTATCAACACCGACCCTACATTCCTGGTCGACCAAGCCTTCTGTCAACTGTGTCGTTTTTGTCTGCCTGAAACAACAGATTGGTGGTGGTGCCAGGTGTTGAACACCCACTGATCTGGTACTATCATGAGGGTAGGCCAATGATATCTAAGACCTAGAAAACCCCTTTAAAGAGCCTTAGGGTGGCCATAGACTATACCCGATATACACATTCATGCATGTGTTCTCAATAGGGAGAGGCAACTAAGCCCTTGTAAGACGACTCTCATGGCTGCTAAACTTCCTTGAGAACAAAAGGATGGGGCATGATGAAATCCAATCCTGGTGTATCGAGTGTTACGTGCAATGCCCTCTTTAGTGCCACCTCTAGGTAGCTATGCTGTCCGTCAATATCTGACCCACTGAAAGAGCTCTGAAACATCTTTATGGATATTAGCCAAATGAGATTACTAAATTATTCAATTTTCTATGTAGATGGTTCGAAAATGTGAAGATATGTTTTAAAAGATAAAGATAAATCATTTCAGAACTTTTTCCACCTTAAATGTAACCTATAAACTGTACAACTCAATTGAAAAACAAACTGAAATCTTTTAGGTAGAGGGAAGAAAAAATATTTAAAAAAAATAATATGGTTGCATAAGTGTGCACACCCTTAAACTAATACTTTGTTGAAGCACCTTTTGATTTTATTACAGCACTCAGTCTTTATGGGTATGAGTCTATCAGCATGGCACATTTTGACTTGGCAAGATTTGCCCACTCGTCTTGGCAAAAACACTCCAAATCTGTCAGATTGCGAGGGCATCTCCTGGGCACAGCCCTCTTCAGATCACCCCACAGATTTTCAATCGGATTCAGGTCTGGGCTCTGGCTGGGCCATTCCAAAACTTTAATCTTCTTCTGGTAAAGCCATTCCTTGGTTGATTTGGATGTATGCTTTGGGTCGTTGTCATGCTGAAAGATGAAGTTCCTCTTCATGTTTAGCTTTCTAGCAGAAGCCTGGAGGTTTTGTGCCAATATTGACTGGTATTTGGAACTGTTCATAATTCCCTCTAGCTTAACTAAGGCCCCAGAAAGAAAAGCTGAAGAAAAACAGCCCCTTGGCATGATGCTGCCACCACCATGCTTCACTGTGGGGATGGTGTTCTTTTGGTGATGTGCAGTGTTGTTTTTGCGCCAAACATATCTTTTGGAATTATGGCCAAGAAGTTCAACCTTGGTTTCATCAGACCATAACACCTTTTCCCACATGATTTTGGGAGACTTCAGATGTGTTTTTGCTAAATGTAGCCTGGCCTGGATATTTTTCTTCGTAAGAAAAGGCTTTCGTCTTGCCACTCTACCCCATAGCCCAGACATATGAAGAATACGGGAGATTGTTGTCACATGTGCCACACAGCCAGTACTTGGCAGATATTCCTGCAGCTCCTTTAATGTTGCTGTAGGCCTCTTGGTAGCCTCCCAGACCAGTTTTCTTCTCGTCTTTTCATCAATTTTGGAGGGACATCCAGTTCTTGGTAATGTCACTGTTGTGCCATATTTTCTCCACTTGATGATGACTGTCTTCACTGTGTTCCATGGTATATCTAATGCCTTGGAAATTCTTTTGTACCCTTCTCCTGACTGATACCTTTTAACAATGAGATCCCTCTGATGCTTTGGAAGCTCTCTGTGGACCATGGCTTTTGCTGTGGGATGCGACTAAGAAAATTCCAGGAAAGACCAACTAGAGCAGCTGAACTTTATTTGGGGTTAATCAGAGGCACTTTACATGATGGCAGGTGTATGCTGACTCCTATTTAACATGATTTTGAATGTGATTGCTTAATTCTGAACACAGCTACATCCCCAGTTATAAGAGGGTGTGCACACTTATGCAACCACATTATTTTAGGTTTTTTTTGTTTTCTTCCCTCCACTTAAAAGATTTCAGTTTGTTTTTCAATTGAGTGGTACTGTTTATAGGTCACATTAAAGGTGGTAAAAGTTCTGAAATTATTGATCTTTGTCTCATTTTTTTACAGCACAGAAACCTGACATTTAAACAGGGGTGTGTAGACTTTTTATATCCACTGTATATTGTTTTGTATGGTATTAGATACTTATTATCATGTGTTTACCTGCTGCATCTGCAATGTCTGGACTGGAGGTCTCTGTGGAAGCAGGTCTATCAGGAATCTAAAAAGAACCACAATGATCAGACTGAGGTTATGGCTACAAAGACACATAAGTAGCTTGGATCTCTCACAACCTATGTTCTCATAAACTATGTTACGTGGTCATGTAAGGTCGCAACGTGACCCCATTGACAATCATTAGATGCAATATCGCAAGCTTTTAAATTGCAGGACTGAAGTCTGGTGGAGGAACTACATTTGCATTTCATGGGTGATTTGACCTTTTAACGGGGAAATCCACTCAAAAAGTAATTTTAATATGACATCTAACACATCCATACATTACAACATTAGGGATATGAGCCTACTCTATCTTTAAAAATGGTTTCCACCCAAGCCTATAAAGCAGGGGTACTCAACTGGCGGACGGGACCACGGTTGCCAGCTGTCTAGACCCCTGCAGTGGCGTGCTAAGGCTAAGTGGAGGGGGGGGGGGGTGGCTCTCAGGGGGTGCCTGAGTCCAGAAGCAATGAGCGCTTCCATCAATACAGATGGAAGCGCTCATTGCTGGAGCACAGGGAGCTGATTTCCTGTCACTCACTGCTCAGCTCCCCGCGCTCCTCCCCTCCTTCAGGCCTGCGGCGCTCTGAATGGTGAAGCAGGAAAACTTCTCCCTGCTCCACCATTCAGCCTGCAGGCACAGATCGCACTGCTGGCCTGTGTGGGCGGAGCCTGCAGACCAGAAATCTGCATAAGCTCTGTGTCTGCAGGGAAGAGAGGACTGTGAGCTTCAGGAACGGGACAAGGTGAGTAGTTACTGTGTTTATTTTGTTTGTTTTTTTAACACAGAGGGGGCGCAATGAGCATTTCTACTATAGAGGGGGCACAATAGGCATTTCTACTCTGGAGGGGACACAATGGGCATTTCTACTCTGGAGGGGACACAATGGGCATTTCTACTCTGGAGGGGACACAATGGGCATTTCTACTCTGGAGGGGACACAATGGACATTTCTACTATGGAGGAGGCACAATGGGCTTTGATAATGTGAAGGGGGCACAATGGACATTTCTACTCTGGAGGAGGCACAATGGGCTTTGATAATGTGAAGGGGGCACAATGGGCATTTCTACTATGGAGGGGGTGCACTGGGCATTTCTACTCTGGAGGGGGCACAATGGGCATTGCTAATGTGAACGGGGCACAATAGGCATTTCTACTATGGAGGGGGCACAATGGGCATTTCTACTATAGAGGGGGCACAGTGCACAGAGGGCATTACTACTCTGAAGGGGGCACAGTGCACAGAGGGCATTACTACTATGAATGGGGCACAGAGGGCATTATTACTGTGAAGGGGGCACAATGAGCATTACTACTATTAAGGGGGCACATGGGGATTTCTACTATGGAGGGGGCACAGAGGGCAATATTACTGTGAAGGGGGTACAATGGGCATTATTACTTTGAAGGGGGTACAATGGGCATTATTACTTTGAAGGGGGTAAAATGGGCATTACTACTATTAAGGGGCATTATTACTGTAAAGGAGGCATAATTGGGATTATTACTATGAAGGGGGCACAATGAGGATTATTACTGTGAAGGGGGCACAGTGGGGATTATTACTATGAAGGGGACACAATGGGGATTATTACTATGAAGGGGGCACAATGGGGATTATTACTATGAAGGGGGCACAATGGGGATTATTACTGTGAAGGGGGCACAGTGGGGATTATTAGTGTAAAGGGGACACAATGGGGATTATTACTATGAAGGGGACACAATGGGGATTATTACTATGAAGGGGACACAATGGGGATTATTACTATGAAGGGGGCACAATGGGGATTATTACTGTGAAGGGGGCACAGTGGGGATTATTACTGTGAAGGGGGCACAATGGGGATTATTACTATGAAGGGGCATAGATAGGGCATTACTACTGTGAGGGGGCACTTAGGGTATTCATACTCTGTGGGAAGGAACTAAGGAGGCATCACAATGTGTCAGGGGCACTAAGGAGCATCATAATGTGTGGGGGCACCAAGGGATCACCCTGCTGTGAGGGTGCACTTAGGGGTATCATACTCTGTGGAGCACTAAAGGGATATCATACTGTCTAAGGGGCATTAAAGTGGCATCATTATTGTTAGGGGGCACTGAAAGGACATTCTTGCTGTTTGGTCGGCAGAAAGGAGATTAGGTGGGCTTGGAGGTGTGGATTATTATAAAAAAAATAATAATAATGCAGCGCTACATGCCAAAGGTGTTGTCCCCCTTATATATTTTTTGGTTCTGCAGCTCAGACCTTCATCCTACAGCAGACTCAGGTATGTGGACCTTTACAAAAAGTATACTTGAGTACCCCTTCTATAAAGTATTACATGGTCAGCCAACTTCTATTTAATAGGGTTTGTCTATAAGAGATAACCCCATTAAGCGATATACAATTTACAATACCTTTCTGTTACTAGCTCCTTTATAATGTTCTCAACTTTGCAGAATCTCTATTTTTTGGAATGTATCTCAACAATAATCCCAGTGTCCTTCTGCTATGGACTCTTGTGATCAGCTGGAATCTGTGGCAGTAAGTGTTCAATTTTTCTGTAGTGCCTCCACAGGGGAAACTAGAAATTACACCATGCCCATTTAAAGGTATTTGCTGAATGTTTAATGCTGATGACCTGTTCTCAGGTTCGGCCATCAGCATCTGATCGGTGGTGGTCAGACACCCGCCACCCAGGGTCGTAGCTAAAGGCTTATGGGTCCTGGTGAAAGAGTTCAGCTCTGGCCCCCCTTCCCTCAGTGCTTTTTGGCCAGGGGCCGGGAAACGCATAGCCTTGGTGCTATCTGAGGCACAAGGGTAGCAACTGCTACCTCTGCGCCCCCTATAGCTATGCCCCTGCCAGCACCACCGCCGATCGGCTGTTTGAAGAGGCTGTGGTACGCATTGCAGCTTACCAAGCACAGCCCTGTACATTGGTGTCATGAAGAAGGGCTGGAAATGTCTCTGATAGCCCGAAACATGTAGACAAGACTAGACTGCTAAATTCTGTATTTTATGGATGAGTTTTTAACCGCAAGCTGAATAAACGTATATTCCTTTAAAGTGGAGCTGGATTCTTCTCAACTTTTTTCTGCATCTGCTGCCCGCACCTGACACGGGCCATCCGTGCTCACAACTAAAGGAAGGGCAGGTGAGAGCTGCTACATTTCTCTTTTCCTATTGGATAGCAGCCGTACTTGCTATTACAGCTTAGCCCCATTCATTTGAATAGGAGTGAGCTGCTCCTAGCCCATGTGGCCGATGAACGTAACATCATACTCTTCAAACAGCTGACTGGCGGGAGTGTCGGGAGTCTGACTTCCATCAGTAACATACTGATGACCTATGCTGAGGACAGGTCATCAGTATTGAACACCTGGACAACCCCTTTAAATCAATGGAGAGGACCTTCAGAGTGGCGACGCTCTTTGTAACCACACCCCCCCCCCCTCATATTAACTCAAAATTCTTTAATAGGGTGCATGAAAATGAGTTTTCTAGACTACACAATCCCTTTAAGAGAGGGTGCACAAAAGTGAAGCATTTCTGACTTTCCTGACCAATGATTAAGGTCTCCACACATTATTGTATTGCTGTCCAAAATGCCCATTTTCAGTGGGACCAGCTGAGAATCTAATGTGTACAGGGTGCTCCTAACTCTCATGAAAGTGATCGAGCTAATTCTTTTGCCTGAACTATTTGTTTTTCCTAAAAGAATCCACCAGATGGCAGAAACGTTCTCCTCTCATCCCACTGACATACATTTACTTAGCCGACCTAAATGTGTTATGTGCTATGGAGTCAGGAGAATTAGATGTCGGTGAAACTTTTGTTTGACCAATAACTGTTGAAGGTGCATTGTTTGATGATGGAGGAACCACCAGGGAACCATCAAGCTGCAACTGTGATAACAGAAACATATCAGGAATCAGTTGTAAATGCAGCTACTAACTTGGAAGTCCCTGTTCTCTTCTGGTTTATCTACACTATGATACAACATATCTATTCTCCTGTGGCACACATCTCCACCATGCTTCAAATCCATCAGACTTACGTTGGCTGCTCCATTTTCGTCTTCATGTAGAATGTCTCTGAAAATACTTACACTGATGGTAGCGCTGTCTGCAGATAAATGGAAGGAGCGTTAGATATTGGTTATTGTTGACATTGACAAATGATGACAAATGACTAGAATCTCACACCTGGGATGCAAGGCTCAGGATTTGACCTCGGCCTACAATCTGGGTTGTCCAAAGTCTGTAGGAACAATCCAAGGAGAAGTAACGTAAGCAAAAATCAACATCCTTCTGACAAATGATAATATGCTGACTTAAATCTTCTGAAGCGCCTCCCATTGACCATAGAAAACTACATCAGGTTGAACTTTTCAAGAGGAAAATTTTTTAATATGCTCAAGGGATTATCCCATGAAAAGTATTACTTGCAATAAAAATACTGTCCAGTCCACCTTCTCCTGCATTCAGTGGTGGACAGCAAAGTGATCTCACAGGCAAGCAGGAGAGGATCCCAGACACATTTCATTTTATCATTCCTACTTCTAAGTTAATAGACATATAAGCTAGATCTCTCTAGACAGTAGAGAACGGAATAATGGAGACATGACGTACCATCTCTGGGGCTATATAGGGCTATATTGTTATGCTGGAGAGAAAGGGCTTAACAAGAGCTAAGTACAATGCATTCTGGGAGATGCAGGTGCTTGATTATCTCATGTGAGCTGTTGTCCACCTACAGAAAGGGAAGATAGTCCTCCAGAATAAAACAAAAATAGTTTTACATTGTGGGATAACCCCTATAAGGCTGCCCATATACAAAGCAGGCTGGGAACAAATAGCATGTACATGTGTGGTAATTAGCCACATGCCGATCCTACCATCAGGCCACGTCATGAATGGGCAGCCTTATACATTCTACTGTCTTGGAGCACAGACCTCCCATGGTCCATGCTGTGAAAAATTCTGGACAAAGTCATGACTGGGGTTGCAGTGGTCCCATAGTCAGAACAACTGTAGTAAAGAGTCTTCACCTCCCATTCAGTTTCCATCAGGCTGTGTAAAAAACGAGCGCCAAACGACTTCTATATCGTTGATCGACGCTCATCGAGGGCTGAAAATGACACGTGTAGAAGGACTCATAGTCTATGGAAAATGATTAGGCCACACTTATACTACAATGGGCTAAATAAACTATTCTGGGTAAAATATCATAGATAAAACAGAATATACAGAAAGCACAGAGATAATCACAAAAATAGATAGAGCAATTCTCAATCCTAAATGTTTTAATAGAAATACTGATTATAACAAGTGAATAAAAAGGAAAAACAGCTAGGATAACCAAAAACGCCTGCCACTGGACCATCACAGCGTGTCTACAGCGGCTACATCTCCATGGCAACAGACTACAAACAAACTTTGTGTCGTCTAAAATTAATACAAATAAGTCACAGGGGCCTGATGGGATACACCCAAAGCTATTAAAAGAGCTTAGCGGTGTACTAGCAAAACCATTAACAGATTTATTTAACCAATCACTGGCAACAGGAGTCGTCCCAGAAGATTGGAAATTAGCAAATGTTGTGCCCTTTCACAAGAAAGGTAGTAGGGAGGAATCGGGCAACTATAGGCCAGTAAGCCTGACATCAATAGTGGGGAAATTAATGGAAACCATACTTAAGGAGAGGATTGTGGAACATCTAAAATTCCATGGATTGAAAGATGAAAAACAGCATGAGTTTACTTCAGGGAGATCATGTCAAACTAATCTTATTGACTTTTTTGATTGGGTGACTAAAATAATAGATGGCGGAGGTGCAGTAGACATCGCTTATCTAGACTTTAGTAAGGCTTTTGATACTGTCCCACATAGAAGGCTTATCAATAAATTGCAGTCTTTGTGCGTGGACTCCCATATTGTTGAATGGATTAGGCAGTGGCTGAGGGACAGGCAACAGAGGGTTGTAGTCAATGGAGTATATTCAGACCATGGTCTTGTTACCAGTGGGGTACCTCAGGGATCTGTTCTGGGACCCATATTGTTTAATATCTTTATCAGCGAAATTGCAGAAGGCCTCGATGGTCTAATCTTGAGGTCATTCTCTCTTTCATCTGTCCCATGCTTCTTTCTAACCTACCCTTTCAGCAAGAAGTAGAGGACAGATGAAAAGAGTATGTCAGGTTTAGATTACACAGGGTTTGTTTGTAGTCTGTTACCATGGAGATGCATAGGTTTGTGTAGGAGCTGTAGAAACAAAACTGTAATAAATGTGTTCAGACTAAACAAAAATGAATAAGACTGTGTTCACATCTGTGTCGGAGGTCTGGTTAGGGGCTTCTGTCTCACATTTCATCAGAAAAGAAAAGAAATGACAAAATGACAGACACTTTGGTGGGAACCAATGGACTCCATTATAAGTCAAGAGGTCTGCTGGGCACCACTGGTGTCTGTTCTGTGTCATATCCATCACTACGTTACGGTATCCGTTATGAATTAAAACCAGGCATATTGTGTAATGAAGGTCATGACTTTTCTCTAAGGCTGTACCTGAGAATGTGAAGACTTATGTTTTTTGAGTTCATCCAAAACCCTAACAACTTCATTGTGAATCTCACCAGCGTAGGCAGCGTTCATCTCATTGGTTCTTCCATTAATGGCTGCAATACAGACAGAAATCAGAAGATTAGAACCATTAGTCTTGCAGACCTTGTAGTACAGTCTCCTGGGCATGATGTCCTATCAAAGCTGAGCTTCAAACACTTCAAACACACTATGAAGTATCCCTGTATATTTGGAGTTAAAGGAAATCTTCACCCACAAGTTATTCAATGGACTTGATTAAACTGGATAAGGTATTGCTCATGTCACACCTTCATTCGGGGATCCCAAAAATAGAACAAAATCAGCCTTTCCTATGCCAGAAGATCCAGAGGATCTGTCATGGTCACATATCTTTCAAAATGAAGGTACCAATAAGTAATACATGGGGATGTCGCCTTCTACCCAGCTGGACCTGTGAATGGAACTATTTTTACCTGTTCCCTGCTGCTTTGTTACGCTCCCAAACTGTCTTCACTGCATAGCCCCTGCATGTAAAGTTCCTACATGGACAGGGTCACATTCTCTGTCACCGCTGTAAGCGGTGACATGTCCCCAAGCAGCATGTGACCCTGTCCATGCTGGAAATTTACATGCAAAGACCAGAAGTGCAATGAATAAGGCCTGGGGGCCACAGAGCTCGAACCAAGCAGCAAGGAGCAAGTAAGTACAGAAGTCTTCAGAGGTACAGCTGGGGGAGGCGAGGGACAATTCTTAAAAAAAATAATGGAAATTCCTTTAAAAGATGTATAAAATTTGAAAAAAATTATGTATTTTCCAAATTATAACTCAAAATTTGCCAATTGACCCCAATAAGAAATTTTATGGGGGGTGGGGGACGTTCACAGAATTGCAGAATTTTCATTAAGACCTACAATCTTTAACTTATTCCAAGCAGGGGACTCCCCCATGACATCCATATCCATTGGGGTTGTCTCTGGCAGGCAACCAATTTAAATCATCCAACCCCAATTGTGGACCAGCTGTCAAGAAGGTAAATCCTTACCATAAAAGCTGGGCCTTTTACCAGGATCGGCATCCCAACACTCCTGCATCAGCTGTATAGCTTCAGGAACCATTTTCTGAGATGTCCACTTGCTGACCAGGTTCAAATCAGGTCTATGTTTCTGGTTTTGCGGAATAAGCACCTTTATCAATTCTATGTTTACATCTAAAACATAGAAATACAGTAGTCAACAAAAGGGATAATTAATGTAGTTCCCGTCTCAAGCTAAAATATACTCACTGCCTAATAGGACGGTTAAAATATTAATGCTTTATTAGAATGAATTATAAAAATTGGCTAATCCCTCTCTTACAGTTCAGAGATAGGCAAATAAAGTATTACTATCACAAGGATACATAGTGTGTATAAATATATCCACTAGAGTCCACTTGCGGAAAGCTAGCCACCACAGTGATCAAGTGGCTATCCGCAGGGAGATTAGCAGTGGACCCACTGGGCTTATCATTTATTTGCAACACCCAGCGGTCTCACTACCTAAGGCCTCCTAGACACAACCGTAGGTGTCCCGTTGCCGTATTGCGGACCCATTCACGGAGTGCTTCCGTGGGGTTTCGTCTCGTACTTCCGTTCCGCAAAAAGAAAGAACATGTCCTATCTTTTTGCGGAATGGCCGGATCGCGGACCCATTAAAGTAAATGGGTCCTCGATCCACTGCGGATGGTGTTCGTGCATTGCGGCCCACATTTTGCAGCACGGCCACGGGGCGGACACGTTCGTGTGCAGGAGGCCTAAATATTGATAGTGACTCAGGTGAAGATTAAAACAAAGCCTGATCACTAAACAATATAATCCATGTGTGGGGTCTGTTTGTCGTTTCCCAGAATAGATATCCCGCTGTCCAGATGCCTGACAATCGGAGTAATAACCGGGAGGACCCCTAACATGAACTAGAGGCTAACTAATATTGCCGGAAAGGCTAACTAATATTGCCGGGCCCTGCTCAACGCGTTTCTGGTGTCTTTTTAATGGACACCTCATCAGGAGCTTGTGGGCAAAAAATCAATTTTTGTAAAACTTACCAGTAAAATCTCTTTCTCGCTCTTCATTGGGGGACACAGGAACCGTGGGTATAGCTATGTCCTCTAGGAGGCGTTGACACTAGGCAGAAGCTGTTAGCCCCTCCCCTGTCAGCTATACCCCCTCCAGCCTGGAGAGAGAGCTTCAGTTTGTGCACAAGCAGTAGGAGAAGCAAGCCAACCAACGAAAAAACATGGAACACCAACCATGCCAAGGACCCAACGGGGTTCTAACCAGCAACCACCACAACTGTGGCCAAACAACAATACTGGGTGGGTGCTGTGTCCCCGAATGAAGAGCGAGAAAGAGATTTTACTGGTAGGTTTTACAAAAATCATTTTCTCGCTCATATTCATTGGGGGACACAGGAACCGTGGGACGTCCAAAAGCAGTCCACAGGGAGAGAAAAATGAAGTGGGGGAATGTTCTGGCTTTCACAGAAACCCAGGAAGGACGATGCAGGCTTCCTGGCCTGAATCATAGTGCGGATGACATCTGCCGAAAACCCTCTTCGCGTCAGAATAGCAGTTTCAATAGCCACGCCGTGAAACAAAGAGACCTTAAATGCTGATGGAAGACCAATCCCTGTGAAAGAAGGTTGTCTCTGAGTGGCAGTGACCAAGGGACGTCCCCTAGAAGGAAAACGAGGTAGGCGTACCACGCTCGACGGGGCCAATCCGGGGCGACTAGGATCGTCGGAATGCCCTCCATCCTAATTTTCCGTAGAAGCCTGGGTAGGAGGGGGAAGGGGGGAAACACAAAAAGGAGGGAGAACCCCTGCCAAGGGGAGATCAGGGCATCCACGCCGCAAGCTTCCGGATCTCTTGCTCGGGAGAGGAAGGTGGGAAGTTTCCGATTGAGTCTTGAGGCCATCAACTCCATGTCCGGGCGACCCCAACGTAGACAGATCGCCTTGAACACCTCCGGGTGGAGGGTTCTATTGTCGTCCTGCTGAGGAAGTCCGCAGTCCAGTTCTCCACACCCGGGATGTAGATTGCTGAAATTGCACGTACGTGAGCCTCCACCCACCGTAAGATTTTGGCAGATTCCTGCATCACCGCGAAGCTGCGTTCCCCCCTGGTGGTTGATGTACGCCACCGCCGTGGCGTTGTCCGACTGGACTCTGACCGGGCAACCCCTCAGGAGATGGGTCTAGTGCCGTAGGGATAGAAGAATCGCCCTGAGCTACAGGACATTGATCGGAAGCTTGAACTCTGACCGAGACCATGTGCCTTGGACTGTCCTGGGAGGGAACACTCCTCCCCAACCTTGCAGACTGGCGTAGGTGGTAACAACCGTCCAGGATATTGGAAGGAAGGACCTTCCCAGAACTGGAACCGACAGCCACCAACAGAGGGACAACCTCACTTGAGGAGAGAGGAGGATGGGATAGTCCAGACTCTCGGATGATTTGTCCTAGGAGGACAGGATCGCCCTCTGGAACGTGCGAGAGTGGAACTGGGCAAAGGGAATCGCCTTGAAACAAGCGACCATCTTCCCTAACGTTTTCATGCAGAGGCGAATGGACGGAAGCCTGCAGTTGAGAAGAACCCTCACTGATCGGTGTAAAGCCAGTCGCTTGTCCGGAGGAAGGCGAACTTGTGCCGCTTCCATATCCAGAAGCATACCCAGAAAGACCAGTTGTCTGGAGGGAATCAGAGATGACTTCTGAAGATTGACCAGCCACCCGAAACGTGCAAGGGCTTCCAGCGTGATCTTTACGCTGCTCGACGCCTGAGCTAAAGAGGGAGCCTTGATGAGGATGTCGTCCAGATAAGGCATAAGGAAGATGCCTCTGGAACGGAGCAGGGCGAGAAGAGGGGCCAGAATTTTTGTGAAGATCCGAGGCGCAGTTGCCCTGAACGGGAGGGCAACAAACTAGTAATGATAGTCTCCAATTGCAAACCTCAGGAAGGGCTGATAACTCCGCACGATGGGGACGTGAAGGTATGCGTCTTGGATATCCACGGCCGAAAGGAATTCCCCCCGTTCTAGAAAAGCAATTATGGAACGAAGGGATTTCATCCGAAACCGCTGGAGACAGAGGAACCTGTTCAGCAGTTTGAGGTCCACGATTGGGTACACAGAGACCTCCTTTTTGGGGACCACAAAAAGGTTTGAGTAGAACCCCTTGAACCTCTCTGCTGGGGGAACAGGAGAGATGACTCCTCGGTCCAGGAGGGACTGAATGGCCTGGGAGAAGGCGGCCGTCCGCTCGGGGTCCTGTGGAGGACGGGATTGAAAAAACCTGTCTGGGGGGAGGGACGAGAACTCGATCGCGTATCCTGAGGATACAATCTCGAGTGCCCAAGCGTCGGAGATGTGGGTCCGCCAGACGTCCTGGAAGAGGAGGAGGCTTCCCCCCGGGAACTAATCAACGAAAGGCCGGGAACTAATCAACGAAAGGCCCTCCACGTGAGGAACCTGACCTAGCGTGAGAGGCACGCTTCGCTCTAGGTTGTGGGAGATGGGTGCTCTTGCCTCCCGTGGCCTCGGAAATAATTTGTCTAGCCAGGTACCAAAGAGATGGGCCCCAGCAAAGGAAAGTCCGGTTAGAGAATTCTTGGAAGTCACGTCTGCTGCCCACTACCTCCAGGAGAACAGGGAGGTCTTGCCTCCTATTGACACTAGAAAAAACTGAAGCTCTCTCTCAAGGCTAGAGGGGGTATAGCTGCCAGGGAAGGGGCTAACAGCTTCTAGCTAGTGTCAACGCCTCCTAGAGGATATAGCTATACCCACGGTTCTTGTGTCCCCCAATGAATATGGGCGAGAAAAGCAGGTAAGTGAATGATTACACATTGTGAGTGCAGTACTGGCGCTGGTATGGCCAAATGCGCCTGCCGACTCCTCCTCCTTATATAGGGATGCGCTGGAGATGCGAGCAGAGGGCTCATCGGAAGCGGGCAATCAGATGAGAGGGGTGTGTCCAACCAGGACGTACCGCCCCAGGTCACGAAGTGCCGTCACAGGGTATGCAATTCAATGCCTCCGCCCATAATAACAGATTTCGGAGGACCCTTAGGCGGCTAATTTAAATAAAAAACAGGGAATAACCAAGAATCTAGCAAAACAGCTGAAAAGCTATAAAGGTTTTTGCATTTTCACTCATTTCATGGTGGTGAAATCCGTGAGCACGGTCCATAATAGACATTTATAAACCACCCTCAGATGTTCACAGTGGTAAATGAATACAGTGTGATACAAAGAGCATATCACATCATATTGACCTGTAAATTTAATGTTGAGAAAAAAATATATAAATGTAAATAGGTAAATTATAACAGTAATCAGAGTATAAGGGATGCAGCCTCCGTTACAGGATAATCCGGAAATAAATAAATCAGAAGCAGAGTTGAAATGAAACAGGTGTAACTACTTTGTTCATTCAAACCTCTGGGTTTTTCTGTACAAAGGCAGAAAATTCACTCAAGCTCTTTTCTCAAGAGCCTATTGTCAATGTCACTGTCACGGCTTGGTGGTAGTTTGCCGTAACAATTTCACCGTGCATGCTGGTTGCCAGCGGCAACGTGTTGTTGTATTGCATGCATGTGCATTTCCTCTTTAAGGCTGTCTTCCTTTCCATTCTGGTAATCACGGGGTTAAGTGGTATGTAAGGTGGAGCTGGGTGTGGCCTCATGGCTCTTATGTTCTGAGCTATGAGCCTGTGTTCAGTTTTTCTTAAGTGTCTTGAGGAGCTGGTGCTATTCCATCTGCCCAGTTCTTGAGGGCCACCTTATGGGACATCGATGTCTCCAGCCATGTCTTACTTATGTCTCCTCCATTTTCCCTACCTTACCTGTTGCTATGTTTGGTGTGGGTATATGTTCTGGGGTTGTTGTACGTCTAGTTGTTGTTCCGTGTCTGATCAGTGTTTGGTGTATTCTGTCCAACATGGATGCTAGATGTTCCCCTGTTTTTCTGTACCTCAGGAAGGGGGTTCCTGTGGTTCCCCGGAGGGGGAACCAAATGTCAGTGCGCAGCTCTGCCGGGGACCAACATGCATCCTTTCCGCATGGAGGTTCAGGCAGTTACTGGTGTGCTGGATTCCTGTAAGAGTTGTTTGTGCTGTTTCCTGTTAGGTGTTAGGGTTCCAGTACTGTTTCATGGTGTCCAGTCGTTGTTGTTGCTGCGGCAGGTAAGTGCTTTTTGTCCTTGGCTCTTACCTGCCGATCCAGTAGCTGTGCACTGTCTCCCATTCCCAGTTGCTAGGCCTATGTGAGTTTCCGGTTCATCCGTGTCGTGGATGAACCGGTTGTCTCCTTGCCCAGACCTTACTACCAGGGATAATCAGGGCTAGTAAGGGTCCAGGTTCCGGCGCATGAGCCCTCCTTCCATCTGATTTCATTCATGCGGTTAGGAGGTAAAGGGATAGGATGAAGGTGGCGATAGGAAGTGACCTGCTCCCTTATCTTGGCTTTCAGGCTTAGTGGCTTTCCCTAATTTCAGACATTGTACGGTGGGGGGTTTCCCCCACTCCCCAGCATGACAGTCACTCCCTCTGGGTGACTGACGAATGTGTTCAATGCTTTGGAAGCTAATCACCCCTAAATTAGCTGAGTGTGAGTCAACGACGTGTCTGGCTTGAGGAGTATCCTTTTTGTTGTGGATGTCCCCTAAATGCTCGCCTATCCGTTGTCTAACCTCGCGGGTAGTTTTCCCAACATACTGTAGGCGACAGGAGCACGTAATCAAATAAATGACTCCCGTGGTCCTACAATTGATAAAGGTCCTAATTTCAAAGCCTTGAGTCGTGACATTGCTAGTAAACACCTTGTTGATCTTCATAGAACTGCACGCGATACAGCCTGCATCTGAAATTGCCCGACATCTGTAGAAAGCCAGGTGCGCAGTTGTACAGGTTTCAAAAAACGAAACGTGATGGAAGGAGAATCTTCAATAAGATCGCCAATGTCAGGATCCATTTTCAGCATGCTCCAGTACTGAGCGAGAATTTCTCTCACTTTTTGATGTCCTGCATCATAGGTCCCAATAATCCTGATGACCTCATTTTGATTGTCATTAGTCCTGGGAATCAATAGGTCTTGTCTGTCCCTGCATCGGACATGACGGTAAGTCTCATTAAGGACACTATCTGGATAACCTCTCGATCTAAACTTGTATCTCAGATCGTCTGGCGCAATTTTAAAGTCCAAGGAATCCGAACAATTATGTCTCGCTCTAAGGTACTGTCCTTTAGGAATACCGTTACACAGTGCCCAGGGATGGTGGCTGTCCCATAGCAAGAGATTGTTTGTTCCTGTGGGTTTCCTAAAAATCCTTGTGCTGAGACGCCCATCCCTTCCTCTAGTAATGGTTAGATCCAGGAAGGTGATCGAGTCATGATCAATTGTCGAGGTAAAGAGCAGCCCATTTCATTGATATTAAGATGATCCACGAAGGCATGAAGCTGTGAGATGTCCCCCTTCCATAGAATTAAAATATCATCAATGTATCACAGCCATAGCTGGATACATGATGACCATTCTTTACATTGATCCCCTAAAACAATCTCCTTCTCCCACCAGCCCAGATAGAGATTCGCAAAGGTCAAGCCACAAGGGCTCCCCATTGCAACTCCTCTGAGCTGGCGGAAGATTTTCCCATTAAAGAGAAAGATATTATGTTTCAAAATGAAGTCAAGGAGAGTCAGTACAAAGTCATTATGCCTGGCATAATGTGTCCCTCTCTCATTGAGGAAACAGCAGATCGTTTCCAATCCCCTGGTGTGTGGGATGGAGCTATACAAGGTCTCCACATCCAGGCTGGCCAGAACATCCTCCTCACAGACAACATCATTAATATGGTTGAGGACATCCATAGTGTCACGTACATAGGATGGGAGGGTGGTGACAAACGGACGCAAAACATTGTCCACATAGACACTAATATTCTGAGTCAGACTCCCCATACCTGACACTATGGGCCTCCCTTTTAGAGGATCACAGCCCTTATGTACTTTAAGCAGGCTGTAAAAAAAGGGCCATGACCGGGTGTGGGGGAAGCAAAAAGTTCATCTCACCTTTGTTAACAAGGTGCATAGTATATGCTTCTTTCACAATGGTGACTAAACATTTACGATAATGCTCCACAGCTTTATTATGTAGGATCTCATAGCATTTGTGATCAAACAAATTATTCTCACACATGCCTATGTATTGTTGTCTATCAAGGATCACAATGTTTCCTCCCTTATCGGACTGTTTTATAATGATCTCTTCATCTTTTTCCAATGAGAGGAGTCCTTCTAGTTCCAATTTATCAATGTTGGGGGAACATGGAACCTGTCCTTCAAGGCGGCGTAGTTCCTGAGTGACCACCTCTAAGAACATATCAAGGGGCGAAGTGTCACTCACTGGAGGGGTTTAAGTGGGTGGCAATCTAAGGTTAGTGAAAGGACATTCTCACAGATTTTTTTGTCCATCAGTCCAGAGGTCAGCTAGCAGTTGTAAATCTGGCATATCCTCGAGAGTGATCCCTAATTCAATACATTGTCGGTGATCATGGTTATGGAAGAATTTCTTCCATTTGAGCTTTCGTATGAATAGGTTAATGTCTTTGACCCATTCAAAGGTTTTATATTTCTGTGAAGGGACAAACGACAATCATTTTTGTAAAAGAGAAATCTCCCCTTTATTTAAGGTCCGTTTAGAGAGGTTGATAATCTGAAGACTGTCTGAATTTGTCTGTCTCGAATGACACATTGTCATTGATTCGTCCTGCCTCGTAGCAGATAATCCGAGACTGGTGGAATGTTGCCCCAAAAAAAAACTATTTTACCTTGTGTATTGCCTCTACCCCTGTTAATTCTGTATTGGGGGTGGGTCTGTTCTTATTAGAATCTGTCTCACTTTCGCCCTCAGAAGAAGAATGTTCCGTGTCAGTTTCTAGGGTTTTCCTCTTGTTACCTACAAAGTCAAAAATCCTACCCTCTTTAAAGTCGCGAATATCCCTAATGTATTGTGAATGTTTCTTCCTAAATAAAAACTGTGAATTCTTCTACTGCTAATTGTAGAGAATTTTCTTTTCTACCAAACTCTGGATTATTGCTTAATTTTTTAACACTCTCAATTATTTCCTTTAGTTCTTCATCAGTTTTGACTAAGAGTTCTCTCCTCCTCCAACAGTAGTGTCATTAAACGTAAAGAGGAATCAATGGACTCTTTCTCCCATTTAATTAAAAATTCTGAAGAGCGTACTCTAGAGGGAGGTGTGAATGGGATACGTAATCCTCTCGGGACTAGTGCCGTCACAGGGTAAGCCATTCAATGCCTCCGCCCGTAATAACAGATATCGTAGGACCCTTAGGCAGCTAATTTACATAAAAAACAGGAGTGGGGATAAATTAGAAGAGCTTGGTACACTCACAATTCTGCATTATGCTCGATCCTATCAATCTTAGCAAAAGAGCTGAAAAAGCTGTAAAGGTTATTGCATTACACTTAATATGATGGTGAAATCCGTGAGCACGGTCCATGATAGACATTACTAAACCACCCATAGATGGTTCACGGTGGTAAATTAATACAGTGTAATAAAAAGAGCATATCATATTCTAATAAAGCATTAATATTTTAACGTCCTATTAGGCAGTGAGTATATTACATCTAAAACATAGACACAATTTCTTAATTTTGTACCACTGACAAAATATATAGATATACCTAAGATGATTTCAAGACTTTTGGAGGCTGCATCTTCTTACTCAAAGTTGGAAAATAACTGGTCCCAAAATTCTTAGCAAGTGATCCCAGGGTAGATACATTTCTTGTATTCTGGGGCCTGTGGCCCTGACACTTTAAGAATCAAAGGTTTCTGTAATGTCCAATGGTTTAAGTGAAAGCACAGCCTGTCATTGGAGGGATTTGTCCCATCTTATAACGTGATGAGGTATCGGTAGGATATGTTATCACTATAACTGGTGGGAGCCCAACCTCTGAGACCCCACTGATCCTGACAATGATGTAGATGCAGAGTTAGTGTAGCACTGCACCCCCTTCTCCTTCACAGTGGCTCTCCTGGCCATCCAGCTGGACAGAGAACTGCACCAGATCCCATTAACTTAAAACAGTGCTGCATCACCTTCCATTTTTTAGGATCGGTGGGGTTCCCAGAGGTCAGACCCTCCACTGATCATAACGTGATGACCTATTTTAGCAATATGCTGTCCCTTTATAAGATAGGAAACCCCTTTAAACTCAGTACTAGGCCCAACTCTGGGAATCATTGGCATTGTCATCTCGTAGACTCCTACAGGTGTGTCCTTTTTGACATAGCAGAAAAGGATACTATAATCCCCATGCTGGTGGTGAAGAGATCTTCTAGCCATAAAAATGTAAGGGTATGACCACATGGGGCAGATATTTCACAGTGAAATTTCTGATGGGGATTTTGGATGCAATTCTGCTGTAAACTCCGCATGTAACACATGTTTTTGTTGCGGGTTTCACAGATTACATGTCGTCTTCAATGGTTTTCGGTGCAGAATGTGCCCAAAAGTCGACATCGGAAAAACAGTTGTGTGGGCATGCCCTAAAATGACATCCTACACACTAAACATTCGTTCACGTTTCTGTAGCATAATATTCAAAGACTGTGACCATACAGTACCCTAAATGGTGACTAAAGAAAAGGTGAGCACCACCATGACTATCAAGAAGTCAAAGAGGAAATTTCTCTGAATTTCCACTGAATGTGGAAACCTCAACAAGATGACAAATGTTCTCAAGAAGCAGATGATGCCAAGTAATCATCATAAAATGATTAAATATGGATACAAATGGAACACAAACAATAAGTGGAGAAAAGAAAGTGATAGCAATGTCTGGGACCTACTTTCATATGGCTCCTGACCAGACAACACCACCCAGGTCAAGATTGCAAAACTGAAACATAATGAGAAAGAGTTAGCAACACAGGAAGTGACTGCAAACACATAACTAGTGATGTGAAAAGTGTGCGCGTCTCCAAATACAAAAAATTTAAAACGACATAGGAAATTTATGTTATGTTCCTTATTTGTTATGTTCCTTATTTGTAACTTTGTGTAGAATTGAGTCCACTAGAGACAACTGATGGGTAAAAGTCTCTTTCCACAGACCAATGATTGGATTAATTATCAAGAAGGTGCGCTCCTAGGAATATTTGTTCTAGATAACTTCCCTGTTTTAAGGTGCAACGATGCACAATGTTTCATGTGTAGCAGCCATAGGGACAGCTGTTAATCAAACAAGTGGATATGGGATTAACTATAAGTACAGTCAGGTCCATAAATATTGAGACATCGACACAATTCTAACATTTTTGGCTCTATACACCACCACAATGGATTTGTAATGAAACGAACAAGATGTGCTGATTTACATCCAAATCAGGTGAACGGTGCAGGAATTACAGCAGTTTGCATATGTGCCTCCAACTTGTTAAGGAACCAAAAGTAATGGGACAGAATAATAATCATAAATCAAACTTTCACTTTTTAATACTTGGTTGCAAATACTTTGCAGTCAAATTACAGCCTGAAGTCTGGAACGCATAGACATCACCAGACGCTGGGTTTCATCCCTGGTGATGCTCTGCCAGGCCTCTACCTCAACTGTCTTCAGTTCCTGCTTGTTCTTGGGGCATTTTCCCTTCAGTTTTGTCTTCAGCAAGTGAAATGCATGCACAATCAGATTCAGGTCAGGTGACTGACTTGGCCATTACATAACATTCCACTTCTTTCCCTTAAAAAACTCTTTAGTTGCTTTTGCAGTATGCTTTGGGTCATTGTCCATCTGCACTGTGAAGCGCCGTCCAATGAGTTCTGAAGCATTTGGCTGTATATGAGCAGATAATATTGCCCGAAACCCTTCAGAATTCATCCTGCTGCTTTTGTCAGCAGTCACATCATCAATAAATACAAGAGAACCAGTTCCATTGCAGCCATACATGCCCACGCCATGACACTACCACCACCATGCTTCACTGATGAGGTGGTATGCTTAGGATCATGAGCAGTTCCTTTCCTTCTCCATACTCTTCTCTTCCCATCACTCTGGCACAAGTTGATCTTAGTCTCATCTGTCCATAGGATGTTGTTCCAGAACTGTGAAGGCTTTTTTAGATGTCGTTTGGCAAACTCTAATCTGACCTTCCTGTTCTTGAGGCTCACCAATGGTTTACATCTTGTGGTGAACCCTCTGTATTCAGTCTGGTGAAGTGTTCTCTTGATTGTTGACACACATACACCTACCTCCTGGAGAGTGTTCTTGATCTGGCCAACTGTTGTGAAGGGTGTTTTCTTCACCAGGGAAAGAATTCTTCTGTCATCCACCACAGTTGTTTTCCGTGGTCTTCCGGGTCTTTTGGTGTTGCTGAGTTCACAGATGCGTTCCTTCTTTTTAAGAATCTTCCAAACAGTTGTTTTGGCCAGGCCTAATGTTTTTGCTATCTCTCTGATGGGTTTGTTTTGTTTTTTCAGCCTAATGATGGATTGCTTCACTGATAGTGACAGCTCTTTGGATTTCATCTTGAGAGTTGACAGCAACAGATTCCAAATGCAAATAGCGCACTTGAAATGAACTCTGGACCTTTTATCTACTCATTGTAATTGGGATAATGAGGGAATAACACACACCTGGCAATGGAAGAGCTGAGAAGACATTGTCCCATTACTTTTGGTTCCTTAACAAGTGGGAGGCACATATGCAAACTGTTGTAATTCCTACACCATTCACCTGATTTGTAAATACCCTCGAATTAAAGCTGACAGTCTGCAGTTAAAGCACATCTTGTTTGTTTCATTTCAAATCCATTGTGGAGGTGTATAGAGCCAAAAATGTTAGAATTGTGTCGATGTCCCAATATTTATGGACCTGACTGTATCAGCAGACTAATTTCTAACAAAAAACACCCAGAGGACCAGTAGCAAATAGTCATGCGAGTAAAAAATTACCTAATTATATGGATTATCGAAGCATGTAAAGTATGGTTGACCCTCCTCCCCACAAGAAGAAGAATAGGTATTAGGCCACGGTCCAAAATAAAGAAGATGGGACTTACAAAAGACGTAAGAGAAATCTCACCTGTAAACATCAAACTCTTTTGTAGGCTTGTAAGTGACAGACACGAAGGCTTCGGGCGGAATGTAGGCCACAGTGCCCACTATAGACTGACTCATTGAGATGGACGCTTCATGTTTAGCAAGGCCAAAATCTGTTAGCTGGAATAAGAAGAGGCTAAGAACAAGCAAGAGGAGCGAATGCAAACATTATTTCCAGGCCATGGTGGGTATCAACAATAGACAGCTAATATCTGCCATACACAATCACATCCTCCTGCTTGACAAGACGAACAGACAAACAGAATTTTTGGTTTGGCCAACATGAGTATGGCCATACTGAATTTTATACAGTTGTTCTGTATTACAGGATGCACCTTAGATCAGAAAGTGACCATATAGCCAGCTTTACATAATCATTTTGGTGGTCATTTTCAAATGTCTTCATGAACATGAATTCTCCTAAATTTTTTAAGAAAATTATCAAAATATGGGTTGTTATTCTTTCGAGTACCTTCATGGCGCTCTATTAGATAAAAGAAGTGCACATCGAGGATGGCTTTAGGAGGTGAATCAGCATAAGCCAGTGAGATGCTCAACTTAGTAGTCTTGGTGGATAGGGGGAACAAAGAAGAGTAGGTAGGTGGGTAGGTATAAATTATTTTATTGGCAGTAATAACGTGTTTCTGGGCCACACAGGCCCCTTCGTCAGATTTCAACAATATTACAGACGAAAGAGTTTGTTCAACAGTTAAAAAGGTTAAAATTCGCGCCCAGTGGAGATAGGCGGCGTGTTTACAACCATGTGACCTGTTCAGCTCATTCAACAGAAAAAAAGGGTGTCTAATAAGATCAATTATATATATATATGTATATTGAAAAGAGAGAAATAAGGCGGCTCAACTGCTCAATAAAATGGCAGAGGTGCTGAGCTGCTGGTTTGACTCACCCAGTCAAAAAAGGAGCAATTTATAGTATTACTATAGTAAAACCATGCGATTCGCCATTATTTAGTCACCTTGTCACCCCAAAAAATAGGATAGGACTGTTCTATTATGGGCCGAACGTTTCATAAAATGCGAAATGCACGCAGCTTTTTTTGGTGTGTTTTTTTTTTTTGCGTGGTATTGAGTATCGCAATACTTTTTTATGGTGACGAAAGCAAATCAAAATTTTGGTATCGAAACAACCCTACGCCGATCTGATCGGCGTAGCGTTGTCGCGATGCCAAAATTTTGATTCGGTTTCGATTTGGCGACTAAAAATTTTATTTGGCTCCTAAATTTTTCAGTTCAGGAGCCGATGGCTACTAGGTATTTTTTTTTTGTCTGGAGCACTGGGGTAAGGTATTTCTTCAAGGTCCCATCTGAGAGTAGAATTGGCCAAAACTTCTGTAAGATTTCGCGTATTTCTTGTGACCTGCAATTAAAGGTGGTAATAAATCTTACACAATCCACTTTTTTGGACTGTTTCTTTGTATGTAGAAGTTCATTGCGATTAGTGCCCATCGCCCGAGCCTGCGCCCTTTTTATAGCCCTGTTGCTATAACTTCTCTCCTGAAACCGCGTTACCAGATCCGCTGTTCCGCGGGCGCGCATATTGTTGTGTGCGCATGCGCATATGCCTGGACACTCGGGTATCCCTCCAAATATATTTTCTTATGCTTTTTGGTTATTTAAAGACCTATAAACAAACACCGAGACTAATTAGCTATAAAAGTATAAATTTTATTGGAATACATGTTTAAAAACATCTAATTTGAGATGACAAACGTATATATATATCAAGTGCGGTACAACCCTGGGAGATACAAGTTATGGGTATGACATCAAAAGGAATGTGGGAATTGATTAGATGCCCATCCAGTAAGTTTACCTTTGCATCCTCTTCTCACATTCCTTTTGATGTCATACCCATAACTTGTATCTCCCAGGGTTCTACCGCACTTGAGATATATATACGTTTGTCATCTCAAATTAGATGTTTTTTAACATGTATTCCAATAAAATTTATACTTTTATAGCTAATTAGTCTCGGTGTTCGTTTATAGGTCTTCCCATTATTTCTGAGCTAGCTTTGCTAGAGGGGTTTATGCTATTTGTTGCTTCACGCATTTTCATGTAACCTGCCTTTGGTTTAAATTTTGGGTTATTTAGTAGTAAGTACTTGATTTATTAACGGTGTATAGTTGTATGAATAATTATTGGAGGTAGGTATTCACTTCACGGTTTGGTCACTCATCACGTTTGGCACTATCACTTACCTTATTTGACATGTCCCGGTACCTTTTACTATGGTTCGGCACATGGTCTTCCTTTTTTCTTCACCTTACCAATTATAAGTTATGTATAAGCACAATTTGCTTTTGATTAATTAATTTTTGATTGATTTGTGGTAACATATAATCATGGTTTTGATATTTACCTGTATGAATTTATTGGGTTTTTTCAATATATATTTTTATTACTAGGATTTTTTAACACATTTTTAATACACTTTATTTATAAAATCAATGTATTTATAATTTAATGGAATGAAGCCCCTTTTGGTTGTGGCACATTTAGCCTCTGTATTCGCTTAGATAGTAAGAGCCTGTTGTATACGTAATGTATTTAGTATTTTTTAACTTATTATCTGGAGATAGGGACAACATGGCTTTCTTGTATTTAACATACTTTTGATTACCACCCACTGTGATATAAGGGTGGCCTATGCGCCATCTGCCATATTTGACAAACATTTGCATAAACACCACACCTGAAGTATACATACATTCATACCTCCACTCTGTGCCGTATTTCCGCAACAAATCGGTGGGTCGCGTGATTGGTCATGTGACCATATCCCGATTGAGGCATGCGCAGTCAATAAATAGTGGCCATCTTTAGTAATGGCATGCTCACATAAGATATGGTGATGTAGGCGGCTCCCCCATTGATTCCCGGACCAACGATCAGTTTAGGATACAGTCACGTGCGCTGCTGTGTTCACGTGACTTATGTGTCTTCTCTGACGTTTTCGTGGTAGGGAGGAGGGAATACTCTGTTAGCCAATGATCGCGACTATATGCGATCAGATAGGCGGATCTTTCAGGCACATGATCGGTACGTAACGGATGTCACTCAGGTGCCGGGAATTATAGGTAATTCTCTCTGTGTATATACAGACCAACCATCCACTGCTCCTCACTTCCCCTGACGAAGGCCATCTGGCGAAACGCGTTGGGTAAGTGAGGGACACTGGGACGGGTGAGGATGTTGGTATGCTTTGACTGTTATTGATTTAGTAAGGTGCACTTTATTTATTGCAGTCACACTGGATTTATCAATGTGTACTCCTATACATTTTGAGAAATTTATATACCGCATTTTTCGCCCCATAAGTGGGGGGGAAATGGCAGTGCGTCTTATGGGGCGAATAATGCCTTTTTTACATCGTAGGCTGTGATGTATCAGCGGAGAGGGAGGAGGGGCTGGAGACAACTCGCGGCGGGGGCCGGGGGACTCTAATACACCGGGCCCCGCACACACCTAAACTGTAGGCAATTGATATGTTAACTGTAGGCAATCCATATTTAAACTACAAGGTAGCGCAATCCGCGTACCTTAGTACTCACTATTGAACGCCCGTACTTGCAGGCAGGCTGGCCAGTCACTCACATCCTCACGGCGCATGCTCCGCCCACTTCATTAATGAAGCAGGCGGAGCATGCGCCCTGAGGAAGGGCCAGCCTGCCTGCAAGTACGGGCATTCAATAGTGAGTACTAAGGTACGCGGATTGCGCTACCTTGTAGTTTAAATATTTATTGCCTACAGTTTAGGTGTGTGCGGGGCCCGGTGTATTAGAGTACAGTGACTGCACCGGGCCCCGCAGACATTTTAACACCAGTTGCCGGCCCCCACTTGTATTAGGGTCACTATTTACTGTACACAGGGACACTGTTATGGGGGATATCTATGGATGACACATATATAGCATAAGATGCTATATATGGTGATTGTAGGTGAGGCCTGCTGTAATCAGGCTGGCATAAATCACCTCCCAGTATGTCAATCTGGGAACAGAGGCCGGGTCGAGGAGGGTCGCACGGCCAGAGTCAGGCGGACTTCTGGGCCACAATCCCTCAAAGGTACTGATGTTCTTGTAGTCACAGCCTGGAGGCTGCTGGACTGTTTGGGCTGAGAAAGCCGCACCTGAGGCAGTGTGTGAACTGTGATATGTAGGTGAGTCAGGGAGACAGGTTATTTGTATTAGCAAGTGCCTGGACGGGCAGTTGTTTATTTTGTATCATTTATGTTTGTGCTGGTGCCAAATAAAAGCGTTGTTTGGACCTTAATCCGGGTGTCCTGAGGAAGTATATGGTTACGACCCCCTGAAAGAAAGGCGATCCCTTACATTATATATATATATATATAATATATACAGATAAAATTATAAAATAAATATAACTAAGAAAAAGCTGGAGACACCAGTAGGTAAAGTGTATACAATATTAATGTATAATGTATTATTCAATAGGTACTGTATAAATATTTCATTATAAAACTGGGTGGAGGGGGTTAAAATAACTTTGTTTAGCATAAAAGCCACCCTAAAAATTATCATCAATTAGCATAAAAACACCCCTCGTTGATATACATTGTACACCACATATAGTCTCTTTAAACTTTAAGTAGAACAGATGTTATACTTGCACAGGTTCTATACCAGGGATCAGCAACCTCCGGCACTCCAGCTGTTCTGAAACTACAACTCCCAGAATCCTCCTTTCGCTTCTACGGGAGTTAAAAGAACAGCCACGGAAGTGTGCATGCTGGGAGTTGTAGTTTCAGAGCAGCTGGAGTGCCGAAGGTATACTGTCTAGATAGAAGTTCCCTGATAAGGTCACTAGGGGGCACCAGAGTCCTGTGGAAATAGAGAAGGAGTTACAATTACTACAAAATGGATCGTTTTCCTAGTTACTGATACAACAAAGAAACCAAAAAGGAAGAAATATATTATATGGACTATTCAGATATAATAAAAAATAGTCCATACTGGTGTCTCTAGCTTTTTCTTAGTATATATATATATATATATATATATATATATAATTCATCTTATATACTTTTTATTATATTTTTTACTATTTATGATCTTTATATACAATTTGAATGGAATTTTTGAATGATGTATTTTATATATGGAAGTCTGGTTTGAATCTTACTAGTCTACTGAATGAACTAAAAAGGTCACGTGGTTGTAAACACGCCCTCTACCTCCACTGGGCGTGACTTTTAACCTTTTTAACTGTTGAACAAACTCTGTTGTCGGTAATGTTGGTTGAATCTGACGAAGGGGCCTGTGCGGCCCAGAAACTCGTTATTCCTGCCAATAAAATAATTTATACCTTCCTATTACTCTTCGTTCCTCAGATCCACCAAGACGAGCAGCGCCACTTCTTTTTCACTGTGTCCCTCTATTAGATTAATTAGCATGACACGTGCACTTTAGTCCGATTTTCACACAAGACTCGCCCCTTCAATTGTATGGAGAAAAAGGGACAGGACATTGGCGCCATCCATGGATGGACCACAGAAAGGTTTTACAACACAGGTTCTGTTCTTTAAAAGGTGACCACTAACCTGAACATCTAAGGACTTGTTTAATAAGACATTATGGGGCTTCAGATCACGATGGATGATTGGCGGTTCCAGAACATGGTGAAGATAATTCATACCCAACGCCACTTGGTGAAGAATCTGAAACCTCACTGCCCATGGTACATGTTTAATGTGTTCAAAAAGAGTCCAAACTGAACCGTAGGGCATGTACTCCATGACCAGGCCATATTTAGAATGTTTTCTCCCTTCTGCCTCGTATAAGCCAAGCAGACGAAGAACATAGGTGTAATTTGCTCGGGACATCATCTCTTTCTCTTTCATGAGGCTTTCTGAATCAGCACTGAAATAAAAAAAGAAGGGGTTCTGGAAATGATCACAGAAGTACATTACGCTTCGTTCACACTGCCGTCAGAGGAGTCTCACCAGGTTTGACTGTAAATATAGAGCTTTTCTTCCTGTCAAGATGAAGAAAACCATGACAGAACCCTACATATACTAATATAAGTCAATGTGGTCCATCAGCCACTGGTAGTATCCATCTTTTGACAGATTCAGCAGAACATTTTGGCTTCTACTTTAAAAATAAACCACCAAGGAAGAGTGACCTCCGCCATAAAAGGTGTGTTCCAGCTAATCAAAAATACTTTGCAGAGGAGACAGAGAAGATACTAGTACTCTCCTCCTCTGATCCCCCAACTCTGCCATTCCATCCATCGTTGCACCTGTTCCTGATGAACTCAACTTGTGACTCCTGTCCTGACATGCAGGAAAAACCCAGAAATGGCCACAGTGTGGACGGCTTTCTTACAGGGCACAGTGATTGGCTTACACGGCACAAAATAACCCAAACATACCCATAAAGTGCCCTGAAAACAATAGCAAACTATACCCAGATAACAGTGCTCAGGTTCTAGGTTTCAAGGCCAAGCACCAGATGTTCGGTCCAACTGTGAATTATCCCAAAGATGGTGGTAGAGGGTGGTTCCTAGAAGGGTAAGGTCCCAGGGGACTTTACGCTTGTCCAGGAGACTATATTTTGCCGCTGATTTATTGTAGATTTTGCATCAGGTTTTACCTACTCCTGTCAAACCTATGGTAAAGTCTGCATGTGAATCCAAATATCATTGGCTTTACTACAGATTTTTAAAATTTATTTGAAGGGACTGTCCAGAATTTCATTTTTGATGGCCTATCCTCTTGATAAGCCATCAATTTCTGATCGGCTGAGGTCCAAAAATCTACTCCGCTGATGACTACTGTTGGCACTGGAGCTATCCCAAAACATCTGACCCCTGCCAATCAGAAATTGATCTCCATTGTGCAGTGGACGAACCAGGTAAAAGGAGCATTCCCTTCAATGGTAGAAGCTCTGTAGTAACCAGTTCAGTCCACTAGACAACTGATGGAGCTGTGCAGTTCCAGTGCTGGAGCTACTCCCAAACTGCTGATAGATGGAAGTTTCGGCCGTTGAGATATTGATAGCTCATCTTGAGCATAGGTTGTCCCCTTGATCTAGTGCAGGAGGTGGGTGACAGAAGAACTCTAGAAAAATTAACATCACTATTAGACAATGTCTCCCACCCCATGCACGAAGCTGTTGTGGAGCTGGAGAGCTCCTTCAGTGACAGACTGCTGCATCCTAGGTGCACGAAGGAACGTTATCGGAGGTCCTTCCTCCCAGCAGCGGTTAGGATTTATAACCACTTTTCCCAAAAACCCAGTAGTGAATTTTTTAAGTAAATTCTGTGTTATGTTTTTCTTGTATTTTTACTCTTTAATTTCTAATTACTCTTATTTTTGCTCCTGTTGTGAATGTGATTGCTGCTGTTATGCCGAAATTTCCCCACTGAGGGACAATAAAGGGATTTTCTTCTTCTTCTTCTAAGGCTACTTTCACACTAGCGGCACGGACCTACAGCAGGCTGTTCCGTTGGGTGTACAGCCTGTCGGATCCGTCTTGCCGCTAGTGACCGCGTGCCCCCGGACTGCCGCTCCGTCCCCATTGACTATAATAGTGGCGGTGCAGAGTTCCGGCGGAGGCACAGCAGCGCACGGCGAGAGGCTGCCGGAATAAATGTCGGACATGTCGTAGTTTTATTCCGGCAGCCTCTCGCCGAGCGCTGCCGTGCCTCGCCGGAACTCTGACCCCGCTCCCATTATAGTCAATGGGTATGGAGCGGCAGTCCGGAGGCACACGGTCACTAGTGGCAGGATGGATTCGAGAGGCTGTTCACCCGACGGAGGTCCGTGCCGCTAGTGTGAAAGTAGCCTAATAGAGAATTTCCTTTAAAAGGAGAAGGGCCCCTGACGTTCACTAACCCTCCAAGCCTGGAGGACCTCCAAGTCTACTAGAACTTAACTTTCTTTGCTAAAACTTAGGTTGATACTTAGGGGACTGCACAGAGATGAGAAACCTGATGTATACATCCTCACCCCCATCGTTGAGGGGGACACCATTATAGAGGGCAAAAATAGAGTTGTGTGATCAAAAACTGCAACAGCCCCCTCCACCACCACCACCACATGCCATTTATAATACTGGAGTCTTCCTGTGTAATCTTTAGGACCCCTGAGGCATTAGGGTCTGGGGTGATTGCTACAACTTATCCCCTAAAATGAAGACCCTGAACTCCAAAATTGTTTTACGACACCCGTGTGGAACCACTCTTGGTGCACTTTGCACCTTGGGCTTGACGGTGGTCATTCAACAATTACGAGCCATCATGACGGGCATGGTAACCTGAAATTGTACCATGATGTGTCACTGTGAAAACCAGGCCTTTAAAAAGTGGTTTTACGGATCAGACGCATGTGGTGCTCTGCAAACAAGTAAGGGAGCATAGGAGAACATTTTATTGAACACCACTAGTAACGTACTTTTAGGCTTTGTTCACAGCTAGCAGCTTGACAGTAAAAGGTGTGATATTGCTGGTATTAGCTGCAATATCGCACATCCCTTAACAAGCTTCTGTGCAATTTAAATTTCTGAATTAAAGGGATATTCTAAAAACATTTATGGTTGAGCTTTTGGCAGGAACACCTGAAAAAGTAATTACAAGTTAACTATTAACCCTTATATATCTCTATACACTTTGCCCTCAAAGGGAAAAAAAAAAAAAAACTAAGTTGACAGAGACAGCCGACCTCAAGGAGCAAGATAACAAAGTGTGACGGCACGTGACCTCCAGGCCCCGCCCACCCGGCCCGCCACTTACGCGCTGTCTCTCAGAGTGTTCTTCAAGGCGATGTCCATCCCCAGCTTGGTGCTGCGCCCCCTGTAGACCACCCCGAAGCCCCCGCTGCCCACCAGCTCCAGCTGGGACAGGTCCCCGGGCGGCAGAGGCTGCATCTCCCGGGGGCTGTGTGTGCAGAGTCTAAAGGTCCGGAGCCGCTCCTCTCGGCGCTGGAGACCGGTGGGCGGGAGGCGGGAAAATGCCTTGTGAAGGGAGGAAGGACAGGCGCCGCCGATGTGACACGTATCTCCCCTCAGCAGACAGGCTGCTTAGGAGTTCGTGGCAATTTTATTAAATTTAGACGTCTAAAGCATAAATCTTAACTTATTTGCCATTCTTTACCTCATGAAAACCATTTCTGACAGAAAAAATTGTAGATTTCAGTCAAATTAAGCTGAAAAATATATCCTGTGAAACCCATTTCGTAACCAGAAAGCACTATGGGCAATGAGCTATTTCTGTGGACTCCCTTGCGAAAGTCGTCAATGGGAGGCTGTACTGCCATATTTTCCGCCTCGGCAGCCTTGCTAACCAGAATTTTCTATTTTGGACAACTTATCCCAGCCCAAAATTTTTACGGACATATTGGAAAACCTTAATGAGTGCTGAAAATTATAAGTAATACATGTTTATAGCTCAATATACTTATACGATCCCATTACCAGCTTGGTACCACTTGGAACCGAACCCGAGTTCGGGAAATGGTTATTTACAGTATAAATCAATTTCTGAAGTTATGCAAAGTCTCGTGAAGTAATAACTTTGGCTCATCGGAGCCAATACATTCTAATACTGTACGGAGCGCAGTATTGAAACAAAGTTTTCTTTGCGAATTGACTTCGGATGTTTCATCCAAAGTCGACTCGCTCATCCCTAATCACCATCCCTAGAAAAATCGCGAACACATCTATTTTTTTTTAACAGACACAGGAAAGAAAATTGCCTACTTCTGGACGGTTGGCAACCCAGCGCCTTGGGTTAGTCCCGTGCGTGTTGCGAGACCATGGCAAGAAACCACATGTGTTGTTTCTGTGCAGACATCGAAGGAAACCGTGACAGACCTGCTGCATTTACGGTGGTGCATCTTCATTTCTCCAAGGACAATGAAAAGCTTTTCAGGCGCTGTCCAGTTTTCTTCTGAACCAACCTGCATATGGTTTTATCGTTTGAGATGTACAACCCATGTAGGAGACTCTGGGCTTCATGTGGATTTCTGGAAAACTGTACCACCCAATAGTGACCTTGCGTTGTGAAGAAAGCCTAGGATAACTTTTCAGCCATCTTGTTTATTAGAACAGCCTGCTGGATTTATAGAAGGATACCGCCATTCACCTCTGGACCCCATTGACTATAATGGGATCTGGCCAGCTTCCAAGCATGAGTGTCAGGTTTCGGCTGGACATAAACTGGAGCATGCCCGGATCCCATTATAGTCAATGGCTTTCAGCAGTGAACGGCACTATCTTGCCGGTTGTTCCTCTGCCGGATTTGAAAAAACTGCTCAGAGGGCTCTGTCTCTTCAACTTTCATCAGCTGTGCCCGGCTTTTCGACCTCTTGGCTTCAGTGGATTTTCAGATCACTGGATATTTCGTTTCTCGAGAACGTGGCCTCCTCAGATGTGCAGCTTAGGCTACTTTCACACTGGCGTTTTGGCTTTCCGTTTGTGAGATCCGTTCAGGGTTCTCACAAGCGGTCCAAAACGGAGCAGTTTTGCCCTAATGCATTCTGAATGGAAAAGGATCCGCTCAGAATGCATCAGTTTGCCTCCGTTCCGTCTCCACTCCGCTTTGGAGGGCGGACACCAAAGCGCTGCTTGTAGCGTTTGGTGTCCGTCTGACGAAACTGAGCCAAACGGATTCGTTCTGACACACAATGGAAGTCAATGGGGACGGATCCGTTTTCTATGACACAGAAAACGGATCCGTCCTCTATTGACTTTCAATGGTGTTTAAGACGGATCCGTATTGGTTATGTTACAGATAATACAAACGGATCCGTTCTGAACGGATGGATGCATGCGGTTGTATTATCTGAACGGATCAGTCTGTGCAGATCCATGACGGATCCGCACCAAATGCGAGTGTGAAAGTAGCCTTACATCAACGTGACTCTTCTTTCCTTCGACCGACGTGATTTATCAGTACTTTTAGCAGAGAACTATTGATAATTTGTTGCCCAACTTTTTGCCTCCGTTAGCTACTTTCCATGTAATGAATGAACATGCAACAGTTGCGTCCCTTCGTGTAGCCAGTTGGCACATTACGTTGCACAGATTGTGGGATGACCTCTCACTAACACAACCTTTTCTAGGTATTTAAGCAAGGTTCTCGGACTTGTCATAGTTTGAAGTGCTCATAGAGTGTTTCAGCACACAGGACACCCCTCACACACTCCAGTAGCTTGCAATGTGAATATTCCAGTCTGAGATGAATAGATGACTAGGTGGGATATGCCCCAGATATACCAGTAATTAGCAAGAGAGAGATGTTGAAATTAGTGGCATCATATTTCTCTGAAAAGCAGAACTTTACTATCATATTGCGACTTCCTTTTGCTTTACTTCTTCCTCAACAGCTGCATTCTTGTGGATGCTCTTCTATTATGATTTCTTCTTGAAAAATAACTTTTAGGAGCCTTTTAGTATAGATCGAAACTGAAAAAATATCTTCACTGTTGTCAATGAAACAATGGGTATTGTAGCCTTGACAACAATTCAGCTTTGTCAGAGGGACATTACATGGGTCCAAATCACCGTCTTCAACAATGCCCATGCCCTTGATGGTCCTAACTTTAATGAACACTTACAGGCTGTCGCTCTAAAAATGCAGTAAAATCTTTTGCATGTTTTTTTACTTTTGAACATATGCCATTAACATATCTCAAAAATAACAAATGGGTATAAAGTGAGCCTCTGAGGAGCTGGAGCAGAGGATGGAAGTGGTAGTTGCCCTGATGATGTGTCACTGTGTACTCCCCTAGGCCCTTGGCCCCTGGGGTCAGTGCAGTTAAGGAGGGGCACACTGTGTTCCCTCGGGGCACTCCCTTTACCTGTGGGCTCCTGTCTGAGGGTAGTGTGGGGGTGTTGATGGTGTTAATCTTCATGTGGGTGTTAGACAGGGCACCTGATGGAAATGCAATGGCCAGCATGTGGTGTTAGGAGAGTAAGAGACAAGTCTAGATTGAACTTAACAAAACTCACTCTTTAATGTGTACAAAATTGACGTTATAGTACATTCAACAGTTATCTGTACACAGTGCAAATTCCACCCAGAAGTCCAAGCATGAACTAGGCAGTTTGTTGCAACAATGGCCCTCTATTTACTGGTTCTCTCGCTAAAGTCCCTGTTATTGCGATCTATGGCTAGGAACTACAACTCTGGCTATAGTGTCCACGAGTCTGGGGTGCATAGGGTGTCTTAACTTGTTTCCCCTTTGCAAAAGCAGGGTCTCAGACATTTTAAGCTGGGTTAAATTGATGTTTCTCTCTCTGTCTCATTGAAGCTATTCAAATCCTCATACTTTCTTTCTTTCTTTCTTTCATCTCCTGGAGCTTGTGGAGGTGACAGGGCTTAGGAGCACATGGAGATTACACCTTACCACCTCCATTCTGAAACTAAGGGGTGGAGCCAGCCCACACCCTGAGCTACAGAGAGGGCTGGGCAAGGACTGTTAACTCTTTCTCATGCTTAGACATACTAGGTGTACAGTACAATTACACCCCTTCCACTGGGGTACTGCATGAAAACACTAAGAAAAATATACAAAAATATAAACCAAAACATTTACAAAGTATAACAAGATGAAAGCACTAGGACATTATATGTATGGAAAGATATATTGAGTGCATATGACAATAAATAATTTTGAGGACATAAACAACGGAGCCAACCCATCTTCCCCAGGCAAGTGATCAGTATGGTTAAACCACCAGACTTTTACATGCAACAATGACTTATTTATAATTGCACAGACAATCATTAAGCAGTGGAGTGTAGGGAGTTTGGATGATTTTCAGAAATGACTGGTCAAAAAAGCTACAGATGGTTGACTAGAATCAAACCTTTCAAGACACCCAAGAAGCACACCTACAGTATAATTACATCATATTTTAAATGGATGTCCAAAATGTCATGGAGAGCTGATGGAAGCAATATACATTCCCACATCTGCATCAAATTTGAAGAGGCTCTATCTGCAGGTAGGAGTGAGATAGTGAATCGACTATGATGGGTGGTCAACGTCCTAGGGTTCCATCTCTGCAATGGGCAAGGACAGTTACTCTCCATTTGAGCAGGGAGATGTCATCCATGGAAAACATGACTATAGACAAATGTGAGGGTTTTGGCACCTGTGGTTTAATCTGATATATAATAAAGAATTGTTGTTTTAATTAATGGGGATCTGGGCTTAAAGTTAGAACCCATGGGTGGTTCAACCTCTGTTGGCTTTTTATGGCCATGCTTGGTGGAGATTAAATGCCTGAAAGACTATAGATGTGAATCAGCCATCTTTAGCTCTCTGAGTAAGGCCTGGAGGAGCCCAAACTACCGTGTATTCTAAAGAGCACTTTAGCAGCTTCATTCTATTACATATAAAACGTTTCTTGTGCCAGGAGGTTACTGGGATGGCTTCATTAGATGGCCTTAAAAGCCTGAGATTTTGCCAGGAAGGTATGACATAGTTCAAATTAGCGTAAAAATGTTCTCAATATCAGAATAATCTCACAAATATTAGCAAATGTATGGATGCTAACAGCTGGTTTGGTCTGGTGGGTGAGAAACTTAACATCTGTCTATCAAAGGTTGAAACTGTTGTTCAGGCAAACTCTGCATGTAGTGCACAGGTCCTATTCTACCTAGTAGGACCCATGCTTGGCATTGACTAGTTGTCTTGTCAGCCATTCCACAAGAGAGATTTAGAAGAAAAGAGTGGAAATGAGGACATCAAATTAGGAATGTCTGTTTCTCTATAAGTGTAAACACAGGTTTAGTGGGTAGACCTCATCAAAATGAGCTATCGTCCTGTTGCTGCTTCACACCACCACATCTTCTCTATTGATCCTCAGACAGGAAGGCCATTCCCTTATCTTGTAGGACACCCTTGACTTTGAGTTGCATTTTTCCATATGCTCCAGGTCAAATATGATGTCAGCTATATTGTGCTTCATGTACTGCTTTTCATAGCTTGTGCACAACCATCAGTTATGATTAAATTGAATTCAAGTTGTAGTCAGAACATTTTCTTAAAAATAGATGTTATTGTTTTAGGATCGTCCTTGTACTTTGTCACAATAACTTTCCTTGCTCTGCTCCCCAAGTCCTTCAAACTCTGGCTGCTATTGAGTTTCTCCTGCTCCTTTTTAGTTAAGAGGCCATTATTATGAAGCTTTTTCATTATCTTTTTATAGTCACCGGAACTCGTGATGGATGTTGCAATGTTATTCAGGTAAGCTTCTGAAATGAAAAGCAGACATTTAGCACATGCAGGAGCGATGTATAACATGTTACAAGATTTATAGAGCAAATATGTAGCAAAGCACGATAGACCTCATAAAAATTGGGCCTAGAGTCAGAAATATTACCTAGGCTAATCTAACCACTATTAAGACATTTGCTTCTTCTGAAGGACGCAATTACATGGACAGATTATAGGACATGAATGTTCCTGAGAATGTTTGTTCCTGATAATTTGTCCATGTAAATGTGTTGCCAATCACCTGACTAACACAGCAGATTATTAACACAGCACATAAAATTAGCATTTGTTGGCACCCCATTGCTGTGCGTAAACTGGTATCTGCTGCCGATAAACAATGAAACTGTATAGAGATGACCGATTGTAGTAACGAATCTTTCATCCCCATACAGAGGGGTTGATTTCTCTATGTAATTAGGCCATGGTTCCTTCCCAATCATTTCCCTGTTGGAGATGACTGCAGGGGTAAATCCTCTGAAAACAGAAGACCAGCACATATGGGATATAGGACCAAAGAAAATCTGGCCTAGGTCAAGAATGATCTTCTCAAGGAGGCCTTCTGGAAGGGTTTGATTATATTGCATTGTAGTTAATAGCCTCTATATGCTTTCTAGGGTGTCTTCCATGGCTGCCTTAGGCTTGCAATAACACCCATCTCTCTACAGTTCAATAGTGATTTTCATGGAAGGAACTTGGTATTGAACTTTAGAGTTTGGCTTTAGATTTCATCTGAATTGCTTATGGCTATATAATAAAGCATTGTTACCAACCTGTTGAAGAAATTTTGTCATCATCCTCAACGGCTTCTGAAGGTAAAAGCTGAAAAATAAAACAAAGTTTGAGTAAGCATCAGCTCAGTAAAATGGGCAATATTTACCGTAAATGCTAGTAAGATTTTCTGAAGACTTCTCTATTAGCACATTTTAGTCCCCCAAGAACATTCAAAAACTTGGAGATCAAACTAAGGTTTTTGGTGACCGAAAGGGATAAACTCAATATAATATAGAATAGGTAGTAATAATAATAGTATATCTGTGTATTCTATTAAACTGTGATAATCTTCTACTGGGAGTCAGATGATACATCTGATTTCCCCAAAAGGCCACAAGGAATGAATGGAATATACGACATGATCATCTATGGATATAGGATAGGATGTAGAGTGGGGTGTTTACTGTACGTGTCCTGTATGATAAATAATGTGCCTACCACCTATGCTGTTGCAGACCTTCCCTACTGGAAAGCTTTGTGCCATGGAGAACTCACCATATTGTCGTTCGTATCTTCTTTCTCTTCTGTTTTTTCATCCACTGAAGATGTTTCTACCTCCAATTCATCCTTTTGAGCATTTTCTAAATCTAAAAGAGACAGTTGTATTAGAAGAATTCATTTTCTGGACACCAGATTCAATGCAACCTTAATATGGAGTCGAGTATGAGGTTTTATTATAACATTGGGTTTTACATGTTATTATTGTGTGGAGCAGCCCTTTGTCCTTCAGGGTTTTAAATTCACTCATAAATAGTGCCAGAACTGCATCTGACCATCACTTCATGGGACATGTTAGGACTTTGCCTTCAGAACCCTTGCTGAGAATCTAGCACAATATATTTCTGAGGAGACAACTGCTAGGAGCACTTCATTCTCACAATATGATACATAGCCTTAAAAAGGGTATCCCTTTAAGCATTTGTTTCCATAAGTATTTATGGCATATCCTCCTATGGGACCTCATGGGAGTACAGGGATCTTGTGAACCGCATTAGACGATTAGCGACAGTTTTCACATTGAAATCAACATAGAAGCAGTCATGTTAGGGTGCAACTCTCTCCTTGGACATCTATAAGAGTCAAAAGAAACAAGCAAGAAGCTCTCCACTGACTTCAATGGGTCACTAGTTCCTGTTCTCACAATGGGTAAGAATTTTGTAGAAATAATTTTAACTGACCTTTGAGAAAATCCTCCAAAGAGATGCTAGAATGTTCAAATGTTACTGTTGACTAAAAAAAAAAAAAAGCAATCAGACATATTTTGGGTCGTATGTACATACGATGTAATAAAAGAAAGTACCAATGTTTGGAAGATAACAGCTACACATGACACTACTGCAGATTGTACCTCATCCTGGTAAGACGTCTTACAAAGAAGATCTTGAACCCTTCGAACAGCATCAACAACTTCATCTGTATATGCCTCAAACATCAATGATGTAGATTCACTACAGTCTTGTGGAAGAAACAGACATGGAAAAGGGACATTATGAAATGCAGAACCAAGGACAATACATGGAGCAGCGTCTTTATGTTTGTGTCATGACAATATAAGACAAAAAATATCTTCCTTTCTTGCTCAATATTGATGCTGAATTTCAAAAACAATATGGTTTGAAGCAAATTTCCTAAATTTGGACATGCTTTAAACAATGTCCAGTCAACGCTCTTTAAGAAAACCACCTAAAATTGTATAGAAAAATTGTCTTCTACAGGTGAGGTGGGCTAAATGAAAAGGGACATTTATGGAATTTAAGGGAAGTAAAAATCTGAAATGGAAAAATCTGGTTTAGGTCAAGGGTGGTCTCCTCAATGAGGTAATCTTTTGGTTCTCAAGTTGAAAATAACATAAATTACTCAGTATTTGTTTTTATTCATAATGGTACATTAGACATGAGAATTGGTTGACAAACTCTCTAAAGATTCGGTCTCCACAGTGAGGGAACCATGATTAGCAAAGTTTTTGTGTTGGATTTGACTACTTCCTTGGTCATAATGTTGGCAGGGTATGCATTACCTGCCCAGGCAATCAGATTCAGCATCCTCTATTTAGGTCCTCCATTGACATCATGACAGTCTTGAGTGCTCTTCATCACTACTATCTTGCCTGACTACTTGTTTCGAACTTTTTGACTACATTTCTATGCCTCACAATTTTGTTGTTGGAAACCAATTTCCTGTATCATGTGTGATCATCTGCTGATGGCCCAGCCTATACAGTACAACTATGTATAGTACAACTATTGTCATCAGTATGGGAGAAAGGTTTCTTGTTAAGCTTTACTTGTCCACCATTCTAAAAATATTTACAGCCTATGTTGGTCCAAAAAAAAGTGTAACACGGAAGTAGACCCAAACTAATCATTAGGAACACAGGTAAAATGTTTTTAGGTTTTACAAAGTGAGCCACATTACACCCTTAATTGAATTGAAAGTAGCCCATGTACTCACCATGGAAGCTTGGCCTATTATCTGCATTTTGATTCCAACATCTAATCATTAATTCTTTAACTTCAGGCACCATTCTGATATTGCTGTACTGGTCTAGAACACTAGCTCTAGGTCTTTGGCCTTCAACCACACAGCGCTGGATTACAGCCAAAGGTATACCTACAAAAGGGGAAGACAAACAAACATGGCATCTGTTGTATATTATGGCAACATAGAAGAAGAGATACAGTATTTTCCATAAATGTGCTCTGCCTGCGGCCAAGTACTGGGACCTACCAGGATAGGGTTCTTCACACGAGAACATTGTCCATGTTAAGATCCCATAGCTACAATTCAGAAAAACAATATAGAGATATCAATAACACAATTCCATCGTAAGCATCATCATATAACATCTAATGGTTGGTCTGATTTGTTTTCCTTGAGAATCCATTTAAAGGAGTATACCAATCAGACTTCCAATTGCCAAAGCAAGCAGAGTTGGATGTCATGTAAATGCCTGTGACCACTGATCAGGTGTCAATAAATACAGCCCTATTAGAGCTAATATAGCAGTGAGATAGCTGAAGAATGATGTACTTAAAGGGTAACTGTCATTTTTTATTTTATTTGCTAGTTTATTAGAGCTAGGCATGTATACCTGAGTTAGTCTGTCAATGATTGTCAAAAGATCTGTAATACCCTTAACAGCTTTCACTGTCCCTTTCCACTGCTCCCTTAAAAGACAGTTGCTATGGCTTGTCTGTTTTCCCTTTAGTATAAACAGAAGACGGAGGGGCGGTCCTTCACACTGCATGCCAGCAGTTTTGGCCTCAGAGAACTGGCAGAAGAGCCATCATGAGAAGGTCTTCATATTGTAAATGTTTAAACAGCCGTAACTAAGAGGAAAAACTCAAGGAAAACAGTGGTATGTGAAGAAACTAAAGATTGCTTTATGTATAATGCTGCTGCAGCAGTAACATATGCTAAAATTGATTTGTTGATGAAAACATGACAGTTACCCTTTAAGGATACAGAAGTCCTTTTGACTAGAGTTAACTTTTCATAGAAGAAAAGCTAGTTTAAGAGCATAGCCAAATTGCTGAATGTGTAAGCTAAATATAAAATAAACAAATATGATCTTTGCTGGGGTATTTATTATCTAGTAGAAAGTCAGTCATCTCTCACCTGTAAACATCAAAGGATCTGGCTGAGTAATAGTTGATGTCATTCAGAGCTTCTGGTGGCATGTATGATAAGGTGCCAGCAAACGATGGAGCTACAGAACTAGTTGCCCCAACAATCTTGGACAATCCAAAATCTGTGATCTTAAGAAAGAAGGAAAACATATAAACTGCATCCTACACAGAAGAATATCTGTCATTAGAAATGAGGGAATCTGATTCAGATTCTGTGTCATTCAATTTCGGAGAATCGAGGAGAAGATAGAGAGAGAGAGACTTTTCCAGTAGTTTTAGTTGTTCCTCAAGATGAAAATGTGTAAAAATGGATGAAAGAATGTGTGGCAGTATAAGATCCCACACTATACGGCAGGATCCTAAATTATCCAGAAGGACAGGAATGAGGTTTTACAACATGTTTTGGATTTGACCTTAAAGGGGTTATCCGGGTTCGGCGCTGAACCCGGACATTATACCTTCTTCACCCCAATGGCCTTTCTGAGTGAAGCATTGGAAAATGTCATGCTCCCCCTTGCCCGACGCTGCATCACAAAGGGCAAGGGCTGTTTGTTTACATTTTTACACTGCTAGGTGGAGGCTTTCACCTAGCAGTGATCCCGGTGACATTTGTGGCCGTTTTACAGGATAGGGCAGCACTAAAGACCACCCATTAGTCCCGGTGATGTCACCGGGCTCACTGCTAGGTGGAAGCTTCCGCCTAGCAGAAGCCCGTTATGTCACCGGATATTAAGAAAAAGCTCTTGCCCTGCGCAATGTAGCATAGGCAAGTGAGGACATCGGAGCATTGCTCCACTCAGAAGGGCTGGAGGGGTAAAGAACGGGTTATGTCCAAGTTCAGAGCTTTAACCCCTTTAAGCCTTCCTCAGGCACAATCAATAAAACTAGACCGGACAAAAATTATATAGGGCCTGAAGATGGTAAAAAGAGTGGGCTTGAGTGTTGCCGACGAATACAATAAGAAGATACTATATATTTACCCAATCTGGTCACACAGAAGACCAGAAATAAAATAATAAAGTTTAAAAATCTTGCAGTTATCTTTCTTTTTTGGCCGATTCCAGACCCCTAATAATTATGTCACCCTTTGTTTTACAACTTATAGGCATACACAAGTATAGGTCATAGACAATAAATTTAAACCGCTTGACATATTTAGTTGTCTTTTTATTCTTTTTTGATGTAACCTCCCAGTCATTGGATTTGAAGTTATATTGTAAGGGTCAAGGTCGGAACCCAAACATGGCATGTCACATGTCCAATAGAGAAGATCCTTTCTTTAAATTTACCTCCAGCTTATTCCTCTCTTTCCTGAGATTAAGCTGCGCTGCTTTTTTTTTTTTTTTTATGGACAATACTGTTAGAGAAAAAAAGAGCTCCATCTGGTGGATAAAATAGGGTGGCTTGAATCATATTGATCTGCCAGGACATTTGATCACCACATCTAGATGCACAATATGGAGTTGTACCCATAAATTGCACAACATCTTCCGTGAGAGCCAGTACCATTGGTCCCCTTATCACACCCATGAGGACAGCTATAATACGCGGTCAAGGAGCTAAGATGAACAGGCGATGGACTTTGGAAGAAGCATGTCAAGCTGCATCTTGAAGAGCAATGCGTACACTATGACTGTAGCCTGCTCCCCATGCATTTATTGGAGCACATTGGGAACCAGGAGAGATATAATACAGTGTGGGCTCAGCACGCATGTGGAGCCTGCATTCCCTGAATTTAATGGAGGCCAGTTCGGCACCAGTGGAGGTGGTATTTAGTGTAGGTTCCTGTCCTGAAGAGATCGCCTTAACGCTGGCAGACAGGCACAAATGATTTTTGTACAAAATGTATTTGCCAAGAACAACCTCACATTTATAACGTAGCATTAGAATATTTTCTATAGTGAGTATGGCACCATTATATTTACTTTATTATTTGTGTTTGCAGAGTGCTGTTGCATTGTGTTTGTTCTTGCTTGTACACTGTGACACCTGTAATTTATTCTAGCTACTGCTTATTCAGGAACAGTTATGGTATCATGGTAGAAATTCAGGAACTTTATAAGGTTACCCCCTTACCAGGGGCATAGCTAAAGGCTCACAGGTCCTGGTGCAAGATTCAGCTTGGGCCCCCATTCCCTTAGTGCTTGTTGGCAAAGGGCAGGGGAGCACATAGCCTTTCTGCTGCCAGAGGCAAACATTGAAAGGGCACCCCCTCATGCCATATTCTTGACCTAACCCCTTCCCTCCAGCAAGAGGTGTAAATTGACCAGCATGCACTTTCTATAATGCCAGTGTCTTATGTGGCACAAGGGTTTTTGGGCCCCCTCAGGCTCCTGGGCCCGGCAGCAACTGCTACCTCTGCACCCCCTATAGCTACGCGCCTGTCCCTTAGATTTCCGAGACCTCATCCCCACTAAACATTTTGGAAAGTGATGGAAATGGTTGAGTGAAAGGAGACTGTAGCATCTCCTGCTTTGCAGCAAGTTATTGTCATGTTCACATTGTACCATTGCATCCTTGGTATATTTTTTGTGGCATCCATGCTCCAATAATGTATTGGGTTTGTTCTATAGGGGGAACCTTGGTCCATTGTCTACTAGGTAGATGTCCAATATATAATACTAATCTAAGGTATGTAGCTATGTTTTCTTGGAAGCAGTCTACCACCAATATGCCATAAACTTATGATAAGTAGGACCTTCACCAATCCTGAACATGATGGGGCTACAGCATTTTATCACAGGTTTCTGTGCTGCAGTTCCCTGCATAGATGGTGGGTGAAGCCCTGGTTTGCAGAGAAGCCCACTGAAGATGCATAGTGCTAAATCAGCTCTGCAGCCCCTTTATCCTCAGTCCTCCACCGGTCATAAAGTGGGTTATATCCAAGCAGTATGCCATCACTTTACAAGGTGGAAATACCCCTTTAACGTATAAATTTACACAAAAAATACACATACACTGTGTGCAGAATTATTAGGCAAATGAGTATTTTGACCACATCATCCTCTTTATGCATGTTGTCTTACTCCAAGCTGTATAGGCTCGAAAGCCTACTACCAATTAAGCATATTAGGTGATGTGCATCTCTGTAATGAGAAGGGGTGTGGTCTAATGACATCAACACCCTATATCAGGTGTGCATAATTATCAGGCAACTTCCTTTCCTTTGGCAAAATGGGTCAAAAGAAGGACTTGACAGGCTCAGAAAAGTCAAAAATAGTGAGATATCTTGCAGAGGGATGCAGCACTCTTCAAATTGCAAAGCTTCTGAAGCGTGATCATCGAACAATCAAGCGTTTCATTCAAAATAGTCAACAGGGTCGCAAGAAGCGTGTGGAAAAACCAAGGCGCAAAATAACTGCCCATGAACTGAGAAAAGTCAAGCGTGCAGCTGCCAAGATGCCACTTGCCACCAGTTTGGCCATATTTCAGAGCTGCAACATCACTGGAGTGCCCAAAAGCACAAGGTGTGCAATACTCAGAGACATGGCCAAGGTAAGAAAGGCTGAAAGACGACCACCACTGAACAAGACACACAAGCTGAAACGTCAAGACTGGGCCAAGAAATATCTCAAGACTGATTTTTCTAAGGTTTTATGGACTGATGAAATGAGAGTGAGTCTTGATGGGCCAGATGGATGGGCCCGTGGCTGGATTGGTAAAGGGCAGAGAGCTCCAGTCCGACTCAGACGCCAGCAAGGTGGAGGTGGAGTACTGGTTTGGGCTGGTATCATCAAAGATGAGCTTGTGGGGCCTTTTCGGGTTGAGGATGGAGTCAAGCTCAACTCCCAGTCCTACTGCCAGTTTCTGGAAGACACCTTCTTCAAGCAGTGGTACAGGAAGAAGTCTGCATCCTTCAAGAAAAACATGATTTTCATGCAGGACAATGCTCCATCACACGCGTCCAAGTACTCCACAGCGTGGCTGGCAAGAAAGGGTATAAAAGAAGAAAATCTAATGACATGGCCTCCTTGTTCACCTGATCTGAACCCCATTGAGAACCTGTGGTCCATCATCAAATGTGAGATTTACAAGGAGGGAAAACAGTACACCTCTCTGAACAGTGTCTGGGAGGCTGTGGTTGCTGCTGCACGCAATGTTGATGGTGGACAGATCAAAACACTGACAGAATCCATGGATGGCAGGCTTTTGAGTGTCCTTGCAAAGAAAGGTGGCTATATTGGTCACTGATTTGTTTTTGTTTTGTTTTTGAATGTCAGAAATGTATATTTGTGAATGTTGAGATGTTATATTGGTTTCACTGGTAAAAATAAATAATTGAAATGGGTATATATTTGTTTTTTGTTAAGTTGCCTAATAATTATGCACAGTAATAGTCACCTGCACACACAGATATCCCCCTAAAATAGCTAAAACTAAAAACAAACTAAAAACTACTTCCAAAAATATTCAGCTTTGATATTAATGAGTTTTTTGGGTTCATTGAGAACATGGTTGTTGTTCAATAATAAAATTAATCCTCAAAAATACAACTTGCCTAATAATTCTGCACTCCCTGTACAATGACTTTACCTACATCACCATAGCGGTTATTCTCGCTTTCTTTTAGCTCAGGCTACCTATATCAAATCCGTAATTCTGGTCCTGGGACAGTATGATGCCGGTTGTAGTTGGCATTGGAAAGTCACATGAATTACCTGTGCATCTAAGTGCCTGCTTAACAGTACATTGGAAGGCTTCAGGTCTCGATGGATGATTGGTGGGTCAAGGCTGTGCAGATAGTTCATTCCCAGGCCCACCTGGTGGAGAATCTGGAACCTCAAGGCCCAGGGAACATCAGGGATATTGTCAAAGAGAGACCGTAAAGAGCCGTAGGGCATGTACTCCATGACCAGTCCATGTTCAATAAGATTTCCTTCAAGTTTCTCATACACACCAATGAGGCGGAGCACGTGAGGGTTGCTGGCCTTCTGCATTACATCTCGTTCTTTCTTTAGATCCCTCATGAATCTTGCCAGGTTGGAGCTGGAATAAAAGCATATATCAATACATATGAATGGTCAACCATCATAACATGGAATGAAAAGGTCTTCCAGCCCAGGCATGTTTTTGCTTCATTATTTTTGGAGCTCTTGGCTCCATTATTCCCATAGGCTTGAGCATCCTCCTCTCCATTGGACAGTATAGAGACTGCGTGACTATCAACCAGCAAACAGGGGCAACTGGACCACCGATCTCCTCAATGTTGAGAGCCAAACCTATGAGGAATTTGTCTCTTTTTTGTGAGAACAATCTTATTTAATAAGGTATACTTTTATGGAAAATTTTTATTTATTACACGTATTTTTTGCTGAAACACAACATTCAGAGGCCTGAATATCAGGAAAGCATAGAAAAGAGAGGAAAGGTAGACAGGTTGAGGTTGATAGAGGACTCCTGCAATGCCCCTCAATGGACTGTACCTCAATATCTGCCTTAGAATTACTACTTTTAATAATCCTTTAACTATCCAACACGTTTCCACACCACCCTTTTAATTGGTGCATCCTCAAGGGTGATAAAGTGGAGCAGTCAATGTGTTTGGACCATCAGACCACAAATCATGATTCAACATTTTGTTCTGGCACACCAGGGCCATTTTTTGCAAATCTGACATGTGTCACTTTATGTGGTAATAACTTTGGAACACTTTTACTTATCCAAGCCACTCTGAGACTGTTTTCTCGTGGCACATTGTACTTCACGACAATGCTAAATTTGAGTCAATATATTTTCCCTTTATTTATAAAAATATCCCAAATCTACCAAAAATTTGGAAAAATTCACAATTTTCTAAATTTGAATTTCTCTACTTTTAAGGCCTCTTTCACGCGACCGTGTGTCCCCCTTGGCCGTATTGCGGCCCACATACAGCGGGTCCGCAAAAAAACGGGGCACCGGCCGTGTGCATTCCGCATCACGGATGTGGACCCATTCACTTGAATTTACTAAGGAGTGCTTTCGCGGGGTTCCGTTCTATGCTTTCGTTCAACAAAAAGATAGAATTTGTTCTATCTTTTCGCAGGACGGAGGGATCGCGGACCCCATTCAAGTGAATGGGTCCGCGATCTGCATGTGGCTGGCCCACGGCTCGTGCATTGTGGACCGCAATTTGCGGTCCGTAGCATGGGCACGGCCATCACACGACAGACAGATTGTAATGCCTCATAAAATAGTTATCATTCCCCATATGTCTGCTTTATGTTGGCATCATTTTGTAAATGTAATTTTATTTCTTTAGGACGTTAGAAGGCTTAGAAGTTTAGAAGCCATTTTTAAAATTTTCAACAAAATTTCCAAAACCATTTTTTTAAGAACCAATTCAGTTCTAAAGTGATTTTGAGGGGCTTACGTAATGGAAACCCCCCATAAATGACCCCATTTCATTTTTTATGCAGATTTTTCATGTTAATCAATTTTTTCTTGCAGCACAGCAAGGGTCAACAGCAAAATAAACCTCAATATACATTACTCTGATTCTGCAGTTTACAGAAATACCCCATATGTGGTGTTAAACTTCTCTATGGGCACGTGGCAGTGGTCAGGAGGAAAGGAGCGCCATATGGATTTTGGAGGCATATTTTGCTAGAATGGTTTTTGGGCACCATTCATTTTGCATTTGAAGAGACCCTGACATACCCCTACAGTGGAAACCCTCAAAAAGTGAGCCCAATTTTGGAAATTACACCCTTCCAAGAATATATTAAGGGGGTACTGAGCACTTTGAGCCTCCTAAGCGTTTTATGGAATTTGAAAACACTTGGCTATGAAAATGAAAAGTTTTATTTCTTCCAATAAAATGTTGCTTTAGCCCGAAATTTTTCATTTTCACAAGGGGTAACAGAAGAAAAAGCACCCCATAATTTGTTACCCATTTTCTCCTGAATACGGCAACACCCCATATGTGGTGGTAAACTGTTGTGGGGGCACATGGCAGGACTGGGCGCCATTGGTTTTTATTTTTTGAGTGATTGTCTTATGTGGGGGCTCATTGTTTGTGGGATGAGGTGACCTTTTCATTGGTACCATTTTAGGGTACATAAGACTTTTTGATCGCTTGGCATAGTTTTTTTTATTTATTTTTACAGTATTCACCTCAGGGGGCATATAATGTGATATTTTTATAGAGCAGATTGTTACGGACGTGGCGATACCTAATAAATCTATTATTTTTATTAAGTTTTACACAGTAAATGCATTTTTGAACAGAATGAAATCTTGTTTTTGTGTTGCAATTTTTTGAGCGCCATATATATTTTTTTTCTGCCGATTGTCTTAGGTAGGGTCTCATTTTTTGTGGCATGAGATGGCGGTTTCAATGGTACAAATTCAAGACAGCAGCGCAGGGACCTGATGGGGAAGGGGGCTCCCTACACACACCCCGCGGTCAGCACTGACCGTGGCATAGTGAGGGTTAATGCGCCTGCATCTGTATTTTCACTGATGCCGGCGCATACAGCAGGGGTCCGGCTAACGAGAGCAGCCTGTCCCCTGCAGCTGGGCGGGCGCAGCTCATGCACCCGCCCGATCAGCGCGCCGTAGTACTACAGCGCTGGTCAGGAAGGGGTTAAATAGCAATTCTATAGCATCCTTTCTAAGAACTCTGCGGCTCTATTATGTGCAGCAATGTGCTCTTACATCTCTTCCTGTGTGATCGAAAGTGAAAGTCTCTTATACCGTGAAATTCTCACTTCCTCTGCAGATACGTTACCGACTCGAAGAGATATCTCTTGAGAAAGCAGTCCTCCATTGCACAATACTTTTTTGATTAGTCCAGCTACATCTGTGTATTTAGACCAAGTTATTTGCAAAGTATGCACAGATGTAGCAGCGCTGAGTTTGTCGTTTCAACCAGTTCAATGAAATATCATACAACGATTATAGCACAGTAAGTGGCTGGCCATAACAGGGCACCAGTTAGATGAGAAACATGAAATTTTGACCTCCCTTCTATATAGAGCTTATCATGGTTCGTGAACAGAATGCCAGAATTGCAGTGAGCACTGACACACAAGCAAAGGAATGGGCGATGTAATGCTGTGCAACAATTCAGATTTAAAGGAGTTGTTCCATCTTATTAAAGTGATCGCTAGGAGATAGAACATCCAGATCTACCTTCCATGATTTTGATGCACTCGAATGTCTTTGGTGGGGGGGTCTGGAACCCCAACCACTTTTCATTATCAGGAACGGTGGGGGTTCCAGACCCTCATCAAAAATCGTGTATCGGCAGTCCAGTAGGAATAATAATGTTACCTACCTGTTTGACCCCTGGATCATCTTCAGTGCAACCTCCATACTCAGCATCTTGCTCCGTCCTCTGTATACAAGTCCAAATCCCCCGGAGCCCACCAGCTGCAGCCCCTCCAAATCCCCAGACGGTAGAAGCATTATGCTGCCTGCCATGTTTAGTGACAGCAAGGACTGGGTGATCAAAGAACAGGGACCACAAGTCACCCACAAGGAGAGCAGAGTTCTGTCCTGTCTGCACTGCCGCAGTAGTAGTCGGAGTGGTGGCTGCTCTTATCTTCTGGGTTCCTGTCAGGCCTCTGTGACAAAAGTAAAGGTTAGACACGTGGTGAATGGTTTATGTGACTGATTGCTGGGAAATTCCAGCCCTGTGCTGGGAATTCTACCATCCCCACTCTTTGATCCTCAGCCCATCCTCCACTGATGAGGTAATATTTACTGTTGGTAAATATTTAACCCTCCAGGAGGCAGCCAATTTTGGAATTTACACATCAGGGCTTGTTTTTTTTGTATCATCGTTTTTAATGTCACCATAACTTTATTCTACGGGTTACTACAATTATAGAAATACCACATTTACAGGGTTTTATTATGTTTCGGTACTTTTAAAAATGTAAAAAATGTTCTAAAATAAATAAAAAAATAAAAAATATTGCAGTGTCGCCATATTCTGATGCCCCTAACTAGGGATGAGCGAATCGACTTCTACTACATCTATAGTTGCACTGAGGGTAAATAAAAACGCGAGACTTAGCGCAAGAACGTCAAATTAATTTGTACTGTAAAAAAACATTTCCCGAACTCAGGTTTGGTTCCAAGTGGTACCTTGTGTAGGAAGGCGCAAGGGTCCGTCGTTGATATCCCCTGACAAAATGGAGGCGGTCGTGAAAGCCCTCATGGAGGCTAACTTGCAGCAGCGGGAGGCAAACAAGCAGCAGCAGGAAACCAACCAGCTGCTATTACAGCATATTATGGCATTACAAGCGGCAAGAGCGTCCTAGCACATCCACGATGCCCGTGCGGTGATCCCTAAGATTACCCAATCGGACGACGTCGAGACGTATCTGGCGGTGTTCGAAAAGGTGGCTGTGCGGGAGAAGTTACCCATAGACCAATGGGCTGAGATAATCGCTCTGTTCCTGGCGTCTGGACCCCAGCAGGTGTTTTTCAACCTACCAGCTGAGCAAGCGGCCGACTACCTGTCCATAAAAGGTGACATTCTGGCAATACTGGGGGTGAATGTGTTGGTGCATCAGTGGGAATTTACCCCGGCTGAACAAGTCGGACCGCAGTATTATGATCCGCTACACCAACTGCAAAAATGGCTGTAGCCTGATGTACTGAGTCCCACTGCTATGCTGGACCGCCTGTTGGCGGATGTGTTCTGGAGGGCTTTGCCGTACCCTCTCCAGCACTGGATCAGCCAGGTGTCTCCTGATAATGCCCTAGAGATGGTCGACCTGGTGGAGCGCTACGAGGCCACCAGAAATCTGCAGGGGAGGTTCTTTTGGGAGGGGGCTGTCAAACCCTAGAAATCTCCACCCCTGGCCCGGCGGCTGGTGCCAGCCAAACCCGCCCAGGATGTACCCCCTGCAGACCCAGTCCCGGTGGTCTGCTGGCGGTGGCACTAGCCTGGACACATAAGGGCCGACTGTCCCCATCGGGGTGAACCCATGGACACTAACTTTGGCTACCGCCCCTCAATGTATGCCAGGAGGCTGTGTACATCCGGTAACCCCGAGACAATAGTCACCTGTGCCAGGTGCAAGTGGGAGATACCCTGACAGTGGCACTGCTGGACTCAGGGAGCCTGGTGTCCCTGGTAAGAGCTGCCCTGGTGCGCCCCGCCGAGTATACTGGCCGAAAAAGTAGTCGTAGTGTGCATCCATGGAGACTTAAAGGACTATCCCACCGCCCTGGTGTCACTATCCACTGTGGCCGGCACGTGGACTCATGAGGTGGCCATCGCCACAAAGTTGCACTATGAACTAATAATTGGGAGAGACTTTCCCGGCACTATGGCCGGATACGAAAGTTACCGATACCCGGGAGACAGATGTGACCCTAGCAGAGTGGCCCGGCTGAGGGGGGAGACCAGAACCCTGGGAACCTGAATCTGAAGGGCGAAGGAATGCGCAAGGGTCAGTCTTTGACAGAAGGTATGCGTCACCGAGATTCCGGGCCTCGGTGAGGTAAGAGCCGGTAATTTTAAGTGTCAGCGGCAGTTAGTGCTGTCTGACACTATTTGTTATTTAGTATGGCTGTAAAGCCGATCCGAGCCGGCTCTTACTGGGAACAGCCAAAGTGCAGGGTGGGTGGCTTCTCCCCACGCTCCAGGCAGGGTTTAAAATAAAAAAATAAAAAACAGCCAACAGTCTCAGCTGTGTGGATTACCTCCCTCTGGCAGTGGAGCTATCTGTGCTGAGGTCTGAAGACCGTGTGTCAGGCGAGCAGGCCGCCTTACAGCCTGCAAGTGGACTTTCTGAGGCTGAGCATTAAGCCAGGTGTAAACTGACACCAAGGATTCCAGGTGACCATTGTTTTGTCTTGCTGTGAACAAGCACAAAGACTATATGTTATTATGTTTTGCTGTGTGTGAACAAGCACCAAGACTGTTGTGTTTTTCCTGAGTGTGAATAAAACACTGAAGTTGATTTACAACCTGGTTCTTTGCCTCTATACTGCATCCGCTAACCTGCCTACCAGAGCAAAACCCCACAGTACAAATTAATTTATGACGTTACTGCATGAAGTCTCGCGAGACTTCGCAAAGCAATAACTTCGGCTCATCTGAGCCAATACATTCTAATACTGTACGGAGCAGGAGCTCCGAAGTTTTATGCGAATCAACTTCGGATGTTTCATCCGAAGTCGATTCGCTCATCCCTAGCCCTAACGTTTTTATTTATCCTCAGTGTAACTACAGATGTAGCAGAACTAAAAACCATTGAAAGAGTAAATTTTCTTTCCAGTTTTTCTTAAAGGCATGGTCTAAGAATGCGGGGTGGGTTGGGAATAACCCCCCCACCGTGGCCAGATTTGTAAATGGTGCTGGCTCCCCCCTCCTTCTCCTCCAAGCCTGTGATGCTCTTCCTGGCTCACATCGTCACAGCCAATCACTGGCCTGTGATTGGCTGCAGCAGTGTGAAACTGGATATTTACAGTGAGGAACCCCAACGGAGCATCGCAGTCCTGGAGAAGGAGCGGGGAGATAGCGCTGGGAAGTAGGTAACCCTTCCTTTACAGGTCCGTCCAAGTATGGGGGTTGCCAAAAACTCCACATTCTCACACAACCCCTTTAAAGCATTAACCGTATCTTGTAACTCAGCTATATCTGTATGTGAGGGCTCATTTTTGGAATTTTCTTTACAGCATTCACTGAGCATGATAAATTCTATTATATTTCAGATATTTTTGGATATGGTGATACCCATTTATAATTTTTGTAAAGAAATAAATGGGGGAAAATAGTTTACCTATTCATATTTTTGGTTTATTTCATATGGCTAAAACTTTTTTTTTTTTAGTCCCTTTAGGGGACTTAAACTTGTCATCGATTTTGCCATTCATAGCCAAAGGCAGGGTGTAATGGGAGCGACACATGGGAGGCACGCGTCGCAGGGGTGCTGAACGGAGGCCAGAGAGAGTCCGCTTATCCCAGAACGCTCCTAATTTTATTCGCCTGGGGGTATAATTTCCTAGTTTTCTTTGGGTGTAATGGCAACACCCCCGTTGCTCCTAGAGGCTCATTTGCATGTATTAAAACATTAGTTTTCTCAGCAACGTGGGACCAACGCAAATGCCTTCAATGGAACAGGTCAGCCAGTGTCATAGGTACAAAACTGCTGGCAGATGCCCTTTAGATGGGTTATTCACCCCATCCAGTGGACCAGCGGTGGGAATCATATTTACCTGATCCCCGCCACTGGGTCCTTGAAAGCCACTGGTTTAGGGGCTCCCCAAGTCAACCCAGTTTGATGAGGGCCATGTAGCTCATGTAGCCAATGACTGGCAACAGTGATGGTTTTACTGGGTACCTTTAATCCATATGCAAATGAGCAAGTGAACAAATGAGTTAAGTGCACTGAGGGCAGCCCTAAACCACCTCCCCTGCCCCTCCATCTCAATCTTGATTGACAAGGCCAGGTTCCTGCATAGACTTTTCCCCTAGCCCTATCAGTCAGGAAAACAGATGGACCAGCAAGCAAAGCAAGGGTGCACAGAAGAGCTTGGGCCCACCCTCGAGGCACTTAACTGTTCATTTGCATGTGGACTGAAAGTCCTAGTTCTCCAGAATAAAGCAACAGATCACTAAGTGACAGGTATCATCACATTCAGCTGAGCTCGCCCTACAAGGCATTGCTCCTGATGCAACAATGAATTTTCTGGTCACAATGCATTCGCAGGTTCAAGTCCCCTAGTGGGACCAAAAAAAAAATATATATGTAAAAACATCTGCTGTAATGGTTGACATAAACTAATCTTTCCTGATGCTCATCATCACATGACCAAGACACATTTTTATCCACTGGAAGCAAGCAATGGAGGTTTCAATTAAATAACAGCAAACAGAGACCTTGAAAATAGGGTCTGACAACCGACACAGCTGATCGTGGGGGTGTCGGGAGTTGAACCCCTGGAGATCAGATATTGATGACCTATCCAAGTGGTCAGCAACCTTTGGCACTCTAGATGTGGTGAAACTACAACTCTCAGCATGCTCCATTCACTTCTATGGGAGTTTTGAAAACAGCTAAGCAAGTGTGCATGATGGGAGTAGTAGTTTCACCACAGCTGGAGTGCTGAAGGTTGCTGATCCATGACCTTATCCTGAGGACAGATGATCCGTATGGGAAAACTATACATAATTTTACGTTATGAATGGCATATTCCAATCCCTGGATAAGGTGATGGCGTCTCGCTAGGTGCAACCTCTGGGTGAAGGACCACAGTGCTGATTTATTCATTCCCAGAATTGGGGGAGGGGCATAGGTCAGAGCCCAGATCCTAATGATACAATAATCACTTTATAAGATGGGAATACGCCTAATGTCATTTGTGCGCCAGTGGTTGGATGAGCAAGCATTTCTAAGGACTCCTCAAAGCAGACCAAGCACAGTGCCATACATTGTATAGTGGCTGTATATGGTATTGCAGCTCAGACTTGAAGGCTACTGAGCTGCCCCCTAGGCCATGTGACCGGTTAGGTTTTTAATATTTTACTCCTGGAAAACCCCTTTAAGTCTCTTGACAGTAGCTCAACCTGCATCTGCATGATTCCCCATGAAGCCACAGCAGATAAGTTTGCTTTAATTGCTGTTTTTAAGGTAGTCTCTATCACCAGTCTCCCCTCTGTAGGCACCATCCCTAATCCTCAGTTATCCATGATCTGGTAGCTGCTATGATGTCTACCATACACAGCACATAAAGAGGAGATCCTGCTCCCCTAACAAACATTAGGATATTACGCTTCAAGTCTCCTCATTGTCTCTCCATAGACATGTATGGGCAGCAACTGTAACCTGATTTCAATCTTCTCTTTGGAGAACAGTGAACTCAGTGCGAGTGATCAGTGTAGAAAGCAGGGGAAGAGGACATGGGCATGATACATGGAGAAAGAGGTATTTCCTGTACAGCGTGACCTCTCAGAGTAAAAACAGGAGGGATAACACTATATCTGGCCATTATGTGGCTCCATCCCTAATTCTCAGTTATCCCTGAGCTAGTAGCCGCTATGATGTCTCCCATACACAGCACAGTGTAGATCCTACTCCTCTAACATTGGGATATCACACTGCAAGTCTCAATCTCCACAGCAGTTCTCTCCTCCTTGCCTCTCCATAGACATCTATAGGCAGCAGCTGTAACCTAATTCCCATCTTTGAACTCAGTGCAGGAGGCAGTGGAAGAGGACATGAGCATGATACATGGAGAAAGAGGTATTTATTGTACAGCGCGACTTCTCAAGAGTAAGCTACATGCGTGTAGAGGAGGGAGCTCCATTTATTACCAATTTTCCCTCTGCAGGCTCCATTCCTAATTCTTAGTTATCCCTGAGCTAGTAGCCGCTATGATGTCTCCCATACACAGCACACAGAGTAAATACTATTCCGCTAACATTATGATATCACACTGTAAGGCTGGGTTCACACGGGCGTTGCGGGAAAATTAGCTTTTTTCCCCGCGAGTACAAAGCGTTTTAACGCGTGAGAAAAATCGGCATGTTTGGTACCCAGACTTTTTCACAGAAGTTCAGGTTTGGGTTAGGTGTTCTGTAGATTTTATTATTTTCCCTTATAACATGGTTAGAAGGGAAAATAATAGCATTCTTAATACAGAATGCTTAGTAAAATGTCCATTGAGGGGTTAAAAATAATAAACAAATTTAACTCACCCCTTCACTCTTCAGGACCTGGCTAAAGGACCTTTGATGACATCACTGCGCTCATCACCATGGTGATGGACGATGTGAATGAGCGCAGTGATGTCACCAAAGGTCCTTTTCCTCCCAGGTCATCAAAGAAGAAGACAGTAGAGAAGCCGGGCTGCGCGAACAAGTGGATGAGGTGAGTTAAATTTTTTTTTTTTTTTTAATTAACCCCTCCATCCCAATTTTACTATGCATTCTGTATTAAGAATGATATTATTTTCCCTTATAACCATGTTATAAGGAAAAATAAAAATGATCGGATCCCCATCCCGATCGTCTCCTATTAACCATGCATGAAAATCGCACCGCATCCGCACTCGCTTGCGATTTTCACGCAGCCCCATTCACTTCTATGGAAAAACGCAGAATATAGAGCATGCTGCGATTTTCACGCAACGCACAAGTGATGCGTGAAAATCACCGCTCGTGTACACAGCCCCATAGAAATGAATAGGTCAGGATTCAGTGCGGGTGCAATGTGTTCACCTCACGCATTGCACCCGCGCGGAAAACTCGCCCCGTGTGAAAGAGGCCTAAGTGTCTCTCTCTGTAGCAGTTCTTTCCCCCTTGCCTCTCCATAGACATCTACGGACAGCAACTGTAACCTGATTTCAATATTCTCTCTGGATTTTTTATAGTGCAGGAGAAGAGGACACGAGTCTGATACGTGGAAAAAGAGGTATTTTCTGTACAGTTTCTTTTTTATGGGGCAAACACAAATAAACGGTAGTCCTTTGAAGTGTATCTACAAGCATAATATTCCCTGCGCGAGTGAAAAGAAGCACATACAAAATAATAGTACGACATATATTTCCAATAATAGTTTTACAAGCCGTAAACCATGAACAAAAAAAAAATTTTTTTAAAAAAAAGCAGTGCACTAAAACGGGGAAACGTCGCAGCATATACATTCAGTTAAAACAGCAGAATTTATAAGTACGGAAAATACACAAAAAATAGGCAAGTACAAAATGCCATGCAAAATACATCACCATCTACACTATACACGATAAAGACGGCCGGAACGAAATGTAGTCGTCGTCATAAAAATAACGGCAAACTCTCTCCTTGAAGATCACATGATTCTAGAACTTTCTGTTCACTTTACAGTTACTTCATAAAATTGCTTAAAAGGCGGTTGACCGATAATACGTGGGCATGATTTTACAAAGGGGCGGGATTTTACAGTGCGCGCCATTGTTGTTTATGAGTGATTTCGAGCATTTATAGGGGAGCTGCCCCTTACTCCATTTACAGAATATACATGCAGTAACAACATCTTTGGGGGCCTGTTACCTTCATGAAGTTATTGCCTGGTTGTTCCATTCCTCTATTATCCCTACCAGTCTGCAATAAAGGCCTAACTGGTTGTTACCAGTCTGACTGGATAGTGTCAGACTGTGCAAGGACACGCTCCCCAACTTGAACATCCCGGTGTACCCACGGTAGACCGCTAGCAATTCATTCATAAAATTCTAGCAGGAATAACAGAGGAAGGAGAAAACATAGTCTCATAAGAATTGATGCTCCAGAATTGTTATTACAAGGGGAATGCAAGTAGTTCCTAAACCAGACATGACAGGGAGTAGGGACGGGGCCTCTTCAATGCATTATCCCATGCAGTTTGCTTTACTACATATGGCCTATACACTGTATATTCCACCCCTGGGCAGAGCCTCCCGGAAGAGCTGAGGGCCAGCTACTCAACTTACAAGAGAGAGACTCAAACATCAGCCATTTTGAACAGCGAAGAAAGTAACCACTAGAGGGAGCTGACGTAGCCATACCAGGTCACTCGAAAAGGGCGGTAAGTGAATAGCGAACTGTGTTATCAGGCCAGACCCTAATCGTCGTCTTTGTTGAGGTCTCTCCCCCAACAGATGAAGAGTCCCATAGAAACAACCGGGACCTGTCGACAGATGCTACACCTACCGCAGAAGCTGGAGGACAGTTTGGTCATCAAAGGGTTGGATTGTCTCCGCCACCGACACAGTTTTCTATTTTATGAATCTTAAAGGGGTTAGGTATGGCACCAATGTCCGACAGGTGTGGGTCTCATCTCTGGGACTTGCATCTATCTCTAGAACTGGCCCCCAAAGTGAACAAGGTCGGCCACCCTCCTTTCACTTCTATAGCTGAGCGTGCTCACTCAGCTCTTTTCGGAACTCCCATGAGATCACACCGTGCACCCCCCTCTTTGGGGGTCCCGTACTACAGAAGGATGCAGGTCCCACTGGGGGGGAACTGCACCTATCGGACATTGGTGGCATAACCTAGCGGTATGCCACCAAAGCACTCTTTAACCGTATCGTCAAAACTTTCTAACACACATTAAATGCCAACTCCTTATCAGTTTCAAGATCTCTTCTTCTTGCCAGTGAACGGAGAACCTATCCTGATGGCATCCACAGTCCCGTTACGCTGAATCCGAGTCCTGCCCTGTAACAAGCTGTGCAATGGAGTTAGCTCGACAGTATCACGTATTGGAGCGGTAGGGGTCGGACTCCTCAGACAGCGCCGTGCGCTGAATAGTGGCTGAGCTTGGTACTGCAGCTCAATCCCATTCACTGACGGATACGACAGGTTGTGGGAGAGGGCCCAAACGCTGCGGCAGCTGTTTGGAGTTGGACCCCCAATACTATTGGCCTATCCTCAAGAAAACCGATCACTATTGACGTCCTGGACAACCCCTTTAAATTCATCCTGAACGTTGTCATTTACAGCCGTAACACTTCTGTATAAGCCCCCGTATGTAGTAAAGCAAAATGAACCTTAAGGATATGCCATCAATGTCGACAGGAGCAGACCCCAGAGGTAGGACCCGCACCTATCTAGAGAACGGGGGTCCCAAAGTGAAATGCTGCGCGTGGCATGCTGTCCAATTATCTCTATGGGAGTCCCCCGACTATTTTCAGAAGTCCCGCATCTCCGTTCACCACTATGGGACTGTTGAAAAAAATCTAAGCCAGCGCTCAACTATAGTGGTGAACGGAGGGTGGCGGCGCATGTGCGGCTGCTCTCCGTTTACTCCAGAGTAAGGAGTGGGTCCAAGAGCTGGGAGGCGCACCTATCTGACACTGATGGCATAGCCTAGAGATGTCCCAGACTGGAACACCCCTTTAATACCCCCCCCAGTCTTGCTTATAAGCGGAGATATCTAATTTACACCGTCATGAGCATAGCACATACCATATACACGTATAATCTCCACATTGTGCCCTATTTACAGTGAAAGTGCTTGGTTGTAGCCCGTTATGTCGCTTTCTCTATCACATGATCCACTAGCATAGGAATAAAAAATACAATACCACAGGAAGGAAATGCAGCCGGCACGGCAGAAATGTACACGGGGAGCGGCGCGGAGGAGCGTGGTTTAATGTACAAATAAATAACGGAGAAGGGGAGAGGCCGGCACAGGACAGGAAATACAAAAACCTAAGAAACTGGAGTGCCGCTAGCAGAATGGAGAAGCCGTGGGGTCGAAGGTTTTGAAAACGTCTTTCAGCGGCTTGTCGTCACCTTCGCCCTCTGCCTTGGTTTCTGGGTCTTGGCTTGGAGCTGCTGGTTTGTTCTGCCTCGGATCGCTGTACTGAGGCCTTATGAGTCCCGCCAACGCTGAGACGGGGAGGTTGTGAATGGCGGGCACCGGTGCTGTGGTGTTTTTATCTGTTGCCTCCTCTTTGTCGGCGGGGCAGTCGACCTTATCCTCACTGTCCTCCGGACTCTTAATAGTGGGTTCTCCGATGGGCAGCTGCGGCTTCTCCTCCGTTTCCTCGGATTCGTCTTTGCTGGGCTTGCCCGCCTCCTCAGTCTTTTTTTCATGGTCTCCGTTTTCTCCTACGGAAGTCGGAACGGTATCTGCTGATGTCGTGGAGCCGTCTCGTTGCCTGTACAGACTAATATTTTTCAGTATGGACACAGGACTACCCAATCTGCTGCCAGAAGGGGACGTTTTTGGAGCGTATGATGAAAGGACTTCTTGGGCAGGCTTCACGGATGTTGGTGGTGAACTTATGGATGATCTTGCTGCCAAGCGGGGGTCAACTTTAGGTGGCAAGGACTCCTTTGCTGCGCTCGGCTGGCTGTCATTGCTGGGGAATCTATGAAGTCGGGACTGAAGGCTCTTTTGGAGACGGGGGTCGCTCATTTTGTGGATTGTCACATGCGAATCTGCTGCTGCTGCTGGTTCCACGTAGCTGCCTTTGACTGAAATGATCGCTTGTTTCGCTTTTTGCTCCAGTCTGGGATCCACCCTCTCCAGTCTTGGGTCAGACCCGGACTGAAGCACCTCCGTGACCAGGGGCCTGGATTTATTAAGCCTCTGGTCAGCAATTAGTGGAGGCAATGGAAGATTTATAGAGGACACTGGGTCAGGTTTTGGAGGGGGGACTGGGAGTAGATCCTCAGGTGCCCACACAATAAGTTTTGCAAAGTTGGGTTTGGACAGTACAATGTCCATTTTAATGTGGCTGAATTGCCTCAGCTTACAGCGCGGGTCCCTTAGACTTACCCCTGGTAAGGTTTCTAACGGTATGACTGCGGTTTTCTCTCTTAGTTCCCTTTCGGCATCCTCATCCTCATCATCATTCCCTCTCGGCTTGATGTTACTACCTCCTGAGTGAGGAAGGTGGATAACGGCAGAGGTCTCCAGTTTAACCTTCCTGGGGTCCCGTGTGTTTCTGGGATCAGATGTGGCACTCTCCACGTGATGTCCGGGACTTTGTCCCGGGTGAAGTCTTAGTCTAGGATCGAATGGCTGGCCACCAACAGCCCTGTCTTTGGCCAGCCTTGGGTCGCATACTTGAGGGGCCGGCGGCTGCTGCTCGGTGGAGTTGTTCCTGGCCAGTTTGGTTTGGTTCCGCAGGGTTTTTAAGATCGAACTAACGCCGCTACCGTCCTCTTCCTCACTGCTATACCAGTTTGCAAATTCATCTGAAAATAAAGCAAGAGCACGGTTAACATTTGTGCCAATCGTGTGTATGGAGCGGAAAAGAGCAAAGTGAGACATTCACTGAGATGACCCAGTTCTCTGTGAAGTGTGCATCAGTGTGATAGTATTTCTAATGTACCAGAAAGGGTTACTTCTGTTTGTACCAGGAAGGGTTATTCGATGAAGTAGGCCAGAAGATGCTGGGGGACTGACAGTAGCACAAACTATACAAGGACTTCCAGTCTGTTCATGTAATTAAAGGGGTTCTGCACTTTGTTTAAACTGATGTGCTATCCTCTGGATAGATCTTCAGCATCTGATCGGCGGGGGTCCGACACCCGGGACCCCCGCCGATCAGCTGTTTGAGAAGGCAGAGGCGCCGCGGCCTCCTCACTGTTTACCGCAAGCCCAGTGATGTCACGACTAGTATCAATGGCCTGGGCGGGGCTGTGCTCCTTTTAAGTGAACAGAGCTTAGCCCCCGCCCCAGGCCAGTGATACCAGTCGTGACGTCACTGGGCCTGCGGTAAACCGTGAGAAGGCCGCGGCGCTGCCTTCTCAAACAGCTGATCGGTGGGGGTCCCGGGTGTCGGACCCCCGACGATCAGATGCTGATGATCTATCCAGAGGATAGCACATCAGTTTAAAATAACTGTAGAACCCCTTTAAAGAGAGTCTGGTCAGCAACTCTCTGTGTTTTAAATGGCTCCCCCCCTGCACTGTGGGACACACATACATAAGCTGGGTTTACGCTGCCCAAGAAGCAGTCGATTATAGGGAAAGAAGCGTTCCTTCCCAACAAAAAGGCTGGAGGTGAGGTGCTGCATCATCATCACCTCCACAATATGAGGACAAGGGATCATTTCTGGACAGCCAGACCAGTATCAAATCACGGCCGTGCCCGGATGTGTGCCATAAGATACCCACTGTGGGCAGCGTAATTGATGGAATGGGCTGTACACGCGCCGCTTTTCACACCAGTAAGTGGGCATTTTGAATGTGGAGAAAGGAGAATCAGACTTCCTGATCGCTTTCTGCTGACAGTAGGTGATCTTCCGTTTCAGGTATATATATATATATACTAGTATTGGGCAAAACCACAGTAAAGGATTTGGAATATTAGGAAAGATGACAAATACATTGGACTCCTAGTTGTGAGTCTGGTGTTTTCATAAGGGGAACGCGCCCCCTGCTGGGTATTCACAAACAGCCAGCAATCACAGGCCAATGTCATTTTCATAGTTAACATTTCGTAAGCCATTTTGGCTAATAGTTGTACAGACATGTATTCTTAAAGGGGTTGGCCCACCTCAGACACTGGGGGCATATTGCTAGGATATGCCCCCCAATGTCTGATAGGTAAAGGTTTCACCTCAGGGACCCGCAACTATCTTTAGAACGGAGCGGAGGGGGCACTGCGCATGAGGAGATGCCCTCCATTCACTCCTATAAAAACGTGAAAAATAACCGACTGCTGGATTGACTATTTCCGTCAGTGAAGGAAGCAGTGGCTGTGCTTGCGCAGTGGATTTTCCATTCATTTCAATGGAACTGCCGAAAATAGCAGAGCGTGCCGCTTGGCTATTTTCGGCGCTCCCATAGGAATGAATGGAGGGCGGCTCTGCATGCCACTTTCACTAAACATAGATGCGGGTCCCAGAGGTGAGACATTGCAGGTATATCCTAGCGATATACCCCCAACGTCTGAGGTGAGACAACCCCTTTAAGCAGGGCAGAATATACCCATAAAAGATCTGCTTGAAGCATTGGGTCAAGAATAAAAAGGGAGGAGGACGGCATATTTTACGATTCTGCATAGTACATCAGATACATACCCTCTTCTCTACTCATGGATCTCTGTGGCGGAGGTTGACTCGTGTCTCCGCCGTCCATCGTTTTTCCAATTCTTGAAAATAAAACTTTATGCATAGCTAAAAGTCAAAAACACACAACACAGAGGTAAATGTGGGGTGTTCCCTGCGTAACCGAAGCACCACTATGTGTTCACATCCTCACGGTGGTACTTGCTAAATGTGACTTACATTCAGGAACGCTGGAAGGTTTCACGCTATGAACGGCCTGCTGGGAGTAGTAGTTCTCATAGTAGGCAGGTGCACTCTGTACAGACTGATAGCTGCTTTGTTGCTGCATTCCGTGCGGCTGCTCGTCTGCACTGTGGTGGTATGGCGGTGGGTGGACACTGGGACCTTCTCTCTGATGGTTCATACCGTGGCCTGCGGAGGAGTTGAACGATGCATTCACGCCTGAGTTCCCATACAGTGGAGGTGGCGGCAGGGGCCCCGGGTCAGGCAGGGGCTCAGAGTTGTACAAAGACGGGTGATTTCCTTGGTACTGCATGTACGGTTGATTGTAAAACTTTGACCTGCATTGGAGGCGACAAGTGACACGTCTTACTTACGGTAAGGTGGTATGGTTACTAATGGTAGGTCTGACATCCACGACTCCCGCTGATCAGCTGTTGGGGAGCAGCTCCAGCGCAGGAGGTAGGCGCCAGAACTACACAGCTGTCCGTTGTGTAGTTGCTGGAGCCCGTTACTGCCGTAGTCACTTGAAGTAACCAGCTCTATCCACTACACCAGGGGTGGGGGACCTCCGGCCCGCAGGATAATTTCATGTCGCCCCAGCCCCCTTCCAGAGCATATAGCGAAAATGCTAATGACCTGAGGCTGCTGTAGGCTTGCGAAAAAAGAGGCAGGGACAGTGGCAGGGAGAGTGAAAACTGGATGAACCCCTCTCTGGACCCTCTGTGTTTAGCTTGGCTGCCATTAAAGGGGTATTCCCATCTTAGACAATGGGGGCATATCGCTAGGATATGCCCCCGTTGTCTGATAGGTGCGGGTCCCACCTATATCGAGAACGGAGCGGGGAGCGCTGTGGCTCCAGGACCCCAGATTTCCCGGGGCCCGTCCACCACCAAGCGCTAATCCCCACCTCTCCCATAGAAGTGAATTGGAGAATGTGCCGCCAGTGCTCGGCTATTTTCGGCGGCCCCATAGAAATGAATGGAGGGCGGCTACGCATGCGCAGTGCGCTGTCCTTCACTTTCGGGGCTCCGTTCTCAATATAGGTGGGGGTCCCCGCACCTATAAGACAATGGGGGCATATCCTAGCGATATGCCCCCATTGTCTGAGATGAGAAAACCCCTTTAATGCCAAATAAAGAAATATGTATATAACATTCTCAACTTTAAAATTAGACTGCTATGTGTGGCCAAAATGGCGCCTGTACTATTTGTAATATATATATATTAGTGCAGGCGCCATTTTGTGCTGCAAAAATACAGCGCTCTAGATTTTTTTAATTGAAGCCCAATTTCTGTAACTTACTCCTTAGTCAGTTATATGTTTGACCAAATATAGCAGTCACATTTTTAAGTTGAGAATTTTGTACGGCCCCCGAACGGTGTTACAAATATCCAAATGGCCCTCGGCAGCAGAAAGGTTCCCCGCCCCTGCACTACACGATAGAGGGCGCCGTCTACTTCTGGCACCATAGCTACTCTCAAACAGCTGATCAGCAGGGGGTCAGACCCCAATTTGATACTACGGCTTACAAAAAGGAGACTTTTGTATTACTTACCAGTAAAGTCTCTTTCTCGCTCTTCCTTGGGGGACACAGGAAACCATGGGTATAGCTCTGCTCCCTAGGAGGCGTGACACTAAGTGAAAGCTGTAAGCCCCTCCTCCATCAGCTATACCCTTCAGCCTGGAGAAGAGACTGCCAGTTGCGTGTCCAAGTAGTGAAAGATAACCACCAACCGGAAAAAAGAACTGTCGAGCCCCAACGGGGGCAACCAAGCCGGAACCACAACTGTAAACCCAAATGAAGGGCGGGTGCTGTGTCCCCCAAGGAAGAGCGAGAAAGAGACTTTACTGGTAAGTAATACAAAAGTCTCCTTTTCTCGCCCATATTCCTTGGGGGACACAGGAAACCATGGGACGTTCCAGAGCAGTCCCAGAAGGGAGGGACCAGAACAAACTAGACCAACACCAGAGGCATCAATCAACTGCCGCCTGCAACACCAGACGGCCTAAAGCAGCGTCAGCCGACGCATGAGTATGCACCCTGTAGAACTTGGTGAAGGTGTGCAAGGAGGACCAAGTGGCCGCCTTGCAAATCTGCTCCGTAGAAGCCCGATTCCTCTGAGCCCAGGAAGCCCCGACCGCTCTAGTGGAGTGAGCGGTAACACCAAGGGGCGGAACCTTGCCCTTGGCGAGATAAGCCTCAGTAACAGCCATTTTGACAAAACGGGCGATAGTAACTTTGGATGCCGCCATCCCTCTGCGCGACCCCTCCGGGACCACAAAGAGCGAGTCAGTATGCCTGAAAGAGCTGGTTACTTCCAGGTAAATCTTGAGCGCCCTGACAACGTCCAGGCGATGAAGCTTCCTCTCCCGCGGGTGGGAAGGGGAAGGACACAAAGAGGGGAGAACGATGTCCTCGTTCAGATGAAAGGCGGAGACCACTTTAGGAAGGAAGGGACCGGACGAAGAACCACCTTGTCCTGGTGGAACACTAGGAAAGGTTCCAGACAGGAGAGTGCAGCCAATTCGGACACCCTCCGAAGAGAGGTGACGGCTACAAGGAAAATAACCTTGCAGGACAGAAGTCGCAAGGAAACCGTCCGCAGAGGCTCGAAAGGAGAAGCCTGGAGCGCCGAGAGAACCAGGTTCAGGTCCCAGGGCGGTACCGGAGGGCGGTACGGGGGAACCGCGTGAGCCACGCCCTGAAGGAAGGTCTTGACAGGACCAAGGGGGGCCAGTGGGCGCTGAAACAAAATGGACAGCGCAGACACCTGACCCTTCAAAGAACTAAGACCCAGACCTTGGGCGAGTCCGCTCTGCAGAAAGGACAAAACGGTGGGGAGAGAAAAGCGGAGCGGAGGAATCCCCAGATCAGCACAGAACCCCAAATAGGTCCTCCAGGTCCTATAATAGATCCTAGAAGAGGACGGCTTACGGGCGCGGATCATGGTGCGGACGACGTCCGCAGAAAAACCCCTACGTGTCAGGACGGTGGTCTCAACAACCACGCCGTCAAACGTAGGGACCCTAAACGCGGATGGAAGATCGGTCCCTGAGAGAGAAGATCTTCCCTGGCGGGCAGCGGCCAGGGCGCGTCTGCCAGGAGCAGCATGAGGTCGGCATACCAAGACCGGCGGGGCCAGTCCGGAGCGACCAGAATCACCGAGACGCCTTCCGCCGCGATCTTCCGAAGGACCTTGGGCAGGAGAGGGATGGGAGGGAATATGTATGGGCGCGCGAAGCCTCGCCAAGGAAGAACGAGGGCATCGGCTCCGCAAGCTCCCGGATCCCTGGCCCTGGACAGATAGGCGGGGACCTTGTGATTGAATTTTGAGGCCATGAGGTCCACGTCCGGTATGCCCCAACGAAGGCAAATGGCCTCGAATACCTCCGGGTGAAGAGACCACTCGCCGGGGTCGACGGTGGTGCGACTGAGGAAGTCCGCCGCCCAATTGTCCACCCCTGGAATAAAAATTGCAGATAGGGCCGGGACGTGGGCTTCCGCCCAGCGGAGAATGCTGGTGACCTCCCGCATTGCTGCAGCGCTGCGAGTGCCCCCCTGGTGGTTTATGTACGCCACAGCCGTGGCGTTGTCCGATTGTACGCGAACTGGATGACCCTTCAGCAGATGAGTCCAGTGTCGTAGAGACAGAAGGGCCGCTCTCAGCTCCAGGACATTGATCGAGAGTTTGGACTCCGATGGAGACCAAATGCCCTGGACGGATCGGGGAGGAAACACGCCTCCCCAGCCCAAGAGACTGGCATCGGTTGTAACCACCAACCAGTTGAGTGGCAGAAAAGACCTGCCCAGAAGAGGGGACTGTAACCACCAGCGGAGAGATGACCGCACCGGAGGCGATAGATGGAAGGGATGATCCAGAGACTCCGGCGATTTGTCCCAGGAGGAGAGGATCGCCCGTTGGAGAGGGCGGGAGTGAAACTGCGCAAATGGGATCGCCTCGAAGCAGGCAACCATCTGCCCCAAGACCCGCATGCAGAAGCGGAAGGACGGTCGACGGTGGAGAAGGAGACCCCGAACCGCCCCACGGAGGACCAGACGTTTTTCCGAGGGAAGACGTACCTCCGCCGCTCCTGTGTCTAAAAGCATTCCCAGGAAGACTAGTTGTCTGGAGGGGGGAAGGGAGGACTTGGGGAAGTTGATGACCCAACCGAACCTCGCCAGAGTCTCTAGAGTGAGATCCACGCTGGCAACCGCTTGAGAAAGGGACGGAGCCTTGATGAGGATATCGTCCAAGTACGGTAGCAGAAAAACACCCCTGGAACGGAGTAAGGCCAAAACCGGGGCCAGGACCTTGGTGAACACCCGGGGGGCTGTTGCCAGCCCAAAGGGAAGGGCGACAAATTGGAAGTGGAGGTCCCCCACGGCGAATCGGAGGAAGCGATGGTGACACCGGGCTACCGGAACATGGAGGTAGGCATCCTGTATATCGATGGAAGACATGAAATCTCCCTGCTCCAGGGAAGCCACCGCGGAACGGAGGGACTCCATCCGAAACCATCGAAGGAGGAGAAAACGGTTGAGCTTTTTGAGGTCCAAAATGGGCCGCACCGAACCTCCCTTCTTGGGAACTACAAAGAGGTTCGAGTAGAACCCTTGGAACCTTTCCTCTAGAGGAACGGGGGTAATCACCCCCCTGTCCAGTAAGGCTTGAACGGCCGCGGAGAACGCAGCCGCGCTTTTCGGGTCCCGCGGCGGGCGGGAGCGAAAGAACCGATCTGGAGGGAAGGATGCAAATTCGATTTTGTATCCGGAGGACACAATTTCGAGGGCCCAGGCGTCGGAGACGTAAGCCATCCAGACGTCCCTGAAAAGGAGGAGCCGGCCGCCAGGAGGGCTGCGCCCGAAAAAACGGCTTCCTACGCTTATCCTGGGGAGGAGCCGAAGCGGCAGCTGTGGTGGGAGCCCCAGAGGCCCTGCGGGAGGACCGAAAACGAGACGCACCAGGGCGTCCGCGGGGGGCGCCCCTGGCTTGGGGTTGAGGAAGATGGGTGCTTTTACCACCCGTGGCCTCCGAAATAAGTTCGTCTAGGCGGACCCCGAAAAGGCGGGAACCCGCAAACGGTAGCCCCGCCAAGGAACGTTTGGAGGCAGCGTCCGCTTTCCAAACCTTCAGCCAGAGCTCCCTCCTGACGGAAACTGCCAGGGCGGAGGAGCGTGCAATAAGGGCTCCCGCATCAAGGGAGGCCTCACAAACAAAATTCCCGGCCCGAATAATAAGCTGGGCCAAGGAACGTAGGTCCTGGATGGGGACGTCCGAGTCCAACTCCTGTTCCAGCTGCGCACCCCAAGCAGAGATTGTTTTCCCTGCCCAAGCAGAGGCAAAAACCGGTCTGAGAGCAGAACCGGAGGCAGCAAAAATGCCCTTGGAAAGGGTCTCCATGCGACGGTCCTCCGCTGACTGAAGAGAGGACCCGTCGGGAACAGGGATGGCCGTGTTCTTTGACAGCCGGGCCACAGGGGGGTCCACCTTGGGTGGGGAAGACCATGTGGCCACAACATCGGCTGGAAAAGGATAACAAATGTCTAGCTTCTTGGGGTTGACAAAACGGGCGTCCGGGCGAGCCCAAGCCTTAGACACCACAGAGGAGAAATCAGAGTGGATTGGAAAGACTTTTGAGGCCTGCCTGGGTCTGATAAAGGAGACGCTAGCTGCGTCAGAGCTAGGGGGGTCATCCTGCACCTTAAAGGTGTCACGAATATCAGAGATGAGTTGACCCATCGCTGAGGCTAGCTTGGACGGCAGGGCCGAGTCCATTTCCAAATCTGAAACCGCCAATTCACCTTCAGAGAGCGAATCCTTTGGAGAGGAGAGGCCCGTCTGGGTGCGCACGCGTGGCGGGGAGAGTGAGGCCTCAGAGGAGGAGGCTCGCTCTACTCTAATACGCTTCTGAGAGTGCCTAGCTCGGGAGGGGTCACTAAGAGAGAGTGAACCCGCTGCAGCGGCAGAAGCAGTGGACCCGGAGGGCGCGACAGTCAGAGAGGCGTCCTGCGGGGTAGGTGGCCTGTCTATTAGGCGGCCCACGACATGAGTGAGGCTTTCCACGGCCTGGGACAGGGATCTAGCCCAGTCAGGCGGGTCAGAGGAAGCAGGGAGCGACACAGCGGGCGACTGAGGCTGCGGTGGAGCTCGGCATGCAGTACAGTGCGGATCAGACTGCCCCCGGGGAAAGGGTTCCCTACAAGCAGTACAGGCATGGTACCAAGGCTTGGCGGCTGCAGAAGGGTCTGACATGGTGGAAAAGAGATGTTGCACTTAAAGTGGGAGACCCCAAAGAAAAGTGGTGGCACGGAGGGGGTTAACAGTCCTACCAGACCCGGATGATGCAAGCGGCAGCGGTAAGGGGAACAGACTGAGGAGGCTGTGGAGGAGAGGCAGCAGCACGGAGATGAATGGCTTCAGGATCGCACGGCAGAGCGGATTCCACGCAGCACTGAGAAGTGGAGCCCGATGAAACTGGAAGTAGCGGAGCGCATGTAGGAATCTCCGCCCCCCCTCTGCCGCGCTGAAGAAGAAACAGAGCCGCGCGCGCGCGGCAAAATGATTTTAACCCCCAAGGTGCTGAAGTGCCGGCCAAGATGAAATGGCGCCGTTCACGCCAAGTAAGCGGCCCCCAGCCGCGCCTGGATGTGGCAGACGGCTTGCTTGCCTGCAGCCGTCCCCTGAAGGCAGCGTCCCTGCCAAGGACTTGCCCAGATAAACTCCCCTGCCCGGTAACGTCCCGATATGCCCGGGGGGGGGGCAGGCGATGTAGCAGTGGCCATGTAGCAGTGGCCATGGGGGATGTAGCAGCGGCCATGGGGGATGTAGCAGCGGCCATGGGGGATGTAGCAGCGGTGGGAGGGAGGAAGGGGAGGCTGGAGCAGCCACTCTCACCATACGCTGTCTTCGCCCTCAGTCCATCCAGCAGGGGTCGCCCCTTCAGCTCCTGGCACCGCAGTGGCAGGAAGCCGGGGGAGGGACTTGGCGTGCGGGCGACCCTGAGCTGGCGGGACGCAGGGGAGCGAGGCTGCCCTGGTCCACCTTGTCTTCTGTGGGGGAGGCGGCAGTGCGGAATTACCGGCACTGGCGCAACTCAACCCCGGGAGAAACAGAGGGGTCTAATGCGCCTCTGTTGTCCCTGTAGGTAGAAAAAAATCGAATTAAAAACAACAAATAACGCAAAAAATAAAAAATTCATAGGAAAACAACCCTGCATAAGCAGGGGGTGTCTTGCCTCCTTGGACACTAAGCAAAAACTGGCAGTCTCTTCTCCAGGGTGAAGGGTATAGCTGATGGAGGAGGGGCTTACAGCTTTCACTTAGTGTCACGCCTCCTAGGGAGCAGAGCTATACCCATGGTTTCCTGTGTCCCCCAAGGAATATGGGCGAGAAATACTGGACAACCCCTTGCTATTGCTCAGTCCCAGAGAGCACAGAAGATATAATCCGCCAGAGGACTCTTAAAGGGGTTTCACCAGGTTTCTAAATTATGCCATACCCAGTACGTATAGTAAACCTGACCACTGGGATTCCCACTGATCCCTCGAGCAAAGCTTTGGTACAGTGATCCTCCCGATGGCCTCGGGTTGAGATGGTTTCTAGTTACGAGGGATCTGGAGGCGGCCCTGTCCATTGCGGCCACTTTTCACTTTATTCGAGCACACGATCTCAGTGCCTGTGCTGACACCATATGCAGAACAGTCAACTGGCGGGAAGTCCCAGCCAATCAGCATCAGCGCATGCAGAGATTGGCTGAAGTTGACACCCCCACCAATCAGGGCACCGGAGGTCCTGTGAGCGCCGCAGCCTTCTACGTGCGCTGTACGTTGTATAGCGAGCTGCTCCTAGGCCGCGTGACCGATGAACGTGTCGTCACTAGCCTAGGGAAAGCTGAGAGAAGACTGCCAGTGCCTTCTCAAACAGCTGATCCATGGGGGTCCCGGGTTTCGGACCCCCACTAATCAGATACTGATGACCTATCCTCTTATAAAGTCTTGGAAACCCCTTTAACTATTCACCAGAAAAGTTTGGCTTAATGAGGTTCTGATTGGCCTTTTTCCAGCTGCTCCTCCGGACCCCGGACTTTTCTGCCTTCCATCCTCCTTTGCTCAGGTTGACATTTTAGGGTCTCCATAAAACCTCACCTTTATTTTATCCATGGAAAATGGCTGATGGTCTTTAGACCTCACTGGTCCTAAAGACTAATGATGAGGGAGGTCGTAAACCCATCAGCCGTTTTACTGATAAGCAGTGAACTCACCCATGATGCGGCTCTTCCTCCATCTCCTCATCCATGTCGTGCTGCGCTTCTTCTTCCGTGTTCAGAACCTGCGCAGAACACAGGGATCACAGGGAGTTAGTCCAGCGTCATGGCATTACAGCACCACCTCATCATTTTTTCTGCTTTTTCTAATAAATTATTGTACATTGAAACCCATCAGGTCATGTCTGGAACTAGATGCAGCAGATGACCCCCCTTCCCCCCCAACTCAATAACCAGCTATTATCCGTGGAACCTTCTCTATGACATCCGTATACCTTGCTAGGGCGTGTGCACAAGGGTTGTCCTATGGGAGACGACACCTTTAACTCCCATCACTGGTACATTAAAGAGGCTTACTGGGAGTTTCACATTGATGGACTGGCCTCAGTTAAAGGAGCTGCAGCCTCTTCATGGTATGTCAAGCACAGCGCCACCCACTGGCTAGTGGCTGTGCTCGGTATTGCAGTTCCATCCCATTCACTTGAATAGGACTAAGCTGCAGCAGGAAGGCCATGTGATCGAAGGGTGTGACATCACAGGCAAAGGAAGAGGATGCCCTTCAAACAGATTATTGGCGGGTACGCCAGGTGACAGACCCCCACCAATCAGATACAAAACTGATTACAGCTCCTTCTCCAGTAACTGTGGCAGCCACTTACCTTGTGCAGTAGCTCTCTGGACTCGTCAGTAAGGGGGTCGTGAGAAAATTTGCAGTGTTCTCCTTGGTAGCACGTTGTCCCCGTATGGTGAAACTTGCACGGAAATTCACGTACAGCACAAAGTGTTAAGGACAATGAGAAAAGTGGACGGCGTCTATGAGACGGGTGAACGCAAGGTTTAGGCCTCATTCAGACGGCCATGACGCTGGACTAAAGGATTAGCATCTTCAATCTCAGGGCAGTTTTGGACACGTATTTACTCTGGGTGAACACACCCTTACCAAGTGTTCAATTGTGCGCATAGTGTGAATGAGGCCTAATATGGACACTGTACGGATCCAAATCCCCATCGCTATTTCCACATATTACTGTCCCCCGCATAACGTGACATCGTGTAAACGGCTGCCCCATTAGGGTGCATCCACATGCGACCCGTTCAATTCTGTGGGGCCGCAAAAATAAAAAACGGATGTCATCCCTGTGCAGCCAGGCCGAAAAATTACAGAACATGTCCTGTTCTTGTCCGTTTTAAAAAATAGTCATTTTTTCAATGGGATGCACAAGGACATCATCCGTATTTTGCAGACCGTAAAACGGATACAGCTGTGTGAACGCGCTCTGACAGGTGAGCACTTTGGAGGAGCATCTCGAGTTTGTGGGCAGACATATTGTTCTTGTGCTGCTTATGAGATTAAGATGAAATTGAAGGGGATTGCCTAATCGAGAGATTTGCCGAGTCGGGTCAGTCTACAAAAAGGGCATTTTGGGCAGTCGCCTGGCGTCCGAGGCTCCTGGGGACCCTTGGCCATCAGACTATAAGCCCGGGTGCCGAGTAGAGCAGCAGCTCCTTCCTTTCTGCAGGAGGAGAGGTCCCAGGCCTCCTAGCTAGATGTACACACACCTCCATGGAAAGAAAGAAAGGGTTCTGCTGACCCTACACTGGGTGCTGATGAAAGCACCCAGAGCATAGGACAGGCCTTACTGGCCTGCATTACACTGACCGGTATAATACACTGCAATGCAAAGGCACTCCAGTGTATTACATCAGTGGTCAAATATCACCTGGTCTACATCCTGCAGTGGGACGGAAAATGCTTTATGATGCTCAACCAAAAACTTTACATATTCGGTTTCCCTGCGTCTGTGACAAACTGCATTATTAACCTGGTATAAAAAGGATATTATGCATGTAAATACAGTTCTCGCCTCTTGTACAGTAACCTTGTATGTAAAACTTGCAGATTTCTTTCTTCTTTTCTATCTCGGCATCATGATCAAACTTGCATTGGTCTCCCTGAAATAAAACAGCAGCAGAATAGTCTTGTACTCAACAAACAGGACAACCCTGTAAAGGGGCATTCAGGTTACAAGTAGTTCTGCCTATCCACTATAGAGAGGATTACTGTTAGATCGGTGGAGGTCAGACCGATGAGACCGATGGGGACCCCCCAGATCCCTGTTGACTATAATGGGTATCAAACGAGGATCCAGCCGATTGCCGGCATTTCTGTATCCGGCTTCAGTCAATGGGAATCTGGAGGTTCACGCTGTTATGCAGTGAACTCCGGCCACTGATGTGAACGTACCAACGCTCGCTGTGGAAATTGTGTGGAACGCAAATTTTCTAATCCAAAGTGTCAATTTATTGAGCAGGACATTTCACTGGACATTTCACTCCGTTCAATACGAGGGGTGAACTCCGCGTGTGATACATGTAGATTGTGCTGCGGATTTGCCACAGCTAAATCCTACACAGGATCACTCATGTAATCCCACATCTTTGGATGGATTGGTGGGGCAGGGTCTTGTACTCTACTGCACTTACATTCACTTCATGATGAATAATAACCAGTGGCGGCTACAATACGGACATCGCTATTAGCACCGGTTGCCTCATCCTCTGTGTACTTTACCTTTATACATCGGGCCTCCAAGAAGTACTTGCAGATCTGCTTCCCCCTGCGTTCCACTGTATGCTGATTGATGAATTCTTGACTCATCGCCACCCATTTCTTCCCATGTTTATTCTCCTAGTGGACAAAGCGCTTCCTGTTAGTGCTGCCATCCTGGCGGATCTCTTTCCACAGATGATGTGGAATAGAACAGTTTCTCATTATTTCAATGTCACAAAAAGTTGTGAACTGATTGTCAGAATATTCACAGCAGCACAGTTTATATTAGGACACAAGGGCTTCCTGATGCTGCTGAAACCACTAATCCAGGCCTTATAGGGCATCTGTCAGCAGTTTTGTCCCTAGGACACTGACTGACCTGTTACATGTGCACTTGGCAGCTGAAGACAACTGTGTTGGTCCCATATTCATATGTGCCCGCATTGCTGAGAAAATGATGTCTTAATATATGCAAATGAGGCCCTGTGAGTAATGGGGTTGTTGCTCTAGACTAGAGGCTCTGCTCTCTCTGCACCTGCCGTGCCCTCCTCATTTTGATTGGCAGGGATGACGTTTTCATTGCCTAATCCTCTCAATCACAGTGCAGAGGGCACGGCCGTTGCAGAGGAAGAGACGAGCCTCTAGGAGCACTAGGGCCATTGTCGTAGCACCTAGAGGCTCTACTCACGCTTACATTACGCTGCCCTGTCAATCAAAGTGCAGAGGATGTGGCAGTTGCCGAGAAAGCAGAGCCTCCAGGTGTAATGGTAACGCCCCCGTTGCTCTTAGAGGCTCATTTGCATATATTAAGACATCATTTTCTCTGCAAATGTGAACATGGGACTAACAAAGACGCCTTCAGCTGCCAAGCGCACATGTAACTGGTCAGCCAGTGTCATAGGTACAAAACTGCTGACAGATGCCCTTTAAGAATTGACCTTTTGATAAGACACAGTGACATACCAAAGGTTTTGATTGGCGGGGACCCCCAAATGAGAAGGTCAATAGAAAGTCTATTGGGGGGATTTATCATGAGGGGAATATTTGAAGTCAGTTTTGCTTGATTCTCCGTCGGTGTACTTTATGCCACATTTACCATATGTCTCCTTATCCTTAAACCTAACACTTCTGTCTAGAGAAGCCCCTCCTGTTTTCCTACTCCACCCTCTTCCTGGAGTGAAACTCATTAACATAACTAACCACACCCACTTTACCAGCCACAATACAAAACTGGAGTGGGTGGTGTAAAAATGCGCTAAATTTTGCGCAAGCAAATTGCAAAAGCCCTATTTTTGCAACGTTTTGATGCCAGATGTCTGGACAGAAGGTACGATAAATCAGGGCCTACGAGTCCCTCTCGAGTCAGTCTCTTGCAGTGAGGAGAGAGCCCCCTATTTGAGCCTTTCTTTCTCCTCGCTCTAGTGGACGTCTCATCACCGATCAAAATCATCCAGGACTCGGAGCATTGAAGGAGTTCGGGTATCGGTCACGAAATATGTAAGAGAGACAAAACCAAAGTCGCTCCCGCCTGTAAGGTGGTAAGATCGCTCCTACAGCTGTCACTTAATGCTCCGAGCCCTAATAGGTTCGTCCATGTCTTAGTGTTTGGTTCAGGGCTTGTTTTCAGCAGGGCATTTTATGTGGCCATGATATATCAAAGGTTTTTTGGGAAGTTCGGGGACGCTGTAATCTTATAACTCCCTAATAATGGATATAGCACTGAGCAGGCCAGGTCCACCATGAATGCAGAGCCAGGATGATCCTGCTGCCGAGAGGTCGTAGGAACGTCACTGCTCTCGCCCGCCGATTACAGATTCTTGTAGAGTTAGGCCTCATGCACACGACCGTTGTGCGTTTTGTGGTCCGCAAACCGCGGATCAGCAAAACACGGATGGTGTCCGTGTGTGTTCCGCAATTTGCTGAATTGCACGGACTTAATATAACTACCTATTCTTGTCCGCAAAACGCGGACAAGAATAGGGCAGGTTAAAAAAAAAAATCCGGACCACGGAACGTAGCAACGGATGCGGACAGCACACGGAGTGCTGGCCCCATTGAAGTGAATGGGTCCGCATCCGAGCCGCCAAAACCGCGGCTCGGATGCGGACCAAAGCAGCGGCCGTGCGCATGAGGCCTTAGATGCAGCTCTCCACCTGTCTGCTAGAAGCCCACTTGTGCTCCTCGCTGAGCCGCTGGACTCATCCTCCTCATTCCATCCTCTCACATTCAATGCCCCCAGACATTTACACTGGAAAAATCAGTCACCTCAGGGGTCATGGTTCCCATGGCCAGGACGGTCACATGCTGGCCACTTGTAAACAGAGGCTGGAAGGACCCCCGGGGCACTGGATCATCCGGCACTGAAGGAGGTTAAGTACTTGGTGTTATAACACTTGGGACCATTACATTTTTCCCAAAAGATGCAGCACCCCTTTAATATTAAAGAGGACCTCTCGCCCCTCCTGACAATGACAATTCTGCCGCATCCTTTCTGGGGGTTGTGCTAAGTTTTTACGTTATCCCATACCCACAGAATAGAGGATAACTGGCTGATCGAAGGGGGTTTGACTGCTGGGACCCCAACTGATCACGAGGATGGAGCGGTAAGTTGAGCATGTGCCCTGCCGCTCCATTCATTCTGTGACGCTCCCATAAAGAATGATTGGCGCGCAGGGCACATTCTCCACAGGACACCCATTCTTATGATCGGTGGGGGTCCCAGCAATCAGCTAGTTATCCTCTATCCTGTGGCACAACCCCTTTAAGTGTTGTCGGCATCATCAGTGACACCCACCTCTTGGAAGCCATCTTGATAATAAGGGTTCAGCCCTTTATGAGACCCTCTTCCTCGGCCTCGGTCTTTATGCATCGTCTTCTTGTGTGGCCCGAGGCCCCGTCCATAGTAGTACCCTTTCTGTTCTGGCCCTGGAAAAGATCAGGACATTCTTGTCTGAAAGAAATGCTACTTGTTTAACCCTTTAGCATTTTTTTTTTTTTTACATATACAAATAAATGATGAATGATGGAATAACAAATCCTCTTACACCGCTATTCCTGTAAACATCTGTAGATCACCCAGTGCCCTGCAATCATGGCGTCTTTCCGCAACTTTGAATCAAAGTTTAATGTTTTGCGTAAGAACAAAAAAAATCATGTTTGTAGATAATAGTCTGACGTAAGCAGACGCCGATTAACTCACTGTGTCACCACATGCCAGTAAATGTCTGAGGAGGCGATTAGATGTGTCCACCACTCCCGCTCTCAACTGCTTTAGTAGAAGAAAAAAATGCTCCCTAAATAATAAGGAGGGGGGGTTCATATATCAGAACCCTGGGGTCACTAGAAAACTGCAGGGATGGAAATAGCACAGTTAGTGTCCATTCACACGTCCGCAAAATGGGTCCGCACCCGCAATTTTCAATGGGGCCGGAATGTGCCGTCCACATTTCCTATTCTTGTCCCCAATTGCAGACAATAAAAGGCATTTTCTATGAGAGTGGCGGCGATGTGCGGTCCGCAAAACACATACGGACGTGTGAATGCACCCCAATAGATTGTGAGCCTCGATGGGGACAGGGACTGATGTTAGTGACAAACTCTGTACAGCACTACAGAATATGCTGGATGGATGAATGGAGAGAATGATGGATGAATGAATGAATGAATGGAGAGATGGATGAATGGAGAGAATGATGGAAGAATGAATGGAGAGATGGATGAATGGAGAGAATGATGGAAGAATGAATGGAGAGATGGATGGAAGAATGGAGAGATGGATGGATGAAAGGAGAGATGGATGGATGAATGAATGGAGAGATGGATGAATGAATGGAGAGATGGATGAATGAATGGAGAGATGGATGAATGAATGGAGAGATGGATGAATGAATGGAGAGATGGATGGATGAATGAATGGAGAGATGGATGGATGAATGGAGAGATGGATGGATGAATGGAGAGATGGATGGATGAATGGAGATGGATGGATGAATGGAGAGATGGATGAAAGGAGAGATGGATGGATGAATGAATGGAGAGATGGATGGATGAATGAATGGAGAGATGGATGAATGAATGGAGAGATGGATGAATGAATGGAGAGATGGATGAATGAATGGAGAGATGGATGAATGAATGGAGAGATGGATGGATGAATGGAGAGATGGATGGATGAATGGAGAGATGGATGGAAGAATGGAGAGATGGATGAATGAATGGAGAGATGGATGAATGAATGGAGAGATGGATGAATGAATGGAGAGATGGATGAATGAATGGAGAGATGGATGAATGAATGGAGAGAATGATGGATGATGAATGAATGGAGAGATGGATGGAAGAATGGAGAGAATGATAGATGAAAGGAGAGATGGATGAATGAATGGAGAGATGGATGGATGAATGGAGAGATGGATGGATGAATGGAGAGATGGATGGAGAGATGGATGGATGGATGGATGGATAAAGAGGCAGAGATGGGCGAGGGAGATATGACATGGATGAATGAATGAAGAGAATGATGGATGAATGGAGAGATGGATGGGTGGAAGAATGGAGAGAATGATGGAAGAATGGAGAGAATGATGGATGAATGGAGAGAATGATGGATGAATGGAGAGAATGATGAATGAATGAAGAGATGAATGCATGATTGAAGAGATGGATGGATGGATGAATGGATGGATGGAAGAATGGAGAGATGGATGGAAGAATGGAGAGATGGATGGATGAATGGAGAGATGGATGAATGAATGGAGAAAATGATGGATGAATGGAGAGATGGATGAATGAATGGGGAGATGGATGGAAGAATGGAGAGATGGATGAATGGAGAGATGGATGGATGAATGGAGAGATGAATGATGAATGAATGGAGAGATGAATGGAGAGATGGATGGATGAATGGAGATGGATGGATGAATGGAGAGATGGATGGATGGATAAAGAGGCAGAGATGGGCGAGGGAGATATGACATGGATGAATGAATGAAGAGAATGATGGATGAATGGAGAGATGGATGGATGAATGGAGAGAATGATGGATGGATGAATGGAGAGATGGATGGAAGAATGGAGAGATGGATGAATGAATGGAGAGATGGATGAATGAATGGAGAGATGAATGATGAATGAATGGAGAGATGAATGGAGAGATGGATGGATGAATGGAGATGGATGGATGAATGGAGAGATGGATGGATGGATAAAGAGGCAGAGATGGGCGAGGGAGATATGACATGGATGAATGAATGAAGAGAATGATGGATGAATGGAGAGATGGATGGATGAATGGAGAGAATGATGGATGGATGAATGGAGAGATGGATGGAAGAATGGAGAGATGGATGAATGAATGGAGAGATGGATGAATGAATGGAGAGATGGATGAATGAATGGAGAGATGGATGAATGAATGGAGAGATGGATGGATGAATGGAGAGAATGATGGATGATGAATGAATGGAGAGATGGATGGAAGAATGGAGAGAATGATAGATGAAAGGAGAGATGGATGAATGAATGGAGAGATGGATGGATGAATGGAGAGAATAATGGACGCATGATTGAAGAGATGGATGGATGGATAAAGAGGCAGAGATGGGCGAGGGAGATATGACATGGATGAATGAATGAAGAGAATGATGGATGAATGGAGAGATGGATGGGTGGAAGAATGGAGAGAATGATGGATGAATGGAGAGAATGATGGATGAATGGAGAGAATGATGAATGAATGAAGAGATGGATGGATGGATGAATGGATGGATGGAAGAATGGAGAGATGGATGGATGAATGGTGAGATGGATGAATGAATGGAGAAAATGATGGATGAATGGAGAGATGGATGAATGAATGGGGAGATGGATGGAAGAATGGAGAGATGGATGAATGGAGAGATGGATGGAGAGATGAATGATGAATGAATGGAGAGATGAATGGAGAGATGGATGGATGAATGGAGATGGATGGATGAATGGAGAGATGGATGGATGGATAAAGAGGCAGAGATGGGCGAGGGAGATATGACATGGATGAATGAATGAAGAGAATGATGGATGAATGGAGAGATGGATGGATGAATGGAGAGAATGATGGATGGATGAATGGAGAGATGGATGGAAGAATGGAGAGAATGATGGATGAATGGAGAGATGGATGGAAGAATGGAGAGATGGATGGATGAATGGAGAGATGGATGAATGAATGGAGAGATGGATGGATGAATGGAGAGATGGATGGAAGAATGGAGAGAATGATGGATGAATGGAGAGATGGATGGAAGAATGGAGAGATGGATGGATGAATGGAGAGATGGATGAATGAATGGAGAAAATGATGGATGAATGGAGAGATGGATGAATGAATGGGGAGATGGATGGAAGAATGGAGAGATGGATGAATGGAGAGATGAATGAATGGAGAGATGGATGGATGAATGGAGAGATGAATGATGAATGAATGGATGAATGGAGATGGATGGATGAATGGAGAGATGGATGGAGAGATGGATGGATGGATGGATGGATAAAGAGGCAGAGATGGGCGAGGGAGATATGACATGGATGAATGAATGAAGAGAATGATGGATGAATGGAGAGATGGATGGATGGATGAATGGAGAGAATGATGGATGGAAGAATGGAGAGATGGATGGAAGAATGGAGAGAATGATGGATGAATGGAGAGAATGATGGATGAATGGAGAGAATGATGGATGAATGGAGAGAATGATGGATGGAGAGAATGATGGATGAATGGAGAGAATGATGGATGGAGAGAATGATGGATGAATGGAGAGATGGATGGATGATTGAATAGATGGATGGATTGAAAGATGGATGGATGAATGAATGGAGAGATGGATGGACGGATATATGGAGGCAGAGATGGGCGAGGGAGATATGACATGGACGGATGAATGCAGAGAAGGAGGAATAGATGGATGGAGGGAGAGATGAGCGGCTGTGATTTTACTTCTTGTCCTCACCGCTCCGGCCCCTCCCCCAATGAGTGCTGCTCCGTGAATACTGCAGCTGTTCCTGCCATGGCAAAAGTCATGACGTAGGACACACATCCTTGGCATTGAAATGGTTAAAGTATAAAATAAGAGAATCTTCAGAGGGTGTCAGGAAGTGCCTGGATTATAGAGGGGCTGTCACTGCCCCTTTTAGTAAAAGTCAGTTGTGCCGTTCCCTCTGTTATTCCTGGTAGAACTTTCTGAATAAAGGCACATCCAGGTGTTACCTGTTAGGGGGGTGTCTGACACTGCCCAAACAGTGCTGCCAGAGTCAGACTGGGCAGGGACACCCCCCAACTAGTAGCACCCATCTGTACCTGTATTCCTAACCCTCTAGCAGGAATTAGAGAGGAATGGCCCAACATACAGTTATAAGAGAAGCCCCAGAGCTGCTATTCTATAAGGAATACAAGGATTCCCTAGAACACGTGTCAGGAGCCGGGCGCTCTGAGTGCTTACCTGTCGGCATCCCTTTCATGGCTGGCTTCTTATAAGGAGGTTCACCCACGTCGGGGTTCTCCTTCGCTTGCCGGTAGTGTTTCAGCTGCTCATTAAAGTCCTCGTCTTCTTCATTGTAGTTGCCATCGCTGTAGTTGCTGTAGCTGTCATAGTCAGGCGGGGTTTTCTTGCTGTGCATAGACTTTGAGGAGGACATGTAACCGCCACGTCCATGCTGCAAGACGGTAAGACTGAAAGTTACACGGTACGGCCTGAATGCTGCGGGTTTTCCACAGCGGAACTGGGACGCAGATAATCCTCCGCATCTTAATTTATGCTGTCGATTTCCCCCTTTGCAATGCATATTTTAAAGGGGTAGTCCGGTTGTTACACGTTATCCCCTATCTAAAGGATAGGGAACAACTATTAGATAAGTGGGAGACCTACCGCGGCAACCGGCACCGATCACGAGAACGGAGGCCCCCCCCCCGAAATGAACGCAGCAGTGTGCGGCCGCTCCATTCATCTCTATGGGAATTCTGGAGCACTGTACTCGGCTGTGTCTGGAGCTTCTATAGAAATGCATTGGAGCGGCCACGAGCATTCATTTCAGAGGGGCCTCCGTTCTCATGATCAATGGGACCCCCATTGATCTAATAGCTATCCCCAATGCCATCAATGTGAACAACCGGAATACCCCTTTAAAAGTGGATCAATTCCGATAAAACACTGATACAGACCGTCCTGTTCTATAAGACCGGTGTGCACCGACTTACACCGCCTGCAGAGTCCATTATCAGCATGTTTCTAACAACAGGCCCAAAAGCTGTAGACCAGGGATGCCCGACCTGTGGCCCTCCAGCTGTTGCCAAACTCCAACTCCCAGCAGGCCTGGACAGCCTACAACTATTAGGGAATGCTGGGAGTTGGTTGGCCGCAGGTTGACTAAGGTCCACGCCTGGGTTCCGGTAGTCCATTCCAGCAGAGGAATTCCCCCAGCACAGCTAGGACCGGATGGATCCCCATTCACCATAATGGGATCTGTCAGGTTTCTGTCAGAAAGCTGTAAACCTGACGGTTGCCGTTGCAGTGAATGGAGTCCCAGCGACGGCAGATACGGAGATTTGGGTGGTCTGCTCCTCTGCTGGAACACACTACCGGAATACCGGAACGCAGAGGTGAACCTGGCCTAAAGCACATTTCAGCGGGATCGGTTGACAAGCTAACGTTTATACCCTCCCAACTATCCCGACAAAATTTTCATGGCCTGAAAAATGACAGTGTGCCTCCACGTCAATGTCAGACCACCCGGGTGCTGCAGCAGGTATTGACTTCGGCATCTGATTGGTTGGCCAGAGCCATCACCATGCCCTAAATTTATAGCACAGTGCACTCACAGGGCTGGGGCACAAAGGAGTCAAAGGAATAGACTGTCCTCACCTCCAAGTCACTCTATATACACACACAGCATGGACTATGTGGACTGCTCAAGAGCGAGAGAAGAAATTGGCAGCGGAGGTGACAATGACAGAGGGAGGCCCGAGTAATGCGTGTGGCTGAAGACTTACATGTCTGTAATGGGAGTCGTAATCTCGGTACTTGGGAACCTTGCGAGGCCTCTCCGCGTGGTCATCGTCCGAGCTGTAGTCCGAGCTCTCGTCGCTGGATGGTGTGCTGCGCTGGAAAGACAACACGAAGGGGAAAGTTTCGTTCAGAGGACATTTAAACAGATACGAAACGCCGGTCGGCTGAAATCCTCACCTTGTGCTTGGTTTTGTGGCGGTGTTTCTTCTTCACTTTCACTTTCTTTTTCGACTTCTTGGACTTTTTATGGGGCCTCTCTTCCCGAGGCTCCTCTTCTTCCTCTTTGGCCTCTTCCTTCACTTCTTCTGGTTCTTCCTCCTCAAACCCGGCATCATCTATTTCGCCGTCTTCCAACTCTCCCTCCTTCCTGCAAGGAAACCCGGGGACAGATGAGTCCTGATTCTAAGGATGACGGCACTACAGTGGATCCAGCGGAAGGCGGATCTAGATATTTCAGTGGGAAATGGTATATGCTGTTATCACACCCTCCATACTGGCACTGCCCAGAGGATGAGGATGATACTTCTGCAATATCGTTAGGGTGGATGTTGTATTGTACCCGTGCATACGGCCACCGAGGTGGGCTACAGGCCACACATCTGGTTGGAGACCACAGCTCTAAATATTGCTTTCTGAGGTTTTTCAGTTGGATCTTTTTCTTCAGATCTCATAAGGTTGCCTCCCTTGGATGCCCCTGCTATGAGATCATGACTCTCCACCACATCACATTATGGAATTACTATTCGTGCCTCTACAGGTGCACGCTTTATTATATATATATATATTTTATTAGATGATTGCGGTGGGTCCTGCTTCGGCAACCCCCACAAGGGAAGCTTGACTTGGCCATCTCTATTCCACGTGCCGCGGCCTTCTCTCCACCCACCAAGCTCAGAGCTGTACATTGTATAATGGCTGTGCTCGTCATCGCGCTCAGCCCCATTCACTTTACTGGGACCACGTGACCGATGAATGTGTGGTCACATGGCCTGGACTAAGCTGCGAGCCCTGGAACCTGCAGGGGTGCTGGGTGTCAGACCCCCCACCGAGCAGGTTATGGGTGACCTATGAAGAGGATGAGTCATCAGTATAAAAGTCTCAAAAAACCTGAGAAATTAGTTGCCCTCACCCAAAAAATTTAAATAAAAAATAATTATATTTTTTTACGTTTTATACATCAGGAGTCAGCACCGGCTTCCCTATGATGCTGCTAAAGTTGGAGATGACACATTTCCTTAGTATTTTAAGAAAAAAAAAAGTAAAGAACCAGAAGCAAAACTTTGGGAGCCCTGCATGGTTAGTACCTAGTAGCACCCCCTTTGGCAAGTATCACAGCTTGTAATCACTTTTTGTAGAGCCTGTCAATTCTTGTTTGAGGGATTTTCACCTATTCTTCCAGTGAGATTCCGGGGCCGTCTTGCATGCACTGCTCTTCTCAGGTCTATCCACAGGTTGTCAATGATGATCAGATCAGGGCCATAGTAAAACCTACAGCTTGCACCTTTTGAGGTAGTGTATTGTGGTTTTTCAAGTGTGTTTAGGATCATTATCCATTTGTAGAAGCCATCCTTCAGGTTTTTTACAGTTGGTGTTCTGTTTGTTTCCAGAATTCTTCCCTCTACTGGAGAAATGTTCCAGGCACCATCGGCTGCAGCACAACTCCAAAGCATGACTGATCCACCCCCATTCTTCATAGTTGGAGAGTTTATGATATTCTGTGCCCTTTTTCCTCCAAACATACCTTTGCTCATTGTGACCTACGAGTTCTATTTTAACCTCATCGGTCCACAGTAGTAGTTTCCAAAATCCATCAGGCTTCGTCAGTTCTTTTGTAAACTTCTGACTCTGAATTTGGTGGTGAGGACACAGGAGAGGTTTTCTACCGATGACTCTTACATGAAGGTCATATTTGTACAGGTGTCACCGAACTGTACAACAATCCACCACCTCCAGAATCTGCTAAATCTTCCTGAAGGTCTTTTGCAGTCAAGCAGGGGTTCTGATTTGCCTTCTAGCAATCCTACGAGCAGTTGTCTCAGAGACCTTCTCTTGATCTCCATAATTCACTCAGTCGTATTAGTCTTATTCAAAAGGTTATTCATGAGGTATATATAATACTCACTCTTTTGAAACTTTGCTTGTATTTTTCAGTCCTTTTATTCATATAAATAAATCGCTATAATGTATAGTAATCCTGAGAGCACTGAACTGATTGCTACCCCATGTTGCGCGACGTTTCAGGGGTCACGCCCTCTTAATCATGCACGATTTTGAATAAAACTAATACTACTGAGTGGATTATGTGGATATAATTGTGGAGCCGGAGTGAGATTCTGAATAAGGTCGTGGTATACTACAGGTGGAGCAACAGTTGATGATTGAACGTCTCTTGATCTCCACTGCTATTGTTAACTGTCATTTTCTAATTACACTTCAAACGGAGGAAATTGCCACCTGAAACTACCTCAAAAGGCGCAGCTGAAGGTTTTACCATGGCCCTCACAGTCCCCTAATCTGAACATCACAAAAAATCTGTGAATAGACCTAAAATGAGCAAGGCATGCAAGACAAAGACAGCACAGGAATCTCACAAAACTGGAAGACGTCTGCAAGGAAGAATGGATGAAAAGATTTGAAAGACTCTTGGCTGGCTGAAAAAGTGATTACAAGCTGTGATACTTGCTAAAGGGGGAGCTACTAAGTACTATTCATGCAGGGGGCCTAAAGTTTTGCTTTGAGCTCCTTTTTCCTTACTTTGAAAATGTAAAAAAAAAATGAAGATGAAAATAAAATTACATCGTTTTGCTTACAAAACAAAGGCAATGTGTCACTACACATGTTCACCTATACCTTACCCTCCATCACATCCAGTCCTCCATAACTACATCTACACCTATACAGTACATCACATACAGTCCTCCATCACTACACATCTACACCTATACCGTACATCACATACAGTCCTCCATCACTACACAGCTACACCTATACCTTACCGTCCAACACAAACATTCCTCCATCATTACACATCTACACCGTACATCACATACAGTCCTCCATCACTACATCTACACCTATACAGTACATCACATACAGTCCTCCATCACTATACATCTACACCTATACCGTACATCACATACAGTCCTCCATCACTACACAGCTACACCTATACCTTACCGTCCAACACAAACATTCCTCCATCATTACACATCTACACCGTACATCACATCCAGTCCTCCATCACTGTACATCTACCCCTATACTGTACATCACATACAGTCCTCCATCACTACACATCTACACCTATACCGTACATCACATACAGTCCTCCATCACTGCACATCTACACCGTACATCACATACAGCCCTCCATCACTACACATCTACACCTATACCGTACATCACATACAGTCCTCCATCACTGCACATCTATACCGTACATCACATACAGTCCTCCATCATTACACATCTACACCTATACCGTACATCACATACAGCCCTCCATCACTACACATCTACACCTATACCGTACATCACATACAGTCCTCCATCACTACACATCTACACCTATACCTTACATCACATACAGTCCTCCATCACTGTACATCTACCCCTATACTGTACATCACATACAGTCCTCCATCACTACACATCTACACCTGTACTGTACATCACATCCAGTCCTCCATCACTACACATCTACACCTATACCGTACATCACATACAGTCCTCCATCATTACACATCTACACCGTACATCACATCCAGTCCTCCATCACTGCACATCTATACTGTACATCACATCCAGTCCTCCATCACTGCACATCTATACCGTACATCACATCCAGTCCTCCATCACTGCACATCTACACCGTACATCACATACAGTCCTCCATCACTACACATCTACACCTATACCGTACATCACATCCAGTCCTCCATCACTGCACACCTATACCGTACATCACATACAGCCCTCCATCACTGCACATCTACACCTATACCGTACATCACATACAGTCCTCCATCACTGCACATCTATACTGTACATCACATCCAGTCCTCCATCACTGCACATCTATACCGTACATCACATACAGCCCTCCATCACTGCACATCTACACCTATACCGTACATCACATACAGCCCTCCATCACTGCACATCTACACCTATACCGTACATCACATACAGTCCTCCATCACTGTACATCTACACCTATACCGTACATCACATCCAGTCCTCCATCACTGCACATCTACACCGTACATCACATCCAGTCCTCCATCACTACACATCTACACCGTTCATCACATACAGTCCTCCATCACTACACATCTACACCTGTACCGTACATCACATCCAGTCCTCCATCACTGCACACCTATACCGTACATCACATACAGCCCTCCATCACTGCACATCTACACCTATACCGTACATCACATACAGTCCTCCATCACTGTACACCTATACCGTACATCACATCCAGTCCTCCATCACTGCACATCTATACTGTACATCACATCCAGTCCTCCATCACTGCACATCTACACCTATACCGTACATCACATACAGCCCTCCATCATTACACATCTACACCTATACCGTACATCACATACAGTCCTCCATCACTACACATCTACACCTATACCGTACATCACATCCAGTCCTCCATCACTACACACCTACACCTATACCGTACATCACATCCAGTCCTCCATCACTGCACACCTATACCGTACATCACATACAGCCCTCCATCACTGCACATCTACACCTATACCGTACATCACATACAGTCCTCCATCATTACACATCTACACCTATACCGTACATCACATCCAGTCCTCCATCACTGCACATCTATACTGTACATCACATCCAGTCCTCCATCACTGCACATCTATACCGTACATCACATACAGCCCTCCATCACTGCACATCTACACCTATACCGTACATCACATACAGCCCTCCATCACTGCACATCTACACCTATACCGTACATCACATACAGTCCTCCATCATTACACATCTACACCTATACCGTACATCACATACAGTCCTCCATCACTACACATCTACACCTATACCGTACATCACATCCAGTCCTCCATCACTACACACCTACACCTATACCGTACATCACATCCAGTCCTCCATCACTGTACATCTACACCTATACTGTACATCACATCCAGTCCTCCATCACTACACATCTACACCTATACCGTACATCACATCCAGTCCTCCATCACTGCACATCTACATCTATACCGTACATCACATCCAGTCCTCCATCACTGCACATCTACACCTATACCGTACATCACATACAGTCCTCCATCACTACACATCTACACCGTACATCACATACAGTCCTCCATCACTACACATCTACACCGTACATCACATACAGTCCTCCATCACTGTACATCACATACAGTCCTCCATCACTGTACATCTACACCGTACATCACATACAGTCCTCCACTGTACATCTACACCGTACATCACATACAGTCCTCCATCACTACACATCTACACCGTACATCACATACAGTCCTCCATCACTACACATCTACACCTATACCGTACATCACATACAGTCCTCCATCACTACACATCTACACCTATACCGTACATCACATACAGTCCTCCATCACTACACATCTACACCGTACATCACATACAGTCCTCCATCACTACACATCTACACCTATACCGTACATCACATACAGTCCTCCATCACTACACATCTACACCTATATCGTACATCACATACAGTCCTCCATCACTAGACAGCTACACCTATACCGTACATCACATACCGTCCTCCATCACTACACATCTACACCTATATCTTACATCACATACAGTCCTCCATCACTGTACATCTACACCTATATCTTACATCACATACAGTCCTCCATCACTACACATCTACACCGTACATCACATACAGTCCTCCATCACTACACATCTACACCGTACATCACATCCAGTCCTCCATCACTACACATCTACACCTTACTGTACATCACATACAGTCCTCCATCATTACACATCTACACCTACACCGTACATCACATACAGTCCTCCATCACTACACATCTACACCTATACCGTACATCACATACAGTCCTCCATCACTACACATCTACACCTATATCTTACCGTACATCACATCCAGTCCTCCATCACTGTACATCTACACCTATACATCACATACAGTCCTCCATCACTACACATCTACACCTGTATCTTACATCACATACAGTCCTCCATCACTGTACATCTACACCTATACCGTACATCACATACCGTCCTCCATCACTGCACATCTACACCTATACCGTACATCACATACAGTCCTCAATCACTGTAGACCTACACTGTACATCACACGCCATGCTGATCTCTATACTGATACCTACAGTACATGACAAATAAATTATAAGACAATCTGACAAGACGGTGATCACACGATCACTTCTCATGAACCCCACCAATGGCGCTCGGCCTACGTCACCCGCGTCCTCCGGGGGGGCGATACACACAATGACAATATAAGATCAATGCAATAATCATCATCATCACTCTTAACATCTCTACCCGCGATGTCAACCATAGTCGCCACGATAGCCGCAACGCACGAGAAATCGTACCGCCTATGCGCCATCCCCTCACAGTACATGACATAGATGCAGTTATACCCCCACCCACAGTCAGCCCATGAGGCCCAGGCTCTGCAGAGGTGAGGGCTGCCATGGTCAGACACATGTGCATTGCATTACATGATAGAGAAGACACCCCAGCATCGGCAGACATGACAGACACATGAGAAGAAGACATTAGCACCTGATGAGCCGCCCCCCGACCCCCAGACATGAGAACAGATGAGAAGAAATAAGAAGAGAAGGTAATTACTCGACCTTTCGTCCCCTGCATGCTGACACTCTGTCATGTGGGTGTCTGGGGCTGGGTTGGGGGGTCTGGAGAACAGGCTCTCAAAGGCCATGTCTGCAGAGAGAACCCGCCTGCACTACACACTCTCTCTACTCTCAGTCTCTTATTAATTTTAGTTTTTCTTTCTTTCTTTTTCTCTTTTTTTTTTTTACACCGAAACCAGGAGGAGGTGACCGTCTACAGCTTACATCCCGGCTGCACGGCCGGAGCCGGTCTAACACCGTTCAGTGCCGCCGTATAACGGGTGAATACAGTGCACCGGAAGTAGTGAGGGAGCGAAAATGACCACTTCCGGCTGTTTAGTTCCCGCCTTGTAGGCGTTAAGCCAATGGGAGCGCGGCTCTGATAGCCGAGGGGCGTGCAGTGTGAGAGGTGAGCTGTGATTGGTCAGCTGCTTTTCCGCGCTGGAAGGAAGGCGGGATAAATCTATTGTGCGTCTTGAATGAACGTTTGGAACTACGAGTCCCAGAATTCCTGTCAGGTTTGGAGCCATTAGGAATGCTGGCAAAGGATTCTGGTAGTTGTAGTTCTTATGAGTCGATGAGGTAATAATAGGTTGTTGAAACCCAGTGAATAGTAGGGAGACTGCGTATAAAATACGACGCGCTATCACCTTGAGAAGAGTAGCTTTTAATGGCTGTACCGTTTCTTCTTGGGGGGTATAGATACTTGTAACTACAACTCCCAGAATGCCTTGTAGTTGATACCTGGTAATGATAAGTGAAAATGAGCGCAAAGCATTCTGGGAGTTGTAGTTCTTATGAGTCGATGAGGTAATAATAGGTTGTTGAAACCCAGTGAATAGTAGGGAGACTGCGTATAAAATGCGACGCGGTATCACCTTGAGAAGAGTAGCTTTTAATGGCTGTACCGTTTCTTCTTGGGGGGGTATAGATACTTGTAACTACAACTCCCAGAATGCCTTGTAGTTGATACCTGGTAATGATAAGGGAAAATGCGCGCAAAGCATTCTGGGAGTTGTAGTTTCTACCTTGCATTTTTTTTTTGTAATGGGCTTATTTTATGCCTATAGTAAGGGCTCTTTCACACTCGCGCTTTTGTTTTCCGGCGTCTAGAATCCTGATCAGGATTATCCCCATGCATTCTGAATGGAGAGAAATCCGTTCAGGACCGGAACGTTTTTTTGGCCGGAGAAAATACCGCAGCATGCTGCGCTTTTTGCTCCGGTCAAAAATCCTGAACACTTGCCGCATCGACGGATCCGGAATAATAGCCCATTGAAATGTATTATTCCGGATCCGTCCTAACATCTTCAGTTGTTATGCGCCTGCGCCAGCAAGTAGGAAGGACTTGGCTGGCGCGAAAAAGAGACTGATCCGGAAATCCTGAAGCCAACATCAACGTTTTTTTTTACGACGGATCCGTCCCCATACCGGATCCGGAAAAAAAAACGTTGATGTTGGCTTCAGGATTTCCGGATCAGTCTCTTACCAAAGAAGCCGGAAAGACGCATCCAGAAAGAAAAAATGATGTGTTTTTCCGGATCCGGCGTGTAATTCCGGCAAATAGAGTACACGACGGATCCGGACAACGCAAGTGTGAAAGAGCCCTAGGTTAGAGAAAAGTATAGACAACCTACAACTCCCATAATCCTCCTATCACCATAGTGATTGTTCCAGGAGCAGCTGAGTAGAAGAGTGCATGCTGGGAGTTGTAGTTGAACAGAAGCGGGAGTTGATGTTCCCAGCTATATATACAAATAAAGTGCTGCTTCTTTGTGTGACTTGGCGGTGATATTGCAGCGTATGTTGGAGGCTTTCTGCCATTGGGGTTGCCCCCCTCAGGAGTGATCCCAATATCCTTAAAGGGTTTTTTTCCCCTCTCAGACGATGGGGGCATATCGCTAGGATAGGTGCGGGTCCCAGCGCTAGGACCCGCACCTACAATGAGAACGGAGCCGGGAAATGAACGGAGAGCGCACTGCGTAGCCGATCTTCATTCATTTCTATGGGGCCGCCGAAAATAGCCGTCTGCCTCATAGAAATGAATGGGAGCATGGGCCGCGCGTGCGTGACGCGCTCCCATTTACTTCTTGGTGGTGGACGGACCCCGGGAAATCCGGGGTCCTCCAGCCACAGCGCTCCTCGTTGTAGGTGCGGGTCCCAGCGGTGGGACCCGCACCTATCAGACAATGGGGGCATATCTTAGCGATATGCCCCCATTGTCTCAGATGGGAATAGCCCCTTAAATAGTAATTATAGGGTGCCAGCAGGACAGCGGTCGGTATGGAGAGCCCGTTCTCATGGTCGGTCCCTGTAGTCGGACTCGAACGCCTCAGGACTGGTCATCAGTAGTGTTGCCACCTTTCCCAACAAAAAAAACCCAAACGGGGTGTGATTACGGGGGTTGTCATACTGTGGCTCCCAGTTATATTCATGCCCCCATTAGTGCCGCCAATAATTAATAATGCCCCTATTAGCGCCCCCCCCCCACAGTACGAGTAATGACCCCATCAGTGTGACCAAATTTGAATAATGCCCCCAGTAATAATAATGCCCCCATTAGTGCCCCCAGTAATAATACTGCCCCCATTAGTGCCCCCAGTAATAATAATGCCCCCATTAGTGCCCCCCAGTAATATTAATGCCCCCATTAGTGAAGGGGGAGGAATGATCATAATAAATGGACAATAATGGAGACGACACAAAGTTATAACGATAACGTCTCATATATTTCGAAAAATTATTCCTATCATTATTATTACTACATTAATATAATTACCCTTTATTATCTTATTATTATTATTACTGTATTACTGTACCTGGCAAGGGGAGGAACCAGCAGTCCTAACAGAACCCCTGCTGCCAGGCTAAGCTCTTTGGCTCTGGGCCACCCCACAGATACAGCACCGCACCATTAGTGAAGAGATCACCAAAATCTTGTGTAGCGGACATCCACATGTAGTACCGCCATCTACTGCTGCTATAATCATGGACAGGAGGTTCTTAGTTTACATTGTCATCAGAATGTATAAGCCCACTTGCCACGTCAAGGCGACCTCCTTCAAGTGGGTCCCTACACTAACACTAATGACTATTATTATTTATTATAAGACTACGGTATTAGAACTATTACTATTATTCCCCTTATTATACTACTGCTATCCTATTATTGTTAATTATGTCCCTACACCTAAACCTGTTGATCCAGAAGAAGGCAAAAAACCCTGGACACATTCAGCCAATTCGTGTCACAGGGGAAAAATTCCTTCTCGACCCCGGGAAAAGGCGATCAGTCCTAGAACCCTGGATCAAACCCCCTGATCCCTATCCCTAAATTAGGTCCCTATCCCTAAACCTGTTGATCCAGAAGAAGGCGAAAACCCCTGGACACATTCAGCCAATTCGTGTCACAGGGGAAAAATTCCTTCTCGACCCCGGGAAAAGGCGATCAGTCCTAGAACTCTGGATCAAACCCCCTGATCCCTATCCCTAAATTAGGTCCCTATCCCTAAACCTGTTGATCCAGAAGAAGGCGAAAACCCCTGGACACATTCAGCCAATTCGTGTCACAGGGGAAAAATTCCTTCTCGACCCCGGGAAAAGGCGATCAGTCCTAGAACCCTGGATCAAACCCCCTGTTCCCTATCCCTAAATTAGGTCCCTATCCCTAAACCTGTTGATCCAGAAGAAGGCAAAAACCCCTGGACACATTCAGCCAATTCGTGTCACAGGGGAAAAATTCCTTCTCGACCCCTGGAAAAGGCGATCAGTCCTAGAACTCTGGATCAAACCCCCTGATCCCTATCCCTAAATTAGGTCCCTATCCCTAAACCTGTTGATCCAGAAGAAGGCGAAAACCCCTGGACACATTCAGCCAATTCGTGTCACAGGGGAAAAATTCCTTCTCGACCCCGGGAAAAGGCGATCGGTCCTAGAACCCTGGATCAAACCCCCTGATCCCTATCCCTAAATTAGGTCCCTATCCCTAAACCTGTTGATCCAGAAGAAGGCGAAAACCCCTGGACACATTCAGCCAATTCGTGTCACAGGGGAAAAATTCCTTCTCGACCCCGGGAAAAGGCGATCAGTCCTAGAACCTTGGATCAAACCCCCTGATCCCTATCCCTAAATTAGGTCCCTATTCCTAAACCTGTTGATCCAGAAGAAGGCGAAAACCCCGGGACACATTCAGCCAATTCGTGTCACAGGGGAAAAATTCCTTCTCGACCCCGGGAAAAGGCGATCAGTCCTAGAACTCTGGATCAAACCCCCTGATCCCTATCCCTAAATTAGGTCCCTATCCCTAAACCTGTTGATCCAGAAGAAGGCGAAAACCTCTGGACACATTCAGCCAATTCGTGTCACAGGGGGAAAATTCCTTCTCGACCCCGGGAAAAGGCGATCGGTCCTAGAACCCTGGATCAAACCCCCTGATCCCTATCCCTAAATTAGGTCCCTATCCCTAAACCTGTTGATCCAGAAGAAGGCGAAAACCCCTGGACACATTCAGCCAATTCGTGTCACAGGGGAAAAATTCCTTCTCGACCCCGGGAAAAGGCGATCAGTCCTAGAACCCTGGATCAAACCCCCTGATCCCTATCCCTAAATTAGGTCCCTATCCCTAAACCTGTTGATCCAGAAGAAGGCGAAAACCCCTGGACACATTCAGCCAATTCGTGTCACAGGGGAAAAATTCCTTCTCGACCCCGGGAAAAGGCGATCAGTCCTAGAACCCTGGATCAAACCCCTGATCCCTATCTCTAAATTAGGTCCCTATCCCTAAACCTGTTGATCCAGAAGAAGGCGAAAACCCCTGGACACATTCAGCCAATTCGTGCCACAGAGGAAAAATTCCTTCTCGACCCTGGGAAAAGGCGATCAGTCCTAGAACCCTGGATCAAAACTCCTGATTTCTATATCTAAGTTTTCCAATAATTAATATTGTTATTTTTAATTGTTACTATTGTTATATATTTATTGACTATATTACTACCCTTTAGCCTATTACTATTGCCTAGGTATTAATATTTAATAACTATGACATTTTTTTTTTTTTTTAGATTTGGTTGCTGCTCGTGGTCCTACAGCTTCTTACCATCCTTCACCGGCAGAATGGTTTGAAGAGGATGGTCCAGAGGATGTTCTTCTTTCCTCTCAGGTTGGTGTTCACATACTGGAAGGTGGTTGGCTGGCGGATCTTCTGTCTTCTTCCGGCCTGATGCTGAACTCTTCTCAGGTTCTTGCTCTTCACGTCCAGTTTCACCATCCTCTCTTCTTTTTTCTGCTCCTTGGCGGACTTCTTCTCAGTCATCTCATCCTGCTGTTCCCGGGATGTCTCTGCCTCTTCTCGCTCTCTCTTGGCCTTCTTCACCTTCAGGTCTTCACACAGGTGGCTTGCCATCATCAATGCCGGCTCTGGATCTTCTTCCTCCAGAGGAAAAGGCAGGTATTTCCTCTGAGCTTCTGGGTTGGTCGGCATGAGGCGCTGAGAACAGATTCAGTTACTCGTCTATCAGATGTTCCTTTTAAACCTTCACATCTATAGACAGAACATGGAGGAATCTGGAGGACAATATGACAGGCAGTAGGATCACTCACCTCCATCTTGAAGATTGGAGATGGGAGGAATTTCATGCAGTAGATGAGACGTTGTTGGTCTCTCTCCTCCACGGTGCGGGGATAAGCTGCAGGGAGAAGACAACCAGATCATGAGTTTACTTCAGATCAGTCTAAACCTCGAGCTTAGATCAAGTTTTCATAGTCGAGTCTTATTACCAAAAATACTCACTTATGAAGGGTGTCAGGCCATAGATGCAATGCTGGAGGCAGTAGATGTCCTAAAGAGAAGAGAATACAGTAAGTGACCACTTACCACTCCTCATGGATGATAGGACAAAGGGTCAGATTACAATGAAGCCACTTACCTCCATAGAAGTGCGGCCTGCTCTAATCCTGTACTCGTCCAGAATTGGAGAAATCATAGCGCGATCTGTTAACCCATAAAAGAGACTTAGTCACAGATCTGATAAAGGCAGTGAATGTTCTCCCAGGTGTAGGACCCTCGTGATCACACTGATGGCCGGTCCTAAGGGTGGTAATATGGAAGTCCTGGAGAACCTCTTTCATTTCTTCATATATCTTTATAGCAGTCAGTCAGAGATCAGCTTTCTTTATACAGAGCTCCAAATCCATAGGTTAAGCTAATAAACTCTAGCTGCCAGCAGCCTCCACTAGGGGGAGCTGAGGAGCGTCCTGCAGACTGCTTTATTAGTTCTTTGTATGGACAGTTATCAGTAATCTAGTAGTGGCCACAGGCAGCTGTAATGTTATCATTCAACTTTAAGTCAGAGCAGAGGTTCTGGAGCTTTGTATCAGTAAAACTGAGCTCTGATTGCTATAAATATATAAAGCAATGAATCAGTATCTAAAAATGATAAAAGGCGGACATTCGCTCTACATGGAGGAGGAGGATAATCACATATGAACATGGAGTATACATATGATTATATATAAGATATTTGGACTGTATTTTTGGCTTTGTACATGTAATCATACATTGGGGTTTTACTGGGTATCTGTAGTGGCCCTTATAGCAGAAGGGCCCATATACATAATTATGCACATAACACAGAGGAGAGATTCATGGTGTAAAGGTAAACTGGCTCAGTTGCCCATCGCAACCAATCAGATCGTTCCTTTCATTTTTCAAAGCAGCTATGAAAAATGAAAGGTGGAATCTGATTGGTTGCTATGGGCAACTGAGGCAGTTTTCCTTTGCACCAGTTCTGATCCATCTCCCCCATATTGCAGACTGGGTTGTACTGGACCCTATACAGATATATGACGGGTTTATTTCTAAATTCATCCTGCCCAGGAGTCAGGAGGACAGAACTCACCCCCAAAAAGACAGTAAAATACCCCAATTAACAACACTTTAAATACCCCCATTTTCAGAGCCGGCACATTGTCCCCATTTACAATACTGCAAACAGAAAGCCCCCAATTCCCAGCACAGGGCCCTCAATAAACACTACTGGCAGCACGGGGCCTTAACTGACAGAATTTGGGAATCCTGCAGCAGCCACTAGGGGGAGCTCACTACACCCAGATGTATAACTCCATATACAGCTAGCTCCCCCTAGTGGTGTCTGGGACAGGTAGGATTTAGGATAAATGTGAAGCCTCATGGGAGATGTCAGATGAGGGGTGGGAGATCTCACCGGCGTCCATCTTCACCTCTCGTCGTCCTGTATTGGTCTGAGGACCGCTGACCGTTGGTTTCCTTTCAAGTTCAAATCCAGCGATCCCATTGGCTGCTGAGCAGTGACATCAGGAAGAGGAAATTTAAAGGGACAGGACGCTGTTATCTCACTGCAGTGCATGTCCTGTATGTGAGATATCATGAAGCTGTGGAGATAATCTGCGGGGAACGGCTGCTATCACTCCTCATATCTCCAGATACGCCCCGAAGCTGGTCTTATAGGGAACTGTCAGTGTGAGTAATAATACAGCATGGATAGTACTGCACTGAAACAGGGGTCAGACCCTCAAAAAGCGAAAATTAAAACAGATATGGCTCTCAGAAGATGACAAGACAAAAATGATTTTCATCTTAAAATGCTTTATTTGTGTAAAATTTTAAAAAATAAAACTATGTAAAATTGGTATCTCAGTAATCGTACTGACCAGCAGAATCCAAATAATGTGTAATTTTTCCCGCACGGTTTTCGCCGCAATAACAAACCCCAAAAAAACAATGAGGGATTTGCTGCTTCTTTTTTTATCCTGCTTCCCAAAATCAAAAAAGTTATATGTTCCCCAAAATAGAACCACTGATGATGACAACTCGTTCTACAAAAAAAATAAGCCCTTACGTAGCTCCGTGGAATCTCAATAGATTGAGGTTGGGATAGTGTCTACGAGAAGACTGATAAATTAGGGAGTAGAATATGGATGATATCTTTAGGGTGGAAAAATCACAGCATAGAGTGGTCTTACTGGGAGGAAATGCTCAAGCCCCAAATACTGTAGCGTATTTATAACCGGGGGAGCAGATCCTCCACACTTGATCCGTGCATATACAATGCATATACAATGGAGGATGCCGGCAGCGGACCACATGTACCACAAAAACATCCTAATAATGTGTAAATAGATCACTGCAAATGGTTCACCACACTGATATGCAACTGACAATACAAGGCTAAACCCTCACACTAATGTTAAAAAATTTGATTTTAGCCAATTGTCACCGCCACTTCTGTGAGAAGGTCTGACAGACGTCCTTTTCTACCTCTTGCATGATGTTCTTTGTTTTGGTTTCACTTTGTCATCTCATTTCCTTCTCCCAGGTGTCACCTATTTAGACTAATCCTCTTTCCTTTATATTCCCTCCCATACTGCCTCACTTTGCGGTTTATACTACTTCCTGGATTGAAGTGTTCACTGCTGGAGACTTCTGCTGCTGCTTGTTCAGATAAGTCCTTTCATGTATTGTGTTTCCTTTCTGGCTTGATTCTAGGTGACCCTGACTCCCTCCGTATTAAGTGCAGGGAGCCGGTGGTCGTGTCCCCTCACTATTATAGGGTTTTCAGGTGTCACACAGTCTAGGTACGAGGGCATGCAATCGTCTACCTCTGAGACCCTTGTATGTGCTTAGCAGTCAGGGTTTTATAGGGGTCACCTTTATGCTCCTTAGTTTGGGATCAAGCCAGTCGGATGTTTATCCATAACTTACAGCTATATGCAACATCATCCGTGACACCAATATATTCCTGTCAGGAACATATCAGAGCCCGCACACCCCGGCAAGGTAACTCAGCGTAGCGCGGGACCTACTTATAGTGTGTGAACACTGTCCGATAGGTGCCAAGGTCCGACTCACAGCCAAACTCCCACATACCTCCAAAGTAAGATCACTAACACAATGGGAGGAGGCTGCAAGCCCCACCTATGGCAGGCCATATCTATAGGTTGGGTCATAAATATCTGATCGTGGGGGTCCAACCTAGCATGCCCGCCGATCAGCTTTTTGAAGAGGCTGTGCTTGGTATTGCATTCACTTAAAGAAGACTGAGCTAAACTTAAGCCATTTGACCAATGAACGTGATATCACTGGCCTTCAAGTCAAACTCCTATTGTCTATCCTAAGGATAGGTCATCAATATCAAATAAGTGGAGAAGGTCATCTGTATTTTCTGCATTCAGGTGCCACCAATTTATCTATGGTACTGAGACTTGTCCTACAAAAACATGCAGTGAGTCACTGCAAATCAGTTTTCTGTGCGTTTCCTGCAAAAGGATAAATGTGTTTTGGTATGTAATGATCAATTTCAGTATAGAGTTAACAGGTCTTAGCAACCAGTTGCTAGGTGGGGCTGAATACCTCTTCCCATAAGGAGAAGGAGTAAAGTTAGACTTCAGTGTAGTAGTCTAGCCAGGTCACCGAGGCAGCGGGACACAGCCCCAAATAAGACCAGCCAGAAAGAAGCAACATTTAAAGAAAGGAGGCAAAAATATATTTGACCAGCATAAGAGCGTGAAGAGGAGGTGCGTGTAGAAATCCTGTGGAGAAAAGCTGTCTGAATAGGACGTCTGAGTCTCCATAGCCATGTTTCTGGGAGAATAAGTCTTACTGTGCCTGGACACATCTGAGGAGCAGATTGGCCATCTGCATAAATGAAAAATATCCACATCCCGCTGAGGAAATTTTGGAAACGTTTATTGTAAGTACAGCAACCTATGAAAAAGAACACAGTCTGACATTGGAGGCCGCCCTGTGGTTGCATAGTGAAAGAGTAGTGTTGCACCCGTATTTCTAGATGCTTATGCTATGGTCAGCTAGAGAAATGCAGTGTTAGCTAATACTGCAGCCGTGTAACCTGTGAGATCTGAGGAAAGTGCACTTGTGTAACATCTGCCAGTCCATGCGTGCTGAGAGCTGAGACTAATGTACCTGAACTTGATTATTTAGTAAAGAAATACTTGCTTTTTTCTTGGCCTCATGATTTCCTGCACACTGTGCCAAAATCATCAGCTAGCAAGGGGACCCTGTCTTGCACCTCACAGCAACCCTCAACACCAAGGGCACCCCAACTGACACCAGGCAGAAGAAACCCAAAACTAGGGAGTACCCCGAAGGGAGTAAAATGTATGTCCTTCTTACTACACAGTCCTGGGAGTTTAAGAACCGTGAGCAGTTCTACTCACATTCTCCACACACGCCCCTGCTGCTCACTGAAATATAGCCGTGCAAGGTATAGAAAAAATATCACTGTTCTGCCCAGCAGAGTTTGAATTTAATTCTATTTCACGTCAGCCAGGGTTTACTATTGCTGTAGTTATTAGTTTGATAATAGCACCATCTAGCGGTCTAAAAAATGTACTACACCTTGTTTTTCTGTTAATAAAGATTATTGTATTGTGGGAGGTGCAAAGCATTGTGGGACTGTAATGCATGCTGGGAACGAGAAGCCCAGTCTCCAGTCTTCATGTTACAGGACATCAGCAGTGCTGTCTCCTGCATATCTCCTTTTCAAACCCCACCATCCTTGTGCCAGCATATCTGGTAGGACATCTAACTTTGTCTCAGGGATATTGTGTTATGCAGTGCTGTTTAGCTAGGTATAAGTGTTACTTAGGGAAAGAGGTTGTAACTGTTAGATGCTAGACATGCAATTCATGTACGGGCAGCATTTTGGACATTTGCCCAGTGTTATTGTAATGTTATAATACATGCCGTTCTATGCTTTCTGCTGATACATGTTATGCTTTATACTTATACCAGTTCTTGTATTCTTATAGTTTTACCAATCAATTGATCAATGACATCAAATACTCCTGTTTTGCCGATAAATAAGTTAGACTACAGAGAACAGTCCTCTTATTTGGAAGACAGGAATGGTTTATACTGAATGTCAGACTGCACACTGTGTGAACGTGTATAAAGACAGAACAATCACATTCACCTGGAGGTGGAGATTTCAAGGATAAGTAATGTAATGTATGTATACAGTGACTCCACCAGCAGAATAGTGAGTGCAGCTCTGGAGTATAATACAGGATGTAACTCAGGATCAGTACAGGATAAGTAATGTATGTACACAGTGACTGCACCAGCAGAATAGTGAGTGCAGCTCTGGAGTATAATACAGGATGTAACTCAGGATTAGTACAGGATAAGTAATGTATGTACACAGTGACTGCACCAGCAGAATAGTGAGTGCAGCTCTGGAGTATAATACAGGATGTAACTCAGGATCAGTACAGAATAAGTAATGTATGTACACAGTGACTGCACCAGCAGAATAGTGAGTGCAGCTCTGGAATATAATACAGGATGTAACTCAGGTCCAGTATAGGATAAGTAATGTAATGTATGTACACAGTGACTGCACCAGCAGAATAGTGAGTGCAGCTCTGGAGTATAATACAGGATAAGTAATGTATGTACACAGTGACTCCACCAGCAGAATAGTGAGTGCAGCTCTGGGGTATAATACAGGATGTAACCCAGGATCAGTACAGGATAAGTAATGTATGTACTCAGTGACTCCACCAGCAGAATAGTGAATGCAGCTCTGGGGTATAATACAGGATGTAACCCAGGATCAGTACAGGATAAGTAATGTATGTACACAGTGACTCCACCAGCAGAATAGTGAGTGCAGCTCTGGAGTATAATACAGAATGTAACTCAGGATCAGTACAGGATAAGTAATGTATGTACACAGTGACTACACCAGCGGAATAGTGAGTGCAGCTCTGGAGTATAATACAGGATGTAACTCAGGATCAGTACAGAATAAGTAATGTAATGTATCTACACAGTGACTCCACCAGCAGAATAGTGAGCACAGCTCTGGAGTATAATACAGGATGTAACTCAGGATCAGTACAGGATAAGTAATGTAATGTATGTACACAGTGACTGCACCAGCAGAATAGTGAGTGCAGCTCTGGAGTATAATACAGGATGTAACTCAGGATCAGTACAGGATAAGTAATGTATGTACACAGTGACTGCACCAGCAGAATAGTGAGTGCAGCTCTGGAGTATAATACAGGATGTAACTCAGGATCAGTACAGGATAAGTAATGTATGCACACAGTGACTCCACCAGCAGAATAGTGAGTGCAGCTCTGGAGTATAATACAGGATGTAACTCAGGATCAGTACAGAATAAGTAATGTATGTACACAGTGACTCCACCAGCAGAATAGTGAGTGCAGCTCTGGAGTATAATACAGGATGTAACTCAGGATCAGTACAGGATAAGTAATGTATGTACACAGTGACTGCACCAGCATAATAGTGAGTGCAGCTCTGGAGTATAATACAGGATGTAACTCAGGATCAGTACAGGATAAGTAATGTATGTATACAGTGACTGCACCAGCAGAATAGTGAGTGCAGCTCTGGAGTATAATACAGAATGTAACTCAGGATCAGTACAGGATAAGTAATGTATATACACAGTGACTCCACCAGCAGAATAGTGAGTGCAGCTCTGGAGTATAATACAGGATGTAACTCAGGATCAGTACAGAATAAGTAATGTATGTACACAGTGACTCCACCAGCAGAATAGTGAGTGCAGCTCTGGAGTATAATACAGGATGTAACTCAGGATCAGTACAGGATAAGTAATGTATGTACACAGTGACTGCACCAGCAGAATAGTGAGTGCAGCTCTGGAGTATAATACTGGATGTAACTCAGGATCAGTACAGGATAAGTAATGTATGTATACAGTGACTGCACCAGCAGAATAGTGAGTGCAGCTCTGGAGTATAATACAGGATGTAACTCAGGATCAGTACAGGATAAGTAATGTATGTATACAGTGACTGCACCAGCAGAATAGTGAGTGCAGCTCTGGAGTATAATACAGAATGTAACTCAGGATCAGTACAGGATAAGTAATGTATGTACACAGTGACTACACCAGCGGAATAGTGAGTGCAGCTCTGGAGTATAATACAGGATGTAACTCAGGATCAGTACAGAATAAGTAATGTAATGTATCTACACAGTGACTCCACCAGCAGAATAGTGAGTGCAGCTCTGGAGTATAATACAGGATGTAACTCAGGATCAGTACAGAATAAGTAATGTATATACACAGTGACTCCACCAGCAGAATAGTGAGTGCAGCTCTGGAGTATAATACAGGATGTAACTCAGGATCAGTACAGGATAAGTAATGTATGTACACAGTGACTGCACCAGCAGAATAGTGAGTGCAGCTCTGGAGTATAATACAGGATGTAACTCAGGATCAGTACAGGATAAGTAATGTATGTACACAGTGACTACACCAGCGGAATAGTGAGTGCAGCTCTGGAGTATAATACAGGATGTAACTCAGGATCAGTACAGAATAAGTAATGTATGTACACAGTGACTCCACCAGCAGAATAGTGAGTGCAGCTCTGGAGTATAATACAGGATGTAACTCAGGATCAGTACAGGATAAGTAATGTATGTACACAGTGACTGCACCAGCAGAATAGTGAGTGCAGCTCTGGAGTATAATACAGGATGTAACTCAGGATCAGTACAGGATAAGTAATGTATGTATACAGTGACTGCACCAGCAGAATAGTGAGTGCAGCTCTGGAGTATAATACAGAATGTAACTCAGGATCAGTACAGGATAAGTAATGTATGTACACAGTGACTACACCAGCGGAATAGTGAGTGCAGCTCTGGAGTATAATACAGGATGTAACTCAGGATCAGTACAGAATAAGTAATGTAATGTATCTACACAGTGACTCCACCAGCAGAATAGTGAGTGCAGCTCTGGAGTATAATACAGGATGTAACTCAGGATCAGTACAGAATAAGTAATGTATGTACACAGTGACTCCACCAGCAGAATAGTGAGTGCAGCTCTGGAGTATAATACAGGATGTAACTCAGGATCAGTACAGGATAAGTAATGTATGTACACAGTGACTGCACCAGCAGAATAGTGAGTGCAGCTCTGGAGTATAATACTGGATGTAACTCAGGATCAGTACAGGATAAGTAATGTATGTATACAGTGACTGCACCAGCAGAATAGTGAGTGCAGCTCTGGAGTATAATACAGGATGTAACTCAGGATCAGTACAGGATAAGTAATGTATGTATACAGTGACTGCACCAGCAGAATAGTGAGTGCAGCTCTGGAGTATAATTCAGAATGTAACTCAAGATCAGTACAGGATAAGTAATGTATGTACACAGTGACTACACCAGCGGAATAGTGAGTGCAGCTCTGGAGTATAATACAGGATGTAACTCAGGATCAGTACAGAATAAGTAATGTAATGTATCTACACAGTGACTCCACCAGCAGAATAGTGAGTGCAGCTCTGGAGTATAATACAGGATGTAACTCAGGATCAGTACAGAATAAGTAATGTATATACACAGTGACTCCACCAGCAGAATAGTGAGTGCAGCTCTGGAGTATAATACAGGATGTAACTCAGGATCAGTACAGGATAAGTAATGTATGTACACAGTGACTGCACCAGCAGAATAGTGAGTGCAGCTCTGGAGTATAATACAGGATGTAACTCAGGATCAGTACAGGATAAGTAATGTATGTACACAGTGACTACACCAGCGGAATAGTGAGTGCAGCTCTGGAGTATAATACAGGATGTAACTCAGGATCAGTACAGGATAAGTAATGTATGTACACAGTGACTGCACCAGCAGAATAGTGAGTGCAGCTCTGGAGTATAATACAGAATGTAACTCAGGATCAGTACAGGATATGTAATGTATGTACACAGTGACTACACCAGCGGAATAGTGAGTGCAGCTCTGGAGTATAATACAGGATGTAACTCAGGATCAGTACAGAATAAGTAATGTATATACACAGTGACTCCACCAGCAGAATAGTGAGTGCAGCTCTGGAGTATAATACAGGATGTAACTCAGGATCAGTACAGGATAAGTAATGTATGTACACAGTGACTACACCAGCGGAATAGTGAGTGCAGCTCTGGAGTATAATACAGGATGTAACTCAGGATCAGTACAGGATAAGTAATGTATGTACACAGTGACTGCACCAGCAGAATAGTGAGTGCAGCTCTGGAGTATAATACAGAATGTAACTCAGGATCAGTACAGGATAAGTAATGTATGTACACAGTGACTACACCAGCGGAATAGTGAGTGCAGCTCTGGAGTATAATACAGGATGTAACTCAGGATCAGTACAGAATAAGTAATGTATATACACAGTGACTCCACCAGCAGAATAGTGAGTGCAGCTCTGGAGTATAATACAGGATGTAACTCAGGATCAGTACAGGATAAGTAATGTATGTACACAGTGATTTCACCAGCAGAATAGTGAGTGCAGCTCTGGAGTATAATACAGGATGTAACTCAGGATCAGTACAGGATAAGTAATGTATGTACACAGTGACTCCACCAGCAAAATAGTGAGTGCAGCTCTGGAGTATAATACAGGCTGTAACTCAGGATCAGTACAGGATAAGTAATGTATGTACACAGTGACTGCACCAGCAGAATAGTGAGTGCAGCTCTGGAGTATAATACAGGATGTAACTCAGGATCAGTACAGGATAAGTAATGTATGTACACAGTGACTGCACCAGCAGAATAGTGAGTGCAGCTCTGGAGTATAATACAGGATGTAACTCAGGATCAGTACAGGATAAGTAATGTATGTACACAGTGACTACACCAGCGGAATAGTGAGTGCAGCTCTGGAGTATAATACAGGATGTAACTCAGGATCAGTACAGGATAAGTAATGTATGTACACAGTGACTGCACCAGCAGAATAGTGAGTGCAGCTCTGGAGTATAATACAGAATGTAACTCAGGATCAGTACAGGATAAGTAATGTATGTACACAGTGACTACACCAGCGGAATAGTGAGTGCAGCTCTGGAGTATAATACAGGATGTAACTCAGGATCAGTACAGGATAAGTAATGTATGCACACAGTGACTCCACCAGCAGAATAGTGAGTGCAGCTCTGGAGTATAATACAGGATGTAACTCAGGATCAGTACAGAATAAGTAATGTATGTACACAGTGACTCCACCAGCAGAATAGTAAGTGCAGCTCTGGAGTATAATACAGGATGTAACTCAGGATCAGTACAGGATAAGTAATGTATGTACACAGTGACTGCACCAGCAGAATAGTGAGTGCAGCTCTGGAGTATAATACAGGATGTAACTCAGGATCAGTACAGGATAAGTAATGTATGTATACAGTGACTGCACCAGCAGAATAGTGAGTGCAGCTCTGGAGTATAATACAGAATGTAACTCAGGATCAGTACAGGATAAGTAATGTATGTACACAGTGACTACACCAGCGGAATAGTGAGTGCAGCTCTGGAGTATAATACAGGATGTAACTCAGGATCAGTACAGAATAAGTAATGTAATGTATCTACACAGTGACTCCACCAGCAGAATAGTGAGTGCAGCTCTGGAGTATAATACAGGATGTAACTCAGGATCAGTACAGAATAAGTAATGTATGTACACAGTGACTCCACCAGCAGAATAGTGAGTGCAGCTCTGGAGTATAATACAGGATGTAACTCAGGATCAGTACAGGATAAGTAATGTATGTACACAGTGACTGCACCAGCAGAATAGTGAGTGCAGCTCTGGAGTATAATACTGGATGTAACTCAGGATCAGTACAGGATAAGTAATGTATGTATACAGTGACTGCACCAGCAGAATAGTGAGTGCAGCTCTGGAGTATAATACAGGATGTAACTCAGGATCAGTACAGGATAAGTAATGTATGTATACAGTGACTGCACCAGCAGAATAGTGAGTGCAGCTCTGGAGTATAATACAGAATGTAACTCAGGATCAGTACAGGATAAGTAATGTATGTACACAGTGACTACACCAGCGGAATAGTGAGTGCAGCTCTGGAGTATAATACAGGATGTAACTCAGGATCAGTACAGAATAAGTAATGTAATGTATCTACACAGTGACTCCACCAGCAGAATAGTGAGTGCAGCTCTGGAGTATAATACAGGATGTAACTCAGGATCAGTACAGAATAAGTAATGTATATACACAGTGACTCCACCAGCAGAATAGTGAGTGCAGCTCTGGAGTATAATACAGGATGTAACTCAGGATCAGTACAGGATAAGTAATGTATGTACACAGTGACTGCACCAGCAGAATAGTGAGTGCAGCTCTGGAGTATAATACAGGATGTAACTCAGGATCAGTACAGGATAAGTAATGTATGTACACAGTGACTACACCAGCGGAATAGTGAGTGCAGCTCTGGAGTATAATACAGGATGTAACTCAGGATCAGTACAGAATAAGTAATGTATATACACAGTGACTCCACCAGCAGAATAGTGAGTGCAGCTCTGGAGTATAATACAGGATGTAACTCAGGATCAGTACAGGATAAGTAATGTATGTACACAGTGACTGCACCAGCAGAATAGTGAGTGCAGCTCTGGAGTATAATACAGGATGTAACTCAGGATCAGTACAGGATAAGTAATGTATGTATACAGTGACTGCACCAGCAGAATAGTGAGTGCAGCTCTGGAGTATAATACAGAATGTAACTCAGGATCAGTACAGGATAAGTAATGTATGTACACAGTGACTACACCAGCGGAATAGTGAGTGCAGCTCTGGAGTATAATACAGGATGTAACTCAGGATCAGTACAGAATAAGTAATGTAATGTATCTACACAGTGACTCCACCAGCAGAATAGTGAGTGCAGCTCTGGAGTATAATACAGGATGTAACTCAGGATCAGTACAGAATAAGTAATGTATGTACACAGTGACTCCACCAGCAGAATAGTGAGTGCAGCTCTGGAGTATAATACAGGATGTAACTCAGGATCAGTACAGGATAAGTAATGTATGTACACAGTGACTGCACCAGCAGAATAGTGAGTGCAGCTCTGGAGTATAATACTGGATGTAACTCAGGATCAGTACAGGATAAGTAATGTATGTATACAGTGACTGCACCAGCAGAATAGTGAGTGCAGCTCTGGAGTATAATACAGGATGTAACTCAGGATCAGTACAGGATAAGTAATGTATGTATACAGTGACTGCACCAGCAGAATAGTGAGTGCAGCTCTGGAGTATAATACAGAATGTAACTCAGGATCAGTACAGGATAAGTAATGTATGTACACAGTGACTACACCAGCGGAATAGTGAGTGCAGCTCTGGAGTATAATACAGGATGTAACTCAGGATCAGTACAGAATAAGTAATGTAATGTATCTACACAGTGACTCCACCAGCAGAATAGTGAGTGCAGCTCTGGAGTATAATACAGGATGTAACTCAGGATCAGTACAGAATAAGTAATGTATATACACAGTGACTCCACCAGCAGAATAGTGAGTGCAGCTCTGGAGTATAATACAGGATGTAACTCAGGATCAGTACAGGATAAGTAATGTATGTACACAGTGACTGCACCAGCAGAATAGTGAGTGCAGCTCTGGAGTATAATACAGGATGTAACTCAGGATCAGTACAGGATAAGTAATGTATGTACACAGTGACTACACCAGCGGAATAGTGAGTGCAGCTCTGGAGTATAATACAGGATGTAACTCAGGATCAGTACAGGATAAGTAATGTATGTACACAGTGACTGCACCAGCAGAATAGTGAGTGCAGCTCTGGAGTATAATACAGAATGTAACTCAGGATCAGTACAGGATATGTAATGTATGTACACAGTGACTACACCAGCGGAATAGTGAGTGCAGCTCTGGAGTATAATACAGGATGTAACTCAGGATCAGTACAGAATAAGTAATGTTTATACACAGTGACTCCACCAGCAGAATAGTGAGTGCAGCTCTGGAGTATAATACAGGATGTAACTCAGGATCAGTACAGGATAAGTAATGTATGTACACAGTGACTACACCAGCGGAATAGTGAGTGCAGCTCTGGAGTATATACAGGATGTAACTCAGGATCAGTACAGGATAAGTAATGTATGTACACAGTGACTGCACCAGCAGAATAGTGAGTGCAGCTCTGGAGTATAATACAGAATGTAACTCAGGATCAGTACAGGATAAGTAATGTATGTACACAGTGACTACACCAGCGGAATAGTGAGTGCAGCTCTGGAGTATAATACAGGATGTAACTCAGGATCAGTACAGAATAAGTAATGTATATACACAGTGACTCCACCAGCAGAATAGTGAGTGCAGCTCTGGAGTATAATACAGGATGTAACTCAGGATCAGTACAGGATAAGTAATGTATGTACACAGTGATTTCACCAGCAGAATAGTGAGTGCAGCTCTGGAGTATAATACAGGATGCAACTCAGGATCAGTACAGGATAAGTAATGTATGTACACAGTGACTCCACCAGCAAAATAGTGAGTGCAGCTCTGGAGTATAATACAGGCTGTAACTCAGGATCAGTACAGGATAAGTAATGTATGTACACAGTGACTGCACCAGCAGAATAGTGAGTGCAGCTCTGGAGTATAATACAGGATGTAACTCAGGATCAGTACAGGATAAGTAATGTATGTACACAGTGACTGCACCAGCAGAATAGTGAGTGCAGCTCTGGAGTATAATACAGGATGTAACTCAGGATCAGTACAGGATAAGTAATGTATGTACACAGTGACTACACCAGCGGAATAGTGAGTGCAGCTCTGGAGTATAATACAGGATGTAACTCAGGATCAGTACAGGATAAGTAATGTATGTACACAGTGACTGCACCAGCAGAATAGTGAGTGCAGCTCTGGAGTATAATACAGAATGTAACTCAGGATCAGTACAGGATAAGTAATGTATGTACACAGTGACTACACCAGCGGAATAGTGAGTGCAGCTCTGGAGTATAATACAGGATGTAACTCAGGATCAGTACAGAATAAGTAATGTATATACACAGTGACTCCACCAGCAGAATAGTGAGTGCAGCTCTGGAGTATAATACAGGATGTAACTCAGGATCAGTACAGGATAAGTAATGTATGTATACAGTGACTGCACCAGCAGAATAGTGAGTGCAGCTCTGGAGTATAATACAGAATGTAACTCAGGATCAGTACAGGATAAGTAATGTATGTACACAGTGACTACACCAGCGGAATAGTGAGTGCAGCTCTGGAGTATAATACAGGATGTAACTCAGGATCAGTACAGAATAAGTAATGTAATGTATCTACACAGTGACTCCACCAGCAGAATAGTGAGCACAGCTCTGGAGTATAATACAGGATGTAACTCAGGATCAGTACAGGATAAGTAATGTAATGTATGTACACAGTGACTGCACCAGCAGAATAGTGAGTGCAGCTCTGGAGTATAATACAGGATGTAACTCAGGATCAGTACAGGATAAGTAATGTATGTACACAGTGACTGCACCAGCAGAATAGTGAGTGCAGCTCTGGAGTATAATACAGGATGTAACTCAGGATCAGTACAGGATAAGTAATGTATGCACACAGTGACTCCACCAGCAGAATAGTGAGTGCAGCTCTGGAGTATAATACAGGATGTAACTCAGGATCAGTACAGAATAAGTAATGTATGTACACAGTGACTCCACCAGCAGAATAGTGAGTGCAGCTCTGGAGTATAATACAGGATGTAACTCAGGATCAGTACAGGATAAGTAATGTATGTACACAGTGACTGCACCAGCAGAATAGTGAGTGCAGCTCTGGAGTATAATACAGGATGTAACTCAGGATCAGTACAGGATAAGTAATGTATGTATACAGTGACTGCACCAGCAGAATAGTGAGTGCAGCTCTGGAGTATAATTCAGAATGTAACTCAGGATCAGTACAGGATAAGTAATGTATGTACACAGTGACTACACCAGCGGAATAGTGAGTGCAGCTCTGGAGTATAATACAGGATGTAACTCAGGATCAGTACAGAATAAGTAATGTAATGTATCTACACAGTGACTCCACCAGCAGAATAGTGAGTGCAGCTCTGGAGTATAATACAGGATGTAACTCAGGATCAGTACAGGATAAGTAATGTATGTACACAGTGACTCCACCAGCAGAATAGTGAGTGCAGCTCTGGAGTATAATACAGGATGTAACTCAGGATCAGTACAGGATAAGTAATGTATGTACACAGTGACTGCACCAGCAGAATAGTGAGTGCAGCTCTGGAGTATAATACTGGATGTAACTCAGGATCAGTACAGGATAAGTAATGTATGTATACAGTGACTGCACCAGCAGAATAGTGAGTGCAGCTCTGGAGTATAATACAGGATGTAACTCAGGATCAGTACACGATAAGTAATGTATGTATACAGTGACTGCACCAGCAGAATAGTGAGTGCAGCTCTGGAGTATAATACAGAATGTAACTCAGGATCAGTACAGGATAAGTAATGTATGTACACAGTGACTACACCAGCGGAATAGTGAGTGCAGCTCTGGAGTATAATACAGGATGTAACTCAGGATCAGTACAGAATAAGTAATGTAATGTATCTACACAGTGACTCCACCAGCAGAATAGTGAGTGCAGCTCTGGAGTATAATACAGGATGTAACTCAGGATCAGTACAGAATAAGTAATGTATATACACAGTGACTCACCAGCAGAATAGTGAGTGCAGCTCTGGAGTATAATACAGGATGTAACTCAGGATCAGTACAGGATAAGTAATGTATGTACACAGTGACTGCACCAGCAGAATAGTGAGTGCAGCTCTGGAGTATAATACAGGATGTAACTCAGGATCAGTACAGGATAAGTAATGTATGTACACAGTGACTACACCAGCGGAATAGTGAGTGCAGCTCTGGAGTATAATACAGGATGTAACTCAGGATCAGTACAGAATAAGTAATGTATATACACAGTGACTCCACCAGCAGAATAGTGAGTGCAGCTCTGGAGTATAATACAGGATGTAACTCAGGATCAGTACAGGATAAGTAATGTATGTATACAGTGACTGCACCAGCAGAATAGTGAGTGCAGCTCTGGAGTATAATACAGGATGTAACTCATGATCAGTACAGGATAAGTAATGTATGTACACAGTGACTACACCAGCGGAATAGTGAGTGCAGCTCTGGAGTATAATACAGGATGTAACTCAGGATCAGTACAGAATAAGTAATGTAATGTATCTACACAGTGACTCCACCAGCAGAATAGTGAGTGCAGCTCTGGAGTATAATACAGGATGTAACTCAGTATCAGTACAGAATAAGTAATGTATGTACACAGTGACTCCACCAGCAGAATAGTGAGTGCAGCTCTGGAGTATAATACAGGATGTAACTCAGGATCAGTACAGGATAAGTAATGTATGTACACAGTGACTGCACCAGCAGAATAGTGAGTGCAGCTCTGGAGTATAATACTGGATGTAACTCAGGATCAGTACAGGATAAGTAATGTATGTATACAGTGACTGCACCAGCAGAATAGTGAGTGCAGCTCTGGAGTATAATACAGGATGTAACTCAGGATCAGTACAGGATAAGTAATGTATGTATACAGTGACTGCACCAGCAGAATAGTGAGTGCAGCTCTGGAGTATAATACAGAATGTAACTCAGGATCAGTACAGGATAAGTAATGTATGTACACAGTGACTACACCAGCGGAATAGTGAGTGCAGCTCTGGAGTATAATACAGGATGTAACTCAGGATCAGTACAGAATAAGTAATGTAATGTATCTACACAGTGACTCCACCAGCAGAATAGTGAGTGCAGCTCTGGAGTATAATACAGGATGTAACTCAGGATCAGTACAGAATAAGTAATGTATATACACAGTGACTCCACCAGCAGAATAGTGAGTGCAGCTCTGGAGTATAATACAGGATGTAACTCAGGATCAGTACAGGATAAGTAATGTATGTACACAGTGACTGCACCAGCAGAATAGTGAGTGCAGCTCTGAGTATAATACAGGATGTAACTCAGGATCAGTACAGGATAAGTAATGTATGTACACAGTGACTACACCAGCGGAATAGTGAGTGCAGCTCTGGAGTATAATACAGGATGTAACTCAGGATCAGTACAGGATAAGTAATGTATGTACACAGTGACTGCACCAGCAGAATAGTGAGTGCAGCTCTGGAGTATAATACAGAATGTAACTCAGGATCAGTACAGGATAAGTAATGTATGTACACAGTGACTACACCAGCGGAATAGTGAGTGCAGCTCTGGAGTATAATACAGGATGTAACTCAGGATCAGTACAGAATAAGTAATGTATATACACAGTGACTGCACCAGCAGAATAGTGAGTGCAGCTCTGGAGTATAATACAGGATGTAACTCAGGATCAGTACAGGATAAGTAATGTATGTACACAGTGACTGCACCAGCAGAATAGTGAGTGCAGCTCTGGAGTATAATACAGGATGTAACTCAGGATCAGTACAGGATAAGTAATGTATGTACACAGTGATTTCACCAGCAGAATAGTGAGTGCAGCTCTGGAGTATAATACAGGATGTAACTCAGGATCAGTACAGGATAAGTAATGTATGTACACAGTGACTCCACCAGCAAAATAGTGAGTGCAGCTCTGGAGTATAATACAGGCTGTAACTCAGGATCAGTACAGGATAAGTAATGTATGTACACAGTGACTGCACCAGCAGAATAGTGAGTGCAGCTCTGGAGTATAATACAGGATGTAACTCAGGATCAGTACAGGATAAGTAATGTATGTACACAGTGACTGCACCAGCAGAATAGTGAGTGCAGCTCTGGAGTATAATACAGGATGTAACTCAGGATCAGTACAGGATAAGTAATGTATGTACACAGTGACTACACCAGCGGAATAGTGAGTGCAGCTCTGGAGTATAATACAGGATGTAACTCAGGATCAGTACAGGATAAGTAATGTATGTACACAGTGACTGCACCAGCAGAATAGTGAGTGCAGCTCTGGAGTATAATACAGAATGTAACTCAGGATCAGTACAGGATAAGTAATGTATGTACACAGTGACTACACCAGCGGAATAGTGAGTGCAGCTCTGGAGTATAATACAGGATGTAACTCAGGATCAGTACAGAATAAGTAATGTATATACACAGTGACTCCACCAGCAGAATAGTGAGTGCAGCTCTGGAGTATAATACAGGATGTAACTCAGGATCAGTACAGGATAAGTAATGTATGTACACAGTGACTGCACCAGCAGAATAGTGAGTGCAGCTCTGGAGTATAATACAGGATGTAACTCAGGATCAGTACAGGATAAGTAATGTATGTACACAGTGATTTCACCAGCAGAATAGTGAGTGCAGCTCTGGAGTATAATACAGGATGTAACTCAGGATCAGTACAGGATAAGTAATGTATGTACACAGTGACTCCACCAGCAAAATAGTGAGTGCAGCTCTGGAGTATAATACAGGCTGTAACTCAGGATCAGTACAGGATAAGTAATGTATGTACACAGTGACTGCACCAGCAGAATAGTGAGTGCAGCTCTGGAGTATAATACAGGATGTAACTCAGGATCAGTACAGGATAAGTAATGTATGTACACAGTGACTCCACCAGCAGAATAGTGAGTGCAGCTCTGTAGTATAATACAGGATGTAACTCAGGTCCAGTATAGGATAAGTAATGTAATGTATGTACACAGTGACTCCACCAGCAGAATAGTGAGTGCAGCTCTGCAATATAATACAGGATGTAACTCAGGTCCAGTATAGGATAAGTAATGTAATGTATGTACACAGTGATTCCACCAGCAGAATAGTGAGTGCAGCTCTGGAGTATAATATAGGATGTGACTTAGGATCAGTACAGGATATGTAATGTATGTACACAGTGACTCCACCAGCAGAATAGTGAGTGCAGCTCTGGAGTATAATACAGGATGTAACTCAGGATCAGTACAGGATAAGTAATGTATGTACACAGTGACTGCACCAGCAGAATAGTGAGTGCAGCTCTGGAATATAATACAGGATGTAACTCAGGTCCAGTATAGGATAAGTAATGTAATGTATGTACACAGTGACTACACCAGCAGAATAGTGAGTGCAGCTCTGCAATATAATACAGGATGTAACTCAGGTCCAGTATAGGATAAGTAATGTAATGTATGTACACAGTGATTCCACCAGCAGAATAGTGAGTGCAGCTCTGGAGTATAATATAGGATGTGACTTAGGATCAGTACAGGATATGTAATGTATGTACACAGTGACTCCACCAGCAGAATAGTGAGAGCAGCTCTGGAGTATAATACAGGATAAGTAATGTATGTACACAGTGACTCCACCAGCAGAATAGTGAGTGCAGCTCTGGGGTATAATACAGGATGTAACTCAGGATCAGTACAGGATAAGTAATGTATGTACACAGTGACTCCACCAGCAGAATAGTGAGTGCAGCTCTGGAGTATAATACAGGATGTAACTCAGGATCAGTACAGGATAAGTAATGTATGTACACAGTGACTGCACCAGCAGAATAGTGAGTGCAGCTCTGGAGTATAATACAGGATGTAACTCAGGATCAGTACAGGATAAGTAATGTATGTACACAGTGACTGCACCAGCAGAATAGTGAGCGCAGCTCTGGAGTATAATACAGGATATAACTCAGGATCAGTACAGGATAAGTAATGTATGTACACAGTGACTGCACCAGCAGAATAGTGAGTGCAGCTCTGCAATATAATACAGGATGTAACTCAGGTCCAGTATAGGATAAGTAATGTAATGTATGTACACAGTGATTCCACCAGCAGAATAGTGAGTGCAGCTCTGGAGTATAATATAGGATGTGACTTAGGATCAGTACAGGATATGTAATGTATGTACACAGTGACTCCACCAGCAGAATAGTGAGTGCAGCTCTGGAGTATAATACAGGATGTAACTCAGGATCAGTACAGGATAAGTAATGTATGTACACAGTGACTGCACCAGCAGAATAGTGAGAGCAGCTCTGGAGTATAATACAGGATAAGTAATGTATGTACACAGTGACTCCACCAGCAGAATAGTGAGTGCAGCTCTGGAGTATAATACAGGATGTAACTCAGGATCAGTACAGGATAAGTAATGTATGTACACAGTGACTGCACCAGCAGAATAGTGAGTGCAGCTCTGGAGTATAATACAGGATGTAACTCAGGATCAGTACAGGATAAGTAATGTATGTACACAGTGACTGCACCAGCAGAATAGTGAGTGCAGCTCTGGAGTATAATACAGGATGTAACTCAGGATCAGTACAGGATAAGTAATGTATGTACACAGTGACTGCACCAGCAGAATAGTGAGTGCAGCTCTGGAGTATAATATAGGATGTGCTCAGGATCAGTACAGGATAAGTAATGTATGTACACAGTGACTGCACCAGCAGAATAGTGAGTGCAGCTCTGGAGTATAATACAGGATGTAACTCAGGATCAGTACAGGATAAGTAATGTATGTACACAGTGATTTCACCAGCAGAATAGTGAGTGCAGCTCTGGAGTATAATACAGGATGTAACTCAGGATCAGTACAGGATAAGTAATGTATGTACACAGTGACTCCACCAGCAAAATAGTGAGTGCAGCTCTGGAGTATAATACAGGCTGTAACTCAGGATCAGTACAGGATAAGTAATGTATGTACACAGTGACTGCACCAGCAGAATAGTGAGTGCAGCTCTGGAGTATAATACAGGATGTAACTCAGGATCAGTACAGGATAAGTAATGTATGTACACAGTGACTGCACCAGCAGAATAGTGAGTGCAGCTCTGGAGTATAATACAGGATGTAACTCAGGATCAGTACAGGATAAGTAATGTATGTACACAGTGACTACACCAGCGGAATAGTGAGTGCAGCTCTGGAGTATAATACAGGATGTAACTCAGGATCAGTACAGGATAAGTAATGTATGTACACAGTGACTGCACCAGCAGAATAGTGAGTGCAGCTCTGGAGTATAATACAGAATGTAACTCAGGATCAGTACAGGATAAGTAATGTATGTACACAGTGACTACACCAGCGGAATAGTGAGTGCAGCTCTGGAGTATAATACAGGATGTAACTCAGGATCAGTACAGAATAAGTAATGTATATACACAGTGACTCCACCAGCAGAATAGTGAGTGCAGCTCTGGAGTATAATACAGGATGTAACTCAGGATCAGTACAGGATAAGTAATGTATGTACACAGTGACTGCACCAGCAGAATAGTGAGTGCAGCTCTGGAGTATAATACAGGATGTAACTCAGGATCAGTACAGGATAAGTAATGTATGTACACAGTGATTTCACCAGCAGAATAGTGAGTGCAGCTCTGGAGTATAATACAGGATGTAACTCAGGATCAGTACAGGATAAGTAATGTATGTACACAGTGACTCCACCAGCAAAATAGTGAGTGCAGCTCTGGAGTATAATACAGGCTGTAACTCAGGATCAGTACAGGATAAGTAATGTATGTACACAGTGACTGCACCAGCAGAATAGTGAGTGCAGCTCTGGAGTATAATACAGGATGTAACTCAGGATCAGTACAGGATAAGTAATGTATGTACACAGTGACTCCACCAGCAGAATAGTGAGTGCAGCTCTGTAGTATAATACAGGATGTAACTCAGGTCCAGTATAGGATAAGTAATGTAATGTATGTACACAGTGACTCCACCAGCAGAATAGTGAGTGCAGCTCTGCAATATAATACAGGATGTAACTCAGGTCCAGTATAGGATAAGTAATGTAATGTATGTACACAGTGATTCCACCAGCAGAATAGTGAGTGCAGCTCTGGAGTATAATATAGGATGTGACTTAGGATCAGTACAGGATATGTAATGTATGTACACAGTGACTCCACCAGCAGAATAGTGAGTGCAGCTCTGGAGTATAATACAGGATGTAACTCAGGATCAGTACAGGATAAGTAATGTATGTACACAGTGACTGCACCAGCAGAATAGTGAGTGCAGCTCTGGAATATAATACAGGATGTAACTCAGGTCCAGTATAGGATAAGTAATGTAATGTATGTACACAGTGACTACACCAGCAGAATAGTGAGTGCAGCTCTGCAATATAATACAGGATGTAACTCAGGTCCAGTATAGGATAAGTAATGTAATGTATGTACACAGTGATTCCACCAGCAGAATAGTGAGTGCAGCTCTGGAGTATAATATAGGATGTGACTTAGGATCAGTACAGGATATGTAATGTATGTACACAGTGACTCCACCAGCAGAATAGTGAGAGCAGCTCTGGAGTATAATACAGGATAAGTAATGTATGTACACAGTGACTCCACCAGCAGAATAGTGAGTGCAGCTCTGGGGTATAATACAGGATGTAACTCAGGATCAGTACAGGATAAGTAATGTATGTACACAGTGACTCCACCAGCAGAATAGTGAGTGCAGCTCTGGAGTATAATACAGGATGTAACTCAGGATCAGTACAGGATAAGTAATGTATGTACACAGTGACTGCACCAGCAGAATAGTGAGTGCAGCTCTGGAGTATAATACAGGATGTAACTCAGGATCAGTACAGGATAAGTAATGTATGTACACAGTGACTGCACCAGCAGAATAGTGAGCGCAGCTCTGGAGTATAATACAGGATATAACTCAGGATCAGTACAGGATAAGTAATGTATGTACACAGTGACTGCACCAGCAGAATAGTGAGTGCAGCTCTGCAATATAATACAGGATGTAACTCAGGTCCAGTATAGGATAAGTAATGTAATGTATGTACACAGTGATTCCACCAGCAGAATAGTGAGTGCAGCTCTGGAGTATAATATAGGATGTGACTTAGGATCAGTACAGGATATGTAATGTATGTACACAGTGACTCCACCAGCAGAATAGTGAGTGCAGCTCTGGAGTATAATACAGGATGTAACTCAGGATCAGTACAGGATAAGTAATGTATGTACACAGTGACTGCACCAGCAGAATAGTGAGAGCAGCTCTGGAGTATAATACAGGATAAGTAATGTATGTACACAGTGACTCCACCAGCAGAATAGTGAGTGCAGCTCTGGAGTATAATACAGGATGTAACTCAGGATCAGTACAGGATAAGTAATGTATGTACACAGTGACTGCACCAGCAGAATAGTGAGTGCAGCTCTGGAGTATAATACAACATGTAACTCAGGATCAGTACAGGATAAGTAATGTATGTACACAGTGACTGCACCAGCAGAATAGTGAGTGCAGCTCTGGAGTATAATACAGGATGTAACTCAGGATCAGTACAGGATAAGTAATGTATGTACACAGTGACTGCACCAGCAGAATAGTGAGTGCAGCTCTGGAGTATAATATAGGATGTGCTCAGGATCAGTACAGGATAAGTAATGTATGTACACAGTGACTTCACCAGCAGAATAGTGAGTGCAGCTCTGGAGTATAATACAGGATGTGACTCAGGATCAGTACAGGATAAGTAATGTATGTACACAGTGACTGCACCAGCAGAATAGTGAGTGCAGCTGTAGAGCATAATCCAGGTGATAACATTTCTCCACTTTCTAGGTAGATTATTTTTGGATACTAATATTGTAGTAATCTAGTCCTATTTTGATTAACACATGTACTATAAAGCTACAGACAACAGAATTTTTATTTAAATTTAATAAATTCAATGTTGTGTACAAAAATCCAAAAATACTCAAAAAATTCATCTTCTCCTGATTATACTTCTGAAATCCCCAGCAATCACTGTATATTCTGGAAATACATCTCTGCAGTGGCCACTGCAGGGGAAATGGGGTACTACATGCTGGCCATTCAAATGATAGTAAAGATGACTGTTCTGAATTGGACCTGACAGATAATCAAATATTATTGTACATTCATAGAAAAATATATGGCATTTACAAGTAAAGGTAGAGAGATCAGAAAATTAAAGGGGTTTTCTCGGAATTAAATACTGATGCCGTATCCTCAGAGAAGATCTTCAGATTGGTGGAGGTCCAACTCCTGCATTCTCACTGATCAGCTGCTTGAAGTGACCTCTTCATACTTATATAGTGACCGTGCTTGGTATTTCAGCTCAGTCCCATTCTCTTGGCCATGTAAATGGTGGATGTGGCCCAAAGAAGAGGCCAACAGCTGATCGGTGGCAGGATTTCGACCTCCACCTTCTATAAATGAGCGATCCCAAAGATAGCTCATCAATATTTAATTAAATTTTTATTTGGGTGGGAAAATATTTGACAACTTGTCCTTTGTCGAACATCTTGGTTGCTCTATGGTGACGGCATGGTCGGATTTGAAAACTAATGAGCGCCAGCCAATGATATCGCCCCCTCTTGACTGCTTCATGAATCTCTGTAGGTCCCTTGCGGTCAGTGCTGAACTCCAGATGTTAACGTTTGTTATCTCAGCCACATCTGTTCTCAGCTTGACTTTCTTCTGCCCAATGATGATATCCTGCGCGTGAAAAGCACTTTGTTGCTGCCCCCTAGCAGTAAAATCTCATGTTCCTTTCCATCCAGCAACAACACAAACTTTCCGGTTCGAAAATTAAATGTCACACAGATGTCGACCCACGTTTTAGAGTCGGCGAAACTGAATTGTTTATATTGGTTTTTATATTTAATGTACAATTTGTCTTGAGAAGCAGTCACGAGAAATCGGGCGGCGCTGTCTTCTGAGTTGGGAACCGCTACAACCAATGTCTGCTCCGTTAGGCTTTTGCAGGATTTTAGGCATAGGGTAAAAGCGGTGAAGTGTTTTGTTGCCGGAATAAGCCGCACATGGTCGACGCGCCTCTTGTAGAAGGAGAACGCTTTGCCATTCATGTCTGTAAAGGAAGAAGACCATAGATTATATGTAGTACCTCATTCCTACAGCCTGCTACTGTCTCTAATGGGTAACAGTATTGTCCTTTTTGTATTTATTCCAGGTCCTCCTATACTGTGCATTGATAATATTGCTATGTAACTGTTATGTTCATGTAATGTGCCCGATTAGCCAGCAGGTGGCAGTGTATCTGGCAGAGTGAGACCTTCGGATAGAATGGAACTTACCATTCCATTCTCCCCTTTTGGGCAGAAGTGGGCTAGTCCTGTTGCCTACCAAGGGAAGGGTTGCAGGAAACCATGGTCAGTTTAGATTCGACAGTGGAGCTGAGAAGACATGAAAGATGTAGCAGTAAGGGAAGGGTCCCCCTCCTGCAGCAGGAGTTTAGCATAGCAGAAGTATAAAGCAGAATATTCAAGTTTGCCTTCCAGTTTATTCCAAAACCTGCTGGAACCAAGAGAAAGACCGAATATTGTCCTGGATGCAAGTTTATTCAAGTAAGGCCTCATGCACACGGCCGTTAGTTTGGTCCGCATCCGAGCCGCAGTTTTGGCGGCTCGGATGCGGACCCATTCACTTCAATGGGGCCGCAAAAGATGCGGACAGCACTCTGTGTGGTCCGCAAAAAAATATAACCTGTCCTATTCTTGTCCGCGTTTTTGCGGACCGCAAAACACACAACGGTCATGTGCATGAGGCCTAAAGCTGTTGAACTTTCACCAAGTCTGGACTCGACTTGACTTATTCTCCACCTCCTACAACTCTCCCCTTTATTGCTCCAGAGCCTAACCCTGGGGATCGACAGTATCCAGGTAGGAGCACTGTGACACACACAGAGACTTTTAAGGCTGCACCATTCGGCATTCCTATAAACCTGTAACACGATTGGCCCTGGGGGCGGCACGTTGCATATATGCCAGTGTGATCTAAAATAGAATTAAAGGGGAACTGGTCACGTAGAATCAGAGATCGCTACGATCATGGGCCTTCTATAGGCTCCGATGCTCAACCCAGCAAAATCACTGTGTGTCGCTCAGTTCTTATGGCCACTTGGGCCATGACATGTGGTAGGACTTAAAGTGGTTGTTCATTCTGGGAGGCCTTTTGCATAGATCCATCCACCCATACCACTGGACTTGCAGTGGGAAGCATATTTACCTGCTCTCTGCTTCTGCGTTTTGGCTCCTTTGTTCCACCGCTGTTGTGTGTCAACATTCGGTTTGACGTTCGTCTTATGACACATCACTGCTACAGCCAGTCATTGGCTGCAGTAGTCAAACTGGAGGTTGACATGCAGAGACTGGAGAGCAGCAGCAAAGGGCCAAAGAAGCCAGGGGCCAGCATCCGGGAGCAGGTAAGTATGCTTCCCTCCTAAGGTCTAGCGGCGTGGGACCTTAAAAGTGCCCAAAAAGTCTCCCAGGGTGAACAACCCCTTTATTTAGAAGACATCACAAGGGCCATAGACAGCAATACTGGTAGTGGCTGAACTGGATGTTAACGTAGAGACTGGAGAGCAGCAGTGGAGGACGAGGACGGAATAAGCTGGGGCCCAGCGGCCAGGAGCAGGTAAGTATGCTTCCCTCCCTCAGGTCCAGTGTTGGTGGGGAGTCTGCCTGAAAAGCCCCCCAAGGGTGAACAACCTCTTTAATTGGAAAACGTCACAATGTTGACACGTGGAGACTGGAGAGCAGCAGTGGAGGAAAAGGACCAAATATGCTTCCCTTCTCACGTCTAGTGGAGTGAAGGAGGGGGGGGGGGGGGGGGGTCTGCCCGAAAGGCACTCTTCCCAGAGTAAACCACCCTTTTAATAGGAAAACATCCCAAGGGCTATAGACAGCAATACTATAGTAATGCTAAAAATAAAGGTAAAAAAGTAAAACTTTTGAGGGAGCGAAAAATGACCACTTCCGACTGTTTAGTTCCCGCCTTGCACGCGCTCAGCCAATGGGAGCGCGGCTCTGATAGCCGAGGGGCGTGCAGTGTGAGAGGTGAGCTGCGATTGGTCAGCTGCTTTTCCGCGCTGGAAGGAAGGCGGGATAAATCTATTGTGCGTCTTGAATGAACGTTTGGAACTACGAGTCCCAGAATTCCTTTCAGGTTTGGAGCCATTAGGAATGCTGGCAAAGGATTCTGGTAGTTGTAGTTCTTATGAGTCGATGAGGTAGATACTTGTAACTACAACTCCCAGAATGCCTTGTAGTTGATACCTGGTAATGATAAGTGAAAATGAGCGCAAAGCATTCTGGGAGTTGTAGTTCTTATGAGTCGATGAGGTAATAATAGGTTGTTGAAACCCAGTGAATAGTAGGGAGACTGCGTATAAAATACGACGCGGTATCACCTTGAGAAGAGTAGCTTTTAATGGCTGTACCGTTTCTTCTTGGGGGGGTATAGATACTTGTAACTACAACTCCCAGAATGCCTTGTAGTTGATACCTGGTAATGATAAGGGAAAATGCGCGCAAAGCATTCTGGGAGTTGTAGTTTCTACCTTGCATTTTTTTTGTAATGGGCTTATTTTATGCCTATAGTAAGGGCTCTTTCACACTCGCGCTTTTGTTTTCCGGCATAGAGTTCCGTCGTCTAGAATCCTGATCAGGATTATCCCCATGCATTCTGAATGGAGAGAAATCCGTTCAGGACCGGAATGTTTTTTTCTTTGCCGGAGAAAATACCGCAGCATGCTGCGCTTTTTGCTCCGGTCAAAAATCCTGAACACTTGCCGCATCGACGGATCCGGAATAATAACCCATTGAAATGTATTATTCCGGATCCGTCCTAACATCTTCAGTTGTTATGCGCCTGCGCCAGCAAGTAGGAAGGACTTGGCTGGCGCGAAAAAGAGACTGATCCGGAAATCCTGAAGCCAACATCAACGTTTTTTTTTACGACGGATCCGTCCCCATACCGGATCCGGAAAAAAAAACGTTGATGTTGGCTTCAGGATTTCCGGATCAGTCTCTTACCAAAGAAGCCGGAAAGACGCATCCAGAAAGAAAAAATGATGCGTTTTTCCGGATCCGGCGTGTAATTCCGGCAAATAGAGTACACGACGGATCCGGACAACGCAAGTGTGAAAGAGCCCTAAGTTAGAGAAAAGTATAGACAACCTACAACTCCCAGAATCCTCCTATCACCATAGTGATTGTTCCAGGAGCAGCTGAGTAGAAGAGTGCATGCTGGGAGTTGTAGTTGAACAGAAGCGGGAGTTGATGTTCCCAGCTATATATACAAATAAAGTGCTGCTTCTTTGTCTGTGTGACTATATTGCAGCGTATGTTGGAGGCTTTCTGCCATTGGGGTTGCCCCCCTCAGGAGTGATCCCAATATCCTTAAAGGGGTTTTCCCATCTCAGACGATGGGGGCATATCGCTAGGATAGGTGCGGGTCCCAGCGCTAGGACCCGCACCTACAATGAGAACGGAGCCGGCCTCCTGCGCAGCCGCCCTCCATTCATTTCTATGGGGCCGCCGAAAATAGCCGTCTGCCTCATATAAATGAATGGGAGCATGGGCCGCGCGTGCGTGATGCGCTCCCATTCACTTCTTGGTGGTGGACGGACCTCGGGAAATCCGGGGTCCTCCAGCCACAGCGCTCCTCGTTGTAGGTGCGGGTCCCAGCACCTATCAGACAATGGGGGCATATCCTAGCGATATGCCCCCATTGTCTCAGATGGGAATAGCCCTTTAATAGTAATTATAGGGTGCCAGCAGGACAGCGGTCAGTATGGAGAGCCCGTTCTCATGGTCGGTCCCTGTGGTCGGACTCGAACGCCTCAGGACTGGTCATCAGTAGTGTTGCCACCTTTCCCAACTAAAAATACCCAAACGGGGTGTGACTACGGGGGCGTGGCTAAACACAGGGTGTTCATTCGCTGTCATACTGTGGCTCCCAGTTATATTCATGCCCCCATTAGTGCCGCCAATAATTAATAATGCCCCTATTCGCCCCCCCCCCCCCAGTACGAGTAATGACCCCATCAGTGTGACCCAATTTGAATAATGCCCCCAGTAATAATAATGCCCACATAAGTGGCCCCCAGAGTTAATACTGCCCCCATTAGTGCCCCCCCCAGTAATATTAATGCCCCCATTAGTGAAGGGGGAGGAATGATCATAATAAATGGACAATAATGGAGACGACACAAAGTTATAACGATAACGTCTCATATATTTCGAAAAATTATTCCTATCATTATTATTACTACATTAATATAATTACCCTTTATTATCTTATTATTATTATTACTATATTACTGTACCTGGTGAGAGGAGGAACCAGCAGTCCTAACAGAACCCCTGCTGCCAGGCTAAGCTCTTTGGCTCTGGGCCACCCCACAGATACAGCACCGCACCATTAGTGAAGAGATCACCAAAATCTTGTGTAGCGGACATCCACATGTAGTACCGCCATCTACTGCTGCTATAATCATGGACAGGAGGTTCTTAGTTTACATTGTCATCAGAATGTATAAGCCCACTTGCCACGTCAAGGCGACCTCCTTCAAGTGGGTCCCTACACTAACACTAATGACTATTATTATTTATTATAAGACTATGGTATTAGAACTATTACTATTATTCCCCTTATTATACTACTGCTATCCTATTATTGTTAATTATGTCCCTACACCTAAACCTGTTGATCCAGAAGAAGGCAAAAAACCCTGGACACATTCAGCCAATTCGTGTCACAGGGGAAAAATTCCTTCTCGACCCCGGGAAAAGGCGATCAGTCCTAGAACCCTGGATCAAACCCCCTGATCCCTATCCCTAAATTAGGTCCCTATCCCTAAACCTGTTGATCCAGAAGAAGGCGAAAACCCCTGGACACATTCAGCCAATTCGTGTCACAGGGGAAAAATTCCTTCTCGACCCCGGAAAAGGCGATCAGTCCTAGAACTCTGGATCAAACCCCCTGATCCCTATCCCTAAATTAGGTCCCTATCCCTAAACCTGTTGATCCAGAAGAAGGCGAAAACCCCTGGACACATTCAGCCAATTCGTGTCACAGGGGAAAAATTCCTTCTCGACCCCGGGAAAAGGCGATCGGTCCTAGAACCCTGGATCAAACCCCCTGATCCCTATCCCTAAATTAGGTCCCTATCCCTAAACCTGTTGATCCAGAAGAAGGCGAAAACCCCTGGACACATTCAGCCAATTCGTGTCACAGGGGAAAAATTCCTTCTCGACCCCGGGAAAAGGCGATCAGTCCTAGAACCCTGGATCAAACCCCCTGATCCCTATCCCTAAATTAGGTCCCTATCCCTAAACCTTGTTGATCCAGAAGAAGGCGAAAACCCCTGGACACATTCAGCCAATTCGTGTCACAGGGGAAAAATTCCTTCTCGACCCCGGGAAAAGGCGATCAGTCCTAGAACTCTGGATCAAACCCCCTGATCCCTATCCCTAAATTAGGTCCCTATCCCTAAACCTGTTGATCCAGAAGAAGGCGAAAACCCCTGGACACATTCAGCCAATTCGTGTCACAGGGGAAAAATTCCTTCTCGACCCCGGGAAAAGGCGATCAGTCCTAGAACTCTGGATCAAACCCCCTGATCCCTATCCCTAAATTAGGTCCCTATCCCTAAACCTGTTGATCCAGAAGAAGGCGAAAACCCCTGGACACATTCAGCCAATTCGTGTCACAGGGGGAAAATTCCTTCTCGACCCCGGGAAAAGGCGATCGGTCCTAGAACCCTGGATCAAACCCCCGGATCCCTATCCCTAAATTAGGTCCCTATCCCTAAACCTGTTGATCCAGAAGAAGGCGAAAACCCCTGGACACATTCAGCCAATTCATGTCACAGGGGAAAAATTCCTTCTCGACCCCGGGAAAAGGCGATCAGTCCTAGAACCCTGGATCAAACCCCCTGATCCCTATCCCTAAATTAGGTCCCTATCCCTAAACCTGTTGATCCAGAAGAAGGCGAAAACCCCTGGACACATTCTGCCAATTCGTGTCACAGGGGAAAAATTCCTTCTCGACCCCGGGAAAAGGCGATCAGTCCTAGAACCCTGGATCAAACCCCCTGATCCCTATCCCTAAATTAGGTCCCTATCCCTAAACCTTGTTGATCCAGAAGAAGGCGAAAACCCCTGGACACATTCAGCCAATTCGTGTCACAGGGGAAAAATTCCTTCTCGACCCCGGGAAAAGGCGATCAGTCCTAGAACTCTGGATCAAACCCCCTGATCCCTATCCCTAAATTAGGTCCCTATCCCTAAACCTGTTGATCCAGAAGAAGGCGAAAACCCCTGGACACATTCAGCCAATTCGTGTCACAGGGGAAAAATTCCTTCTCGACCCCGGGAAAAGGCGATCAGTCCTAGAACTCTGGATCAAACCCCCTGATCCCTATCCCTAAATTAGGTCCCTATCCCTAAACCTGTTGATCCAGAAGAAGGCGAAAACCCCTGGACACATTCAGCCAATTCGTGTCACAGGGGGAAAATTCCTTCTCGACCCCGGGAAAAGGCGATCGGTCCTAGAACCCTGGATCAAACCCCCGGATCCCTATCCCTAAATTAGGTCCCTATCCCTAAACCTGTTGATCCAGAAGAAGACGAAAACCCCTGGACACATTCAGCCAATTCGTGTCACAGGGGAAAAATTCCTTCTCGACCCCGGGAAAAGGCGATCAGTCCTAGAACCCTGGATCAAACCCCCTGATCCCTATCCCTAAATTAGGTCCCTATCCCTAAACCTTGTTGATCCAGAAGAAGGCGAAAACCCCTGGACACATTCAGCCAATTCGTGTCACAGGGGAAAAATTCCTTCTCGACCCCGGGAAAAGGCGATCAGTCCTAGAACCCTGGATCAAACCCCCTGATCCCTATCCCTAAATTAGGTCCCTATCCCTAAACCTGTTGATCCAGAAGAAGGCGAAAACCCCTGGACACATTCAGCCAATTCGTGCCACAGAGGAAAAATTCCTTCTCGACCCCGGGAAAAGGCGATCAGTCCTAGAACCCTGGATCAAAACTCCTGATTTCTATATCTAAGTTTTCCAATAATTAATATTGTTATTTTTAATTGTTACTATTGTTATATATTTATTGACTATATTACTACCCTTTAGCCTATTACTATTGCCTAGGTATTAATATTTAATAACTATGACATTTTTTTTTTTTTTTAGATTTGGTTGCTGCTGGTGGTCTTACAGCTTCTTACCATCCTTCACCGGCAGAATGGTTTGAAGAGGATGGTCCAGAGGATGTTCTTCTTTCCTCTCAGGTTGGTGTTCACATACTGGAAGGTGGTTGGCTGGCGGATCTTCTGTCTTCTTCCGGCCTGATGCTGAACTCTTCTCAGGTTCTTGCTCTTCACGTCCAGTTTCACCATCCTCTCTTCTTTTTTCTGCTCCTTGGCGGACTTCTTCTCAGTCATCTCATCCTGCTGTTCCCGGGATGTCTCTGCCTCTTCTCGCTCTCTCTTGGCCTTCTTCACCTTCAGGTCTTCACACAGGTGGCTTGCCATCATCAATGCCGGCTCTGGATCTTCTTCCTCCAGAGGAAAAGGCAGGTATTTCCTCTGAGCTTCTGGGTTGGTCGGCATGAGGCGCTGAGAACAGATTCAGTTACTCGTCTATCAGATGTTCCTTTTAAACCTTCACATCTATAGACAGAACATGGAGGAATCTGGAGGACAATATGACAGGCAGTAGGATCACTCACCTCCATCTTGAAGATTGGAGATGGGAGGAATTTCATGCAGTAGATGAGACGTTGTTGGTCTCTCTCCTCCACGGTGCGGGGATAAGCTGCAGGGAGAAGACAACCAGATCATGAGTTTACTTCAGATCAGTCTAAACCTCGAGCTTAGATCAAGTTTTCATAGTCGAGTCTTATTACCAAAAATACTCACTTATGAAGGGTGTCAGGCCATAGATGCAGTGCTGGAGGCAGTAGATGTCCTAAAGAGAAGAGAATACAGTAAGTGACCACTTACCACTCCTCATGGATGATAGGACGAGGGGTCAGATTACAATGAAGCCACTTACCTCCATAGAAGTGCGGCCTGCTCTAATCCTGTACTCGTCCAGAATTGGAGAAATCATAGCGCGATCTGTTAACCCATAAAAGAGACTTAGTCACAGATCTGATAAAGGCAGTGAATGTTCTCCCAGGTGTAGGACCCTCGTGATCACACTGATGGCCGGTCCTAAGGGTGGTAATATGGAAGTCCTGGAGAACCTCTTTCATTTCTTCATATATCTTTATAGCAGTCAGTCAGAGATCAGCTTTCTTTATACAGAGCTCCAAATCCATAGGTTAAGCTAATAAACTCTAGCTGCCAGCAGCCTCCACTAGGGGGAGCTGAGGAGCGTCCTGCAGACTGCTTTATTAGTTCTTTGTATGGACAGTTATCAGTAATCTAGTAGTGGCCTCAGGCAGCTGTAATGTAATCATTCAACTTTAAGTCAGAGCAGAGGTTCTGGAGCTTTGTATCAGTAAAACTGAGCTCTGATTGCTATAAATATATAAAGCAATGAATCAGTATCTAAAAATGATAAAAGGCGGACATTCGCTCTACATGGAGGAGGAGGATAATCACATATGAACATGGAGGATACATATGATTATATATAAGATATTTGGACTGTATTTTTGGCTTTGTACATGTAATCATACATTGGGGTTTTACTGGGTATCTGTAGTGGCCCTTATAGCAGAAGGGCCCATATACATAATTATGCACATAACACAGAGGAGAGATTCATGGTGTAAAGGTAAACTGGCTCAGTTGCCCATAGCAACCAATCAGATCGTTCCTTTCATTTTTCAAAGCAGCTATGAAAAATGAAAGGTAGAATCTGATTGGTTGCTATGGGAAACCGAGACAGTTTACCTTTGCCCCAGTTCTGATCCATCTCCCCCATAATGCAGACTGGGTTGTACTGGACCCTATACAGATACATGACAGGTTTATTTCTAAATTCATCCTGCCCAGGAGTCAGGAGTACAGAACTCACCCCCAAAAAGACAGTAAAATACCCCAATTAACAACACTTTATTTTCAGAGCCAGCACATTGTCCCCATTTACAATACTGCAAACAGAAAGCCCCCAATTCCCAGCACAGGACCCTCAATAAACACTACTGGCAGCACGGGGCCTTAACTGACAGAATTTGGGAATCCTGCCCCAGCCACTAGGGGGAGCTCACTACGCCCAGATGTATAACTCCATATACAGCTAGCTCCCCCTAGTGGTGTCTGGGACAGGTAGGATTTAGGATAAATGTGAAGCCTCATGGGAGATGTCAGATGAGGGGTGGGAGATCTCACCGGCGTCCATCTTCACCTCTCGTCGTCCTGTAACGGTCTGAGGACCGCTGACCGTTGGTTTCCTTTCAAGTTCAAATCCAGCGATCCCATTGGCTGCTGAGCAGTGACATCAGGAAGAGGAAATTTAAAGGGACAGGACGCTGTTAACTCACTGCAGTGCATGTCCTGTATGTGAGATATCATGAAGCTGTGGAGATAATCTGTGGGGAACGGCTGCTATCACTCCTCATATCTCCAGATACGCCCCGAAGCTGGTCTTATAGGGAACTGTCAGTGTGAGTAATAATACAGCATGGATAGTACTGCACTGAAACAGGGGTCAGACCCTCAAAAAGCGAAAATTAAAACAGATATGGCTCTCAGAAGATGACAAGACAAAAATGATTTCATCTTAAAATGCTTTATTTGTGTAAAATTTTAAAAAATAAAACTATGTAAAATTGGTATCTCAGTAATCGTACTGACCAGCAGAATCCAAATAATGTGTAATTTTTCCCGCACGGTTTTCGCCGCAATAACAAACCCCAAAAAAACAATGAGGGATTTGCTGCTTCTTTTTTTATCCTGCTTCCCAAAATCAAAAAAGTTATATGTTCCCCAAAATAGAACCACTGATGATGACAACTCGTTCTACAAAAAAAATAAGCCCTCACGTAGCTCCGTGGAATCTCAATAGATTGAGGTTGGGATAGTGTCTACGAGAAGACTGATAAATTAGGGAGTAGAATATGGATGATATCTTTAGGGTGGAAAAATCACAGCATAGAGTGGTCTTACTGGGAGGAAATGCTCAAGCCCCAAATACTGTAGCGTATTTATAACCGGGGGAGCAGATCCTCCACACTTGATCCGTGCATATACAATGCATATACAATGGAGGATGCCGGCAGCGGACCACATGTACCACAAAAACATCCTAATAATGTGTAAATAGATCACTGCAAATGGTTCACCACACTGATATGCAACTGACAATACAAGGCTAAACCCTCACACTAATGTTAAAAAATTTGATTTTAGCCAATTGTCACCGCCACTTCTGTGAGAAGGTCTGACAGACGTCCTTTTCTACCTCTTGCATGATGTTCTTTGTTTTGGTTTCACTTTGTCATCTCATTTCCTTCTCCCAGGTGTCACCTATTTAGACTAATCCTCTTTCCTTTATATTCCCTCCCATACTGCCTCACTTTGCGGTTTATACTACTTCCTGGATTGAAGTGTTCACTGCTGGAGACTTCTGCTGCTGCTTGTTCAGATAAGTCCTTTCATGTATTGTGTTTCCTTGCTGGCTTGATTCTAGGTGACCCTGACTCCCTCCGTATTAAGTGCAGGGAGCCGGTGGTCGTGTCCCCTCACTATTATAGGGTTTTCAGGTGTCACACAGTCTAGGTACGAGGGCATGCAATCGTCTACCTCTGAGACCCTTGTATGTGCTTAGCAGTCAGGGTTTTATAGGGGTCACCTTTATGCTCCTTAGTTTGGGATCAAGCCAGTCGGATGTTTATCCATAACTTACAGCTATATGCAACATCATCCGTGACACCAATATATTCCTGTCAGGAACATATCAGAGCCCGCACACCCCGGCAAGGTAACTCAGCGTAGCGCGGGACCTACTTATAGTGTGTGAACACTGTCCGATAGGTGCCAAGGTCCGACTCACAGCCAAACTCCCACATACCTCCAAAGTAAGATCACTAACACAATGGGAGGAGGCTGCAAGCCCCACCTATGGCAGGCCATATCTATAGGTTGGGTCATAAATATCTGATCGTGGGGGTCCAACCTAGCATGCCCGCCGATCAGCTTTTTGAAGAGGCTGTGCTTGGTATTGCATTCACTTAAAGAAGACTGAGCTAAACTTAAGCCATTTGACCAATGAAGGTGATATCACTGGCCTTCAAGTCAAACTCCTATTGTCTATCCTAAGGATAGGTCATCAATATCAAATAAGTGAAGAAGGTCATCTGTATTTTCTGCATTCAGGTGCCACCAATTTATCTATGGTACTGAGACTTGTCCTACAAAAACATGCAGTGAGTCACTGCAAATCAGTTTTCTGTGCGTTTCCTGCAAAAAGGATAAATGTGTTTTGGTATGTAATGATCAATTTCAGTATAGAGTTAACAGGTCTTAGCAACCAGTTGCTAGGTGGGGCTGAATACCTCTTCCCATAAGGAGAAGGAGTAAAGTTAGACTTCAGTGTAGTAGTCTAGCCAGGTCACCGAGGCAGCGGGACACAGCCCCAAATAAGACCAGCCAGAAAGAAGCAACATTTAAAGAAAGGAGGCAAAAATATATTTGACCAGCATAAGAGCGTGAAGAGGAGGTGCGTGTAGAAATCCTGTGGAGAAAAGCTGTCTGAATAGGACGTCTGAGTCTCCATAGCCATGTTTCTGGGAGAATAAGTCTTACTGTGCCTGGACACATCTGAGGAGCAGATTGGCCATCTGCATAAATGAAAAATATCCACATCCCGCTGAGGAAATTTTGGAAACGTTTATTGTAAGTACAGCAACCTATGAAAAAGAACACAGTCTGACATTGGAGGCCGCCCTGTGGTTGCATAGTGAAAGAGTAGTGTTGCACCCGTATTTCTAGATGCTTATGCTATGGTCAGCTAGAGAAATGCAGTGTTAGCTAATACTGCAGCCGTGTAACCTGTGAGATCTGAGGAAAGTGCTCTTGTGTAACATCTGCCAGTCCATGCATGCTGAGAGCTGAGACTAATGTACCTGAACTTCATTATTTAGTAAAGAAATACTTGCTTTTATCTTGGCCTCATGATTCCCTGCACACTGTGCCAAAATCATCAGCTAGCAAGGGGACCCTGTCTTGCACCTCACAGCAACCCTCAACACCAAGGGCACCCCAACTGATACCAGGCAGAAGAACCCCAAAACTAGGGAGTACCCCGAAGGGAGTAAAATGTATGTCCTTCTTACTACACAGTCCAGGGAGTTTAAGAACCGTGAGCAGTTCTACTCACATTCTCCACACACGCCCCTGCTGCTCACTGAAATATAGCCGTGCAAGGTATAGAAAAAATATCACTGTTCTGCCCAGCAGAGTTTGAATTTAATTCTATTTCACGTCAGCCAGGGTTTACTATTGCTGTAGTTATTAGTTTGATAATAGCACCATCTAGCGGTCTTAAAAATGTACTACACCTTGTTTTTCTGTTAATAAAGATTATTGTATTGTGGGAGGTGCAAAGCATTGTGGGACTGTAATGCATGCTGGGAACGAGAAGCCCAGTCTCCAGTCTTCATGTTACAGGACATCAGCAGTGCTGTCTCCTGCATATCTCCTTTTCAAACCCCACCATCCTTGTGCCAGCATATCTGGTAGGACATCTAACTTTGTCTCAGGGATATTGTGTTATGCAGTGCTGTTTAGCTAGGTATAAGTGTTACTTAGGGAAAGAGGTTGTAACTGTTAGATGCTAGACATGCAATTCATGTACGGGCAGCATTTTGGACATTTGCCCAGTGTTAATGTAATGTTATAATACATGCCGTTCTATGCTTTCTGCTGATACATGTTATGCTTTATACTTATACCAGTTCTTGTATTCTTATAGTTTTACCAATCAATTGATCAATGACATCAAATACTCCTGTTTTGCCGATAAATAAGTTAGACTACAGAGAACAGTCCTCTTATTTGGAAGAGAGGAATGGTTTATACTGAATGTCAGACTGCACACTGTGTGAACGTGTATGAAGACAGAACAATCACATTCACCTGGAGGTGGAGATTTCAGTCAGATAAGTAATATAACGTATGTAGACAGTGACTCTACCAGCAGAATAGTGAGTGCAGCTCTGGAGTATAATACAGGATGTAACTCAGGATCAGTACAGGATAAGTAATGTATGTACACAGTGACTGCACCAGCAGAATAGTGAGTGCAGCTCTGGAGTATAATACAGGATGTAGCTCAGGTCCAGTACAGGATAAGTAATATATGTACACAGTGACTGCACCAGCAGAATAGTGAGTGCAGCTCTGGAGTATAATACAGGATGTAACTCAGGATTAGTACAGGATAAGTAATGTATGTACACAGTGACTGCACCAGCAGAATAGTGAGTGCAGCTCTGGAGTATAATACAGGATGTAACTCAGGATCAGTACAGAATAAGTAATGTATGTACACAGTGACTGCACCAGCAGAATAGTGAGTGCAGCTCTGGAATATAATACAGGATGTAACTCAGGTCCAGTATAGGATAAGTAATGTAATGTATGTACACAGTGACTGCACCAGCAGAATAGTGAGAGCAGCTCTGGAGTATAATACAGGATAAGTAATGTATGTACACAGTGACTCCACCAGCAGAATAGTGAGTGCAGCTCTGGGGTATAATACAGGATGTAACCCAGGATCAGTACAGGATAAGTAATGTATGTACTCAGTGACTCCACCAGCAGAATAGTGAATGCAGCTCTGGGGTATAATACAGGATGTAACCCAGGATCAGTACAGGATAAGTAATGTATGTACACAGTGACTCCACCAGCAGAATAGTGAGTGCAGCTCTGGAGTATAATACAGGATGTAACGCGGGATCAGTACATGATAAGTAATGTATGTACACAGTGACTGCACCAGCAGAATAGTGAGTGCAGCTCTGGAGTATAATACAGGATGTAACTCAGGATCAGTACAGGATAAGTAATGTATGTACACAGTGACTGCACCAGCAGAATAGTGAGTGCAGCTCTGGAGTATAATACAGGATGTAACCCAGGATCAGTACAGGATAAGTAATGTATGTACTCAGTGACTCCACCAGCAGAATAGTGAATGCAGCTCTGGGGTATAATACAGGATGTAACCCAGGATCAGTACAGGATAAGTAATGTATGTACACAGTGACTCCACCAGCAGAATAGTGAGTGCAGCTCTGGAGTATAATACAGGATGTAACGCGGGATCAGTACAGGATAAGTAATGTATGTACACAGTGACTGCACCAGCAGAATAGTGAGTGCAGCTCTGGAGTATAATACAGGATGTAACCTAGGATCAGTACAGGATAAGTAATGTATGTACACGGTGACTCCACCAGCAGAACAGTGAGTGCAGCTCTGGAGTATAATACAGGATGTAACCTAGGATCAGTACAGGATAAGTAATGTATGTACACGGTGACTCCACCAGCAGAATAGTGAGTGCAGCTCTGGAGTATAATACAGGATGTAACTCAGGATCAGTACAGGATAAGTAATGTATGTACACAGTGACTGCACCAGCAGAATAGTGAGTGCAGCTCTGGAGTATAATACAGGATGTAACCCAGGATCAGTACAGGATAAGTAATGTATGTACTCAGTGACTCCACCAGCAGAATAGTGAATGCAGCTCTGGGGTATAATACAGGTTTTAACTCAGGATCAGTACAGGATAAGTAATGTATGTACACAGTGACTGCACCAGCAGAATAGTGAGTGCAGCTCTGGAGTATAATACAGGATGTAACTCAGGATCAGTACAGGATAAGTAATGTATGTACACAGTGACTCCACCAGCAGAATAGTGAGTGCAGCTCTGGAGTATAATACAGGATGTAACGCGGGATCAGTACAGGATAAGTAATGTATGTACACAGTGACTGCACCAGCAGAATAGTGAGTGCAGCTCTGGAGTATAATACAGGATGTAACCTAGGATCAGTACAGGATAAGTAATGTATGTACACGGTGACTCCACCAGCAGAACAGTGAGTGCAGCTCTGGAGTATAATACAGGATGTAACCTAGGATCAGTACAGGATAAGTAATGTATGTACACAGTGACTGCACCAGCAGAATAGTGAGTGCAGCTCTGGAGTATAATACAGGATGTAGCTCAGGTCCAGTACAGGATAAGTAATATATGTACACAGTGACTGCACCAGCAGAATAGTGAGTGCAGCTCTGGAGTATAATACAGGATGTAACTCAGGATTAGTACAGGATAAGTAATGTATGTACACAGTGACTGCACCAGCAGAATAGTGAGTGCAGCTCTGGAGTATAATACAGGATGTAACTCAGGATCAGTACAGGATAAGTAATGTATGTACACAGTGACTGCACCAGCAGAATAGTGAGTGCAGCTCTGGAGTATAGTACAGGATGTAACTCAGGATCAGTACAGGATAAGTAATGTATGTACACAGTGACTGCACCAGCAGAATAGTGAGTGCAGCTCTGGAGTATAGTACAGGATGTAACTCAGGATCAGTATAGGATAAGTAATGTAATGTATGAACACGGTGACTCCACCAGCAGAATAGTGAGTGCAACTGTAGAGCATAATCCAGGTGATAACATTTCTCCACTTTCTTGGTAGATTATTTTTGGATACTAATATTGTAGTAATCTAGTCCTATTTTGATTAACACATGGAATATAAAGCTACAGACAACAGAATTTTTATTTAAATTTAATAAATTCAATGTTGTGTACAAAAATCCAAAAATACTCTAAAAATTCATCTTCTCCTGATTATACTTCTGAAATCCCCAGCAATCACTGTATATTCTGGAGATACATCTTTGCAGTGGCCACTGCAGGGGAAATGGGGTACTACATGCTGGCCTTTCAAATGATAGTAAAGATGACTGTTCTGAATTGGACCTGACAGATAATCAAATATTATTGTACATTCATAGAAAAATATATGGCATTTACAAGTAAAGGTAGAGAGATCAAAAAATTAAAGGGGTTTTCTCGGAATTAAATACTGATGCCGTATCCTCAGAGAAGATCTTCAGATTGGTGGAGGTCCAACTCCTGCATTCTCACTGATCAGCTGCTTGAAGTGACCTCTTCATACTTATATAGTGACCGTGCTTGGTATTTCAGCTCAGTCCCATTCTCTTGGCCATGTAAATGGTGGATGTGGCCCAAAGAAGAGGCCAACAGCTGATCGGTGGCAGGATTTCGACCTCCACCTTCTATAAATGAGCGATCCCAAAGATAGCTCATCAATATTTAATTAAATTTTTATTTGGGTGGGAAAATATTTGACAACTTGTCCTTTGTCGAACATCTTGGTTGCTCTATGGTGACGGCATGGTCGGATTTGAAAACTAATGAGCGCCAGCCAATGATATCGCCCCCTCTTGACTGCTTCATGAATCTCTGTAGGTCCCTTGCGGTCAGTGCTGAACTCCAGATGTTAACGTTTGTTATCTCAGCCACATCTGTTCTCAGCTTGACTTTCTTCTGCCCAATGATGATATCCTGCGCGTGAAAAGCACTTTGTTTGCTGCCCCCTAGCAGTAAAATCTCATGTTCCTTTCCATCCAGCAACAACACAAACTTTCCGGTTCGAAAATTAAATGTCACACAGATGTCGACCCACGTTTTAGAGTCGGCGAAACTGAATTGTTTATATTGGTTTTTATATTTAATGTACAATTTGTCTTGAGAAGCAGTCACGAGAAATCGGGCGGCGCTGTCTTCTGAGTTGGGAACCGCTACAACCAATGTCTGCTCCGTTAGGCTTTTGCAGGATTTTAGGCATAGGGTAAAAGCGGTGAAGTGTTTTGTTGCCGGAATAAGCCGCACATGGTCGACGCGCCTCTTGTAGAAGGAGAACGCTTTGCCATTCATGTCTGTAAAGGAAGAAGACCATAGATTATATGTAGTACCTCATTCCTACAGCCTGCTACTGTCTCTAATGGGTAACAGTATTGTCCTTTTTGTATTTATTCCAGGTCCTCCTATACTGTGCATTGATAATATTGCTATGTAACTGTTATGTTCATGTAATGTGCCCGATTAGCCAGCAGGTGGCAGTGTATCTGGCAGAGTGAGACCTTCGGATAGAATGGAACTTACCATTCCATTCTCCCCTTTTGGGCAGAAGTGGGCTAGTCCTGTTGCCTACCAAGGGAAGGGTTGCAGGAAACCATGGTCAGTTTAGATTCGACAGTGGAGCTGAGAAGACATGAAAGATGTAGCAGTAAGGGGAAGGGTCCCCCTCCTGCAGCAGGAGTTTAGCATAGCAGAAGTATAAAGCAGAATATTCAAGTTTGCCTTCCAGTTTATTCCAAAACCTGCTGGAACCAAGAGAAAGACCGAATATTGTCTGGATGCAAGTTTATTCAAGTAAGGCCTCATGCACACGGCCGTTAGTTTGGTCCGCATCCGAGCCGCAGTTTTGGCGGCTCGGATGCGGACCCATTCACTTCAATGGGGCCGCAAAAGATGCGGACAGCACTCTGTGTGGTCCGCAAAAAAATATAACCTGTCCTATTCTTGTCCGCGTTTTTGCGGACCGCAAAACACACAACGGTCATGTGCATGAGGCCTAAAGCTGTTGAACTTTCACCAAGTCTGGACTCGACTTGACTTATTCTCCACCTCCTACAACTCTCCCCTTTATTGCTCCAGAGCCTAACCCTGGGGATCGACAGTATCCAGGTAGGAGCACTGTGACACACACAGAGACTTTTAAGGCTGCACCATTCGGCATTCCTATAAACCTGTAACACGATTGGCCCTGGGGGCGGCACGTTGCATATATGCCAGTGTGATCTAAAATAGAATTAAAGGGGAACTGGTCACGTAGAATCAGAGATCGCTACGATCATGGGCCTTCTATAGGCTCCGATGCTCAACCCAGCAAAATCACTGTGTGTCGCTCAGTTCTTATGGCCACTTGGGCCATGACATGTGGTAGGACTTAAAGTGGTTGTTCATTCTGGGAGGCCTTTTGCATAGATCCATCCACCCATACCACTGGACTTGCAGTGGGAAGCATATTTACCTGCTCTCTGCTTCTGCGTTTTGGCTCCTTTGTTCCACCGCTGTTGTGTGTCAACATTCGGTTTGACGTTCGTCTTATGACACATCACTGCTACAGCCAGTCATTGGCTGCAGTAGTCAAACTGGAGGTTGACATGCAGAGACTGGAGAGCAGCAGCAAAGGGCCAAAGAAGCCAGGGGCCAGCATCCGGGAGCAGGTAAGTATGCTTCCCTCCTAAGGTCTAGCGGCGTGGGACCTTAAAAGTGCCCAAAAAGTCTCCCAGGGTGAACAACCCCTTTATTTAGAAGACATCACAAGGGCCATAGACAGCAATACTGGTAGTGGCTGAACTGGATGTTAACGTAGAGACTGGAGAGCAGCAGTGGAGGACGAGGACGGAATAAGCTGGGGCCCAGCGGCCAGGAGCAGGTAAGTATGCTTCCCTCCCTCAGGTCCAGTGTTGGTGGGGAGTCTGCCTGAAAAGCCCCCCAGGGTGAACAACCTCTTTAATTGGAAAACGTCACAATGTTGACACGTGGAGACTGTAGAGCAGCAGTGGAGGAAAAGGACCAAATATGCTTCCCTTCTCACGTCTAGTGGAGTGAAGGAGGGGGGGGGGGGGGGGGGGGTCTGCCCGAAAGGCACTCTTCCCAGAGTAAACCACCCTTTTAATAGGAAAACATCCCAAGGGCTATAGACAGCAATACTATAGTAATGCTAAAAATAAAGGTAAAAAAGTAAAACTTTTGAGGGAGCGAAAAATGACCACTTCCGACTGTTTAGTTCCCGCCTTGCACGCGCTCAGCCAATGGGAGCGCGGCTCTGATAGCCGAGGGGCGTGCAGTGTGAGAGGTGAGCTGCGATTGGTCAGCTGCTTTTCCGCGCTGGAAGGAAGGCGGGATAAATCTATTGTGCGTCTTGAATGAACGTTTGGAACTACGAGTCCCAGAATTCCTTTCAGGTTTGGAGCCATTAGGAATGCTGGCAAAGGATTCTGGTAGTTGTAGTTCTTATGAGTCGATGAGGTAATATTAGGTTGTTGAAACCCAGTGAATAATAGGGAGACTGCGTATAAAATGCGACGCGTTATCACCTTGAGAAGAGTAGCTTTTAATGGCTGTACCGTTTCTTCTTGGGGGGTATAGATACTTGTAACTACAACTCCCAGAATGCCTTGTAGTTGATACCTGGTAATGATAAGTGAAAATGAGCGCAAAGCATTCTGGGAGTTGTAGTTCTTATGAGTCGATGAGGTAATAATAGGTTGTTGAAACCCAGTGAATAGTAGGGAGACTGCGTATAAAATGCGACGCGTTATCACCTTGAGAAGAGTAGCTTTTAATGGCTGTACCGTTTCTTCTTGGGGGGGTATAGATACTTGTAACTACAACTCCCAGAATGCCTTGTAGTTGATACCTGGTAATGATAAGGGAAAATGCGCGCAAAGCATTCTGGGAGTTGTAGTTTCTACCTTGCATTTTTTTTGTAATGGGCTTATTTTATGCCTATAGTAAGGGCTCTTTCACACTCGCGCTTTTGTTTTCCGGCATAGAGTTCCGTCGTCTAGAATCCTGATCAGGATTATCCCCATGCATTCTGAATGGAGAGAAATCCGTTCAGGACCGGAATGTTTTTTTCTTTGCCGGAGAAAATACCGCAGCATGCTGCGCTTTTTGCTCCGGTCAAAAATCCTGAACACTTGCCGCATCGACGGATCCGGAATAATAACCCATTGAAATGTATTATTCCGGATCCGTCCTAACATCTTCAGTTGTTATGCGCCTGCGCCAGCAAGTAGGAAGGACTTGGCTGGCGCGAAAAAGAGACTGATCCGGAAATCCTGAAGCCAACATCAACGTTTTTTTTTACGACGGATCCGTCCCCATACCGGATCCGGAAAAAAAAACGTTGATGTTGGCTTCAGGATTTCCGGATCAGTCTCTTACCAAAGAAGCCGGAAAGACGCATCCAGAAAGAAAAAATGATGCGTTTTTCCGGATCCGGCGTGTAATTCCGGCAAATAGAGTACACGACGGATCCGGACAACGCAAGTGTGAAAGAGCCCTAAGTTAGAGAAAAGTATAGACAACCTACAACTCCCAGAATCCTCCTATCGCCATAGTGATTGTTCCAGGAGCAGCTGAGTAGAAGAGTGCATGCTGGGAGTTGTAGTTGAACAGAAGCGGGAGTTGATGTTCCCAGCTATATATACAAATAAAGTGCTGCTTCTTTGCCTTGTGACTTGGCGGTGATATTGCAGCGTATGTTGGAGGCTTTCTGCCATTGGGGTTGCCCCCCTCAGGAGTGATCCCAATATCCTTAAAGGGGTTTTCCCATCTCAGACGATGGGGGCATATCGCTAGGATAGGTGCGGGTCCCAGCGCTAGGACCCGCACCTACAATGAGAACGGAGCCGGCCTCCTGCGCAGCCGCCCTCCATTCATTTCTATGGGGCCGCCGAAAATAGCCGTCTGCCTCATATAAATGAATGGGAGCATGGGCCGCGCGTGCGTGATGCGCTCCCATTCACTTCTTGGTGGTGGACGGACCTCGGGAAATCCGGGGTCCTCCAGCCACAGCGCTCCTCGTTGTAGGTGCGGGTCCCAGCACCTATCAGACAATGGGGGCATATCCTAGCGATATGCCCCCATTGTCTCAGATGGGAATAGCCCTTTAATAGTAATTATAGGGTGCCAGCAGGACAGCGGTCAGTATGGAGAGCCCGTTCTCATGGTCGGTCCCTGTGGTCGGACTCGAACGCCTCAGGACTGGTCATCAGTAGTGTTGCCACCTTTCCCAACTAAAAATACCCAAACGGGGTGTGACTACGGGGGCGTGGCTAAACACAGGGTGTTCATTCGCTGTCATACTGTGGCTCCCAGTTATATTCATGCCCCCATTAGTGCCGCCAATAATTAATAATGCCCCTATTAGCGCCCCCCCCCCCAGTACGAGTAATGACCCCATCAGTGTGACCCAATTTGAATAATGCCCCCAGTAATAATAATGCCCACATAAGTGGCCCCCAGAGTTAATACTGCCCCCATTAGTGCCCCCCCCAGTAATATTAATGCCCCCATTAGTGAAGGGGGAGGAATGATCATAATAAATGGACAATAATGGAGACGACACAAAGTTATAACGATAACGTCTCATATATTTCGAAAAATTATTCCTATCATTATTATTACTACATTAATATAATTACCCTTTATTATCTTATTATTATTATTACTATATTACTGTACCTGGTGAGAGGAGGAACCAGCAGTCCTAACAGAACCCCTGCTGCCAGGCTAAGCTCTTTGGCTCTGGGCCACCCCACAGATACAGCACCGCACCATTAGTGAAGAGATCACCAAAATCTTGTGTAGCGGACATCCACATGTAGTACCGCCATCTACTGCTGCTATAATCATGGACAGGAGGTTCTTAGTTTACATTGTCATCAGAATGTATAAGCCCACTTGCCACGTCAAGGCGACCTCCTTCAAGTGGGTCCCTACACTAACACTAATGACTATTATTATTTATTATAAGACTATGGTATTAGAACTATTACTATTATTCCCCTTATTATACTACTGCTATCCTATTATTGTTAATTATGTCCCTACACCTAAACCTGTTGATCCAGAAGAAGGCAAAAAACCCTGGACACATTCAGCCAATTCGTGTCACAGGGGAAAAATTCCTTCTCGACCCCGGGAAAAGGCGATCAGTCCTAGAACCCTGGATCAAACCCCCTGATCCCTATCCCTAAATTAGGTCCCTATCCCTAAACCTGTTGATCCAGAAGAAGGCGAAAACCCCTGGACACATTCAGCCAATTCGTGTCACAGGGGAAAAATTCCTTCTCGACCCCGGGAAAAGGCGATCAGTCCTAGAACTCTGGATCAAACCCCCTGATCCCTATCCCTAAATTAGGTCCCTATCCCTAAACCTGTTGATCCAGAAGAAGGCGAAAACCCCTGGACACATTCAGCCAATTCGTGTCACAGGGGAAAAATTCCTTCTCGACCCCGGGAAAAGGCGATCGGTCCTAGAACCCTGGATCAAACCCCCTGATCCCTATCCCTAAATTAGGTCCCTATCCCTAAACCTGTTGATCCAGAAGAAGGCGAAAACCCCTGGACACATTCAGCCAATTCGTGTCACAGGGGAAAAAATTCCTTCTCGACCCCGGGAAAAGGCGATCAGTCCTAGAACCCTGGATCAAACCCCCTGATCCCTATCCCTAAATTAGGTCCCTATCCCTAAACCTTGTTGATCCAGAAGAAGGCGAAAACCCCTGGACACATTCAGCCAATTCGTGTCACAGGGGAAAAATTCCTTCTCGACCCCGGGAAAAGGCGATCAGTCCTAGAACTCTGGATCAAACCCCCTGATCCCTATCCCTAAATTAGGTCCCTATCCCTAAACCTGTTGATCCAGAAGAAGGCGAAAACCCCTGGACACATTCAGCCAATTCGTGTCACAGGGGAAAAATTCCTTCTCGACCCCGGGAAAAGGCGATCAGTCCTAGAACTCTGGATCAAACCCCCTGATCCCTATCCCTAAATTAGGTCCCTATCCCTAAACCTGTTGATCCAGAAGAAGGCGAAAACCCCTGGACACATTCAGCCAATTCGTGTCACAGGGGGAAAATTCCTTCTCGACCCCGGGAAAAGGCGATCGGTCCTAGAACCCTGGATCAAACCCCCGGATCCCTATCCCTAAATTAGGTCCCTATCCCTAAACCTGTTGATCCAGAAGAAGGCGAAAACCCCTGGACACATTCAGCCAATTCATGTCACAGGGGAAAAATTCCTTCTCGACCCCGGGAAAAGGCGATCAGTCCTAGAACCCTGGATCAAACCCCCTGATCCCTATCCCTAAATTAGGTCCCTATCCCTAAACCTGTTGATCCAGAAGAAGGCGAAAACCCCTGGACACATTCTGCCAATTCGTGTCACAGGGGAAAAATTCCTTCTCGACCCCGGGAAAAGGCGATCAGTCCTAGAACCCTGGATCAAACCCCCTGATCCCTATCCCTAAATTAGGTCCCTATCCCTAAACCTTGTTGATCCAGAAGAAGGCGAAAACCCCTGGACACATTCAGCCAATTCGTGTCACAGGGGAAAAATTCCTTCTCGACCCCGGGAAAAGGCGATCAGTCCTAGAACTCTGGATCAAACCCCCTGATCCCTATCCCTAAATTAGGTCCCTATCCCTAAACCTGTTGATCCAGAAGAAGACGAAAACCCCTGGACACATTCAGCCAATTCGTGTCACAGGGGAAAAATTCCTTCTCGACCCCGGGAAAAGGCGATCGGTCCTAGAACTCTGGATCAAACCCCCTGATCCCTATCCCTAAATTAGGTCCCTATCCCTAAACCTGTTGATCCAGAAGAAGGCGAAAACCCCTGGACACATTCAGCCAATTCGTGTCACAGGGGAAAAATTCCTTCTCGACCCCGGGAAAAGGCGATCGGTCCTAGAACCCTGGATCAAACCCCCGGATCCCTATCCCTAAATTAGGTCCCTATCCCTAAACCTGTTGATCCAGAAGAAGACGAAAACCCCTGGACACATTCAGCCAATTCGTGTCACAGGGGAAAAATTCCTTCTCGACCCCGGGAAAAGGCGATCAGTCCTAGAACCCTGGATCAAACCCCCTGATCCCTATCCCTAAATTAGGTCCCTATCCCTAAACCTTGTTGATCCAGAAGAAGGCGAAAACCCCTGGACACATTCAGCCAATTCGTGTCACAGGGGAAAAATTCCTTCTCGACCCCGGGAAAAGGCGATCAGTCCTAGAACCCTGGATCAAACCCCCTGATCCCTATCCCTAAATTAGGTCCCTATCCCTAAACCTGTTGATCCAGAAGAAGGCGAAAACCCCTGGACACATTCAGCCAATTCGTGCCACAGAGGAAAAATTCCTTCTCGACCCCGGGAAAAGGCGATCAGTCCTAGAACCCTGGATCAAAACTCCTGATTTCTATATCTAAGTTTTCCAATAATTAATATTGTTATTTTTAATTGTTACTATTGTTATATATTTATTGACTATATTACTACCCTTTAGCCTATTACTATTGCCTAGGTATTAATATTTAATAACTATGACATTTTTTTTTTTTTTTAGATTTGGTTGCTGCTGGTGGTCTTACAGCTTCTTACCATCCTTCACCGGCAGAATGGTTTGAAGAGGATGGTCCAGAGGATGTTCTTCTTTCCTCTCAGGTTGGTGTTCACATACTGGAAGGTGGTTGGCTGGCGGATCTTCTGTCTTCTTCCGGCCTGATGCTGAACTCTTCTCAGGTTCTTGCTCTTCACGTCCAGTTTCACCATCCTCTCTTCTTTTTTCTGCTCCTTGGCGGACTTCTTCTCAGTCATCTCATCCTGCTGTTCCCGGGATGTCTCTGCCTCTTCTCGCTCTCTCTTGGCCTTCTTCACCTTCAGGTCTTCACACAGGTGGCTTGCCATCATCAATGCCGGCTCTGGATCTTCTTCCTCCAGAGGAAAAGGCAGGTATTTCCTCTGAGCTTCTGGGTTGGTCGGCATGAGGCGCTGAGAACAGATTCAGTTACTCGTCTATCAGATGTTCCTTTTAAAACCTTCACATCTATAGACAGAACATGGAGGAATCTGGAGGACAATATGACAGGCAGTAGGATCACTCACCTCCATCTTGAAGATTGGAGATGGGAGGAATTTCATGCAGTAGATGAGACGTTGTTGGTCTCTCTCCTCCACGGTGCGGGGATAAGCTGCAGGGAGAAGACAACCAGATCATGAGTTTACTTCAGATCAGTCTAAACCTCGAGCTTAGATCAAGTTTTCATAGTCGAGTCTTATTACCAAAAATACTCACTTATGAAGGGTGTCAGGCCATAGATGCAGTGCTGGAGGCAGTAGATGTCCTAAAGAGAAGAGAATACAGTAAGTGACCACTTACCACTCCTCATGGATGATAGGACGAGGGGTCAGATTACAATGAAGCCACTTACCTCCATAGAAGTGCGGCCTGCTCTAATCCTGTACTCGTCCAGAATTGGAGAAATCATAGCGCGATCTGTTAACCCATAAAAGAGACTTAGTCACAGATCTGATAAAGGCAGTGAATGTTCTCCCAGGTGTAGGACCCTCGTGATCACACTGATGGCCGGTCCTAAGGGTGGTAATATGGAAGTCCTGGAGAACCTCTTTCATTTCTTCATATATCTTTATAGCAGTCAGTCAGAGATCAGCTTTCTTTATACAGAGCTCCAAATCCATAGGTTAAGCTAATAAACTCTAGCTGCCAGCAGCCTCCACTAGGGGGAGCTGAGGAGCGTCCTGCAGACTGCTTTATTAGTTCTTTGTATGGACAGTTATCAGTAATCTAGTAGTGGCCTCAGGCAGCTGTAATGTAATCATTCAACTTTAAGTCAGAGCAGAGGTTCTGGAGCTTTGTATCAGTAAAACTGAGCTCTGATTGCTATAAATATATAAAGCAATGAATCAGTATCTAAAAATGATAAAAGGCGGACATTCGCTCTACATGGAGGAGGAGGATAATCACATATGAACATGGAGGATACATATGATTATATATAAGATATTTGGACTGTATTTTTGGCTTTGTACATGTAATCATACATTGGGGTTTTACTGGGTATCTGTAGTGGCCCTTATAGCAGAAGGGCCCATATACATAATTATGCACATAACACAGAGGAGAGATTCATGGTGTAAAGGTAAACTGGCTCAGTTGCCCATAGCAACCAATCAGATCGTTCCTTTCATTTTTCAAAGCAGCTATGAAAAATGAAAGGTAGAATCTGATTGGTTGCTATGGGAAACCGAGACAGTTTACCTTTGCCCCAGTTCTGATCCATCTCCCCCATAATGCAGACTGGGTTGTACTGGACCCTATACAGATACATGACAGGTTTATTTCTAAATTCATCCTGCCCAGGAGTCAGGAGTACAGAACTCACCCCCAAAAAGACAGTAAAATACCCCAATTAACAACACTTTATTTTCAGAGCCAGCACATTGTCCCCATTTACAATACTGCAAACAGAAAGCCCCCAATTCCCAGCACAGGACCCTCAATAAACACTACTGGCAGCACGGGGCCTTAACTGACAGAATTTGGGAATCCTGCCCCAGCCACTAGGGGGAGCTCACTACGCCCAGATGTATAACTCCATATACAGCTAGCTCCCCCTAGTGGTGTCTGGGACAGGTAGGATTTAGGATAAATGTGAAGCCTCATGGGAGATGTCAGATGAGGGGTGCGAGATCTCACCGGCGTCCATCTTCACCTCTCGTCGTCCTGTATTGGTCTGAGGACCGCTGACCGTTGGTTTCCTTTCAAGTTCAAATCCAGCGATCCCATTGGCTGCTGAGCAGTGACATCAGGAAGAGGAAATTTAAAGGGACAGGACGCTGTTAACTCACTGCAGTGCATGTCCTGTATGTGAGATATCATGAAGCTGTGGAGATAATCTGCGGGGAACGGCTGCTATCAGCCCTCATATCTCCAGATACGCCCCGAAGCTGGTCTTATAGGGAACTGTCAGTGTGAGTAATAATACAGCATGGATAGTACTGCACTGAAACAGGGGTCAGACCCTCAAAAAGCGAAAATTAAAACAGATATGGCTCTCAGAAGATGACAAGACAAAAATGATTTCATCTTAAAATGCTTTATTTGTGTAAAATTTTAAAAAATAAAACTATGTAAAATTGGTATCTCAGTAATCGTACTGACCAGCAGAATCCAAATAATGTGTAATTTTTCCCGCACGGTTTTCGCCGCAATAACAAACCCCAAAAAAACAATGAGGGATTTGCTGCTTCTTTTTTTATCCTGCTTCCCAAAATCAAAAAAGTTATATGTTCCCCAAAATAGAACCACTGATGATGACAACTCGTTCTACAAAAAAAATAAGCCCTCACGTAGCTCCGTGGAATCTCAATAGATTGAGGTTGGGATAGTGTCTACGAGAAGACTGATAAATTAGGGAGTAGAATATGGATGATATCTTTAGGGTGGAAAAATCACAGCATAGAGTGGTCTTACTGGGAGGAAATGCTCAAGCCCCAAATACTGTAGCGTATTTATAACCGGGGGAGCAGATCCTCCACACTTGATCCGTGCATATACAATGCATATACAATGGAGGATGCCGGCAGCGGACCACATGTACCACAAAAACATCCTAATAATGTGTAAATAGATCACTGCAAATGGTTCACCACACTGATATGCAACTGACAATACAAGGCTAAACCCTCACACTAATGTTAAAAAATTTGATTTTAGCCAATTGTCACCGCCACTTCTGTGAGAAGGTCTGACAGACGTCCTTTTCTACCTCTTGCATGATGTTCTTTGTTTTGGTTTCACTTTGTCATCTCATTTCCTTCTCCCAGGTGTCACCTATTTAGACTAATCCTCTTTCCTTTATATTCCCTCCCATACTGCCTCACTTTGCGGTTTATACTACTTCCTGGATTGAAGTGTTCACTGCTGGAGACTTCTGCTGCTGCTTGTTCAGATAAGTCCTTTCATGTATTGTGTTTCCTTGCTGGCTTGATTCTAGGTGACCCTGACTCCCTCCGTATTAAGTGCAGGGAGCCGGTGGTCGTGTCCCCTCACTATTATAGGGTTTTCAGGTGTCACACAGTCTAGGTACGAGGGCATGCAATCGTCTACCTCTGAGACCCTTGTATGTGCTTAGCAGTCAGGGTTTTATAGGGGTCACCTTTATGCTCCTTAGTTTGGGATCAAGCCAGTCGGATGTTTATCCATAACTTACAGCTATATGCAACATCATCCGTGACACCAATATATTCCTGTCAGGAACATATCAGAGCCCGCACACCCCGGCAAGGTAACTCAGCGTAGCGCGGGACCTACTTATAGTGTGTGAACACTGTCCGATAGGTGCCAAGGTCCGACTCACAGCCAAACTCCCACATACCTCCAAAGTAAGATCACTAACACAATGGGAGGAGGCTGCAAGCCCCACCTATGGCAGGCCATATCTATAGGTTGGGTCATAAATATCTGATCGTGGGGGTCCAACCTAGCATGCCCGCCGATCAGCTTTTTGAAGAGGCTGTGCTTGGTATTGCATTCACTTAAAGAAGACTGAGCTAAACTTAAGCCATTTGACCAATGAAGGTGATATCACTGGCCTTCAAGTCAAACTCCTATTGTCTATCCTAAGGATAGGTCATCAATATCAAATAAGTGAAGAAGGTCATCTGTATTTTCTGCATTCAGGTGCCACCAATTTATCTATGGTACTGAGACTTGTCCTACAAAAACATGCAGTGAGTCACTGCAAATCAGTTTTCTGTGCGTTTCCTGCAAAAAGGATAAATGTGTTTTGGTATGTAATGATCAATTTCAGTATAGAGTTAACAGGTCTTAGCAACCAGTTGCTAGGTGGGGCTGAATACCTCTTCCCATAAGGAGAAGGAGTAAAGTTAGACTTCAGTGTAGTAGTCTAGCCAGGTCACCGAGGCAGCGGGACACAGCCCCAAATAAGACCAGCCAGAAAGAAGCAACATTTAAAGAAAGGAGGCAAAAATATATTTGACCAGCATAAGAGCGTGAAGAGGAGGTGCGTGTAGAAATCCTGTGGAGAAAAGCTGTCTGAATAGGACGTCTGAGTCTCCATAGCCATGTTTCTGGGAGAATAAGTCTTACTGTGCCTGGACACATCTGAGGAGCAGATTGGCCATCTGCATAAATGAAAAATATCCACATCCCGCTGAGGAAATTTTGGAAACGTTTATTGTAAGTACAGCAACCTATGAAAAAGAACACAGTCTGACATTGGAGGCCGCCCTGTGGTTGCATAGTGAAAGAGTAGTGTTGCACCCGTATTTCTAGATGCTTATGCTATGGTCAGCTAGAGAAATGCAGTGTTAGCTAATACTGCAGCCGTGTAACCTGTGAGATCTGAGGAAAGTGCTCTTGTGTAACATCTGCCAGTCCATGCATGCTGAGAGCTGAGACTAATGTACCTGAACTTCATTATTTAGTAAAGAAATACTTGCTTTTATCTTGGCCTCATGATTCCCTGCACACTGTGCCAAAATCATCAGCTAGCAAGGGGACCCTGTCTTGCACCTCACAGCAACCCTCAACACCAAGGGCACCCCAACTGATACCAGGCAGAAGAACCCCAAAACTAGGGAGTACCCCGAAGGGAGTAAAATGTATGTCCTTCTTACTACACAGTCCAGGGAGTTTAAGAACCGTGAGCAGTTCTACTCACATTCTCCACACACGCCCCTGCTGCTCACTGAAATATAGCCGTGCAAGGTATAGAAAAAATATCACTGTTCTGCCCAGCAGAGTTTGAATTTAATTCTATTTCACGTCAGCCAGGGTTTACTATTGCTGTAGTTATTAGTTTGATAATAGCACCATCTAGCGGTCTTAAAAATGTACTACACCTTGTTTTTCTGTTAATAAAGATTATTGTATTGTGGGAGGTGCAAAGCATTGTGGGACTGTAATGCATGCTGGGAACGAGAAGCCCAGTCTCCAGTCTTCATGTTACAGGACATCAGCAGTGCTGTCTCCTGCATATCTCCTTTTCAAACCCCACCATCCTTGTGCCAGCATATCTGGTAGGACATCTAACTTTGTCTCAGGGATATTGTGTTATGCAGTGCTGTTTAGCTAGGTATAAGTGTTACTTAGGGAAAGAGGTTGTAACTGTTAGATGCTAGACATGCAATTCATGTACGGGCAGCATTTTGGACATTTGCCCAGTGTTAATGTAATGTTATAATACATGCCGTTCTATGCTTTCTGCTGATACATGTTATGCTTTATACTTATACCAGTTCTTGTATTCTTATAGTTTTACCAATCAATTGATCAATGACATCAAATACTCCTGTTTTGCCGATAAATAAGTTAGACTACAGAGAACAGTCCTCTTATTTGGAAGAGAGGAATGGTTTATACTGAATGTCAGACTGCACACTGTGTGAACGTGTATAAAGACAGAACAATCACATTCACCTGGAGGTGGAGATTTCAGTCAGATAAGTAATATAACGTATGTAGACAGTGACTCTACCAGCAGAATAGTGAGTGCAGCTCTGGAGTATAATACAGGATGTAACTCAGGATCAGTACAGGATAAGTAATGTATGTACACAGTGACTGCACCAGCAGAATAGTGAGTGCAGCTCTGGAGTATAATACAGGATGTAGCTCAGGTCCAGTACAGGATAAGTAATATATGTACACAGTGACTGCACCAGCAGAATAGTGAGTGCAGCTCTGGAGTATAATACAGGATGTAACTCAGGATTAGTACAGGATAAGTAATGTATGTACACAGTGACTGCACCAGCAGAATAGTGAGTGCAGCTCTGGAGTATAATACAGGATGTAACTCAGGATCAGTACAGAATAAGTAATGTATGTACACAGTGACTGCACCAGCAGAATAGTGAGTGCAGCTCTGGAATATAATACAGGATGTAACTCAGGTCCAGTATAGGATAAGTAATGTAATGTATGTACACAGTGACTGCACCAGCAGAATAGTGAGAGCAGCTCTGGAGTATAATACAGGATAAGTAATGTATGTACACAGTGACTCCACCAGCAGAATAGTGAGTGCAGCTCTGGGGTATAATACAGGATGTAACCCAGGATCAGTACAGGATAAGTAATGTATGTACTCAGTGACTCCACCAGCAGAATAGTGAATGCAGCTCTGGGGTATAATACAGGATGTAACCCAGGATCAGTACAGGATAAGTAATGTATGTACACAGTGACTCCACCAGCAGAATAGTGAGTGCAGCTCTGGAGTATAATACAGGATGTAACGCGGGATCAGTACATGATAAGTAATGTATGTACACAGTGACTGCACCAGCAGAATAGTGAGTGCAGCTCTGGAGTATAATACAGGATGTAACTCAGGATCAGTACAGGATAAGTAATGTATGTACACAGTGACTGCACCAGCAGAATAGTGAGTGCAGCTCTGGAGTATAATACAGGATGTAACCCAGGATCAGTACAGGATAAGTAATGTATGTACTCAGTGACTCCACCAGCAGAATAGTGAATGCAGCTCTGGGGTATAATACAGGATGTAACCCAGGATCAGTACAGGATAAGTAATGTATGTACACAGTGACTCCACCAGCAGAATAGTGAGTGCAGCTCTGGAGTATAATACAGGATGTAACGCGGGATTAGTACAGGATAAGTAATGTATGTACACAGTGACTGCACCAGCAGAATAGTGAGTGCAGCTCTGGAGTATAATACAGGATGTAACCTAGGATCAGTACAGGATAAGTAATGTATGTACACGGTGACTCCACCAGCAGAACAGTGAGTGCAGCTCTGGAGTATAATACAGGATGTAACCTAGGATCAGTACAGGATAAGTAATGTATGTACACGGTGACTCCACCAGCAGAATAGTGAGTGCAGCTCTGGAGTATAATACAGGATGTAACTCAGGATCAGTACAGGATAAGTAATGTATGTACACAGTGACTGCACCAGCAGAATAGTGAGTGCAGCTCTGGAGTATAATACAGGATGTAACCCAGGATCAGTACAGGATAAGTAATGTATGTACTCAGTGACTCCACCAGCAGAATAGTGAATGCAGCTCTGGGGTATAATACAGGTTTTAACTCAGGATCAGTACAGGATAAGTAATGTATGTACACAGTGACTGCACCAGCAGAATAGTGAGTGCAGCTCTGGAGTATAATACAGGATGTAACTCAGGATCAGTACAGGATAAGTAATGTATGTACACAGTGACTGCACCAGCAGAATAGTGAGTGCAGCTCTGGAGTATAATACAGGATGTAACGCGGGATCAGGACAGGATAAGTAATGTATGTACACAGTGACTGCACCAGCAGAATAGTGAGTGCAGCTCTGGAGTATAATACAGGATGTAACCTAGGATCAGTACAGGATAAGTAATGTATGTACACGGTGACTCCACCAGCAGAACAGTGAGTGCAGCTCTGGAGTATAATACAGGATGTAACCTAGGATCAGTACAGGATAAGTAATGTATGTACACAGTGACTGCACCAGCAGAATAGTGAGTGCAGCTCTGGAGTATAATACAGGATGTAGCTCAGGTCCAGTACAGGATAAGTAATATATGTACACAGTGACTGCACCAGCAGAATAGTGAGTGCAGCTCTGGAGTATAATACAGGATGTAACTCAGGATTAGTACAGGATAAGTAATGTATGTACACAGTGACTGCACCAGCAGAATAGTGAGTGCAGCTCTGGAGTATAATACAGGATGTAACTCAGGATCAGTACAGGATAAGTAATGTATGTACACAGTGACTGCACCAGCAGAATAGTGAGTGCAGCTCTGGAGTATAGTACAGGATGTAACTCAGGATCAGTACAGGATAAGTAATGTATGTACACAGTGACTGCACCAGCAGAATAGTGAGTGCAGCTCTGGAGTATAGTACAGGATGTAACTCAGGATCAGTATAGGATAAGTAATGTAATGTATGAACACGGTGACTCCACCAGCAGAATAGTGAGTGCAACTGTAGAGCATAATCCAGGTGATAACATTTCTCCACTTTCTTGGTAGATTATTTTTGGATACTAATATTGTAGTAATCTAGTCCTATTTTGATTAACACATGGAATATAAAGCTACAGACAACAGAATTTTTATTTAAATTTAATAAATTCAATGTTGTGTACAAAAATCCAAAAATACTCTAAAAATTCATCTTCTCCTGATTATACTTCTGAAATCCCCAGCAATCACTGTATATTCTGGAGATACATCTTTGCAGTGGCCACTGCAGGGGAAATGGGGTACTACATGCTGGCCTTTCAAATGATAGTAAAGATGACTGTTCTGAATTGGACCTGACAGATAATCAAATATTATTGTACATTCATAGAAAAATATATGGCATTTACAAGTAAAGGTAGAGAGATCAAAAAATTAAAGGGGTTTTCTCGGAATTAAATACTGATGCCGTATCCTCAGAGAAGATCTTCAGATTGGTGGAGGTCCAACTCCTGCATTCTCACTGATCAGCTGCTTGAAGTGACCTCTTCATACTTATATAGTGACCGTGCTTGGTATTTCAGCTCAGTCCCATTCTCTTGGCCATGTAAATGGTGGATGTGGCCCAAAGAAGAGGCCAACAGCTGATCGGTGGCAGGATTTCGACCTCCACCTTCTATAAATGAGCGATCCCAAAGATAGCTCATCAATATTTAATTAAATTTTTATTTGGGTGGGAAAATATTTGACAACTTGTCCTTTGTCGAACATCTTGGTTGCTCTATGGTGACGGCATGGTCGGATTTGAAAACTAATGAGCGCCAGCCAATGATATCGCCCCCTCTTGACTGCTTCATGAATCTCTGTAGGTCCCTTGCGGTCAGTGCTGAACTCCAGATGTTAACGTTTGTTATCTCAGCCACATCTGTTCTCAGCTTGACTTTCTTCTGCCCAATGATGATATCCTGCGCGTGAAAAGCACTTTGTTTGCTGCCCCCTAGCAGTAAAATCTCATGTTCCTTTCCATCCAGCAACAACACAAACTTTCCGGTTCGAAAATTAAATGTCACACAGATGTCGACCCACGTTTTAGAGTCGGCGAAACTGAATTGTTTATATTGGTTTTTATATTTAATGTACAATTTGTCTTGAGAAGCAGTCACGAGAAATCGGGCGGCGCTGTCTTCTGAGTTGGGAACCGCTACAACCAATGTCTGCTCCGTTAGGCTTTTGCAGGATTTTAGGCATAGGGTAAAAGCGGTGAAGTGTTTTGTTGCCGGAATAAGCCGCACATGGTCGACGCGCCTCTTGTAGAAGGAGAACGCTTTGCCATTCATGTCTGTAAAGGAAGAAGACCATAGATTATATGTAGTACCTCATTCCTACAGCCTGCTACTGTCTCTAATGGGTAACAGTATTGTCCTTTTTGTATTTATTCCAGGTCCTCCTATACTGTGCATTGATAATATTGCTATGTAACTGTTATGTTCATGTAATGTGCCCGATTAGCCAGCAGGTGGCAGTGTATCTGGCAGAGTGAGACCTTCGGATAGAATGGAACTTACCATTCCATTCTCCCCTTTTGGGCAGAAGTGGGCTAGTCCTGTTGCCTACCAAGGGAAGGGTTGCAGGAAACCATGGTCAGTTTAGATTCGACAGTGGAGCTGAGAAGACATGAAAGATGTAGCAGTAAGGGGAAGGGTCCCCCTCCTGCAGCAGGAGTTTAGCATAGCAGAAGTATAAAGCAGAATATTCAAGTTTGCCTTCCAGTTTATTCCAAAACCTGCTGGAACCAAGAGAAAGACCGAATATTGTCTGGATGCAAGTTTATTCAAGTAAGGCCTCATGCACACGGCCGTTAGTTTGGTCCGCATCCGAGCCGCAGTTTTGGCGGCTCGGATGCGGACCCATTCACTTCAATGGGGCCGCAAAAAATGCGGACAGCACTCTGTGTGGTCCGCAAAAAAATATAACCTGTCCTATTCTTGTCCGCGTTTTTGCGGACCGCAAAACACACAACGGTCATGTGCATGAGGCCTAAAGCTGTTGAACTTTCACCAAGTCTGGACTCGACTTGACTTATTCTCCACCTCCTACAACTCTCCCCTTTATTGCTCCAGAGCCTAACCCTGGGGATCGACAGTATCCAGGTAGGAGCACTGTGACACACACAGAGACTTTTAAGGCTGCACCATTCGGCATTCCTATAACCCTGTAACACGATTGGCCCTGGGGGCGGCACGTTGCATATATGCCAGTGTGATCTAAAATAGAATTAAAGGGGAACTGGTCACGTAGAATCAGAGATCGCTACGATCATGGGCCTTCTATAGGCTCCGATGCTCAACCCAGCAAAATCACTGTGTGTCGCTCAGTTCTTATGGCCATCTGGGCCATGACATGTGGTAGGACTTAAGTGGTTGTTCATTCTGGGAGGCCTTTTGCATAGATCCATCCACCCATACCACTGGACTTGCAGTGGGAAGCATATTTACCTGCTCTCTGCTTCTGCGTTTTGGCTCCTTTGTTCCACCGCTGTTGTGTGTCAACATTCGGTTTGACGTTCGTCTTATGACACATCACTGCTACAGCCAGTCATTGGCTGCAGTAGTCAAACTGGAGGTTGACATGCAGAGACTGGAGAGCAGCAGCAAAGGGCCAAAGAAGCCAGGGGCCAGCATCCGGAGCAGGTAAGTATGCTTCCCTCCTAAGGTCTAGCGGCGTGGGACCTTAAAAGTGCCCAAAAAGTCTCCCAGGGTGAACAACCCCTTTATTTAGAAGACATCACAAGGGCCATAGACAGCAATACTGGTAGTGGCTGAACTGGATGTTAACGTAGAGACTGGAGAGCAGCAGTGGAGGACGAGGACGGAATAAGCTGGGGCCCAGCGGCCAGGAGCAGGTAAGTATGCTTCCCTCCCTCAGGTCCAGTGTTGGTGGGGAGTCTAGTGGAGTGAAGGGGGGGGGGGGGGTCTGCCCGAAAGGCACTCCTCCCAGAGTAAACCACCCTTTTAATTTGAAAAAGTCCCAAGGGCTATAGACAGCAATACTATAGTAATGCAGTTTATGGTATAAGCGATCAAAGTCTCCTAGGAGACTAAAAATAAAGGTAAAAAAGTAAAACTTTTCAAAAATTAAAAAAGAAGTATTCAAAATGCAAAAAAAATAGACAATAAAACATTACTGGCATCTCCATGGCCAAAAACTTTCAGACTATTAAGGTTTAAAAAATATGTATTCTGCAGAAAAAAAATGTTTAATATCTAATTTGCTATATTTTGGTCACCTCGCCCACTCCGAATTTTTTATAAGAAATTATCAAAAGTTTGCATGCGTCCCGAAATGGTACCAATAAAAAACTACAGCTTGCCCCACAAAAAACAAGCCCTCATACAGCTCTGTAGGAAATATAAAAAAAGTTTTGTTTAAAAGTAGTAAAGCATAAGAAAAAATATCTAAACTTGGTATCCATATAATCATATCGACTGGCAGAATAAAAGTACATTTTTAGAAAACCAATAGGGCAAAGGCAGAATTGGGAGATTTTTCTTTTTTAATTTCACTTCACAAACATTTTTTTTTTTCTGTTTTGTAGCTTTTCAGTACTTGATATGGTAAATTAAATAATACCATTATAACCAGCCCTTATAACAGTAAAAAAGTTATGGTTCTTGGACGGCAGGGAGGAAAAATGAAAACGGATTTTTGTTTTGTTTTTTACAGCTTTAAGGGGTTAAAATGTGCTAAATACAGCCAGAAGGTGGCAGTAAAACCTCATATTTTTGAACGTGCTCCTGTTTTATGCCACAGTCACAAATAAAGATGCAGCCTCAAGGTTACTATAATCATATAAGAATTAGGCCAGTTTCACACTTAATATGGATGAATGTCCTGGCCCGACCACAGGGTTACTGACTCATAGGTCTCTGTGACGTCGTGGAGATGAACTCTCATCTACTTGTGAATAAACTTTGTGCCTCAAGCTATTTGTAGCCCATACTTACCAACCTTTTAGTTGGTAAATTCGGGCCATATAAGCCGCACCCCTGGGAATACCCCAAACCTGCCTGTGAATGCCCATTTATAGGCAGGGTTAACATAAGCCCTGTCCATTTCTGCTTGGGGCTGCCCAAATTTGCTGGGACTCTGAAAATTAGGGACAGTCCCGGCAAATTCAGGACTGTTGGGAACTATGCTGTATACAATTTGGTGACACTATCCCTTTAACTCACCAATCTGTCCCTGAATTCCAGGGACAATTGTAAGGAAAAAGAACCAGATTATCCTCTTCATCTCCTGGAACAAAAGAACAAAAATCATTAAAAACATAGGTAGGTAAATATATATTTATCACATACTGCTCTTTTAGAACCTTAGCTTGCTCTAAAAGACCACCTGAGTACTTTGTATGGTACTGAGCCTTAAAGGGGTTGGCCTATCTCGTACTTTGGTGGCATATCGCTAGGATATACCACCAATGGTTGATGGGTGCAGGTCTTACCTCTGGGACCTAGAATGGGGCCACCAAAGAGGAGAGCACACCGCACATGTGGTCTCCATTTACTTCTATAGGTCTTCCGAAGATGAGCCGAGTAAGTGCGCTTGGCTATTTCTGGCCAACTCTCCATTAACCTCTATGTGAGTGCTCGGCAATTTTCGGCACTCCTTATAGATGTAAAGGGAGAGTAGCTTCCCTTGCCCGCTGCACTCTCCATTCACCTTGGGGCTGTACTAGAGATAGCTGCAGTTTTGGGACCCTCACCTATTGGAAATTGGTAGTATATCCTAGCGATATGCTACCAATGTGTGAGATAGACCAACCACTTTAAAGGCATTTTCCAGGATCCAGCAGGCCCCCAAAAATTCCACGTAATTACACATGACTCACCCATGAAAGAAAGTTTCGAATACACTTACTGTCTCAAAGTTGCATGGATCGCCTATTTAGAAATCCGGTCATGTGATGCACCTCTTCTAAAATCGTGCTTCTGCCAAAGTCATGTCCTTTACCAGGTTTCCACTGTAGTCTATGGCCTGGGCCATCACTTCTGCATCCCACGATGGAAGGGCCAGAGCTAATCCTCTTCATGTGCGTAGACATGGTGGATTCAGGAGTTTGCTCATGAGCCAGGGAGAAGAATAGTTCTGGCCCCACCCACGACAGAAGTGACTTCTCATTCATAAACAAGAGCGGAAACCTGGTAAAGGATGCAATGTTAGCAGATGCAAGGAACTTCATGTGCCTGAGTTCCCAAAGCGATCGATCTACTCAACTTTCTTCTATAGGCAAGACATGAGTAATTAAGGTGGGTTTGTGGGGTCTGCTGGGTCATGGAAACCCCCTTTAAGAGTGCTGTCTAGTTTTATGTACATAATACCTAACCCCTTAAAGGGGTATTCTAGTAAAAAAAACAAGTTATCTGCTATTCACTAGATAGGGCATACCTGTCACGGTAGGTGAGGGAAGGGAAGCAAACCAAATATAACAAAAGCAACAAAACACCAGGCTAGGCCCCAAAGCTTGGGAACAGGGAAAGGTCACCATCTGACAATCCCTAAGTCTTTCACTGACTGCTGACAACATGAGCAAATCCTAAAGGTGGAAATGCTCATGCGCTGGAACCTAAGTCTAGCTGAAACTGAAACAAACCCTCAGCTAGGGAGCTGGAGATAAGACAACCGGTTCCTAGCACTTGGTGCAGGAACCAGCGTCTTCCTGAGGCCTCGCCAAAACACACAGCAAAAGAGAAAGAATAGGACTTAGCATAAGATGGACGGGGAGCAGGAGATCCAACAAACACCAGCTGAGAACTCCAGAAGCAAATATAAACCGCAAGGACTATAGTGAGAGGCGGGTATAAATAGCACCATTAAATAGATAATGAGCAGAACCTGTGGGGAGGTGGGATCCTGCCCAACAACACAACAAAAAGAAACAGAACATTCTGTCAGATAGACTCACGTGTAGCAAGTCTGTCAGATCTTCTCAGGCCTCTCACAGGGCAGGGGCGTGACAATACCTGTTTAATCCATGGGGGTCCAGAAACTGGGACCGCCACCGATCATGAATAATTTTTTTTTTTTCATTTTATCTCGCCGAGAGCCATAACTTTTTTATTTTTCCATCAATGTAGACATAGGAGAGCTTATTTTTTGTGGGCTAAGTTGAATTTTTCTATGGCATCATTATAGGGTATATATAACTGGTTGACTAGTTTGTATTGACTCTTTTTGGGGGAGAATGCGCCAGAATTACTTATTAACTTTTTATTATTGTTGTAGGTAGGGGTGAATCAATAAAAAAAGAATTCTACCGCAGCATTTTGTGCTTTTTTATGTTACTCACTGTACTGTGAACATATTTTTTTAGTCCCATTCGGGGAATTCACAATCTGATCACTCCGTATACCAAAGCATTTTTGCCTACCTATTCGCTGTCCCTTCGACACAACCTAATAGCCATATAGCCGTGAAAGGCTTGGGGGTCTTTGTTAGGCCACCGGCTGCTATGACAACCATTGGCACCACATAGTCACATCACAGGCATAGTTGCTTGCCAACAGTTCAGAATTTTCAGGAATGCTCCCTAATTTTCAGAGTCAGTCCCTGCAAATTCAGGCTGTCCAGGCTGAAAATGGGTGGGATTATTTAACCCCATCCATAAGTGGGAAAACTATTGTGAGTTTGGGGCGTTTCCAGGGGTTGTGCTTACAATATCCAAATTTGCCAACTACAATGTTAGTAACTAGGCACGGGATGCCAATGTAGTTGGTAACTATGCACGGGATGCCAATGTAGTGTCTGAAGAGTGAACCCCCTCTGTCTACCTACCTACATGTCCAGTCACATTTGACCACGGCATGTAAAGAGTTAATTCAGTGGCATCTTTCCTTGTGAATTCTGGGCTGAGTAGCACTGCACAGCGCTGATACTTTGCAAATCCAACTGTTATTTATTACATGGCGCTAAATAGATGACAGGGACTGCGCCAATGTTTAAACTTGTTCCTTAAGTAGTTAAAGGGGAGTGTCAGGTGTTTAATATTGATGATCTATCCTCAGGATAGGTCATCAATATCTGATTGGTGGGGGTCCAACACCCAGCACCCCTTCTAATCAGCTGTTTGGTCCCATGGCCTTGGCGCAGCTCATTGAGCTGCAATACCAAACACAGCCACTATACAATGGATGGCGCCGTGCTTGGTAAAATCACAGGAGAACCGCAGCTTCTTCAAACAACTGATCAGTGGGGATTCCGAGTGATCTTGAGGAGAGGTCATCAATATTAAACATCTGGAAAGCCACCCAACCATTTTATCATATTATACATTTATGGAATATTTTTAAGATAAATGTATTTTGGTAGGCTCTTTAAGGATCAAGATGTCTGGTCGTTGAGACTCTCACCAGAACCAGAAAGCTATTGACACGCTCTGTCTTTTGAGGAGACCACAAAGGTCAAATCACTTTATTTTAGCGATCAGAGGGGGATTTAGGTGGTGTGGACCTCTGCAGATCGCACATTTGTGCATTACTCTAAATGTTGTAAAGTGAGAAAAAACCCTTTTAAAGGAAAACACCAACCTATGATATTTCTCCATGCGTCTTAAAGGACATATAATGCAGTTTTGCAAATAATCTTGATTACAAATATCGTACTGTTTTATTTCTACAGCCTCCATGCTTCCATGGTAACAGACTACAAAACAAATCTTCTGTAGTCTGATCCTTTACTTTTTCCTAATTTTACATTTGGCGGAGCATGAAGAAAAAGTGGGCAAATGGAGATGAACGTTCCTTAGTAGAACATAGGGAAAGAAAGTAACTGTCTGGAGACAACCACTTAAATGTCTACTATAATATTTATATTATTCTGGCTGCCAGCACATCTGCATTCAAGTTCATCTGAATTCTTACATCTAGTTTTGAACTTGAAGGGGTTTTCTGGGGTTAAGATACTGATGACCTATCCTTAGGATAGGTTCATCAATATAAGATAGGTGGGGGGGCCGATACTTGGCATCAGCTAATTTCAGGAGTCATGACCACTGGAACTAAAACTATGTATGGTGTCATAAGCAGACCGTTTTGTAGTGGCCATTCCTGGTTGCTGCGGCTCAGCTTCCATCCATGTGGACAACCTGGTGTCCAGGAGCACTAGGTTGTATGACCAACGCCTAACAATGCAGATAATATAATCGTTACCTCAGTTCTCTGGCTCGTTCTCTTGTGTCTTAACGTTCTGAGTACAGTTCTGTATGCTGTGTAGCTTTTTATATTGGGTCAGCGCTCTTCATTGGTCAGGCGCCAGTCATGGTAGTTTATCTCCTTTCTGGTAAAATGTGCTCCATTTCTAAATTACTTAAGATATCATTAACTAGGAGAATACTTGAGATAAGATTAGGCCAAACATGACTCCATCAACTATACAAATGGTATCGGCTCAGGTAACGCACAAATGTACATTTCACAGAGTAGACACGTGTGGGCTTTGTTTTCTTAAAGGAGCACTCAATCTATAACATAAGCTTGAAGAGAATCATAGACAGGGGTGTAACCAGAAAATTCAGCAAGCATTTGAGAGAGGAGATCTACTACATCACATTCTAGAGTCAGGATGACTTCTTCTATATATAACGTTGCCAGGGCAGACTGGGAACCTAAAGTCATCCTGAAAAAAAAAAAAAGTGGCCCCATGTTGTGACTGGGTCCAAATTGACAGAAATCGGGGCAACGCGAATAGGCCAGGTCAGCAATACCATAGTGCAAAATACTGTTCCTGCAGAATCATATACCACAGAGCAGCACATATATTGCCCCAAAAGTTGTCCCTCTGCTGTGGCCATCATAAGCTACAATTTTCTGTCCTCCTCCTCAGTTGTCTCTGATTAGGAGCTTAGGAGGTGAGATGTGGGCCAAGGCAGATGAATAAGGAGGGCCTGTGCGGTCGCTGGTCAGTACCTGAATACCTGATTCTCAAAGCGTTAATTGCTGCTGAGAGCTCATTATGTACCCTGCCAGCGGCCCCCCCGTGGAAAATTACCCTGTAAGGTCTATGGCCAATACGCCCCTGAACATTGCCATATAGTGCCTAAATATTACCACCATACAGTGCCTGAGAACAGTAACAAAAATGCAATAAAAAACAAAAAAGAAGCACAAAGCGTAGAACTGCTACTAACAGGACATCCAATGCCGATTGGGTTTTTCAACTGGACAGGTTCTGCAGGAGGCACAAAACTCAGAAAGAGTCTACAACGGTCTGCTGCATGCACTATCTCCCCCAACGTGTCACGTAACAGTGCACAGAAGAACGTCTAAAACAGGTTTATTAAAGCAGGAAACAAAGCGTTTCGGGGACCCTGACAAAGAGGCTTGTTTGGCCCAGAAATTCAAATTGAACCTGACTAAGGGGCACTTTTGGCCTTAAAACAGCGGATAGCCCCCATTCAGTTGTCTGTCAGGAGTTTTCCTCCACAGTGGATAGCCCCCATTCAGTTGTGTGTCAGGAGTTTTCCTCCACAGTGGATAGCCCCAATTCAGTTGTCTGTCAGGAGTTATCCTCCACAGTGGATAGCCCCCATTCAGTTGTCTGTCAGGAGTTATTGTCCACAGTGGATAGCCCCCATTCAGTTGTCTGTCAGGAGTTTTTGTCCACAGTGGATAGCCCCCATTCAGTTGTGTGTCAGGAGTTTTCCTCCACAGTGGATAGCCCCATTCTGTTGATCTGTCAGGAGTTTTCCTCCACAGTGGATAGCCCCCATTCAGTTGTCTGGCAGGAGATTTCCTCCACAGTGGATTGCCCCCATTCAGTTGTCTGTCAGGAGTATTCCTCCACAGCGGATAGCCCCCATTCAGTTTTCTGTCAGGAGTTTTCCTACACAGTGGATAGCCCCCATTCAGTTGTGGGACAGGAGTTTTCCTCCACAGTGGATAGCCCCCATTCAGTTGTCTGTCAGGAGTTATCCTCCACAGTGGATAGCCCCCTTTCAGTTGTCTGTCAGGAGTTATTGTCCACAGTGGATAGCCCCCATTCATTTGTCTGTCAGGAGTTTTCCTCCACAGTGTATAGACCCCATTCAGTTGTCTGTCAGGAGCTTTTCTCCACAGTGGATAGCCCCCATTCAGTTGTCTGTCATGAGTTATTGTCCACAGTGGATAGCCCCCATTCAGTTGTCTGTCAGGAGTTATCCTCCACAGTGGATAGCCCCCATTCAGTTGTCTGTCAGGAGTTATCCTCTACAGTGGATAGCCCCCATTCAGTTGGTCTGTCAGGAGTTTTCCTCCACAGTGGATAGCCCCCATTCAGTTGTCTGTCAGGAGTTATCCTCCACAGTGGATAGCCCCCATTCAGTTGTCTGACAGGAGTTATCCTCTACAGTGGATAGCCCCCATTCAGTTGTCTGTCAGGAGTTATCCTCCACAGTGGGATAGCCCCCATTCAGTTGTCTGGCAGGAGATTTCCTCCACAGTGGATAGCCCCCATTCAGTTGTCTGTCAGGAGTTATCCTCCACAGTGGATAGCCCCCATTCAGTTGTCTGTCAGGAGTTATCCTCTACAGTGGATAGCCCCCATTCAGTTGTCTGTCAGGAGTTATCCTCCACAGTGGATAGCCCCCATTCAGTTGTCTGGCAGGAGATTTCCTCCACAGTGGATAGCCCCCATTCAGTTGTCTGTCAGGAGTTTTCCTCCACAGCGGATAGCCCCCATTCAGTTGTCTGTCAGGAGTTTTCCTCCACACTGGATAGCCCCCATTCAGTTGTGTGACAGGAGTTTTCCTCCACAGTGATAAGCCCCCATTCAGTTGTCTGTCAGGAGTTATCATCCACAGTGGATAGCCCCCCTTTCAGTTGTCTGTCAGGAGTTATTGTCCACAGTGGATAGCCCCCATTCATTTGTCTGTCAGGAGTTTTCCTCCCACAGTGTATAGCCCCCATTCAGTTGTCTGTCAGGAGTTATCCTCTACAGTGGATAGCCCCCATTCAGTTGTCTGTCAGGAGTTTTCCTCCACAGTGGATAGCCCCCATTCAGTTGTCTGTCAGGAGTTATCCTCCACAGTGGATAGCCCCCATTCAGTTGTCTGTCAGGAGTTATCCTCTACAGTGGATAGCCCCCATTCAGTTGTCTGTCAGGAGTTTTCCTCCACAGTGGATAGCCCCCATTCAGTTGTCTGTCAGGAGTTTTCCTCCACAGCAGATAGCCCCCCCATTCAGTTGTCTGTCAGAAGCTTTCCTCACAGTGGATAGCCCCCATTCAGTTGTCTGTCAGAAGTTATCTGTTGCGGAGGAAACTCCTGACAGGCAACTGAATGGGGGTTATCCACTGTGGAGAATAAACTCCTGACAGACAACTGAATAGGCGGCTATCTGAGGTGGAGGATAACTGCTGATAGACCCAACTGAATGGGGGCTATCCACTGTGGATAAAAACTCCTGACAGACAACTGAATGGGGGCTATCTGAGGTGGAGGATAACTGCTGATAGACAATCATGAATGGGGCTATCCACTGTGGAGAAAACTCCTGACACACAACTGAATGGGGGCTATCCACTGTGGAGAATAACTCCTGACAGACAACTGAATGGGGGCTATCCAAAGTTAAAGGAAAACTCCTGACAGGCAATTGAATGGGGGCTATCCACTGTGGAGGAAAACTGCTGATAGACAACTCAATAGGGGCTATAGACTGTGGAGGAAAACTCCTGACAGTTAACTGAATGGGGGCTAATCCACTGTGGATGAAGACTCCTGACAGGCAATTGAATGGGGGTTATCCATTGTGTAGGAAAACTCCTGACAGACAACTGCATGGGGGCTATCCACTGTTGGAGGATAACTGCTGATAGGCAACTGAATGAGGGCTATCCACTGTGGAGGAAAACTTCTGGGCAACAATTGAAAATCATGACCTATTATTTGGCCTAATGACCAGTGTAAAAAGTGCAGGATTATATAATTTTTTTTAAACAATAATGACATGGGAAAATTAAAAATAAACACCAAAAAGTCAAAAAAAAAATTAATAAAATACGTTTAAATAGGACCTTTAACTAGAATAAAAATTCTAAAACTAAGCATACAGACATGGAGAGCGGCGCCCAGGGATCTCTCTGCACTTATTAGTATCCCTGGGTGCCGCATCCGTTCTCCGGTATAGGCTCCGGTATCTTCATTTGTTCGGCTCAACTGGGTGGAGCCTGCCGGCGTCTCCTTCTCCCAGGCTGTAGCGCTGGCCACTCGCAGCGCTCAGCTCATAGCCTGAGAATTTTTTTTCCCTCTCAGGCTATGAGCTGAGCGCTGCGATTGGCCAGCGCTACATCCTGGGAGAAGGAGACGCCGGCAGGCTCCACCCAGTTGAGGCCGAACATATGAAGATACCGGAGCCTCTACCGGGGAGAACGGAGCGGCGCCCAGGGATAATAGTAAGTGCAGGGAGATCCCTGGGCGCCGCTCTCCATGTTTGTATGCTTAGTTTAGATTTTTTTATTCTAGTGAAGGTCCTCTTTAACTAAAAACATGATTTACACAATAGGTCATTTTCTGAAGACACATTCAAAGGGTTTTTCTGGGAGTTAAATTTTGATGAATTATTCTCAGGATAGGTAATTAATATCAGATCGGTGGGGGGGGGTCCAACATGTAGCACCTCTGCCGATCAACTTTTTGAAGCGCCCATAGGGCTCGGGCAGATTGGTAGTTAAGAAATTTCCTAGATCTTGATTTTTTTGGCATTAATCAGAGTTCATGTATAAAATAATGAAGGAAACAGTGTTTTCTGAAAGGTTGGGATTTTTTGGTCATGCTGTTTTCTTGTGACTCCAGTTTTTGGCACTGAGGAACATGGTGGATGCACATAGAGAATGCTACCATGTGAAGTGTCTGTGTTCATTAAAGCATCCAAGGAACTGAGATATCCCAGGACTTCATTACCACCTTTTACACCACTAGGAGGACTTTTTCCAGTACTACAGACTGTGCAGTCTGGACCAAGGAATATGATGCAACCATTAGCAGGTAGCTTGGCACTTAGAAGTTGTGGTTTTCTAGGTGGGATCATTGTTTATTGGGTTATACATCATGATACATAAAATATAATATTGACTTGCCTCCATCCAGCAATTCTAGAGAAGAATCAACATCACTGTGTGATAAGTGCAGGAATACATTGTTTGTAAAGGGCCATGTAATCTTCTGGAACCTGTCCAGATTCACCAACAGGAGGACATGTGGAGTTTACAGAATGACAGCACTTACACAGTCACGTAGTGCCTCTACAGCCAATATGCCTATCAATGTATAGAATATTATAAATTTATATAATGTATCCTCAGTGAGCTGATGGAGGGTTAAAGCATAGGAGTTTTCATGATGAGTTCCTCAATGTCCTACAATATCACGCTACCTATCACTCAGTAGAGCCCAAGAATTACTGTTGATGAAAGCTGGAGTTTTTTCACTGGGGGGAACACTCTAACTACTAGCTTAGTCCTGTAATTATAATACCCTATACTTGTTGATGCCCCCTCAAGCACCTAGCATTTGGTCACCATGCCCTCCCAGATGCCCCCGTTGGCCCCATGCCTGAGGAATTGTTCTTTCTTCTAGACGTAGTGGATGTCCGTTTGTTATGATAACTGGTCTAGTGTAAAGATCTAGTTTTGCCTCTTCCTCTAGAGAGGGGATCAGCAACCTCCAGCTGTTCTAAAACTACAATTGCCAGAATCCTCTTTTCACTTCTGTGGGAATTACAAGAACGGTTCGAGTAAGTTTGATTGCTGGGAGTTGTAGTTTCGCAGCAGGTTGGAGTGCCAAAGGTTGCTGATCCCTGCTCTAGAGTCTTCGCTCTAGACTAAATAATCTTCATTTTGGTTACATTACTTGGTACTGCAGCCAGAAGGCGAGTATTGTCAATGGGGTGCTTGGTAGCTTGGTAGCTGAATAAAGTCATTAATGCTGCTGTTCTTCCTTTTTGTGGGTGATGTTCCCTTCCACTGGTAACCAGGACATGTTAGCTATGTTGGCTGCCACACCAGAGTATCAGCAGATTTCATCAGGGTCTATTTATTTTTTGGTTTGACTTGCAATTTAATGTTCTGTAGATGAAGGGTAGGCCCAAGGTACCTCAGTCTGACCACCATGTTAGCACCATTCCAACCAGAGATGGGCACAAAACCAACAGCATCTTCTCTATGTTACTTAGGGGCCCATTCAAATGGTCATTTCCGATCATTGCCCGCTCGTTCAACTCAATCTACATGCAGCATCATCCCTTCTGCATACGGATGATGATCCTACTATGATTGCTCATCCTCCGTACAGTTCGATTGTTTGACATGCTGCTGACAAAATGAGGATGAGTGATTCACCCGATGAACATGCGTTTGCTCATTCATGTGTGATCAGCAGTCCCTTCAAACATGGAAATTATCAAGAATGCGTGTTAATAGGAACATTTATCCCTGATTCTTTATTGGCCTGGTCCTCGGGCCCTGTAAAAAAACATTACTACAGGTTCTTTGTATCTTTTTTGGCAATATGTGGTCCAGTAGAATCCAATTTGTTGACCTCCAACAATGAACATTTTTAAACAGAAGGTGTACATCAAGAGCACATGCTCACAGGTTTGGCCTATTCTTTGAGATACCAACCTCAAACCCAATCCACCACCAACAATCAAGGACAGGGCAGTCAGTGGCGGCTATCATGCTCTTGATTTTTCTTATACAGTTACATAACAGGAGTATGTGGCTCTTTCTCATAAACCTCATGTACATTACTAAAGGTGTGACTGTCTCAATAAAATAAATATAAAAGCTAAAATAAATAATCTCTAAATCTTTTTCTTCATACATTGTCTACATTCTCATATACCGGGAGGCACACAGTATGCACATATTAGGACTATACTGGGTGAGCAGCACAGACTGAACTTCTTTCCATAGTTTTGGAGACAATTGAGGTATGTTCCTGAGGCCTCTGGGTGTATGGTAAGACATGGTGGGCTAATTCACTGGAATATGAGGGCACTAAATTGTGAAGGAATGTAATATTTATACTGTACATAGTTATCAAAGCATTTACTTCATAGATAAGGAAAGAAAGTTTATGAGACATTTTTCATGGACAACCTCCTGGCCATTAATGGACAAGATTGTTTGTTTGGGACAGCTTCTGTTGGGAGGTGACATCTCTTGGCCTTTAGCTTCAGCAATCACTGCTGGGACCCCCATGAAAATGGAACCATGAAGTTTTTGGATCAATCCAAGGGATCAAGGGGAAGAATCGGGTTTGTATCTTTTTATAGTTACATTGGTTTCCTTAATAAAGCTCCCCATATTTCAAAAACTTACTGATATGTTTAATGGTGATAGATTGTTTATGAAAAATTAGATTGTGGTACTCACTGGTGACAAGGACTAATGTGAGTAAATAAACTTGGCGTACAACTTTGTAGAATATGCCAATGCTACATTGACAAAAAATGCAAAAATTAAGGGCTCGTCTTGCCAGTATTTTTTTATTTAAAAAAAAAAATGAAAGAAATGATATGCACCTTACTGATCCCCCACTAATCTCTTTCTACTTCCAGGTCCCCTGCCTTTCTCTATTTCCTGGTCCCTCTCTCCATGGAAATGTAACCACCTAGGCAACTCACTGGCTGTGGGTGGTTCAAGAGGATCAGGAAGTAGAGAACCAGTTGGGGGCCTCAGGATGTGTTGAAACAGGAGGGCCAGGGGGTTTGTGAGGTGAGTTCATCTTGGCATTGATTGGGGGTTGGTGATGTGAATGATTTTTTTTTTTTTTTTTTTTAAGCCACTGACAACTACTTTAATGTCATTTGTATTTTAAAATAGAAACACCTAGAGATCTTAATGTCTGGAATCCAGCCATTATTAATCAAGTATTCCCATGTTCTTTCTGCAGTCCTAGTTTACAGAGAGCAATGGACTAGGGTTCATTGTACCCACCAGAAAAAACATGTTCTAAGGTTCCACCTAGGATAAATCATATAAGGTTTATAAGTTATTTGGGAATCCCATCTTAAAGGGTAAATGTCATGATTTAATAAAAAAATGAATTTTCGCATATGTTACTGCTGCAGCAGCATTATGCATAAAGCAATCTTTAGTTTCTTCACATACCACTGTTTTCCTTGAGTTTTTCCCTTAGTTAAACATGGCTCTTCTGCCAGTTCTCTGAGGCCAAAACCGCCTTCCCTCACTTCCTATACACACTTGCTGTAGCCAGCAGCTCCCTGCCAGCCAATCAGATTGGATTACTGAGAGACACGCCTCCTCTGTTATGTTCTAAACTAAAGTAGTTGTTGAGTTGACTAGAGTCAGAACGTTAACCCACTACTGGTGAATGAGTGTGTCCAATGTACCTCAGGCTTATTTAAAAAAAATATATATACTGTATATATAAGAATGCTCATTAGTGGCTCTGATATCTTTGGAACATGCCGTGGGCAATGTGGTCATGGAGCAGATGTATTCATTTTTTTTTTGTCTTTTTTTAGTCCTAAAGACCCGTTTAGTTATTATTGACAGCTGTGATGGGTGTTTTAAAAGGAGACTTTTAGAGTATTAGGTAACAGGAAGCATTTCCCTGCACTTTGTGCCTCTATCCTGGGATTATCTACATGAGGGAATGTTTTTTTTTTTTGTTTCCATAGGGAACTTCTAAATCTCTCATCATATGTGTGCATGAAAATGTACACTGCCTGGCCAAAAAAAAGGTCACGCACTCTAATATTTCGTCGGTAACTCCTAAATATATCATCATATGTGTACATGAAATGTACACTGCCTGGCCAAAAAAAAAAATTTCGTTATAGACCACCTTTAGCTTTGATTACGGCACGCCACTCGCGGTGGCATCATTTCCACAAGCTTCTGCCATGTCTCGACATTTATTTTCTGTCCAGCATTGCATTAACTTGTCCCCAAGTTCTTATACTGGGAGATTTTGACCACTGCCCAAGTCTCACCAACACCATCCCAAAGGTTCTCAATGGGGTTCAGGTCTGGACCTGAAATGATGTCTCTTTCTTCCTGAACACTCTTTCACAATTTGAGCCCAATGAATCCTGGCATTGTCATCTTAAGCATAGTCACATGCCATTAGGGAAGAAAATAAATCAATTGATGGATTAACCTGGTCATTCAGATGATTCAGGTAGTCCGCTGACCTCATTCTTTGGGCACATTACGTTGCTGAACATAGACCTGACCAACTGGTAGGCTTTTACTTATTTTGAATCCAGTTGGTGACCTTTTTTTTGGCCAGGCAGTGTAATATTCTCATTGTCCCAAAAAAAACAGAACATAGGACCATGATGTACATAACTAATCTAAAAAAAGTATTTTTTGGGGTTGCCTTCTTCTGTAATATTAAAAATCTATTCCAGGAAGAAGCTAAACCACTGTGTTCTGTACAGTCATCATAGCAGCTTCCTGTTGACAAAACCTTGTGAGTTCACAGAAAAACCAAAGTAAAATATTGGGAACCCCCTAAACTTACCTCCTCAAGTCTGCATGTTTAATTGCAATGATGTAGGCAGAACTTGGTTGGCAACAATATTCAGGCCTAAGATGCCTATTATTTCTTCTGTGGCCTTTCTACACTTCACAATCATCAAACGCTAGATTTTCATCTTTGGTTCCACCAGTAGAGGTCAGGTCAGCCTTTCTGGATAAACATACGGAAAAACCTTCATTGCATGTATGTTCTACTGATGAGCCACTCCACAAATTGTTACAGATCCACTGTTACAGATCAAGACAGATCAGTGGCAGTGTGGAACCACTGTGCCAAGTAACCGGTTTGATGTTGGGCCAAACCCTAAAGGTGTCATCCCGGTATTCACCATTTAACCTCCTATACAGCGATGTGGACTTTGCGGCAGGTTAGCAACCAGGCCGATAACTCATGGAATTGCCCTGGTATACTTAGCAGCTGATATTCAGAGTCAGTAACTCTAGTGCAGACACCTGGAGGCACAGGAATCAGAAATGTACCAACCACAGGCAGAGTCAGAACCGGGACCAAGACTAGAATGTAGGTCTCTGGGTTCCAGAAAGCACACACAAACAGACAGACTGAAAGTAGAGCAGGAACACTAGACTTTGATGACAAAACCTAAACAGAACAAAACTGAGACTAAACAAGCAGGGCTACAAGAGAGACTATGGCAGGAACTCAGTCAGGATCAGGTCAGACAGGACAATCAGACAAAGAATAGAGGTACAGACTAGCAAGGACTGGACAGGCAAAACAGAACAGAAAGCAGATACAGGAACCGCTGCTTCTGTTCAGCCAAGGGGTGGGATAGACAGACAGAACACATAGCTGAGCTCATTAGCCCAAAACACACACCGGTATACACAAACAGAAATAGGACACTAACCCCTACAAGGCACACAGAACACACAGCAAGTAAGAGATCATTAACCTCCTGCCTTCCTGAACAGAGAGAAGATACAAACACAAAGATCATGTTCACACCAACAAGTATCCGCGGTCAGTTACGCCTAAGACAGGGGCCTATGTGCATTTGCCACACTGAAACATGGTCCTAGATACACACCCACTCGGCATACAATGGACCACGGTGAACAGATATCATAACACAGATCAGAGCAAAGTCATTGAAGATCCAGCATAGGAAAATACTTTTTGAAAGGAAGCAACCGACCTATGTTTACAGGCAAATATATTTTTTTACTAGTATTGAGGAAAAAAGTTTCTCTAGATTTTGGTTCATTTAATTACAGTTCAATAAGATTTTAAACAGAGATGGCAAGATTTCCAAAAATTTGTTTCGTCCATTTCATCCAAATTGGGCAAAAAATTAGATTAGAGTACGAATCAATTTTACCCAAATTGAAACTGTTTTTAAATGCCTGAAAATCTTCTCTCTCTCTTCCTCTCTGTCCAAAAAGATGCTGAAGAAATTCAGATTTTACAGAATCAGATAAAAAAATAAAAAATTGGCTCAAATTTAAATTCGCTCATCTCCAATTTGAAATATTACTGAAAATATCAGTGACATCTCAAGTGATATATGCTAAATGATGATTGGGATAATATAATTAAATATCCACATTCGCGTCTTCTTGTAGGATATGGAGCCCATGATTGTTCTACTGGTTGTTGCAAGTTTTTCTGGCATCTTGGGTCAGACAGGTAGGTTGAAATCGGGCATCTTCAAAGTTCATCATGGCAAGTAAATAATGCATATTGTATAACAGTCAACAGTATATATACATAAGAGAGGGTCAGTAGAGAAGATCAAGAAGGAGTTCATGTTGTGGTGGTTTATATCACCAGTATCTTTTGTAGGACATTTCCTTTCCCTATTTTTTTTACATTGCAGTGCCCATAGAGAGTAAACTCTGTGCGTAGGGCTATTACAACAATCTGATCTCCATGAAACCTAGAGAAAATTCCAACTAGGTGGCATAATTTTACCTATAGCATCCCCCTCCCTTTCCCTGAGGTCCTCGGCAGGCCCTAGGATTTGTGAGTCCCTAGCTAGTCAACAGGTTAGTTCTCTAGATAATACTAGCTGATGAAAAAGGGTTGTAACTCAGAGAAGGGTGAAATGAGGTCAGTAAGAGTGAAAGTTGACATGGATAGTCGGGCAAAGACAGATGGGGACCAGGGTTATGGTGTAAACATGGTCGGGAAGCCAAGGAAAAGAGAAGAGAAAGAGTAATCAAGAGGAACAACGTGTATGATACAACTGCATTAGGAAAGTAGACTGGCACGCCACAGTTCAGTAATTGTATAGTAGCAGAGGCGGGTATGTGGTACATGGTGGACGATGCTACTTAGTCCAGTGTAGAAAGGATTTACCGGTAAATACTGAGTGCTTTCAACTTTGATGGGCCACCAGATGTCCTGCACCTTTCTGCCAGCTTGGCTAAATGGAAAAATAGTTGGCACTAGAGTGCACATAGGTAAGAAACACTAGTTAAGTTGGCAACCTCAAGGTGAGCCTTGGTGAAAGATAATACCTTAGGTCACTGATATATCATGTTCTGTATTAACCATGATTACCTGTTCCAATACAGATATGGCTTGCAAGTCGTTCATTTTCTCCAAGAACTACAGTTTTCCTGTAGAACTCACATATGAAGGGGATGGAAGCCAGCTTTTGACGTTCACCGCCTGTCTAAGGTCTTGCACAAAAATGACTGAGAGCATCATGTTCAGTATCCTGAGTGGACTCCGATACGACTATTTCTTTAGCATTCTTGGTGGAGGTCCTGATGCCAACACTGGTCTTATTTGGGTGGAAGGACAAAGAGTGGATGTTAATTTTCCAACCGATGACACAAGGTCAAGTAGAAGTATCTGTCTGAGTTGGGATTCTCCTAATGGTGAGATGGTGCTCTGGGTCAATGGAAAGATAACTGAGAAGAAACAATTTAAGAAGGAAGGAATAAAGTACATTGATCCTAGGATATTTATTGGACCAGGACAAATTTTCCTAGGTGGTAAACCAATGTTAGAAGTGGGGGAGGTCACAGATGTCCATGTGTGGAACAGAGTGCTGAATCCACAGGACATTGAGGATTATTATCATAATAAGAAAGGAAAAGTTGGTAACATAATTAATTGGAGGGCTCTAAAATATGATGGAGCTGAAGGGGATTTCATCATTGGTCCATTTCGGTGTAAATCTTAGAGGTCCTCAACTAATATGTATTTTTCGTAAAATCTGATTAATAATGCAAGTTGAGATGGAGGATATCATGCCATGATTACTCCTATGTTCACTTCACACTACTGTTTGAGGACTGTGTGATGCTTTCTAGTGTTTTTGACAAGAATGATAGTCTGCAGTGTTATTCTTGCCGTCAAGAACACTGGAACCCACATTAAAGTCAAAAGGGTTCATCAGTGTCCAATTAGATCTATTGAAAAAAAACATTCTGTCTTAAGGTCTCCATTTTTTAAAAGAAGCCTTGAACCTGAGGCTGGACATACACATTAAGTAACTGTTGGACAAAGAAGAGTTTAGCCAGAAGCTTTCTCTCCCAACATCCCCACCAATACACATGTTTATTTGGCTAGGGCGTGCATACTGCCCAATCCTTATATCCCCCGACATATGCCATGAGAGGAGAGCCAGGAGACCCCCATAAACATTAGATGTTTGGTCGACTTCTATCACATGTGTATGACCATCTTAAAAGGGTTATCCAACTTTGGCAGCCTTTCTGGCTGTGCCCCACCTCACTGGAGCTATGAAGGGAAGCATGTTTCCCTCCTCAGGGGAAATGCCACTGCTGCGGTCAGTCATTGGCTGCATCAGCAAATGTGACCCCTGTCCAGTACAGAAGTTTACAAGACTACAGTGGTGGACCAAAAGAACTGCAACACAGTTGCAGAGAGCAGATAAGTATGCTTCATTCCTCGGGTCCGGTGAGGTGGGGGAGGCCAGAAAGACTGCCAAATTTGGTCGAACCCTTCAGTAGAGTGAAATTCCAGCTTTAAAGGGGTACACCATTGGGACTATTCCAAAGGCATCTAATACAGTGATCAACAGTTTGCCATGGGTTCTGCTACTGTGAAACCTGGTGGTCAGCTGTTACGTACAGGAAAAAGTGTCCAAGTAATGGAACCACCTCTCTTAAATCTAGTGATTTGAGACCTACAGGTTACACTCTTCTCACCTCACCTTTAAAGCCTCTGTCTGGATTATTGTCCAGCTTATACCTCGGCTGGAATTCTCTAATCTAATCTGCAGTATAGACACATCGTTGTATATGTCGCCCATAGCTTCCCATTATAAAAAAAATACTCCATATTTGAAAAATTTATTTTAATATGGGATAATTGGAAACCCCCTCATTGGGATTTTGCCTTCTTCTGGATCAACACAATAGAATTATAGGTTGAACTAGGTGGACTTGTGTCTAGTTCAACCTCTCCCAAACAAGCCTGGTGTACGCCAACAGGACACATTTTGGTCGAAGAGGCCCTATTGATATGTTCAGTATTTGTTTCCCTGGTTCAGACGCCAAACAGACATGAAGGACATCATGTGAACATATCCCTACCATGGATATGTTGCCTAATAGGTAGAGTGTATCTTAAGGTGGACATACACGTGAGGATGCTCTTGATTGACATCTATGTTCCCAGTCTTGGTTCATCCAAACATGCATGCTACTGTAGGTCAGTAAGGAGATAAGCGGCTGCCTCACACACACTGCTTACCCTTCTTCAAAATAAAGCATCTAATAGGTTAAAAAAATCCATCATATGTGTTTGGATCCTGTTGAAGAAAATCATCTAATGTGTCTTTCCAGTTGAACATGTCCTATTGCAGCCGATTGTGGATTTAAAGTAGACAGTCCCCAAGGATATACATTAATTGTGTAATTCAGGAGGCTGGTCCCTCATTTAGGACCCTTATCTATGAACCAGAATGGTTACAAGAGTGTATCTCACTCTGGAGGACCCGTCCTGTCCTACATTTTACAGACAACTCATCTATTTGAATGGACAAGATGTAATGCTTTATTTTGCCTGTGGTCAAACTGAGCAGACACTTTGTGATCTGCTCATTGTCAAGGGGCTGCCCAAGATGGAGAACCCTCTTTAAGTTAATTATAATTAAGACATGATAATTTGTGAGTTCTGCAGAAGAACCTTTAAGAAACACAGTAAAGATACATAAAATATTAGACTTACTAGTAGACAGCCTCCCAGTGCTCTCTGAGATCCATCACTGATGACAATCAATGACCAGGCCATCTTCTGTGAATCTGCATAAAGAGCTGTATCGGGAGACCTCTGGGCTAAGGAGAAATTCATTAAGAGATTTTTTACAAGCCCTGGTTGTGTTAAGACCTTAAGTAGGTAACATAAATCCTATGTGGAATGTCCCCGGGGAGCTTAGTGTCCTGCAGACCTCCACAGTCAGCCCTCACGCTGCTCATTTCATGCAGGGCCTTTTGCCTGTCACTGGCGATGACTTGTTCAAGATGGATTAGAACATAATGACTTTTCCTACAATGAATAATAGGCCGCACTCTGCGCCCCAGAGGTGGCACTATGACTGTATCTGTGGGGGAGCCAGCGTCCAGACCGAAATGGGAGAGAAAAGAAAGAAATGGGAATATCTATCTATCTATCTATCTATCTATCTATCTATCTATCTATCTATCTATCTCATATCTATCTATCTATCTATCTATCTATCTATCTATCTATCTATCTATCTATCTATTATCTATCTATCATCTATCTATCTATCTCATATCTATCTATCTATCTCATATCTATCTATCTATCTATCTATCTATCTATCTATCTCATATCTATCTATCTATCTATCTCATATCTATCTATCTATCTATCTATCTATCTATCTATCTATCTATCTATCTATCTATCTATCTATCTATCTATCTATCTATCTATCTATCTATCTATCTATCTCATATCTATCTATCTCATATCTATCTATCTATCTATCTATCTATCTAATATCTATCTATCTATCTATCTATCTCATATCTATCTATCTATCTATCTATCTATCTATCTATCTATCTATCTATCTATCTATCTATCTATCTATCTATCTATCTATCTATCTATCTATCTCATATCTATCTATCTATCTCATATCTATCTATCTATCTATCTATCTCATATCTATCTATCTATCTATCTATCTATCTATCTATCTATCTATCTATCTATCTATCTATCTATCTATCTCATATCTATCTATCTCATATCTATCTATCCCATATCTATCTATCTATCTATCTATCTCATATCTATCTATCCCATATCTATCTATCTATCTATCTATCTATCTATCTATCTATCTATCTATCCCATATCTATCTATCTATCTATCTATCTATCTATCTATCTATCTCATATCTATCTATCTCATATCTATCTATCTATCTATCTATCTATCTATCTATCTATCTATCTATCCAGGGGCAGACATGTCATGTGTGCAGCTTGCAGATATCCATTATATTACATGTAAGGTACGGAGATAATTCATTTCATATCTCCTAATTACTGGTGGATGAATAGAAGGACATAAGGGGCGCTCTGTGATGAGCTCAGTGGAATCAAGGGCTGAAATATCTTCTCTGGATTCTGGAGCATCTTCTCTTAGAACTCTGCATTGACCATCCTTATATTATTCCTTCTGGAAATGCATAAAGAAATCGGCAGCAGGACACTACTATTCCCCTTATCAGACTGTGTAGGGACAGACAAAGGGACTGGTAACATCCCGTTGTCAATTTATTCACAATTTCCAGGAGGAATAACAGATGAACAGCAGACAAAGACTTGTTTGATCTTGGGAAATACAAGAATTTACTCGATTGAGATTCAGATTGTTAGAAAAGTGGACAAGAACACGGACAGCAATAGGCTAGAAGGAAGACCTCCTTTACAGAGCACTTTCCTACAATTCCATGGTGTTTCCGGAAATAATATATCTCCTCATTGATCTTCTAGCTCTGAAGACCTTGAGGGCAGATGACTCAGCTCCGAATATGCGTAAGACCTTGGGGCATAGATTTTATTTAAAGAGGACCCGTCCCTATTCTTGATAGGTCTCCATAAAATAACTATTCTGGAACGTTTTTTTCCCTCAACCCTCTGAACTGTTCCAATGGCGTGGTGCACGTGTCGAGGGTCAGCGTCCCCGGAACAAATATGGAGATAAGACCGGCACTCACTGGTAAGTTGCACCTTCTTTTTGCTTTTATTGTCATATAATAAATACAATTGTGACGCGTTTTGGCTCAAGACATGAGCCTTTCTCAAACACAATTCATCACAACAAAACTGGATTTAAATAACCCGCCAGTCACAGGATAGGAAGTCAGGTTGTCATGGAAATCACATACACAAAATCCACATCAGGGAAAAAAAACATGAATGAAAGAAAGAAAAAGGTGAAAAAAAGTAAACAAAGTGAAAAAATAAATAAAAAAACGCAAATAGAAAACACAAAAGGAAAAAAGGAGAAAAAAAGAAGAAAAAAGAAACAACTATCGTCTATTAGTTCACATATCCTTTGTTCTTGGATTGATAGGATGCCGACCCTGGATGCGCGCGCCGCGGAGTGCCGGCTGATATATCTTCTGTGGATTTTGTATATGTGATTTCCATGACAACCTGACTTCATATCCTGTGACTGGCGGGTTATTTACATCCAGTTTTGTTGTGATGAATTGTGTTTGAGAAAGGCTCATGTCTTGAGCCGAAACGCGTCACAATTGTATTTATTATGTGGCAACTTACCAGTGAGTGCCGATCTTATCTTCATATCTATCCTCAGGTAGGGCATAATATAAGATCGGTGGGGTCGGACACTCCGCACCCCCAATCTTAATATACTTTAGAAGAGTTTTCCAAAGGACTTAGATATTGATGACCTATAATGGGGTTATCAAACCAATCCCGAGGAAAGGCCTTCAATATCTAATTCCCAGAAACACCCTCTAAAGCTCTTCTGAAATGTAAAGTTTTTGATAGAACAGCTAATGTGGTCACCTAGGGCCAGACACAAGTAAAATGAGGGTCCTGTAGTGCACTAAATTAGGGCACCACTGTTCTCCAAATAATGGGTTCTTACAGGTACGTTTATGGCTTTGGCTTTTTTGGTGGTACCAAGGAGGCCCAAGCAGAATTAGAACTTCATACCAGGGTCAGCTCACATTTCTGGTAGTTAAAGGGTTTTTTTCATACAAAATCCACTAGATCGTTGGGACCACCATCATAGCTAGAATGGGCCACCACAGTCACCTACAGCCCCATGACCACAACCAGGAGAAGTTGGATGGAGAAGTGGTCAAGAATGCACTTGTAAGGAGGCCTCTTGAAGGACCTGTAGCACAAGCATCTCCTGGTATACTTCACCTGAAGAAGTCGCTGTCCCTCCCCTACTATTGGCCCAGGACACCATGATTTGAGTGGACACAGCGTAATGCATAATTTCTCCTGTGGGGATGCTGCAGAAAAATAAAAATCTTACAGTACTGCCAGCGTTTCTTCATGGATTACAGTTATTAAGATTGGGGGTCCAAACAAGGGGACACTAATCATCAATAAGCAGGAATAAGAAATTTGTATTAACATCTACTGGGCAACTAAAATGAAAATTAGGCCTTGTGACAATAAAGTTGTCTTTGGTTGCCCCTAGCAGCCAATCAGAGCTCAGCTTTCATTTTCCCAAAGCAGTTTAAGAAATGAAAGCTGAGCGTTGATTGGTTACTATGGTCAACATAGACAGTTTAGACAATAAATGAAGCCTACTGTTGCCCATAACCACCATCATGGCACAGCTTTCATTTTATATTCTGCTCCTGAAAAATGAAAGCAAGCCCTGTGATTGGTTGGTATTGGCCACTGGCCATTGTATCCTGACCGCAGGTGTACGAGATGGCCTTGTCCCTCATTACCTTCCCTTATGGGTTCCCCTGACTCAGAATTCTCTAATTGTTAACATATGGCGTCATGAAAGCCTTTCATTTGCAAAAATTGGCTCTAAGGCATGCACAGTGATGAATGGCTGCCAGTCTGCCGTGATGGAGATGTCTTCTTACATGTTGTCAATCAGTTCTCTCCAGTCACAAGGCTTCAATTATGAAATCCAGACCTGATAAGATGATCTCAGATATCAACTTCATCAAGATGGCTGACATATTGAGGGCAGCCATCTAAATGAGAGCAGGGCAGCTGCGGGAGCATACGTTCCTTAGGGTACAACCATATTGTGTGGCCCTATAGGGTCCAATCCCACTCCATATGGCACCCAGTCCCCACACAGTAATAGTGCCCCTTTATGCCCCCCATACAGTAAGGATAATAGTTCTTGAGGAGTAAGGATAGAACTTAGTGCCACCCCACACAATAGTGAGGACCTTTGGTGCCCTTCAAACAGTATTGGTGCCCCTGATACAGTAAAAGATGCCTTTTTAGTGCCCCCAACATATTATGATGGCCCTCATAATTGGCCCCCACACAGGGTGATGTCTCTAAAAGTAGCTCCCATAAGTGGCCCTAAGTGATGCCTCCTTAGTATGAATTGAATACATTCATTACCCACATTCCCATGACAAACATGTCGGCTCCGCTCTCCCCGTCTGGGCTACCCATGGCTGGTACAATATCATCACGGCGCCAGCGCTCCTTGCTTCACCAATGTATTCAACTGTAGTCTGCGTCCTGAGGATGCAGATACCGTTGAGCTCAGGACAAGCAGCAGGCCTCCTGTTTTCCTGGATCGGGGATGTTGGGGGCCTGATATTACACTTTAATTGGTGGGGGTGGGGTTATATGTAACAACTACTGAGGCATGTATGTGCAGTATTAGCACTGGTGCATCATGGGAATAGCTGTGCCGCTACATTGATGTAACTCTTAAAGGGGTTGAATGAGATTAGAAAAACATGTCCGCCTTCTTCCAGAAATAGCGTAGCTCTTGCCCAAGGGCTCCATTTTAATAGAGCTAAGCTGCAATACAAGATATAGCCCATACACAAAAGTGGCGCTGTATCTAGAAGAAAGCAGCCATGTTTAATTCTAGTTGCTCCTCTCAAAGAACATGCTAGAAGACCTCCAAGATTTTGCAGGCCCATGTAGACGCAGCTGGTTCCAATCTTCATCCTCCTCCTTCTGGATATCCCCGAATCTAGGAAACAATTACACATACGTGGGTTTGTAACATGGTCTCGTCAGGCAAGTGAACTCTTCCTTTAAATTAACCCCGTAGAGGTCTTCACGATTTGACGTAATGTAAGAATCATAAAGATCTAAGAAATGATTCATGTGAAGAGGTATGTGTAGTCTCCATAAACAAACCTCTCCAGGACGGTATCCTCCCGCGGGCCCCTGCTGTTATGGAGATACTCATGCCCTCGGGGAACCCTGCTTGCTGCTACTCAAGGCCTAAAAATGATAAAAGTTAGATTAACCATTTCATGTCTGGTTCCCTTTGATTTGACCGTAGTAGGGCCAGAAACTCTAAATTCAAGCTGGATTTCCTTCTCCCTTCAATACATTTTGAGAACTAGGTATCATATATGCAATGGTTCATAAAGGGGTTGACCAGCCTAGGAATCGAAAAAACCCCCAAGTGCCTAACATCAAAGCAAATGTGACCTCTGAGGGCCTATGATTGGCTGAGGTTGGTCAAGCCACTTTCTGGTCCACAGACAGACCACAGAAAGGTGTATTTTTTATGGGAAATCTAGCCATATTGGAGTTTTCAGCTCCTAGACCGGACAACCTCTTTAATTAAAGCTTTTAGAACAATATAGTTAACAAAATGTATGTGCTTTACAGGACTCGACTGCACTTAAAGGGGTTTTTCCTCCCCTTTTATTAGAAGAGGTCCCTCTATAAGCAGCAGATTACAGGTGTACTGTGCTGGGGACCCTCAACGATTATCAAGTTTTTAATTTCCCTACAGGATAAATTAAGCTTTGCACAGTTACTCATGAAATCAATGGATGTTCTGTGTATGTATGACATGTTGGGTCCTCCAGATTGAGTGACGCTCTATGGCAGCGCCCACAATAAATGAGGGCTATAAACTCGATTTCCTAAGGAGCATTGGGAGCTGTTGCCTGTGTTAAGCAGGTTGAGACAGTACCTGCTGGAAAAGGACTGGCCAGAGTGCAGAGTGGCTGATGCCTGGAGGTCTACCGAAGGCCAGACCTCCAACCTGAGTAGGTTGGGTAAACTGGTGGGTAAAAATAGGGACTGTGAAAAAGTACTACTCCTCCTCCTGAGTGGTGGTAAGCAAGTAGTGAACAAGGCAATCTCTGTGCAAACGGATGAGTTTATTACTTCTGAAAGCTATTGTTGCCACATTTAAAGAGGTTGTCCAGTTGGGCTAACTAAAAAGAGATAGTCAACCTTGCCAGTTCCCCGCCTTTTTCATTTTTATGCTTACCTAGTCATTCCTGATCCAGCCTCAACACACATGAAATACCTGAAGATGCCTAGCAATCACTGGCAGCAGTGGTGACCTGCCTCAACAGGAGGCAGAGACTATCTAGACCAGGGTAAGCATCCATATGAGGCGTCAGGGGATTGGTGATTTGAGGGTCACTGTCCCTTCTCTTATTTTCTTAGCCCACTTTAAGCCCCCGGACAACATCTTTAAGTTTAAGAGATGGTACCCACTTCAGTAGTACTTGGACTAGAGCGGTTTTAATATAATTTGGTTAGGTGCTTCAGTCTGGTGTTACTCAGCATAAATGTGAAGTGGACATTGCACACACGTCAGGAACCATGAAGATTGTAGCCATGATGAGTCATGGAGGTGTAGAAGCATTTCCCATTCTGGTGCAACTCTGCAAGGTAAGCATAAGCAGGTCTTGGCAGACAGTAAACCCACAGCAGCACATCGGGATGGCTAAGAGCCAATGTCACTTTGGTGCAAATTGGTGAGAACTCAGGAGGCCCCTCAACCCAAGTATCACTCAGCATAGGAGCTCTCCATAAGGTAACCCCTGGTACCACTCAGCATAGTCATGCCATTATTTGTTCTTCTGCAAAAGGTCTATTTCAATTACGCATATAGCACCAGTGTATTCAGTCACATCAGTCCATGTCCCAGTGGAGCTCACAATCTAATTTCCCCCTTTCCGGCAGACATAGATGGCATAATTTATTGGACATTAGTGTCATGGTTGTAATTGTGCAATTGTGACATGTCTTTATCAGTCAGATGAGAAATGACTGTCACATGCTGAGATATACTGAGCCAAATTCAGTTTAAAAGTTATGTAACCTCAATAATGTTAGCATTAACCCATTAAGGTGCCCCAACAATTGGAAAGCATAACCCATACAACAGTGTCACTCTTGAAGGGTCCTCAAACCACAGTTAGGGGCTATGTCCTATACGCAGCATCCAGCGGAAAAGCACAATTTTATAGTGAAAGAACCCAGTCTGCCAAAGCTGTTTAGTCAATCAGCATCAGAAGAGTCCATATGATGGAGGCTTTTAAAGGGTTGTTCAGCCCTTTTGGTAAAATATAACCTCATTTTTATCACTTCCCTACTGTTTTAAACACTTCCCCTGGTCCACCTCTGATCTTTTCTTCCTGCAATGACATGACGATCTGACCTGTGAATGTTACAGCCAATCAGTGGCCACAGCGATGATCTCAACTTCACCGCTACAAGCCAATGATTACCTGTGATGGTGCCATGTTGAGCCTAGTGAGGAGCAACAGACACTGGCAAGGGACCAGAAGCGATGGAATCAAAGGTGCAGAAGATCAGTAAAGACATTATTAATTCTTGATTGATTCTGATTTGTGATCATTACAACCAATCAATGGCCACAGAGGTGACCTCAATGGTGTTGACCAGTCACCGCTACAGCCACCGATTAGCTGCAGTGGTCAAATGTCGAGTCTGGTTAGGAGGAACAGAGACTGGTGCGAGGTACCGTAGAAGCGATAGCATCTGAGTGCAGAGAACTGGGGCAAAGTCAGCATAGTCCTCGATCTGATTACAAACCAATCAATGGCCACAGAGGTGACCTCAATGGTGTTGACCAGTCACCGCTACAGCCACCCGATTAGCTGCAGTGGTCAAATGTTGAGTCTGGTTAGGAGGAACAAAGACTGGCGAGGAACCGGAGAAGCAATAGCATCTGAGTGGCAGAGAACTGGCAAAGTCAGCATTAGTCCTCGATCTGATTACAACCAATCAATGGCCACAGAGGTGACCTCAATGGCATTGACACGTCACCACTACAGCCACATGTTGAGCCTGGCGAGGAGGAACAGAGACTGGCAAGGGACTAGAGAAGTAATAGTGGTCTGAGTGGCAGGGGATCTGTAAAGTTAGCATTAATCCTCGATCTACTTGTGACCATTACAACGAATCAATGGCCATAGAAGTGACCTCAGTGGTTTTTACATGTCACTGCTACAGCCAGCAATTATCTTCCAGTGGTCAAATGTCAAGCCTCGTCAGGAGGGACTAGAGACTGGCAAGGGACCAGAGAACTAATGGCCGCAGAGGTGACTTAAATAGGATGAACCCGTCACTGCTACAGGCAGTGATTAGCTGCAGTGTCAAATGTCAAGCCTCATCAGGAGGAAAGGAGAATGGAAGGGACCAGAGAAGCGATGGCCACAGAGGTGACTCAGTGGTGTTGACCTGTCACGGCTACAGCCAGCAATAAGCTGCAGTGGTCAAATGTCAAGTCTCGTGAGGAGGAACACAGACTGGCAAGGGACTGGAGAAGCGACGGCATCAGAAGTGGTATGACATTGGTAAAGTCAACATTAATCCTTTCATTATTTTACACCATTGTAAGCTGTTTTCATGGGGTTGGGCATCACCTGAAAGTGCCCACTGCTCTAATACTGCCTGGGCATGGTATAGGTGACCTTGTTTCCAAATGCCTTTACCCTTGGTCTATAGATGCTTTGAACCTGATCCTGTATGACAGGCATGCCGATTCGCTGGAGTGTTTTATCAGCCAATCATTATGTGCGCCCATCTGCGCAATTTATACAAAATCCATCACAGACTGACGGTTCTCCTCGCTTCTAAAAAAAAAATATTATGTACTAATTTTTGTACTAATATTTTTGTATTTTTTAGTCATTTTTTTAATAAATGTTTGGTTCCTGTAAGAACCGGTGACTGTACACAATTTTTGAGCTTGGCCGGCAAAGATTTATCAGTCATCGTTACCGGTCACATCAGATGTAAAGCTCTACGTCTACGGCCCAATCATGACAAACCGCAATTAAAGGGCTACACTCTGTTATATCCTAATTACTTTTCTATGGAGCTACAAGAGTTTCAGCCTTGACACAATGGAGAGCTGTATAGCTTCCCCCCATCTCCTACCTCCCTCCACTTTCCTTCTCCCCCCACCTCAAATACCTCCCCCTTGTGCAGTGCTTTGTATGCCAGCAATCAGATCCAGACTTTCTTGTTTCCCCCTGGAGTAGTTTCACAAGGAGCCAGGACAGCCCTCCTCCCCTCCTCATCTGCCACCTCCTCCATCCTCCAGCAACCACAACAAGAAGCTACTTTTATGCGGGCAGAAGGACCAGTCATCACCAGGTGAAGTTGCATTGGGTTACTGGGTTGGCACATGGCAGCGGGCAGCTCTCTATTCCAACTTATCGGACTTACCACCAATTCTCTTGGCATTTCCCTCACTTCCCAGTCTCTCCCACTCCCTTATCCTTTGTGTGATGCGGACAATACCGGTCTACTCCCAGCAATTTGATACTGGATGGAGGAGAGCTGGCCAACCTGTGGCTGCTGGTCTGCATCCAGCTGCTGTGGCACTAACAGTCCCAGCAGCTTTGATAGGCTCCACCATGCTGGGACTTGTGGTTCTACATCCTCTAACCCATTCCTAAAACTTTACTATAGCAAAAATGCTGCATTTCTCATCTTCTACCTCTTATAACCTCTTATGTTTCCTTTTTATTCTTGTACGAAAGCATAAAATAATAATAATAATAATAATATAATCATCATCATCATCATGAAAATATATTTTTGATACAGGTCATCAGTTTTATCACACAGGCAGGAGCATGCTGGTCATCATCTACTAGGAGACAAGTGGTCCCAAAGCAGACGCAGAAAGTTTTAGTTGTCATAAAGTGGCAGGGTAAGGCCTTTTACTTCTTTTCATTTTCATCCATTTCCGTAGTATGTGTTCTTATTTTTAGATATAGATTTAAGATTTTTACATTTTTTACATAGATTTAATATTTATGCTAATTTTAGGTGGCATTTGTATTTATTTCATTTTTATATATATATATATTTTGGGTATTTTCGGTACATTTTCTATATTTATTTATTTCATTTTTTTGTTTTTTTATTCATTTGGATATTTTTATTTATTTCATTTTTAGATTTTATTTATTTTGGATATTTTTTGCTACATTTAATATTTTTTTATTTTTTTTATATGTATTTGATATTTTTTGTTACATTCTAGATTTTTATTTATTTAACTCCAATGTTTTATATTAGATTTTTTTGCTATTCATGCTTAGATATTTTTAATATTTAATATTAGTATTTTGTATGTTATATGTAATATTATATTTAAGAATCATTTCTATGTTATATTTCATATTTTTATTTAATTTTTCTGGTAGTTATTATAGTAATTTATGTTTATTATTTTTGTTTTTCTAATTATTTTGTATGTTTACATTTGATTTTTGCATTTAAAAAAATATTTTAGATCATTTTTATGCTATATGTAAGCTTTTATTTTTTACATTATATTTTTATACTTGGTATTAAATTACTTTTTAGTTTCATATTTTTGTCTTTTTTTATTATTTTTAATATATTTTAAATAATCTTCTTTACATTGGTATTAAAAGCGTTTTGGTATGAATGAGCTTATTGAAGTCAGTGCAGCACATGTGTTAGACATAATGGTTGAGAGAGATCTCGAGGACCTCAGGGTTAGAGCCTCTCCTGTGCTACATGGCGCGTGATCATGAACGAGAACTGCCTAACTCTACAATTGTGGTTACATTGAGCATGTCCATTAATAGAGGGTAGGATATGTGTCGCTCTTCTGTGAACACAATTCATCCGTAAAAACACATATCTCGTTCATGAGCTGCTTCCATGTAAAGAATTTGAGACGTCAGTAGCTCTGGTCATCATCATCTACTCTTGTGGACTGAACGTGGACTGAACGTGGACTTACCTACGTACTGTGCCCAAATCAATAGTTTGAAACCTGACCACCATATGGGATATGACCATTGTTAGGACCTCTTTAAACCATTGGTCCATCCAAAATGCATACATCCTATTACAGTGAAATTCCAGTAATCCAGAAAGTCTTATAATCTGACGCAGAAGATAGAGATAATGAGTTACCAATGTTTTTGATTATCTTGCGATAATCTAGAATATGTCATTATCCAGCAGGTCCCATTGATACTGAATTAAAGGGGTATTCTCCAACTTTATAATTGAGATAGGCCGTTACTTTATGATTGGTGGTTATCTGACCTCTTGGACCTCCACTGATCCTGAAAATGAAAGGGATGTAGCTCTGAATTCCTTCTAAATTGTCCCTTGACAGCAGAGCTCATGGCCTCCCAACTGTGTCTGGATCCATGCCATAGTTCCCTGCACAGGAGGAGGATAAAATAGTGAAGAGGATGCAGTCCCTTCATTTTTCAGGATCAGAGGACGGACCCTCACCAGTCATAAGGTGATGACATATCCTAGCATGCTATTGTGTTAGAACTTTCACTAGTCTACCAGCATAATAGGTTTGTCACTTGGCTCCAGTTACATGTGGCTCTTGTAGGTGACTCTTGTAAACTAGAGGTTGAACATGAAGTTCTTGGACCCCAGTGTAAATCTGTAGAGAGGTCCCCACCTATGTGTCTTTTAGGTTTCCTCCAGCGCTAGGGCCCAAGGTGTGACTGCTATCTTTTTGTCCCTGATGTAAACAGTATCAGGTTGGGCAGCAGTAGCTACAACTTTTTTACAGCAATGGGGAATCTCTGTTGTGGACAGCTACCTCAACTCCCCCATAAATGGCCAAAAATGCATGTTCACGGCACAGGGAGTGTGAGACAAGCATTTGCCAGTATTGAAAACTAATATGGCCACCTTCTTATAAAGATTGTTGGTGGATCCATCCAACGTCCATGGCCAGGTACTATATAAAAATATATCTTCATCCTAAAAGTACAACTCATCTAGGATGTAAACCATTGTGTGTGCCATTGTAAATGTACAGAACGGGTTTGAAGCCCCTTCCTCTACAGCTTAGCAGTTTAGGTGCTTGGAAGACCATCGAGAGAAGGCAGAAGGCATATCTTATCTGTTCTGCCAAATGGCAACGTGAACCAGCAGTAACGTGTCATTTGGGGTCACATTACCGCTGAGGCCAGCCATTGGCTGCAGCGGTGGACATGACACCGTCTGAAAGTTTACAGGCCAGGGATCAGAAGATTGCTGAACGGAGCCAGGGAGCTGGAATGGAGTGGAGGGGGATCAGCTGAGTTGTTTTTTGTTGATGACAACATGCTAGTTAAAAAGAGCATAAGGCTGAACAACCCCTTTAGGCTGAGCGTAAACGTAAATGCGGTCAAACCCATTGACTCTGGTAGGATCAGCAGACCATCTAATGTGTATGAGGGCTGACTGCTGTTCCCAACAAGAATTGTCAGGGTAGACAAGGATCATGGCAGTTGGATTTCAACATGCCCACTTCCTTTTGTTCTTGGGGATATAAGTCACTCCCTAAAGTGTCTTGCAGTGGTTTTCTCCCCACACCCCCATGCAGAAGAGGGTCAGGAGTGATAACTCTTGGCCGAAACAAGCCAACGGCTATTTCATGTGTATGGCTGCCATCAGATTACTTTGGACAGAGGTGGTTATAATATAAAAATACATAAGCAAAAATTTGTTAAAAAATAAAATACAGCTAACATAAAAAAAAAAAAACTCATTCCTCCAACCCTAAGCTAAATTACACCCATAGCCCTGCCCTAGCATCCAAGAGTATATACATGTATCTAAACTACTCCACCTCCCAAAAAATTAGGACTCGTTGACACTTTGTTTTAGTGAATGTGTAAAATAAAAAAAAAACAAGCTTACCAAAAAATAATTATAAGATGATATAAAAAATCACAAAAATAATTTTTTTGGAATTTGTTAAGCTACAAAAATAAATTTTGTATACTGTATTATTTTGTGCTTTTTATACCATTTACACATTTTATTTTTTATATTGTAGGCTGTTTTTTTTTTTATATTTAACAGAACCAAAGTGTGAATTTGTAAAATTAAAAAGCAGCCCTACCAAAAAAGTTATTATAATATCATAATAAAAAAAATACAAAATCATACTCAAAATTTTTTTAAAATCTGGTCATTTAGGCCTGAAAAACATTGGTAAAGGGTTAACTTGCTCATTCCCAATGGGCGGATGAGATGCTCTCCCAGCTATGTGTAACCGTGGAAAGGGGTCATTTTTAAAAAGGTACAATGTGGAAAATTGTCATCTGGACCATTTTGGGGAAGCCGTTGTCTGACGGCCAGGGATTCATCATTACTAAATCATTCAGTCTACCAGGCTCATTCATGATAGATTGAATACGTTTAGTGGTGGGTCACTGTAGGTCACAGTAAGTCAGGACTTGAGATAATTACATTTTTTTTTAGCATTTAAATCGAGTTGCCTTTACAGAAAAATAAAAATGCATTAGTAGTGGCCATCAGGACACAAGCTGCTCCCACTGGCACGTTTGCTACCAGTCCCTTGCCTATTGTGGTTTGGTTATGGAGACATTAGGTAGTCATTGTTATAAATAGGAATTATTGATTCTTCTGATCTATGGCTGAACAAAAAGAGGACTGAAAAAGCAATGTGCTGGATTGAGCTAATGTCCGTATTATACATCACCAATCTACCCTGTGGAGTGGTGTCTGAGATACATTAATTCACGTCAATCTCTGTATGATGGGGTCAGGAGAACCTGGCTGCTAGTATTGGTTTCTTGCTCCATGTCGGGGAGGTTATAAACATTTGAGTTTCTTGACTTCATCCCCGTAACATTAACCACTGAACCACCATATTGTCAGATAGAGACAAAAGAGGGAGAGCTTTAATGGAAACTCCAGAGACCAACCCAATGGTCTATCTGATGGTAGGTGTAAATGTGGCAGCTGATTATTATACGTTACCTAAAGGGAAGCTGTCATGTTGAAAGAACAGCCCAATCTGCAGGCAGCAGGTTATAGAGCAGAAGAAGCTGAGCTAGATTGATATACAGTCATGGCCGTAAATGTTGGCACCTCTGAAATTGAAGTATTTCTCACAGAAAAGTATTGCAGTAACACATGTTTTGCTATGCACATGTTTATTCCTTTTGTGTGTATTAAAACAAAACCAAAAAAAGGAGGAAAAAAAAGCTAATTGGACATAAATCACACCAAACACCAAAAAATGGGCTGGACAAAATTATTGCACCCTTTCAAAATTGTGGATAAATAAGATTGTTCAGAGCATGTGATGCTCCTTTAAACTCACCTGGGGCAAGTAACAGGTGGGGGCAATATAAACTCACACATGAAAGCAGATAACAAGGAGAGAAGTTCACTTAGTCTTTGCATTGTGTGTCTGTGTGCGCGGCGCGCCTAAGCATGGACAAAAGAGAGAGGTGAAGACAACTGTCTGAGGACTTGAGAACCAAAATTGTGGAAAAATATCAACAATCTCAAGGTTACAAGTCCATCTCCAGAGATCTAGATTTGCCTTTGTCCACCTTGCTCAACATTATCAAGAAGTTCACAACCCATGGCACTGTAGCTAATCCGCTGGGCTTGGACGGAAGAGAAAAATTGATGAAAGGTGTCACGCAGGATAGTCTGGATGGTGGCATAAGCAGCCCCAAACAAGTTCCAAAGATATTCAAGCTGTCCTGCAGGCTCAGGGAGCATCAGTGTTAGCGCAAACCTATCCGTCGACATTTAAAAGAAATGAAACGCTATGGCAGGAGACCCAGGAGGACCCCTGCTGACACAGAGACAAAAAAAAGCAAGGCTACATTTTGCAAAAATGACTTGAGTAAGCCAAAATTCCTTCTGGAAAACGTCTTGTGGACAGATGAGACCAAGATAGAGCTTTTTGGTAACGCACATCATTCTACTGTTTACCGAAAATGGAATGAGGCCTACAAAGAAAAGAGCACTGTACCAACAGTGAAATATGGTGGAGATTCATTGATGTTTTGGGGTTGCTTTGTTGCCTCTGGCACTGGGTGCCTTGAATGTGTGCAAAGCATCATGAAATCTGAGGATTACCAACGGATTTTGGGTCGCACTGAGAGCCCAGTGTCAGAAAGCTGGGTTTGCTATCCGAGATCTTGGGTCTTCCAGCAGGACAATGACCCCAAACATACGTCAAAAAGCACCCAGAAATGGATGGCCAACAAAGCACTGGAGAGTTACTAAAGTGGCCAGCAATGAATCCAGATCTAATCCCATTGAACACCTGTGGAGAGATCTTAAAAATGCTGTTGGGAAAAGGCGCCCTTCCAATAAGAGAGACCTGGAGCAGTTTTGCTAAGGAAGAGTGCTCCAAAATTCCTGGTGAGAGGTCTCAGAAGCTTATTGATGGTTTATAGGACAGCAACTGATTTCAGTTTTTTTTTCCAAAGGGTGTGCAACCAAATATTAAGTTAAGGGGTGCCAATAATTTTGTCCAGCCATTTTTGGAGTTTGGGTGTGAACATAATGTTTAATTTGCTTTTTTTCCTCCCTTTTTTGTTTTGTTCTAATACACACAAAGGGAATAAACATGTGTATAGTAAAACATGTGTTAGCTGCAATACTTTTCTGTGATAAATACTTCATTTTCTTGAAAAATTGCAGGGGTGGCCAACATTTACGGCCATGACTGTATAGTTTTTATGGGATAGATTCCGTAGAACTTGTGTAACAGGGCCAAATAACCCAGGTATCACTGCCATTCGATGAGGACTGATTAATCCCTGTTTGCACTGGCCCTTTAAAAGCTAGGGAGATTATGCACAGACCTTTAACAGAAGGGTGAGTACTCCGGCAACTTTGTCCACCAGAAGAAGGGAAATGTTATTTTATTCATCTAAATTTCTGCTCATTTAGGCTTAGGAGTCCAGTGTGGCGGTCCTACTGACTGACAGCCTTCCCTGTACATACATAGATGTCAGTAACTGAGTGTGACCGCCCACTGGACTCCTAAGCCTAGGAGGGTTAAATTAATAAATCATGTTATACTGGCTAGTTTCACACTGCTGCTGAACAGTTCTGACAGGCTACCCCAGTAGAAGACCAGATTACTGGAGTTCAGTGCACCTGGCACAGCCAGGTACTGTGACAGGCTGTTCGCGTAGCCCTACTGACTATAATGGGACCTGGTTGGGATCCGTCCCGTTTCTGGCATTAGTTTCGAGATTTGGCCAGACAAATACCTCTGCAAGCATTGGTTTTGGGCTGGCCGAATTCTGGCACTAAATGCTGGAAACAGGCCAGGTCCCCACCAAGCCCCATTCTAGTCAATGGACTACCGGAACGGTCCTGATAGAACTGTTTAGCGCTAGTGTTAAAACTAGCCTTTTCTATATATCAGTCTGCTCAGCTCCTCCTGCTCTGTCACGGATAAGGACTGCATTTTCATATGCTATGCAAACATTTTTATTGTATTGCTCCAATACATCAACATTTTAACCTGACATTTTGTATATACAGCTCCCATGTAGACCTACTGTATGTGTCTTCAAATCTGTAGACAGAAAGCAACCCGGTCCAGTAGTCACGTGTTATTCGGCTCCTGTTGTCCCCTCTACAGATAGAAGAAGAAGAAGAAACAAATGTAAAGAGTAACAATGGCTGCAGGACCTGACTACTACACACTAGTCTATAACCTTTAGGGCTCATAATTCTACATAGGAGCTGTATACACACAATATGGAAGAAGGAAGACAATATCAAGAGTAAACTCTTTAACTCTCTCTTGTTGTGCACACAGTTTTTCCATGGAGGACACTGCATATTCAAATCACCAATGTCTGATGCTCAATTTCGGCACCCTGTATGGCCTTCATGACATGTTTTGACCTATGTTGTTCACAGCTCAGTATTACAGAGAGATATCAGAAGGACACATCCATCAACCAAGTTTAGAACTTAATACTACCATTTTATTTAAAAAAAATGAAGTTCCCTTTAAAGGAGATGTCCAATGCGGACGGCCCCAGTCCATTGGTTCTAAGTCCATCGGACATCCATGGAGATGTTAAGAAAGTTGCCTAAGAGCAGGAAATCTTATAAAATAAAATAAATATCCATTACCCATTAAACTCCTAGCCGTTTAGTGCCAATAATACCACTGGTCCCCGATCTTGCAGTGTGGCATCACAAAATCAGGGAGACCGAGCCTGTGGCCCTCCAGCTGTTGCAAAACTCCAACTCCAAGCATGTCTGGACAGCCTACAGTTGGGCATGATGGGAGTTGTAGTTTTACAACAGCTGGAGGGGCCCGCAGGTTGAGCATCCCTGACATACATCATCACTTGACTGCCAATCATAGGTTTCAACAGTGATGCTTACATGTATGGCATGTAACTGCTAAGACCAGTGACTGGATGTAGCAGTCATATGAATGATGTACTGTTCATGATGCCATCACTACAAGACTGGTGGAGGCCAGTGGTGCAGTGACTCTAGAGCAGAAGAGGTAATCAATACGTGAGCAATGATTACCATTATCTGCTCTTAGGCAAGCTTCTAAAAATCCCGCACAACCCCACACTCATAAATGGGCGCAGGTTATGCCTATCGTTCTCCTGCGGTGGGCGGTGCAGGAGGGTTTGAGGTCTGGAACTGTAGAAAACAGCTCATCACCAGGCTGCATTCTGAAAGTGGATTGTCCGCACTCCTTAATTAGGCCAGTATTTTTTAGATGTTCCCTCTTGTTCATTACATAGAAACATAGAAACATAGAATGTGTCGGCAGATAAGAACCATTTGGCCCATCTAGTCTGCCCAATCTATCTGAATCATTAAACTTGCCATGCGCCTTTCAGCTTCAATTTTTAGGCTTCGCTTCACTCCCAAGCGTGTCAGGACACGTCCAACAATTACAAGATTTCAGGGCCCCAATAAAGATGTCTGACTGGACCTGAGATTGACCTTAAGAGAACTTTTGGTGGGCATGCAGTATTGAATTATTACACTTGACAGCTTAACCAAAATATTGCCCCTCTTAGTGTCATCTATCTACATCGGTTTCCTTTTTTTTTTTTCCAACCAGGGCTCTAATGGCAAGGTGGTTGAAAGATTATCTACATTTCGGGAGTAAGAGGTCTCCACCACAGCCTCCCAAGCCAGACTACACAGAAAGAGAAATCCTTCGTGCCTACAGAGCTCAAAAGAACCTCGATTTTGAAGACCCATATGAAGACAAGGGCAATGATAAAGGATCCCAGCCCAGATTGGAGGAACTACAGTTTACTATAGTTTCTCCTAGACACCGTCTTATCAAGGTGGAGCCATCAGAATGTAAAAGGAGGACTACGCGTGGGATTCACAAGAGAATGTGGAAGGACTGGTGAGTGTTCACTCAGTAATTGTGATAATAATCATTCCATCTGAGGTACAAAAGTAATCAGTTCTGATAGATGGAGAACCATTCATTGAGTATTTTAGGGCATCTGGTCAACGGCTCAATTGTACATTGAAGCATGTTCTTCTGTGGCTCCATTCATTGTACCCCCAGTAGTCAGACTAGAACTCTCACTAGTAGTTAGAGCAGTGTACCCCCTCCTCTCCAGAAGTAAGAATTTAATAGAAAAAAATAGTTTACTCTCATCTTAACTTTTTTAGTCATCAGAGGAGGATCCCGCTTCCCCCGTGGTCACAGGAGCTCGCCTACCTCTCTTCTTATCACAGCAAGCTCCAGCTCCCCAGTAGCTAAGTCAGACCTCCCTTCTCTTTACTGATCACTGCAAGTCCACCTTCTACCTTCTTCAACAAGCAATAAAAGCAAGAGCCCACCCCTTTTTGGGGTCACAACAAGACCAACCCTCTGCCTTCCTATTAGTCCACTGAAAATCCTCCCGGATGTACTTACCTTCCACAAGCTTCGGCAATGTGCTGTCTGATGGAAGGACATTTATATGAGCCAGATATCAGCTGCTGTGCATTTCTTGCACTCAACTTCGGTAAAAGATATTAATGTACAATATGACAGCCTCTGTATGCTCTTTCTGCCTGACAGGAGAAGTCTATGACCAGTTCTCCAGGGATAGATTGAGCTGGATGTTGTCAGAAATAGCAGCTCCATGCATGGACTTATTTTTTGTTTGTCCTGTAACAGGTCACCGGAGGTCACTGAATATTCTAATCCATTTGATATGAAGAGCAATCAGTTTGACCATGAAGACACGGAAGACACCAGTTTATATGGAACCATATGAGAGTCAAAAGCCAATAGCAGGTACTCTGAAGGTACTTTGTTAAGGTGCCTTAAAGGGGTTTAGTCTCTAAAAATATTATCACCTATCCACAGGACAGATGATAACCATTAGATTGCTGAGGCTCCTCTACTAGGACTTTCACTGATAGCAAGCATAGATCCCAGGTCACCCTACTAGACCATCAAGGCCACAATGAGGACAAACTGTATGGAGCAGTGGACACGTATATGCAATGCTGCTCTATATTACTATATGGAAGCTGTTGCAAAACTACAACTCTCAGAATGCAGACATGTCGATGTAGTTTTAATTTTGCAGTATCTAGAGAACAACAGGTTGCAGAACTCCGCAGTAGACTGTAATGGTAAGAGCCACTGCATATTTGCAGCCACCTTTCCTCTCCAAAGGAAGGACATAAAAATAAAATGTGTGGCCCTAAGATTCTTGGTCCACATCTAAGGTCCCATAAAATGTCTACCTGCAAAACCTTTGAAGCGATCCAGGATTGGGAGGAAACTTTTTTGGGTGTCTTGAGCTTATCCCTCAAAATTTCCTCCTGTGAAGTGAGTGGAGAATATTATCATTTACATATATTGTTTTATCCACTTATATGTTTAGGCCCTCACGGGTCCAATATCTGGTAGCACCAGTTTTTTACCTGCACTTTTTTATTTTCTGTGCAAGATATTCACTCAGGATCTGAGTGTTTTATTCTAATATCCATTCCTTTTACTGCTTTTACCACGATCTGGTAAACATAAGTATTGATTTTAATACCTCTAGACCTACAGTGCGACTTTTTACTAACTTCCATTTATCACCGTTCCGCACGTATCTGAGTACATTTTTCTTATAAATATGGCTATTGTCCTTTTTTTTTCTTTGACTGGGCGCGAATATTGTGGTTTCTCCCTTTTTCTTCTCTATACAATGCAACTTGACATGCAGCATAATACCAATGTATGCAGATTAGCTTTCTTTCCAAAATAGAAAAAAAAGATGTGCCACCATTTGGAAGGTAGCTATCCTTTAAGTTGATGTTCGACCCTTTAAACAGGCCTCGAGACACAACTTAGGACTTTAGTCAAGCTAGTACCTCATTTGTAGACACCTGTTTCACAGTAATTGCTCCTCATTAGTGCATAGCAGAGAGAACTGGCATAGGCTTTATTCCTACAGTCAGTGTTTGGGCAGTGATTTCCATCACACCTAAACCAGGATTGGAGCCTCCACAGACATAAGGTATAATGGAAACATTTGCACCTGTTCAGTGATTAGAGCCACACCTGGTTTTGGCTCACAATCACTGATGGAAATTACTGCCCAAAACACCGACGTGTGAATGAGGCCTTTAGCTGGGTGAGAAAACTTTGTCGGGGATCCAGGTAAGAGCTTATTTCTCCTTGTGAAGAGTGTCTAGTAGGTGTATGGAGTCTTATAGACTATACATGCTTCTCTCAGAAAAAGTATACAAATGACCTCTGATTCCAAAAAAAGATAAGAAAGCTGTGTCTCTGATGCCACAGATGTAAGGTAGCTATTAGTGTTGGTCGAGCATCAAAGTGCTTGGGTGCTCGAGTAGAACACCTCTGGATGCTCGGTGCTCTACTGAGCACCCGAGTATAATGGAAGTCAATGGAGAACCCGAGCATTAAACCAGGCAGCCCTGCTCTGAAGAGGGGAGGGTGCCTGGTTCATAGGAAAAGGTCAGAAATTGATGGAAATATCACTGAAATGGTTTGGGAACAGCATGGGGAGGATGTCTGGATGCATCTTGGACTCCCAGGTCGCTGCTGGGAACGATGTTGTCCGAGTAGTGCGCCACTTTTACAGACTGAGAATAATACGCACTAAACCGAAGATAAAATCGATTTTAGAGGAAAAATTGTTAGGAAATATTCTTTCCTGTATATTTACTTGTATATAAAGTTCAAGTGCTGCCAAAAATTACATGGAAGAGGCACTCCGATACATCCTGTATATCACATAAAGGAGGCCTCATTCACATTGTGGAACAATTGTTCAGGTAGTGGGACTCCTACACTCATAAAGCCTATGCATTGAGGGAAAGGGCTGCCAAAAATGACAAGGACCCAGCACTACAATACACCCTTTATTACACATAAAGGAGGGCACCCTACACAGCCTTGAAAAATTATGATTGATGGCCTGCTGGTGACCCTCAAAAATATTAGGAGCAAGGGCCTGCTGATCTGACCCTTGTTTTTGTTGTGCGTCCCTGACCGATTCGTTAAACTTTTTTATCAGAGAAATTCCTCTTTCTGCGGTATCATTGACCACCTTAAAGGGAACCTGTCACCGGGATTTTGGGTATAGAGCTGAGGACATGGGTTGGTAGATGGCCGCTAGCACATCCGCCATACCCAGTCCCCATAGCTCTGTGTGCTTTTATTGTGTAAAAAAAAACAATTTGATACATATGCAAATTAACCTGAGATGAGTCCTGCCCCACTGGCGGCGGGGCAGGCCAGCACCTCCAAGGCGTAGAGCGCCAATTCGTGCCACATATACAGCCTTGGACACCCAGTAGTTGTAAGGCACAGAGGGATCACTGAGGACGCTGACACGGTCTGCTGCTTACTCCTTCACCATCTTCCAAAATTTTTCCCTCCTTGTGACACTAGGCCGCGCATCAGGTTGAGGGGGTGCTGGCGGGGTGTCATAAAACTGTCCCAGGCCTTGGAGAGTGTTGCCCTGCCTCTGTTGGAACTGCTGTGTGCTCCCCTTGTCTCCCCTCTTGATTCTCCAAGGAACTACGGACTCTGCCGTCAGCGTTGTCAGATGGAAATTTTTTTAGCAATTTTTCCACAAGGACCTTCTGGTATTGCACCATTTTGCTAGTCCTCTCCACCACAGGAATTAGAGATGACATTTCCAGGGCCAGCAATTTGGAAAGGTGCGCATTTAGTGCTATGGTCTGTGGGTGGGTGGCTGAGTATTTGCGCTTTAGTTCAAAGGCCTGGGGTATAGGCATCTGTACGCTGCGCTGGGACACAGAAGTAGATGTGCTAGCTGATGGTGCTTGCGAAGGTCTAGGTGCATGGCGGGAGGCACCTGGGCCTGCGTCTTGGACAGGGGATTGGCCAGCACGTAACACAGGGGAAGAGGAGGCAGTGGTGTGACCCGCAGACACTGATAGTGGACCCAGGCATTCGACCCACCTATTACGGTGCTTTGATGCCATGTGGCAGATCATGCTGGTGGTGGTGAGGTTGCTAGTGTTCATGCCCCTGCTCATTTTGGTAAAGCACAGGTTGAAAATGACAATTCTTTTATTGTCTGCACTTTCATCAAAAAAGTGCCAGACTGCGGAACACCTACCCCTTGGCATGGGAGATTGCCGCAAGGGGGTGCTCCGGGGAACAGTTGCGGGCCTGTTTGGTGTGGCCCGCCTTCTTCCTTTTGCCACCCCACTGCCTCTTCCAGCCTGTTGCGGTGCTGCGGATCCCTCCCCCTCTGTACTACTGTCCTCTCTCGGCTTGCCATCTTCGCAGGTTGGGTCAGTGACTTCATCGTCCACCACCTCCTCTTCCACTTCCTCACTCTGGTTATCCTCCTGACTTGTTGAACTAACAACAACCTCAGTTATTGTCAACTGTGTCTCATCCTCATCATCAACCTCTTGAGACACTAATTGCCGTTGACTTATTGGCAACTGTGTCTCATCATCATCATCCACCTCGTGAAACACTAATTGCCGTTCCCCACCGTCATTTTCTTGTGACTGTGGATGCTTAAGAGTTTGGGAATCAGGGCACAAGATCTCCCCATGTCCATCTTCAAGCAGGCTTGTTGAGAGGCCCATATCCGAGTGTGGGATCATTTGTTTGCCAGGACTCTCCTTGGTGGGAGGAAGAAGTATCAGGGTGAGGATTCTGTTGACCAGACTCTTGGCTACTGAGACTGGACTTGGTGGAAAACAGGGTGGTGCTTAACTGACTGGAGGCATTATCTGCTGCAATCCAACTGACCACCTGTTCGCACTGGTCTGACTTCGAGAGTGGTGTCCTGCACCGCCCTGCAAACTGGGACATAAAGCTAGGTATCGTGGATGAGCGTGTTTCTTGTGCTCTGGCAGCAGGCACAGTTTAACCGCGCCCAGGGCCATGGCCTCTGTGTGCACCATCAGCAGCACGGCCACTTTCCCGTCCCTTACTGCTCGCCTTGCACATATTAAATGGTAGATATGCTTGCAAGTATGTCACACGTACAATAGGTTTTGTAAGTGTATGCGCAAATAAAGTACACAGAATGTCACAGATATTTTTAGGATGCGCACACGTTAAACAGGAGATGTAGCACAGATAATGTCGCTGTCCGCACCGTCTATGAAAAAAGTACACTGAATGTCACAGATAATTTTAGGATGCGCAAACATTATACAGGAGGTATAGCGCAAGTAATGTTGCTGTCACAGGCGGCTAATAAAAAAATCCTCCATTTTCACCCAGGCAGCCCCCCTGACTTGAGCAACCGAGCAGTTCATGCGCTGATCTTCTCTTTTGCCCTGCGCTAAATTGCGAAGGGCAAAGGTATTTTCAAGAGTTCCGGTGACGTACCGGGCTCTCCATGGGGCTGCCAGGAAGCCCGGTGACGTCACCGACACTGATGGGCGGGCTTTAGCTCTGCCCTAGCCAATAAAACGGCTAGGGCAGCTCTAAAGTATGCCCATCAGAGCCGGTGACGTCACCGAACACACTGCCGGGCAGAAGCTTCCGCCCGGCAGTGTGTGATGTAAACAAAAGAGCTCGTGCTCTGCGCGATCTAGCGCAGGGCAAGGGAGCGCATCGGAGTATTAGATGCTCCGATGCCAACTTCAGGGGGGCTGCCTGGGTGAAAAAAAGGGTTTGTCCGGGTTCAGCTCTGAACCCGGACAACCCCTTTAATGTCACTAATATTTAGGACGCGCAAACGTTATACAGGAGGTATAGCGCAAGTAATGTCGCTGTCACCAGCGGCTAATAAAAAATTACACTGAATTAATGTCACTGACATTTAGGATGGACAAACTTTATACAGGAGATGTAGCACATGTAATGTCACTGTCCGCAGCGGACACGGTCTACGGAAAAAGTACACTGGATGTCACAGATATTTTTAGGCTGCGCACACTTTACACGGGAGATGTAGCGCAGATAATGTCGCTGGCACCAGCGGCAAAAAAAAATTACACTGAATGTCACTGATATTTCGGTTGCGCTAACGTTATACTGTAGATGGAGCGCACACCTGTGAAGTGAAAACCATTTCAGGGGACTACCTCTTGAAGCTCATCAAGAGAATGCCAAGAGTGTGCAAAGCAGTAATCAAAGCAAAAGGTGGCTACTTTGAAGAACCTAGAATATGACATATTTTCAGTTGTTTCACACTTGTTTGTTATGTATATAATTCCACATGTGTTAATTCATAGTTTTGATGCCTTCAGTGTGAATCTACAATTTTCATAGTCATGAAAATAAAGAAAACTCTTTGAATGAGAAGGTGTGTCCAAACTTTTGGTCTGTACTGTATATAATTTAACTCACCTTAATCCACTTGCTCGCGCAGCCCGGCTTCTCTTCTTTGCTGCGTACAGGAAAAGGACCTGTGGTGACGTCACTCCGGTCATCACATGGTCCATCACATGATCTTTTACCATGGTGATGGATCATGTGATGGATCATGTGACGGACCATGTGATGACCGGAGTGACGTCACCACAGGTCCTTTTCCTGTACACAGCAAAGAAGAAGACAGAAGAGATTGTACTATGCATTCTGTATTCAGAATGCTATTATTTTCCCCTATACCCATGTTATAAGGGAAAATAATAATGATCGGGTCTCCATCCCGATCGTCTCCTAGCAAACGTGCGTGAAAATCGCACCGCATCCGCACAAGTGATGCGTGAAAATCACCGCTCATGTGAACAGCCCCATAGAAATTAATGGGTCCGGATACAGTGCGGGTGCAATGCGTTCAACTCACGCATTGCACCCGCGCGGAAAACTCGCCCGTGTGAAAGGGGCCTAACAAGGGTTCGTAAGAATGCTCGTTAGCAATAATCTGCCGGTGTAAAGGTGCCACCGATTACCTAATGAATGGCTGAAATGCTCATTCATTGGGTTATAAGATAGTTTGTGTGGTCACCTAAATCCTTGTTTGCAGGCAGCGGATTGTGATGACTAAGTAGACTCTGCTGCCGGCATACAATGATTCTGTATTGGGACATGTGATGGCATTAGTGATCGCTCCTCCTCATACCGTGGAAGAGATCGCTGCATGTAAATGTCTTGTTCACTGACAAGCAGACGATTGCCTGGAAGGAACGCTTCCTTCCTGACAATCGTCTGCTCAGTTGAGCAATGTAAGTCTAGACATGGCTTCCCAGCACTAACAGCTGTGAGAGAACCTGAATCCTTGGAGATCAATTGATCACCTCTTCGGCTTCTTTGTGAGACAACCTCTGTATTTTTTAGGATTTGCTATGTTGTGTTAATTTTTATGTTTTAGTCCATTTTCATGTAAAAGATAAGAGGCTAATTATATTTGTACCAAGCCCAAAGTATTTTTATAGCTTAAATTTGTCAGAAACCTGGATGCTGAAATCAGAGCAATAGCAAATCAGAGCCAGAAGAGGAATATAATCTAATGAGCACACCGGATATGCAACAGAGGCGCTGTCCGCAAGGGGTCCCTTTAAGATGAGATAAGTGTTTCGTGACGCCAGTTGCAATGAAGCAACAACGGGAGAGAGTTCCTTTAAGAAATGGTGTTGGTACCCAGGTGTAAGAATAGCCGAGTGGTATAGGGTTGCCTATAATGTCCCTTAATGTCTTGTGCACTTGTCACTGTGCTCCTACTTGGATACGCTGGAACTCCAGGCGTTGGCTCTGAAGCAGACAAAGGGGGTAGTTGAATGGTGGGATGAAGAATAAATTGAGTCCAGACCTTGTAATGAAGTTGAAAAGCAGCTTTACTTTGCATAAACGTTTCTACAAATGGTTTACAGACTTTATCTTGGTCCCAGCAGGCTTTAGCATCAACTCTGGCAGGCAAACAAACTCAACTCTGCTACATCAGTTGCTCTCTGGCTCTGCTGTACTGACAGGCTGTACTGACTGAATAACTTTGCTTTAGCTGTATACTGCACTTTCCTTTTGTAGTCTGTCTCTTAAGTTATACCAGTGAACTTTCTTCCTGGCTTCTGAGGCTTTAAGCTTCTGCCTCCATATCCAGCTGAGCTTAGGGTGCTCTGGCTGGCTTGGTTTGGGCTTGGGTACATCCCGAATATACATGGCCCTGCACACCTTCACCTAGCTTGGAGTAACCTCTAACTGGTCCCCACCCTTCCTGCAGAAAGTGGGACTCACCCACTCCTCCATAGAGGAGGGTTTAGAATGGAATGGAAAGCTCTATTCTACCTAACTGAAGCTCTGCCGTGTTTGCTGCCACCTACTAGTGAACCAGGTAAATTGCACGAACAATAACAGTTTCAACGAATAGATATGCACAGTGTAGTGGACCTGGAATAAATACACAAGATGACATGAGGTTAGACCAATAAATACTGTAGCAGGGTGCAGAAATGGTAACACCACTCTGGGGTGTTACAGATATGCCTAATTCAGACCCCATGGACAACACTGAAGATCAGGAAATAATAGCTGAGCAAAGTTTAGATAACCCATCAATAATGCCATCATCGGAAAAGCTATAAAGTTGCAAGGTCGGGGCCAGAACGTATTAAATGCAGCGCCATTCAATGTCTAGGGCACTGACGAATATGGGCGAATCTATCTCTGCCATAGAGTTTTAATGGAGAGCTCGACCAGCACTCCATTCAACTCCTTCTGGCCATGGTCTTGCAGATGGTGGGAACAGGGGACACCAAATCTGGGGATCTGTTAATATCCTAGTGGTTGTACCGATCTAGCAGTCATCTCCAATCTAGAGCCATTACTTTTTATTTTTTTCCGTTGATGGAGCTTTGTGAGGGTTTGTGTTTGGGCACCATTTTAGATTACATACAACTCTTTGATCACTTAAGCCGAGGTTTCTCGAATTCCTACCATTTCGACGGTAGCTCAGCTGTCAATCACTGCTGGGCTCCGTCATGTATGTCATGGTACACTGAGAGATTAATGGCTGTCCTGAGTTTGTAACTGGCATCATGTCATCAGACACATGACCACCAGGACCAATACATCTCATTGAGAGCATAGTAAAAAAGGAAGTGGAAATAAATCTTTATCTTGAAGCAGTAGAGAGGTCCTAAGAGTGGATGGAAGGACTGCCAATGAAGGTGGAGCTCCCAATACTTTATTCTTCCTCATCTACAGATCAGCATGATGGAGGAGAGAAGGTGACGGACAAGGTATTGCAGCTCTATGACTCGCCGTATAACGATAAATATAGGACAATCCCCCATGAAAGGTGCCAGCCATCCGAAGATGAAAGACCAGCTGACGAGTATGACCAGCCTTGGGAGTGGAAGAAAGATGACATCAGCAGAGCATTCGCAGGTAGGGGAGTAGGAGACAAGTATGGCTGGTTTTATTATAGTAGGTAACCTAACCTAACTTAGGAAATCTTATAGGTGCTATTATAACACTGCACTCATTATATGACCTTCCAAATTCGAAGTCAGGGATTGGTTAATAGTGTACCTATGCCTATTCATTAGTAGAGATGGGTCATATGTTCCTCTTCCCTGACAGCCTTTAATCCCGATTCTTAAGAGTCAGGACTTTTCCTGATTAAAGGTGCCCATGCACATAAGAACAAAGCCAGCTGAACCTGATAGCAGATGTCAGGGGAAAAAGAAAGATTTCAACACGTCCGACCCTATCTTCTCAGGGGAAATGAGCTACCACCAGATGTGTCTAGCAGTTCCACCCTGTTGAGAGGGAGCTTGGCTGAACCAAGCATACCGCATGTATGGGTAAGGGGAAGGATGTTGGTCAGGAGATTGAGCTGTCAGGTAGACTTGCCATCTTAAATGTGACCATACACCTTCAACAGGTTTTGGCTGAACAATTATCTCTCCAGACCACAACATGAGCATGTATATGTTCTCAATCAGGAGAGGGGAATATATTGTTGGCAGCTTATCTACCTCGAAAACACAAGGATGAGGCATGTTGAAATCAGTTGGTGGGAGAGTTGGGACTCCTCTATTAAATGATCGACAGGTCACAAAATCAATGGGTTTGGCCAACATTCATCTAATGTTTATGACGAGCTTGAAGCAGAGTTTACCCAATATTGACAATTTCATCCAAATTAATAAAATTTACATTTTGTATAACTTTTTAGCCAGTCGTATATGTAGGAGGCCTCATAGCAATGATCAAAATGGGCCCACCGTGTCTCTCCTTTCCACTTTCTTTGGGCCACTTCTTAACCCCTTGTCTGGTAACAATACAGTTCTTCTAAACAGGGGAGTACTTTAAGTTCCTCACCATTCACCTCTCTCCAAGGGTCCTATAGGAATAGCATGGCCCACCTCTATGCCACATACGCCCTTCCTTGCAGTGTACTCTCGAATTGGTGGCATCCACCCAACCCTTGAAGAAAAACCTAAATGTGTTCTCTTTTGTCATTTTCAGTACAGTTTGAGAGCTCAGCCTGGTCTTGTAGTTCTCCCCACATGAGAGCAAGGCTTCTACAGTCCAGTCCCAGAAGTCCGGTAAACCTCAGACCATCTAGCCCTGAGATGGCCGCTCATCTGAGAGAACATGGGTCTCCCCCTAAAGAGCTTATGGATTACTCAAGGGTGCGGAAAGCAAATTTTGTAGAGTTACAAAGACAAACGTGAGTCTTCCACCAGCAAATGTTGATGCAGAATGGGGAATACATTGAAAGATGACGTCTAACCCAAGTCTATGTCATATACAGGTGGTTCCATGGAGCTCTGAGCTGCACCGATGCAGAGAGACGCTTGCACAAAAGTGAACCTGGGAGCTTTTTAGTGCGTACAGAGGCTGAGAGTATGTTCTTCCTATCAGTTAGGTAAGCATGGGATCGGTGGGTTCTGTCCTATTCAATGCTTTTATTAGGAAGAAGAATTGACAGTACTCATGGATGAGAGGAGCCCCATAGTAAAAAAACAAAAAAACAAAAAAAAACAAAATGGGGGCTTGAAAGGGTAATCCTATCTTACATTTTTACGGCATATACACAGGATATGCCATAAATGTCTAATTGATTTGTGTTGCACATGTAGAATACTCACCTATCTCAAGGATAGGTGACCACACATGTTTCTCTCCACTCACCTCTATGAAAGTTATAGAAACATCCATGCACTCTTACTGTTATCACCTATAGAAATGAATGGGGAGAGCCATGCACATGCGTGGCCACCTCCCCATCCTTCCTTTATCTAAATGCACTGGCAAGTGGCTGTTCTAGAGAAAGGTGAGGGTGGGAATCCCATCTATCAAACATTTATGGCACATCTTGTGCTTATGATGGGAATAGGCCTTTAAATCAAGAAGTATTCCAGGATAGAGAGGCCCTAAATTTCTTTCTCAATCTCCTCATCAAAGGAGAGGAATGGTTGTGACCCTTGGGCTGGTTATCTTTAAGCGATTGCCCTATCATGCCAACTGCTTACCATAGAGGCAGACCACACCACTGCTATGGAGCCCATGGTGAAGGGTGCCTCGGCTCTGAACTCCTTCACCTGTTCCCAACATAAAACCACAGTATTTTCAGGCAGCCACCACTTGAGGAGCTTGGTTCAAAGAGGTTTTACAGCTTTTATTGAGCTCAATGGCAGCTGAATACATTTCTATACTGGTTGTCTGATGTAAATACATGGCGCAATACAGTGTTGAGAATGAGCACCATATTTAGAAAACATCAGTTCCACTTTACCAAGTTTGAAGTTGGGTAAAGACTGAAACAGGATGTGAATTTAGAATTTTTGTTTTATTTAAGAACATGTAAATTTGGCTGAACTTTTACAAGGAGGTGGTGGATCATACTAAGATTTACCCTATTCCCTATGATATCTGTGTACATTCCTGCTGGTTACAAAATGTCTTAATGCACATGGATGTCACTCAGACACCTCCACTACACTCCAAACTATACCCTTCTTATATTTCTGTACCCCTCTTTCATGTATAGACTGCTGCTGAAGATATCATTTTTGCTTGATGGTTGCAGTAGACCAGTGAATTAGTAGGTGACTCACACTGCATGTCTGTACTTTCTGTGAGTGTTGTGTGCAGAATCTCCAGTGTATTTCTATGAGCTGTAGCTTCACGCTGCTCTTCCTTTCCTATTTCTTGTAAATGCTAATAGGGATAGACCTATCACAAGCAGCAGGCAGATGCAGACATCCCAACCTGCAAAAACCCATTTCAGGGAGGTGCACTTCTCATTTCAGGGAGGTTTTCTTATTTTTTTCTTTCACAAACTTTTTATTAAATTTTCCAAACATATGCAGTATCTGCACACTTTGCTCTATGGTTTGGAGGACTGGGCTCATTACCCTGCCCCAAATTATCATATTTATGTATATGATTAAAGGGATTCTGTCACCACCTATCAGCCCTGTGAGCTAAACATCTGCTCATGTCCAGGGTAGCATTCTGATTTCTAAGGTGGCCTTATAACAGCTATTTGTGGCTTTATTCTGTGGAAAAACAGGTTTTACTAACCTGTCAATCATTGAATTAAGGTGCCCAAGCAGGGGAGGTCTGTGGATGCATGGTGCCCGGCCGCACGCATTGCTGTTCGTGCCCAGCGCCGCCTCTCCCTCCCTCTCCCTCCCTCTTTGAGATCCCGCGCGTGCGCACAGTCTCAGCCTGATGCGCCATTGCGGACTGCTGGCATCGGCTTCTTCTTGCACTGTGCGCACGCGCCCAGAAGGGGACACTGCTACAGGTTGCCGGAAAGGTTTACTGCGAGTAAACTAGAGATGGGAAGTTCGGATCTTTCACATGAATTGGTTCATTTGAATCAGTTCATTCAAATGATCCAATTCATGAATCAAATCTTCGGTTCATTCGCTGATCTGACAAGAAGCAAGTGAACCGAAGCTTAGGTTGCGCAATGCGCATGCGCGGATGCTTCGATTAACTTGCTGACTCGCTGAGTCGGCTCTTGGTCTGAGTCAGGAAGTTTATTCTTTAAAACCCTGTGTGTAATTATCTACCCCACTGTAGGAAAAAAATAAAGCATCCGGGGGGGGGGGGGGGGGGTGAATTTAACACTGGGGTAAATAATATAATAAAAATGGAGGGTTAAATGTGTAAATGTATTTAAAAAAATTACATCTCTCTCAATAGTTCTATAGCTACTGAATGAGACAGAAGAAGGGATGCCTTTAACATTATATATCTCCTTGAGAAGCCAATTTGACCCTAAAGGGTTAATTCAACCTGTAATCTAAACTCTGTGTCCTGTCACTTCTCTTATCTCTCTGCTCTGCTATCAGTAAACCTTTCTGGGATATATTGTCTCACATGCGGGTGTCAGGGAGCCGCCATCTAATAGCGGGAGACTCCCTGAACCTCCGGGAGACTTGAGATCCCTGCAGATGAGACAGTCTGAAGCTTCATCACATATGAATACACTGAAGATCCTGCACACAGCATTGATGCATCACACGGGAATGTATGGAGACCAGGTGGCAGTTAGGAAGTTCTACATCACTGGTCACTGGGAAGTGTCTCCTCTGTCTCCTCAAAGCCAGAGGCATGATGGGAAATGTATTCTGCATTAGGAGAACCATTCAACCAAGTGTAATAAGGAGTAAAGATGTCAGACAATAGATACATGGCTCTTCATGTAAGAGGACAACTTAGGGGCGTTACTCTTCTTTAGCATGAATAAAATTGATGGAGGAACCTCATCCTAATGGACTTCATCTTGATGTGATTTCTATGACCTAAAATCGAGCTCTAATCCGTCAATAATCTGAAAGTCCTTTATATTTGACAGGGGACGTGGAAGCATCTTACATGTGAAGGTGATAGGCCTGCCAGATGGTCGGTACATGCTCGGTGACAGTGGCCCATCTTTTCCATGCATCATTGATCTGGTCCAGCATTATATCCAGTCTCCACTGCTCTTCCCGGGAGAGGGACAAGTGTGTCTTCAGCATCCACTGCCTGCAGTCATACAATAATGAAACCAAACAGTGACTCTATGATTGTGACTTTACCATTAACCATTGGTAAAACAAAAGCCTTAAAACCAGAATGGAAGAAGAAGCATTTTGGACTAAAGAGCTTGTATTTTTAACTTTTTGACAAAAAATATCAATCATAATTGCAACTCAATTTTCTAAAAAAGCATCTCATAAAGTCAACATGGGTGAAGGACATGTGATGTCCTCCTCCACCTGGACTCAGAGTTGCCTGGTGGATCAAGTAACCTGTGGCATAGGGCTACACTGCCATTTTGGCTACTTGACCAAAGAGGAAATATGCTTTGTTTTGCATATAGTACTGAGCTGTAATACCAGACACAGCCTGTGGACAAGGGTGGTGCTGTTTTGGGGGTTTAAAATAATACCTTGTTTTTCTCATCTCATCATAAGCGACTTTGAAAAGGATCTGTCGCCTCTCCTAAGATGCCTGTTTTAATACATACTTGAATTCTCCATACAATTCTGAAGCATCTGTTCTTATAACTCTGCTTTGCTCCATTCCTCTGTTATTCCACCTAGAACTTTAATAATAAATTGAAAACTTGGTGTTATCATTCCCCTTGTTAAAGGGATGTGTCTTAATAGAGTCTGTAAAAAGACCCCCCCCCCCCCCTCTCCAACTGGTAAAACCCAGTTGTTAATTTATTCATCCATTTCTAGCAGGAATAACAGGGGAACACCACAACACACAGCTATAAGCATAGATGGCTCAGAACTATTATATTATTTTGAATGCAGGTATTTACTAAGACCTAGGTTGTCCTAAAGGCTATTTGGGGACTTTTTTTTATTATTACATTCTACTTATTTTGGGTACTTTTTTTTTTGGCTTGGCTAACCCCTTTAATAAAGACTACTTGTAATAGTATTTTTTTAGCCCAAAATTAGTAGGAATGCAATAATAAAAATGCCTCTAAAGGTATCCATTGCCTTTAAAGTGTATCTCAAGTTTTCAAAAATGAATAGTACAGGTGACTATAAGAAACTTTGTAATATATCTCATTAAAGATGATGCTTCCTCCTGGGCTTCTTGGGCTCTTTCCTCCCTTCCCGTTACTCAGCCACTTGTTTCTATTAGCACTCTGTCTCCAGCCTTAAAAAGTGTGTCAAGAGAAGAGTATGGATGAGGAGGCTGCTTCCAGCTAGTAAGTGATGTATTACCTCTCTCTGAACAGTGGTAGAACCTTATCTTACTAGTTATAGTAAAGTCAAAAGTGGTAAGTGTAGCAGAGCTAAGAAACTGCAGTTTGCGTGTCTCTCATTCAGCAGCCTCCTCCTCCTCTCTCCATAGACATCAATTTTAAAAGCAGAAGACAGAAGCGTTTTTCTTAAACAAAATACATTACAAATTTTCTTATATTCATCTGTACTGTTCATTTATGGGAAGTTTTTTTTACAACTGGAGGAACGTTTGCAACAAATACATTCTCTGACTGACAGCACGACTCATCTAACCCTGAGGATGTGTCCTAACAATGTCCTCACCCCATCACCTGCCGTGTTCTTCATTTGCACATTAAATAGGGCGATGAGTGACTAGGGTTTAACCCATTGTTGGGTTTACCCCCTGCCTTGGACAGTCAATGCTTCCAGAAAGGTAAATATATTGTCTCCTCAAAGTCATCATTATCTACAGCAGATTGAATGAAGACCATAGACCCTCAGGGTAAAGGTGCCGTCCTTTCTGTCCTGTTGTGTCATCCACTTTTTTGGGATTTTCTGGTTACCACAAATTAAACTTTTTATATTTAAAAGCCCTGTTTTCTTTTGAGTTACATTGTCTTTGTCCTCTCTATCCCTAGGGTGAGTCATCTCAGGATGTTCCTTTAGGCCTCCTGACTGACACCTATCTTGCACATTGGTTCCTCATGTAGTACAAAGAGAGGGGTTAAAAAGAAATTACCGGTACACAGTGGGGGAGGGGGTTTTCATGAGCAGTTGTCTAATATAGCATAAAACATGCTCATCACAATGCCGGCCATACCAGACAGCAGCTGGAGTCTTATTATTGTCAACCTCCAGCTCTTAAGGGACATTGTCATCTGGACCATCCCCCTTCCTCTCTCTCTGCACAGCATCTGGAGTTTACCGTGACCCTAGCGGCCATAGGGTAGGAAGAAGGGTGTTGACTGGGCTCAGTTGACATATTTCAAAGCTAGGAATCTGCTGCATAATCATACTACTAAAACTCCCATTTTTGAATGTCCCCCATGTGACTTGATAGCCCCTTTTTTCTCTCGTATGTGATCTTCTGGAATTCAGGATGACCATAACTGAAGTTCAGAGCTTGGGCAGAAAAATGTCCTGCTTCAGCATGTTCTCCTCCATGCATAAAAACAGGAAGCGAGCCTATCAAGGACTAAGCGGTGTTAACCCCTATTCAGACCCTGCAACATCCTGAAAGAAAAATAGATCATATATAGTCTTCCAGCCCCAGTTTATAGAGTCATATACCACACAGTGCCGACATAACACTTCCTGACACAATCCGTATGGTAGTGATATCGATATCTGTGCCCATTCAATAGTGCCTGCTACAGCGCCTATACAGGGAGTGCAGAATTATTAGGCAAGTTGTATTTTTGAGGATTAATTTTATTATTGAACAACAACCATGTTCTCAATGAACCCAAAAAACTCATTAATATCAAAGCTGAATATTTTTGGAAGTAGTTTTTAGTTTGTTTTTAGTTTTAGCTATTTTAGGGGGATATCTGTGTGTGCAGGTGACTATTACTGTGCATAATTATTAGGCAACTTAACAAAAAACAAATATATACCCATTTCAATTATTTATTTTTACCAGTGAAACCAATATAACATCTCAACATTCACAAATATACATTTCTGACATTCAAAAACAAAACAAAAACAAATCAGTGACCAATATAGCCACCTTTCTTTGCAAGGACACTCAAAAGCCTGCCATCCATGGATTCTGTCAGTGTTTTGATCTGTTCACCATCAACATTGCGTGCAGCAGCAACCACAGCCTCCCAGACACTGTTCAGAGAGGTGTACTGTTTTCCCTCCTTGTAAATCTCACATTTGATGATGGACCACAGGTTCTCAATGGGGTTCAGATCAGGTGAACAAGGAGGCCATGTCATTAGATTTTCTTCTTTTATACCCTTTCTTGCCAGCCACGCTGTGGAGTACTTGGACGCGTGTGATGGAGCATTGTCCTGCATGAAAATCATGTTTTTCTTGAAGGATGCAGACTTCTTCCTGTACCACTGCTTGAAGAAGGTGTCTTCCAGAAACTGGCAGTAGGACTGGGAGTTGAGCTTGACTCCATCCTCAACCCGAAAAGGCCCCACAAGCTCATCTTTGATGATACCAGCCCAAACCAGTACTCCACCTCCACCTTGCTGGCGTCTGAGTCGGACTGGAGCTCTCTGCCCTTTACCAATCCAGCCACGGGCCCATCCATCTGGCCCATCAAGACTCACTCTCATTTCATCAGTCCATAAAACCTTAGAAAAATCAGTCTTGAGATATTTCTTGGCCCAGTCTTGACGTTTCAGCTTGTGTGTCTTGTTCAGTGGTGGTCGTCTTTCAGCCTTTCTTACCTTGGCCATGTCTCTGAGTATTGCACACCTTGTGCTTTTGGGCACTCCAGTGATGTTGCAGCTCTGAAATATGGCCAAACTGGTGGCATCTTGGCAGCTGCACGCTTGACTTTTCTCAGTTCATGGGCAGTTATTTTGCGCCTTGGTTTTTCCACACGCTTCTTGTGACCCTGTTGACTATTTTGAATGAAACGCTTGATTGTTCGATGATCACGCTTCAGAAGCTTTGCAATTTTAAGAGTGCTGCATCCCTCTGCAAGATATCTCACTATTTTTGACTTTTCTGAGCCTGTCAAGTCCTTCTTTTGACCCATTTTGCCAAAGGAAAGGAAGTTGCCTAATAATTATGCACACCTAATATAGGGTGTTGATGTCATTAGACCACACCCCTTCTCATTACAGAGATGCACATCACCTAATATGCTTAATTGGTAGTAGGCTTTCGAGCCTATACAGCTTGGAGTAAGACAACATGCATAAAGAGGATGATGTGGTCAAAATACTCATTTGCCTAATAATTCTGCACGCAGTGTATAATAGCACCTGCCATTCTGTCCACATTATAGTGCCTGCCACAGAGTAGATATGTTAGTCTGTCTACTGTAATAATGGATGTAATTGCGGCAATGGTTGGCGGCGGGCAGTAGGAGATGAGCGCCTCCATTGTGGAAGCGCTCATCTCCATATTCATCTGTATCGCCGTCCTCAGGACAGCGATGCAAATGTCTGTGCTGTGGCAGGGGAGGGAGAGGCGCGTCCCTCCCCTGTTCTTCCGATAGGCCCCAGGCACTAATGCCTGCAGCCTATCAGAGGCCGGCTCAGGTGGCACGATGAGGTCATTATCATCGCGCCGCCTGAGCCGGGCAGCACACAGCGCGGGACACAGGCCGGAAGAGGCCTGCATTGCATCGCTGCTGATGGAGGTAAGTATCAGTGTTTTTTGTTTTTTTTTCCTTTGCGGCGGGAGCTGGCACTATGGGGGGGGGGAGCTGGCACTATGGGGGGGCTGGCACTATGGGGGGATGGCACTATGGGGGGAGCTGGCACTATGGGGGGGCTGGCACTATGGGAGGAGCGCGCTGGCACTATGGGAGGAGCGCGCTGGCACTATGGGGGGGCTAGCACTATGGGGGGAGCAGGCACTATGGGGGGGCTGGCACTATGGGGGGAGCTGGCATTTCTTACAGCCCCATTTTTTTGGGGGTAGAATTCTGGGGGCATTTATTTCTTGCCCATTTTGGGGGGGCACTATGGGGGCATTTCTTACTGGCACATTATGGGGGGCACTATGCAGGAGAGGAACACTATGGGGGTATCTGGGGGCTCGAAAGGGGCTTTTTTTTTATTGGCACATTATGGGGGGGCACTATAGGGGAGAGCGGCACTATGGGGAAGTGGGGGCTCTAAAGGGGCCTTTTTTATTGGCACATTATGGGGGCACTATGGCATCTGGTGGCACTAAGGGGGCATTTTTTAATGGCGCATTATGGGAGGCAATATATGGGCATCTGGTGGCACTAAGAAGGGGCATTTTTTACTGCCACATTATAGGGGAGAGGAACACTATAGGAGCATCTGCTGGGGGGCACTAAGAAGGGGCATTTTTTTACTGGCATATTATGGGGGACACTATGGGGAAGGGGGAGAGGAGCACTATGAGGGCATTTACTGGGGCACTATATAGGGGTATTTTATACTGGCATACATTATGGGGACATTAGCTCAACTGCGGGCACTAAGCGGGGGTATTTCATGTACTGTCATATTATAAGGAGAATTATTACTACTAGGGGGTATTATGCAGAGTTTTACTATTACTGGGGGGGCTATGAGGAACATGATTACTAGTATGGGCACTATAGGGGCATTATTACTGCTAAGTGTGCTCTGGCAGAGAATTATTTCTATTGGTGGGATTTTGGGGAGCACTGTTACTTTGGGGGGCACCCTGGCACAGTATCAGCTTAGCACAAATATTTTTGGGGGACATTATCTTTATACTATTAGTGTCTGGGCGCAGTTATTTTTTAGAGCACTGTGTGCCAATAATTGTTGAAGGGGGCACTATCTGTGTGGTAGCAGTATTTCCAGGGGGACTGTTTCTGCAGTATAGTATTGGGGGCACAGTGGGCACAGTATTGGGGGCACTATCTGTGTGGTAGTATTTCCAGGGGGACTGTTTCTGCAATATAGTATTGGGGGCACAGTGGGCACAGTATTATGGGCACTATCTGTGTGGTAGTAGTATTTCCAGGGGGACTGTTTCTGCAGTATAGTATTGGGGGCACAGTGGGCACAGTATTGGGGGCACTATCTGTGTGGTAGTAGTATTTCCAGGGGGACTGTTTCTGCAATATAGTATTGGGGGCACAGTGGGCACAGTATTATGGGCACTATCTGTGTGGTAGTAGTATTTCCAGGGGGACTGTTTCTGCAGTATAGTATTGGGGGCACAGTGGGCACAGTATTGGGGGCACTATCTGTGTGGTAGTAGTATTTCCAGGGGGACTGTTTCTGCAGTATAGTATTGGGGGCACAGTATTGTGGGCACTATCTGTGTGGTAGTAGTATTTCCAGGGGGATTGTTTCTGCAGTATAGTATTGGGGAGCACAGCGGGCACAGTATTGGGGGCACTATCTGTGTGGTAGTAGTATTTCCAGGGGGACTGTTTCTGCAATATAGTATTGGGGGCACAGTGGGCACAGTATTATGGGCACTATCTGTGTGGTAGTAGTATTTCCAGGGGGACTGTTTCTGCAGTATAGTATTGGGGGCACAGTGGGCACAGTATTGGGGGCACTATCTGTGTGGTAGTAGTATTTCCAGGGGGACTGTTTCTGCAATATAGTATTGGGGGCACAGTGGGCACAGTATTATGGGCACTATCTGTGTGGTAGTAGTATTTCCAGGGGGACTGTTTCTGCAGTATAGTATTGGGGGGCACAGTGGGCACAGTATTGGGGGCACTATCTGTGTGGTAGTAGTATTTCCAGGGGGACTGTTTCTGCAGTATAGTATTGGGGGCACAGTATTGTGGGCACTATCTGTGTGGTAGTAGTATTTCCAGGGGGATTGTTTCTGCAGTATAGTATTGGGGAGCACAGCGGGCACAGTATTGGGGGCACTATCTGTGTGGCAGTAGTATTTCCAGGGGGACTGTTTCTGCAGTATAGTATTGGGGGTGGCAGGAAAGGGTGTTCAGAAGATGATGGAAATGTGGGAAACTAATCTCTGCAGAGACGGGAGATGGCAGAAAAATCATCATGGCGGTCTGGTCTGAATGGAGAAGATGAGGAAAGAGAATGTCTACAACAAAGGTGACATCACTGGATGTAAGAGGTATGAGGCGCTATGTAGGAGAGGAGATGCTCCCCCCCCCCCCTGACATTTGCAGGAGGAGGATTCAGAGCTGGGTGAGGACGGCCATAGGGGGCAGCAGGCCACGGGTGGGTGGCAGATGGTGGGGGAACCACAGGCCTTGAGCAGGATCTGGGGAGGGAGGAGAGCGGAGGAGCTTCCTGGCTGTAGCCTGCTGTTTATTGTATGATGTGAAGCAGGCAGTGCAGCCAGGACGGGCCCCCCCTCTCCGTATGATGTGTAGAGACAGGCCTCAACTATAGAATGTCAGCTGTACAGTGTTTGTTGGGAGTGGCATTTTATATGTAGGAGGGGCTTTTAATAATGGGCGGGGCTAAAAATTGGCCACTTGGCTGGATTTGCCCCTGAGGACTAAGGCTGCCAGCCCTCCCCTGGCTCCAAGTGCCTATATAATAGTGAATTCTATTGTATCCACATAATAGTGACTGCCAAATGTTACATGATAATGTTTGCCATTGGGCCCACATAATAATGATAAAAAAAAATTGTGTAGATATATCTATGGGTTCTTTGAGCAGGATCCCATCGAGTGTCTATAAATACACCACTGATAGCTCATTTCAGGTGTTTCAGCAGGAGGTCCACTGATCTAGACTGGAGGGATCTCAATAAAAAAAGTTCCTGACTTAAAAGAGGGTGCAATGCTTTATTTCACCTGTGGGGGTGCTGTAGAAAGGAACTAATCACTTGGAACTGGTTTCAGCAGGGGACCCTGTTATCAGCTTATCTCCCAGGCGACTCTTGTAACTAAAAATGGATTATCTAAATCTGGTCTGGCTGTGTGACCAGTATTTTTCCAAGAAATGGTTTAAACAAAGGATGGCAAGGAGAAAAACATGTTGGGAGGGCGGTTGGAGTTTGGGTCTCTTGACAGTATATAAAAACAGATTGGAGCGCAGTTGAGACATTACACATTCTCTTCACACTAGATGAGATATTTCAGAGGAACAGTCAAGTCTGAATCTAGGTAAGTGAACATTATTATTAATATGTGATATGTAATTTACTGGTGTAGTCTATGAAGGCTTCAGTCAGGGTGGCTGAACTTAAGCAGGTTCTACCCTTTTTTCCAGAATTTAGGACAGTAGTGTTTCCTATGATATCTACGAAGGTAACTACAATGTACTTTTCCCAGTTTTATAAAAAAAATTAGACCCTGAGCAACAAGGAAGGTGGTCCTAGTCAGTTTTATTCATGAATGCCCTGGTGGCCTCATCACAATGCCGGCCATACCAGGCAGCAGCTGGAGTCTTATTATTGTCAACCTCCAGCTCTGAGGGACATTGTCATCTGGACCACCCCCCTTCCTCTCTCTCTGCACAGCATCTGGAATTTACCGGAATAATTAATTTTTAATTTCCTAGGTGGCCTAGGGTAGAGGAGGGGTCAATTTTACATTTTACATTTCCTGGCAGTAAGGTCTGCTAGGAGGCTCCAAGTGTCCAGTTTATTACCCCCTAAAAGCAGCCTTGTAGCCATTTCAGGCCCTGGAGAGGCTGTCTACAGTATTCTACAACAGGAGGACTGGCAGTAAGAATAGTAAAATCCCTGCCGCTTTGATCACCACTAATACAGTGCTGCTTGTAAATTTGTGAACCCTTCAAAATGTTCTTTATTTCTGCCTAAATGTGACGTACATCGAATTTTCACACAAGCCCTAAAAGTAGATAACGATAATCAAATTAAAGAAATTTGTCAAAATATTAGACTCTGTCATTAATTTATTGAGTAAAATGATCCAAGATCACACACTGTGAGTGGTAAAAGTGTGGGAACCTTTTCTTTCAGTATCTGGTGTGACCCCCTTGTGTAGCATTACTGGCAACTAAACGTTTTTGGTAATTGTTGATTAGTCCTGCACATTGACTTGGAGGAATTTTAGACCATTCCTCTGTAGAAAAAAGCTTCAGCTCTGCTATGTTGGTGATTTCCACCCATGAACTGTTCGCTTCAGGTCCTTCCATAACATTTCTATTAGATTAAGGTCAGGACTTTGACTTGGCCATTACAAAACTTTAGTCTTTAACCATTTTTCGGTAGAACAACCTTGTGTGCATACAGTCTTTGTCTTGCTCTATGACGCATGTTCTCATTTAAACCAAACGCTTCTCATTTAAACCAAACATTTCTATAATGGTCCCATCTATCCACAAAAAATTGCTCCAATAGTCTTTTGGCTTGCCCAGGTGATCTTTATCAAACTGCAGACGGGCAGCAATGTTCTTTTTGGAGAGCAGCAGCTTTTTCCTTGCAATCCTGCCATGCACATCATTGTTGTTCAGTGCGCTCCTGATGGTGGACTCATGAACATTAACATTAGCTAATATAAGAAAGGTCAATAGGTGCTTAGAAATTACATTGTGTTCCTTTGTGACCTCACAGACTATTACACGCCTTGCTCTTGCCGTGATCCTTGTTGGTTGACCACTCCTAGAGAGGGTAACAATGGTCTTGTGTACCCTCTATTTGTACACAATCTGCCTGAATGTGGATTGGTAGAATCCAAACTCTTTAGAGATGGTTTGTAATCTTTTCCAGCCTGATGAACATCAACAGCTCTTCTTCTGAGGTCCTCAAAAATTTCCTTTGTTTGGGTCATGATGCATTTCCACAAACATGTGTTATGATGATCCCTGTTATTGAAATAAAACAGGTCGCCCACTAACTCCTGATTGTCATCCCAGTGATTGAAAGCACCTGACTCTAATTTCATCTTCAAATCGCAAAAGTTCACAAACTTCTGCCACTCACAGACATGTGATATTGTATGACTTTCCTCATTAAATGACCACTAAATGCTTATTTTTATCTACTTTTAGGACTGATGTAGTTTTAGGACAAATAGAAAATTCTGAAGGGATCTGAAACTTTCAAGCATCACTGTATATGCCCTTTTTCTGAGAGCCTCCCAGAATATAGTACATGTAATGATGAGTGATGTATAAATAACATCCACTAGAGTGATGCCCTGTTTCTGTGTTCTGTGTAGGATGAAGATCCCACTTGTGCTGTTTGTGGTAATCATTGGATGTTGTGCCAAAGAAAGTAAGTCACTAAGCTGGGCATTTAAGACATCTTCTGCATGACACTCCTGGTCTGATGTTTTTGCTCTGGTCTGGAGTATGATTTATTTAGAAAGTCTGATCTGGGGTCTGATGTATTTAGCGGGTGTGATCTGGTGTCCGTTTAATTCAGTGTATTCTGATGTGTTTTTTAGAGGGTCTGGTCTGTTTAATTTATGGGGGGGGGCCTGTTCTGGGATCTGATTTAAGGGATCAGATCTGAGGTCTAAAGGTGGGTTTACACAGGCCGATTAAAAGGCCAATTGTTGGGAAGGAAGCTGCTTGCTCAGTGAAGGTGATCTCCTTCACAGTATGAGGACGAGAGATCGCTATAGCAGAATTATTGTTTCTGGGCAGCAGATCGCTGTTTAGACAGCACGATCTGCTGCCCAGGAACAATGATTGGAGTACCTGCATGAATGACAGGATCACCCGATGAACGAGCGCTTGTTCATCGGGTGATCGGTGGCATATTTAGATGACCATATTATCGATAACGAGCGTTCCCAATAATCTGTCTGATTATTGCTACATGTAAATCTACTTTATCTTTCTATCCTATCTCATATACATCCACATACACCTGGAACTGGGCCTGGCTGGAGCCCTACTGGACCCTGTAACAATCAACGCCACATTTGCTTTAACATGGGGGGAATATTGGCCGAACGAAAGCTCACGATCAATGCCCAATGTAAACATGTCCAGTGATCAAATGATGAACACAATTTGCTTGTTTGTCTTTGGTCACATCTTTTCCGATGGCAAAAAAAATCACTGTGTAAACAGGGGATGTAATGAAGACAGTTTGGAGAGAGGTAGATCATACAAAATGTTGGGGGATGCAGATCATACCAAATGTTCATATTTTCAGAAAAAAGGCCTAATAATTGAAACATATCAATGCAATTAAACTAGAGCCTATCGACTTTGTATATCATTCATTGACCCTCATTAAGATCTGATATGGGCTTTGCTTCAGACATCATTGTTTCTTTCTCTTTTAGATTTGCATGGCACGTCTTTCCTGTTTTCTAAGAGTAGTACCGTAGCAAAAGTGGTTTTGAAACCCACAATCTCCAAACCTTTGAGTAATATTACCGTCTGTCTGCAGTCCTACACGGACCTCATCAATAAAGACTCCCTCTTCAAACTGGAGGCTAAAAATTCCTATCCGTTCCATCTCTTCCAAGCCTCAGACTATTACTACATTAGAATAGACCGAGATCAAGTTTACTTCAAGACTAGCAAAGAGAGCATGGAGTGGAGACTCATCTGTGTTTCTTGGGAGTCCAGCACCGGAGTCATCCATTTTGTTGTCAATGGGAAACTCTTTCCAAGGAAGGTCTTAAAGCCGGGTTTCATCATAGACCCAGAGGTTACCGCGATCCTCGGGCATAATATTGTCTTTTCTGATATTGGTTATGGTATGCATGAACTTTCTTATGTGGGTGAAATTAGAAAGGTTAACATGTGGGATCAGGCTCTCCACCCCAGTGAGATGCAATCAATGTATTTTAATAATTGTTATAACTGTAATGGAAGTGTCATTAGCTGGGAGTCTGTGGACTATGAGATTTATGGAGATGTCCTCTTGTATAAGCCATCGAAGAAACCTTAGTGGATGTAACTAAACTGTTGAGAAAATCTATAGCTGATCAAAATTCTAGGGATGCTATTTTGTAAGTGAACCTCTGGAACCCAAGTTATAAAGAAAATAGGAGACCCCTAAACCCAGTTAAGCAATAAAAGCGATCTTCTGGGCGAAATCTGTATTAGGGACATTACATAGGCCAAACATAATAAAGATGTTGTCTGCTCACTGTATTGAATACAAGTTACTTTGCCATTATTCAGGCAGTGCAGGGGGAAAGAGGAACACTCAGTATTAGCAGCAGGGAAATTTGCACTTTAATAGAAACTCGTAGCACTTTAATAGAAACTCGTAGCACTCCACATCCATTAAAAAGCAATCATGACAGGTCCAAAAAGATGTTAACACACCTGTGCCTGTTACCCTGATCTGTTTGTCTGCCTGTGCACCGTCTTCCGCCTGATGCCTGGATTCTGACTCCGTCTGCCCTGACTGGTTCTTGGATTACCCTGCCTGCCTGACCTCAGCCTAATTTTGACTATGTTCTTTGCCTGATCTTTTGATGCTTTGCATTGGTGTCTCTGACCCTGTGGGTCAGCTACCAGTTACATCTGGACCATTTCAAGAGGTAGCTGCCTGGTGGCTTCTCTGCAGGAAAGACCAGATCCCTGTATAGGGATTAAAGGGTGATCCACTACTGGTGCGTTACTAATGGCTGCACCACCAAGCCAGCCGGCCGTGGTGAGCTCATGCAACCAAAGGTGTGCACCGTGGCACGGACAAGGTGCTATGCTCAAGAAAACCAAGCTTGTGAGCCCTGGACTAAATTTAACAAGCTAATCCATTGATAAACATCTACCCATAGGGTCCGACCCTACAAGCACGAATCAAGGGACACTACGCTGGCTGAGTATGAGCAAAAGAGAAGCTTAGTTGCAGCTGCTCACATACTACAGAGGGCTGGATTGACACAGACCACTGCTGTAGTGTGAGCGCAATTCAAAGCAACATATAAATAGCAGGAGTTTGCCCCCACTATCGCTCGACGTGTTTCGCCATGTGTGGCTCGCCAGGAGCATAAAATGTGGGTGAGAAGACAAACAGCAAAATAAGCTGCTGACCCCCGTTACAGAGGCTGCAGCTGTCAGCACTGAGTGGCCGTACGCGGACGCAAGGACGCGCGCTATATCAGGAGAAGGTACCTCCCCTCTTCTGGATCAAGCCCCTGGAGCGGCCAAGAGGGAGGCAGGAGGCGCGGCAAGCGTCGCATCACACATCCCGCCGCATCACACATCCCGCCCCGACCAAAGGGTCCTGCTTAATATCACAATAGAAGTGATGCTTATTCTGATATAGCGGGTAACTGCAAAGACTGTATATAGTACCACTGGGTCCCCCATTGACTGCAAGGGGTCAGGTGTCCGATTATAAATATCAGGTGGATCAATTTAGATCACACCTTCATTTGCAGTAATCGCTTATCAAAGTCGCCTCCTCTTGAAGATCTCCAAGAGGAGGCAACTTTGATAAGCGATTACTGCAAAAGGAGACACAGTGTCGGGTAGTTGGGGCGGGATGTGTGATGCGGCCTCCTGCCTCCCTATTGGCCGCTCCAGGGGCTTGATCCAGAAGAGGGGAGGTACCTTCTCCTTATATAGTGCACGTCCTTGCGTCCGCGTACGGCCACTCAGTGCTGACAGCTGCAGCCTCTGTAACGGGGGTCAGCAGCTTATTTTTCTGTTTGTCTTCTCACCCACATTTTATGCTCCTGACGAGCCACACATGGCGAAACGCGTCGAGCGATAGTGGGGGCAAACTCCTGCTTTTTATATGTTGCTTTGAATTGCGCTCACACTACAGCAGTGGTCTGTGTCAATCCAGCCCTCTGTAGTATGTGAGCAGCTGCAACTAAGCTTCTCTTTTGCTCATACCCAGCCAGCGTAGTGTCCCTTGATTCGTGCTTGTAGGGCCGGACCCTATGGGTAGATGTTTATCAATGGATTAGCTTGTTAAATTTAGTCCAGGGCTCACAAGCTGGGTTTTCTTGAGCATAGCACCTTGTCCGTGCCACGGTGCACACCTTTGGTTGCATGAGCTCACCACGGCCGGCTGGCTTGGTGGTGCAGCCATTAGTAACGCACCAGTAGTGGATCTTCTAGTGACCCTATCCACACCTGAGCGGGTACCGCTCATGCTGTTTTCATGTGTCATCCTGACCCGTTCTCAGGGATTGTGGTTAGTTATGGTCATCTAGATTTTTATATATAGTTTGTAGGTTTCCTTTCTTCCCTTTGTGTATTAATAAAGATTAGTTTTATCTAACCTCGATAGCGTTCCGTACTGCAGTGATATATGTAATAGTACCTCCAGTGCCTGCCAGGTTTCTATATAATAGTGCCTCCTATTGAATCCCCATAATATTGCCTGCCAAAGTGCCTTTATCATGCTGACTGCCATTGTGTCCATAAAAAAAAACTATTAGATGTGTGCAGATGTATCTATGGGTGTATGGAGCAGGATATCATCATGTGCCAAATGGACAAACCCTATCCAAAGCCCTATTAAGACATATGTTCATCATAAAGAGACCCCCTTCATCAGCCAAAAAAGAGCAGCTCCTGCATGGCACACTTAGTACAGCCATGTATTCCATGGACGTCCAAGCAAATGAGATAACAGGGTACAGGGAAAGTTCAGTGTAAGAAAGCAAAATCTGTAATAGGGCCCCCCACTTATTATATGCCAATAATAATACAATAACTGGCACCAGAAACTGGTTGCAACTGCTATCTCCACATCTTCTATGCCAGCTGATCTCAGATGTTTCAGCCTTTGTCTACACTGCTATAGGGTTGAGGTTTGTTAGGAGGAATCTCAATAAAAGAAAACCTGCTTTTCCTAACTTGATAGGGGTTGCAGTTCTTTAATTCACCCGTGGGGGTGCTGCAGAGAGGAATTGATCACTTTCTACTACCATCCTCCGCAGATTACAGCTGCGGCAGGACATCCTGTGATCTGCTTATCTCTCAGGAGACCATTGCAACTAAAATTGGATTACCACTATCTTTCCAGGAAATGTTAAGAAATGGTTTTAACAAAGAAAGAATGATAAGGAGAAAAATATCTTGGGGGAGGGTCAGGGATTGGGTATCTTGGCAATATATAAAGTAACGTATGAGGGCAGTTCAGTCATTACACAGCCTCTTTACACACTAGATGAGATACTTTGGACCAATCTCTGAATCCAGGTAAGTGAACCTTACTTAATATGTGATGTGTAATAAATGATGTAGTCTTTGTGGGCTTGGGTCAGGGTGGCTAAGCTTGAGTAGATCCCATCCTCTTTTAAGTAGTTAAGACAGTAGTAAAAAGCTTTTGTTGGAGCTGCTCTGAAGGTGAATACAATGTACTATCCTCTTCTATCAGCCATTCAGGACCAGTTTTCTAGAAAATGGGAAACAAAGTGCCCCCTAGTTACTTTTTATCATAATTTCACTGGTAGTCTAGGGTAATAAAAAGATCTAGGTGGCCTAGGAGAGAGAGGGTTTTATGTTATGTTTCCTGGCAGTCAAAGTTATGTGAGGGGCAAAGACAAATTTTGGTGGTCTTTGGAGGCTCCTAGGAGATGGGGGTCATGGACAAGTGGCCAGTTTGTCACCCCCTAATACCAGTCCTGCAGCCATTTTAGGGAGTGGAAAGGCTGTCCATAGGGTTCTTCAAAAGACGCACTGAGAGGAAGAACAGTAAAATCCCTGCCCTTGTAATCACCACTAATATATCTCCAGTCCTGAGAGCTTCCAGGAATACGTACATTTGAGGAGTGATGTAGTAACATCTTGTGTCTATGTTCTGTATAGGATGAAGATTGTGGTTCTGCTGCTTGTGGTCATCTCTGGATGTTGTGCCGAGGAGAGTAAGTCTGTCACTAAGCTGGGCATTTCAGGGATCTTCTTCATGGCACTCCCGGTCCCTTTGGGTGTACCTGCTGCCATACTGGGTTCAGATGCCAAACAAAACCAAGGCATAGTGTGCATCAGCTCATACAATATACTGATACTGGCCAGCATCATGACTTAGAATGGCAGTGACCAGAGGAGGGAGGACCTGAGAGAAGAAAGCACATGGTCTGTGGCCTGAATTTTTATTTAAGCAATCTAATCTTTTTGTCCTGTCTCATATCTATCCACATACAAATGGAACAGGACCTGGCTGGAGTCCTGCTAGGTCCTGTAACAGTCAATGCCTCTTTCTTTTGCTTTAACATGGGGTGATAATTGCCCAAACCAAAGCTATCTGCCTGTGTAAACAGACTCCTAGAAAGGTGACAGAGATGTGATCTGGTCTTTGTTTTTTTCTCTTTTAGATTTGCTTGGTGCATCTTTCTTGTTTTCTAAGACTACTAATACAGATAGAGTTATTTTGAAACCCATCATCACCGAACCTTTGAGAAGTATCACTGTCTGTCTGCAGTCCTATACAGACCTCACCCAGAGAGATTCCCTCTTCAAATTGCAGAATCAAAATGTGTTTCCGTTCCATCTCTACCAAGTCTCAAACATTTACAACATTAAAATAGACCGAGATCAAGTTTCCTTTAGGAACAGCGGAGAGAGCATGGAGTTGAGACTCATCTGTGTGTCCTGGGAGTCCAGCAATGGTGTCATCCATTTTGTTGTCAATGGGAAACTGTTTCCCAGGAAGGTCTTAAAGCCAGGTTTCAGCATAGTCCCAGGGTTTACTGCGGTCCTAGGGCATAATCTTGCAGTTTCTGATGCTGGTTTTGGAGTAGGAGGACCCTCATATGTGGGTGAAATTACAAACGTTCACATGTGGGATCAAGCTCTTCACCCCAGTGAGATGCAATCAATGTATTTTAATAATTGTCGTAATTGTAGTGGAAATGTCATTAACTGGGAGTCTGTGGACTATAAGATTTATGGAGACATCCTCTTGTATAGGCCATCAATGAAACCTTAGTTGGTCTAAATTACTGAGATAATCATCATATTATTTGATTAACATTGTAGGGATGCTATTTTAAGGTGAACCTGTGGGACCCCAACTTACGAAAAAAACAGGAAACCCCTAACCCCAGTTAGGCAAGTCAGGCAGATTGCTGCATATAGTTAACAGGATGGAGAAGCTTGAACCAGGTGGTCACTGAAGCCTGGAAAGTCCACTTGACGTACCACTACCTTACATAGGCTTTTTCAGTTGCTGCAGGCTGTCTTTACTTGCCGAACTAGGGTCAGGGATCCCCATTTTCCTCCATATTTAAGATTCCCACCTATCTGACATTTTTGTAAGAAAAAAAACACAATGGCACAACATAGGGCGTTATCCCAATAAAAGAGGGTGGGGGTATGCAATGAAATATGCCCATCTTGGATGGTTGTGCTGGGAGCACAACATCCATGTAGACACATAGATAAGTGTGGCTGCAACCCAAGGTCCATCTAGAAAGCTCGTGGAACAGGTGAAAATCAAAAGTACAGGGTGGGCCATTTATATGGATACACCTTAATAAAATGGGAATGGTTGGTGATATTAACTTCCTGTTTGTGGCACATTAGTATATGTGAGGGGGGAAACTTTTCAAGATGGGTGGTGACCATGGTGGCCATTTTGAAGTCGGACATTTTGAATAAAACTTTTGTTTTTTCAATAGGAAGAGGGTCATGTGACACATCAAACTTATTGGGAATTTCACAAGAAAAACAATGGTGTGCTTGGTTTTAACGTAACTTTATTCTTTCATGAGTTATTTACAAGTTTCTGACCACTTATAAAATGTGTTCAATGTGCTGCCCATTGTGTTGGATTGTCAATGCAACCCTTTTCTCCCACTCTTCACACACTGATAGCAACACCGCAGGAGAAATGCTAGCACAGGCTTCCAGTATCCGTAGTTTCAGGTGCTGCACATCTCGTATCATCTGAAGGCAATCGTCTATGCTGTGAAGATACGAGATGTGCAGCACCTGAAACTACGTATTATCTCAGTAATCCTGTGGGCCCACCACAGGAAATGATTCTCTGGTGCTCTGGTGGGCCAGTCTGACCCTGTAGGCACCTGACCAAAGTTGGAGAATGACCTGCAGATAAAAAAAGAGACAATGGCTTCCTTGAGGTCTAGAGTGAGGCCTATATATTACAGTCCTGTAGTGTGAGCAGACTGGTGAAGTGTAAAAGGGTAATGTTAGTGGGAGTCTGTCACCAGGAAATTCTCTGTTACACCAGGCACAATGCCTTGTAGGGGTCACTCTTAAACCACTCTGTGCATCCTTCCTCCTCCTTCACTTCTGTCAACCCCTCCCCCGCAGGGCCAGGTTTGGTGAATATGCTGAAACCTGCACCTGTCAATCAAGAAGGAGAAAGAGGAGCTGTAAAAGGAAGGCAGAAGAGCAAATGTGTACAGAATGTCTTGGTGCTCTTAACTGTTTATCTGCATATAGACTAAAAGTACTTTTTCTCCAGAATGAAGCAATGGGTCACTAAGTGAAAGGTATCATTACTTTCATCTAAGCTTGTCCTATAAGGCATTGTGCCTGGAATGATGGTGAATTTCCTGATGAAAGACTCCCTTCAAGCCCAACAGGCTCTTAGAAGGTATCAAAGTGTTAGAGAGCACACCTCCTTTTGTATTCAAGTCAAGTTCAAGTATTGGATGGCAAGTTGCCAATAAAATTTACATTTATGAAGACTGATGGGTTACCCACCTGGTGGCTTGAGACTGTTCTGTTGCCCCATTGATGCACAAGGCAAAACTATTTAGGTAAGCCAGGCTGTGGCTGGGGTTGCCTCCCAGGGACCCACATCACCACCACAAGAGCAGGAGAAAGCTGACATTTGGTGCAACCCTACTATGGTGGATTAGTTGGAGTTCCTCATGGTCTCTTGCCCCAGTGATGGACTGCTCAAAATGTTCTTTACTGTGCCACCAAATGTGGTCCTGTAACCATCAAGAATATTGTGTCACGTGTTCTAAAACCATCAAGCATATCATACCACTGTTATGAAGGAAATAAAGTTATTTCTTTCAGCCTCAAAAGTTCTACGTCATTCTTCAAGTTACAGATCCTCCTACAGAAGCATACCCCCAAATGGCATCTCTTGCTCTGTAGGATGTGGCTCATCCATGAATTACATGGACAGCTTATACATTTCAGTGTGATTTCTTTTTTCCAGGGGGGGGGGGGGTGCTAGGGAAGAATTTAACATATACATACAACTGGGTTCCTACGCAGATTCAGCTGGACGCCTGTGATTAGTGTTTATCTTCAAGGGATCCTTCTAAGAGAAAGGGAGAGCCCAATCGGTGTTTGTCAGGCTTTATTTCTCATAATCACATTCTAAAACTCCTCTATCTACTGCCAGACCTATATCACTCTTCAGGTTTTCCTACACTGGATGTCCGGTCTTGCGGTTTCACTAGTTTATTCCTGGAAATGTTGAGAAGCTGATTTAACAAAGGAGTATATGTACAAAAACAGATGGGAGGATGGGGTAAGGGGGTTGGTTGGGTGGGACATCTCAACAATATATAAAATATGGTATGAGGGAAGTTCAGTCATTACACAGCCTCTTTACACTCTAGATGAGATACTCTGGACCAATCAAGTCTGAATCAAGGTAAGTGAACATTACATAAGATGTGATATGTAATAAATAAAGTAGTCTATGGGGTTTTGGGTCAAGGTTGCTGGACTTGAGTAGGTCCTATCTCTTTTTTAAGTATTTAGAAAAGTAGTGACAACCCCTTGTTTGAGCTGCTATAAAGATGATTACAATCTATTATTCTTTGTCATCAGCCATTCGGGGCCAGTTTTATAGAAAATGGGTCTCTGGGCAACAACCAAAGTACCACCTTCCCCCTACATAGTCAGATTTTATTCTAATTTCACTAGTGGCTTAGGTGGTCAAAGGCAATGAAAAAGTAAATTTTACAGACAGTCAAGGTATTGGTCCCTTTCACAAAGGACCTGTAGCCATTTCAGGCAGTGGAAAGACTGTCTATAGGGTTCTTTAAAAGAAGGACTGAGAGGAAGAAAAGTAAAATCCTTGCCCTCGTTATCACCACTAATGTATCTCCAGTCCTGAGAGATTCCAGGAATATGTACATGTGATGATTGGTGATGTAATAACTAGTATTGATCGAGCGCCAAAGTGCTCGGGTGCTCTGGCCGAACACATCGAGCACCCGAGCACAATGGAAGTCAATAGGAAAAGCCAAGCGTTAAACCAGGCACCCCCTGCTCTGAAGAGGAAAGAGTGTCTGGTTTACAGAAAAAGGTTAGGAATGAATGGAAACACCACCAAAATGGTTTGAAAACAGCATGGGAAGGATGTCTGGATGCATCTTCGACTCCTGTTACCTATGAAATACAATAGACAACCACACAAAGGCTATATGCCAAAAGCCAGGTATGTGCAAGCCAATAATCTATCTATGAGACAGATAACAGTCAGCATACCTTACATGGCAGCCTTGTGCACTATGAGACATTCCAAACCAGCTCTCACCTGACTGAGAGCCAGTAAGCCTCAAAGTTACTTCATAATTGTTGGATGGCTTGGGTGCACCTAGATCATTATCATTAGGGTGACAAAAAGTTTTCTGATTGTCCTAACATAATTTTCAATAACCTTTCTATACAGTTTTATCATGTAAACTCATTTGCATAAACATGGGCATATGGGAAAGACATGCCAATGAGCAGAATCTGCCTTGTTTTTCAACTGAAAAACCATTTGCATGGGAAATTCACGCTTAAAATTCACAATTAGAATATTCGTGATCTACACTACTCATGAACAGCGCCATTTATTTGATTCATAGTCTTATGAAAAGACTATGAATCCAATAGATGGCGCTGTTCATGACTCATGGACAGCGCCATCTATTGGTTTCATAGTCTTTTTTTAAATACATTTTATTAGGTTTTGATATAATTTTCACATTTACATTCAAAGGTACATATTGGATCAAATTACAGGTCATATTCCTTTTTTACAGATATGTGCAGTGAAAATAAAGATAAAACACATATAAACAGTGCAATAATCCTTTCCCTAAACATTTCCCTTCCCCCCCTAACCCTCTCCCCTTCTATACAGGTGATGTGGTTTAAAGTTTTTTTAATTACAGGTATTCCTGGAGGTGTACAGTGTCTCATTTCGGAGTTCATGGCGATTTATTGTATTGTAGTCTCATTGTAGTGCATCTTTATGTAAGGATTGATGATGCTTTATATGTTATTGGTTTCATAGTCTTATGACAAGACTATGAAACCAATAGATGGCGCTGTTCATGAGTAATGTTGATCGCGAATATTCTAATCGTGAATGGTGTTTCAGCTGAAAAACAAGCAGATTCTGCTAATTTGCATATGCCCACAATTATGCAAATTAGTTTACATGACAAGACTGTATAGAAAGATTATTGAATATTATATTAGGACAATCAGAAAACTTTTTGTCACACTAATGATAATGATCTAGGTGTGCAGGTCCACCCAAGCCATCCAACAGTTATGAAGTAACTTTGAGGCTTACTGGCTCTCAGTCAGGTGAGAGCTGGTTTGGAATGTCTCATAGTGCACAAGGCTGCCATTGTAAGGTATGTTGACTGTATCTGTCTCATGGATAGATTGTTGGCTTCCACATACCCAGCTTTTGGCATATAGCCTTTGTGTGGTTGTCTATTGTATGTCATAGGTAGTGGAAGTCCGAGATGCATCCAGACATTCTCCCCATGCTGTTTCCAAACCATTTCGTTGGTGTTTCTGTTAAGGGGGCATATTAATCATCAATATTTATGCAAATATCGATAATTAATATTCATAAATAGGAGGAGCCGTCTATTGATGACCCCGCCCATTTATACCTAAATAAACATAAAACACTACTGATTACCTCTGATTGCCTATACACTACACTGAACTACACTACGTGCGACTTACTATCACTATACTACGGCGGCGACTAGTAAAAACACCATACACTGTATTATGAACAATAAGGAATATTTATTACACAATACAATTATACAAGTCTAACAATATGCTATATCTATATATATTCATAGATCAATGGATATGAATATATATACATACAGAAGTACACACCACAGTATAGAAATGGTACTACAATAAACACAATACAAGCCTAACTACTCTACACAGCACAATCCCAAATTCCACCCCACACACTATCTATATAATACAATAATACATTCGTATCCACACAAATATCAGTAACACACCCGCCTGACTAATCACTGTCCCTATGGGGTACAAGGAGTTAAACAGAATGGTGGCTATGCAGGGGTTATTACCTGCAGGCCAAGGGACACAGGGTTATGTCTAATATTTGCTTATAATTATATATATCTATATCAATGGAATAGATATATATATTTATAGCAGCAGACAACAATATAAGTAACAATACACTATTTCAGTACTAACTACACTAACACATTCCCCAGTCCTCCCCAACATCTACCTACAATTGTACTAATACACATGCATGCACTTTACCAGCAGCCCACCCAATCCTGACGGGGAATAACCAGGGGTTATTACGGAACAGGGGATATGAGGGATCTACAATCCTGGGGGAACACAGGGGATATATGATTATAGGGGGACTCAGGGCAGGAGAGGTTAAGGGTAACCAAGGGTTACACAGCAGGGAGTGGGGGTAATCAGGGGTACTAATAGGGCCACAGGATCAGGGGTACAACAGGGGAATACAATAAGGCAAGGGTTTGGGGGATCACAGGATCAGGGGTACAAACAAGGATACAATAAGGCAAGGGTTTGGGGGATCAGGGTGTCCAGTAATAGATACAGTGGGGGTAACCACAAATACAATCAGGGGAACCAGTGGCACAGGATCAGGGGTACAAACAAGGATACAATAAGGCAAGGGTTTGGGGGATCAGGGTGTCCAGTAACACGGCAAGGGTAAATCAGGGCCCAGGGTCACATCACATCGAGGACACAAATATAGGGGTTACAGGACCAGGGGTGATACTTAGGCCTTATCCAGGTGGTCATCATGGAGCTCCTCTCTCCTATGCGTCTCTGAATCTAGTCTGGTTGCAAGAGAAGGCACCTCTGGCCGGTTCGGGGTTTTATAGCCCAAAAGCAACCCCCTCCTCCTTCCTCAGGCATGTGACATCATAGTGTGCCTTAGTCCCCCCTCCTAGTCCCAAAAATGCTGGGAGTAATGGGCATGGCCATGGGGCAGAGGTGTGGAAAACAGGTTATGATGTCTCTGGTTAGAAGGTCCCCTCACAACGGTGCCACAGAGTCTGATTGCTTTGGGCCTGAACAAAAGGGGACTAGATGCTAATCAGCTGTTATCCTACAGGCTATCAGCACAAGTTTTCCTCTAAACAACTCTGCTGATAACAGTTGGAATTGCATATATGCATATATATATCCACAGATGCTTGGGGGCTCATCTATAAACACATACAAAACCGGGGGTATGAATGGGCAGCAATAAGCCCACATACATACTGTCATGCTGACATAAGTGTATATACATAGACACGTGTGCAAATACATACACACATATCTATATATACACACACCCTCGCATATATCTGGGGCATCACATACAGGGGACATATATAAGGGGGCACATATATATACTAATATAAGGGGGATTATAAAGGGGCACAGCTTCCAGGGACCACATATTTCCCACAGGGGCCACCATGAGCCCCTGGGGATCACCATGGGCATCACCCCATGATGCGGTGGTTAATGTATGCATATATATACCATGCATGCCCGCACGTGTTTGCAGGCATGCATGGATATATATGCACACGTCTCAACCGTTCCTCAACAGTTTCCATCAATTTCTAACCTTTTTCTGTAAACCAGGCACTCTCTCTTCTTCAGAGCAGGGGGTGCCTGGTTTAATGCTCGAGTCTCCCGTTGATTTTCATTGTGCTCGAGCATACATAGTATTTGGCTGAACACTGCTCGACACGAACTGCTGCATGCTCGCTCGACACTAGTAATAAAGTATAGATAGCATCCACTGAAATGAGGTCCTGTGTCTGTGTTCTGTACAGGATGAAGATCCCGGTTCTGCTGCTTGTGGTCATCTCTGGATGTTGCGCCAATGAGAGTGAGTCAGTTAGTAAGCTGGGTATTTCACTGGCACTTGCTATCGTCTTTCTGTCTATCATCTATGTCATATCTATCTATCTATCTATCTATCTCATATCTATCTATCTCATATCTATCTCATATCTATCTATCTATCTATCTATCTATCTATCTCATATCTATCTATCTATCTCTTTGTTGGGCCGTATAACAAACAATTCTCCTTTTGCTCTGTCACTACTTTTCACTCTTCCCCTAGAATGATGACAGGGATCTGATTTGAACTTTCCTTTAGGCATCATTGTTTCTTTCTCTTTCAGATTTGCATGGAGCATCTTTTGTGTTTTACAAAATCGGCAGAACAGCAAAAGTGGTTTTGAAGCCCACCACTACTGGACCACTGAGCAATATCACTGTCTGTCTGCAATCCTACACAGACATCCTCCAGAGAGACTCCCTCTTCAAACTGAAGAATGAAAATAATTCCATAGCACTGTTCCAGCTCTACCGGCAATCAGATTATTACTTCATTAGCCTAGACCAACAGTATGTTTCCTATAAGATCAGCACAGAGAGCATGGAGTGGAGACTCATCTGTGTGACCTGGGAGTCCAGCACTGGGATCATCCATTTTGTTGTCAATGGGAAACTTTTTCCAAGGAAGGTCTTAAAGCCAGGTTTCATCATAGACCCAGAGGTTACTGCAGTCCTCGGGCAGGATCTCGCTTATGCAGGACTTACTTCTTATTTGGGTGAAATTAGAAATGTTAACATGTGGGATCAGGCTCTCCACCCCAGTGAGATGCAATTGATGTACTCTAAAAGTAGTTATAATTGTTGTGGAAATGTCATTAACTGGGAGTTTGTGGACTACGAGATTGATGATGTCCTCTTGTATAAGCCATCAAAGAAATGTTAGTGGATTTATTTTACAATTTTCAGGATGCTATTTTGTAGGTGAACCTCTGCGATCCCAACTTATTAAGAAAACAAGAGACCTCTAACCCCAGTAGGGCAGATTAAGCAGTCTAGTTCATATAGGGGACCAGGTAGAGAAGTGACTTTTAGAAGCTTTGGCAGGTCCCCATGACTCTTTGTGTACCATACTGTACATAGACTTCAAGGGGGAGAATCACGAAAAGGTGTGACCTCTTTTCCACACAATTTCTTAAGAGAAGGTTGGCCCTATTTATGTGCCCAGCCAGAGTTATGGATCCACATTCTCCTCTACCTTTGAGACCCCCACCTGACATTTATAGCATTTGTCCCAATGTAAAATCTGTAATATGGTCCCCCCTAAGCATTAGAGAAGAATGTGGCTATTATCTCTGCAGACTGCACCCCCAAAAAGCTATGTCCCTGTGGGATATTCCTATTTCACTGGTTGAAAAGAGACAGAGATTCATCAAGTTCAACCACTCTCAACTCTCCTGACTTTAGTTACCACAGGTTGAAGTTGCTGGAATCTTGTCAGAAGGACTTCTCTACCTGTGTCCCCATGACCATTCTTCCCCATTCCTGAATGCTCATTATTATGATAAGGGCAATGGGTTTCATTAACCAATCAGAATCTGATTTTCCTTTTTCTAGTACAGGTTAGTGTTGGGACCCACATCCATCTCACACTGATATACCATCATTGTCTGTAAATGGTAGTCCTCCTTCAAAGGGGTTGTCCCATCTGAACATTTATGGCATATCCATAGGATAAGAAAGGGGCCACGACGTGGACAAAGAACACGCCCACATGCATCCTTCCTCTCCATTCCATCCTATGCATGCATACTCAGTTATTTTTGAAAGTCCCACAACAATTAATGGAGTGGACGCTGTGTATTTGGGGCCACCTCTCCATTCATCGCTATGGGACCTCCAAAATAACCAAGCCAACGCTCAGCTATTTTTGGAAGTGTCAAAGCAGTGAATAGAGAAGGCCAGGCATGCGCAGCTTGGTCTCCATTCACCGTCTTGAGATAGAAGCTGGTCCCAGAGGTGGGACTGGCACCTGTAGGACATTTATGGTATATCCTATCGAAATGCCATAGATGTCCAGATAGGACGAACTCTTTAAGGACTCTTGGATGCAGCTGTGTGCACCATGCTTTTTTATTCTTATCCAGGGTTTTATAATGTACCCTTATAATCTTCTAATATACAACTTATTTCCGTGGAGGACAGACATTTATTCATTGCAATCCTATGTTATACCTTCTCTCTGGGCTTGAGTTTTGCCTATTATATTACTTTCTACAAAATGGCTGATCATTAAAATTTATCAGGGGTTTCCCTAAAAATAAAATATTATAAGACTTCATCCACATGCTGACCACTGTCTGGCTTGTCATATGACCTCACATTCAATTCTTTGCACCAGTGAACCCGATTGGTCAAAACTCTGATCTACAAGCTCCACAGACCTGCTCATGGATAATTCAAATGGCTGCCAGATGTTGTACTGGGGTTTACCCCCAATGCATCCCCATGCACAGAAGTGCCGTAGAAACTGAACTTTGTTTTACTTCTTTAAAAGTAACACCAGTCCACAGGAAGGGCACTATAGTGGTCAAAAATGTACCTGGATTGTCCTGAATTTCAGAGACACTGGCAACTTTGGCTTGTCCCAGCTCAAAAAAGAGGGATCATGCAGACTCCTGCAGTCACATAGGCCTATCACCGCCTAGCACAATCTCTGCAAAGACTCTAATAGTGACTCGGACCCACTCAGGCATCACATCTGCTGTATGAACTCTTTCAAGGCTGTGAGCCAAGCACTGGACCATGAATGATGGAAACAGCTTCTGTTTGTCTTATTAACACCCCCCAGTTGTAGACCCATGGCAACTGTGCTGACCTCTGCAGTTGCTGACATAGACAACTCCCATAGGCATGGAAAATAGGTAGGTTTCTTCCCTGATGCTAGTCCTAAATGGAGAGACACAAAATAGACCAACTCCTTAGACGCATTTACACCTGTAGTCTTAAGGTGCCATACTAAAGCACCTATAGGCTTCAATGGAACCATACTGTACTTTTGTATGCCTCAGGCTTTAAATACTCTCTATCAAAGGCCGACTGGGAGCTTAAAGTGGCCCTGGAAAAAATACTAAAAGTAGCCTTATTTTAATTGATGGAAGGCAGGGCCAACACAAATAGGCGGGCCAGAAATACCATACTGTGGCACATTATACCACCCCAACAGAGCCAAATACCACAGTTCATCACAAAATACTGCCCCCATCAGCACAAAATACATCCCCAAAAACCTCCTTTGTCCGGCCGTTAGGAGGGCTCAGGTGGCCCCCTTGGCATCGGCCCACAGGGAAATTTCCCTGTAAGGTCTATGGCCAATCCTCCTCTGCTCTCTATTTATAGTTGGACTTACTCTGTATTGTCTTTTATATATTTACAAGGATGAGGGCAGAGTATGGGTCCACAGAGGAGCAGTGCATTGATAAGTATAATGTGAGAAACCCTGACTAGCCACAATTAAGTCAGTTCTTCTTCAGCCACTACCCGTAACTCCTCCCTGGTCTGAGTGTTAAGTAAGTCTCTCTACCATGCAAAATTTCCAAACTGAGAGGAAGTTAAAGATTCTGGACAAGAACTAATATATATGTGTTACAGGCAAAGGTTGTGGAACCACTGTGTCAACCAACCAGCCAACCAGTTTGACTTTGAGTTAGACTAGAGATGAGCGAAGCGAATCAGATGAAGTGGAATTCGATCCGAACTTCAGGAAAAATTCAATTCGGAACGAATGCGAATTTCCTTGCGCTTCGTGGTAATGAATCACAATTTTCCTAAAATGGTGGCTACACGTGTGAGGACATGGGGTAAGGAGCTCTGGGAAGGCGGGCTGACCCATAATGCCTTGCATGCAGCCAATCGGCAGCCAGCCAGCCCTGTGGTGGAGCAGCCCTATAAATACGGTGGCCATCTTAGAGAGTCAGACATTTTCCAGTGCAGGGACAGATGTGAAAAAGCGCTAGGGACAGCAATAGGAAAATCCTCATTGTGAAAACCCCCCTGAAAAAACGATTTATAAGTGCAGGGAAAGGATAGGGAGGATTAATTTAACAGCATCTTAGTGCAGGGAGAGACGTCTGAAGTTGCTATGGACAGTGCTAGAAAAACCTCATTGTGAAAAAAAAGCGATTTACAATTGCTGGGAAACATTATTTGGGGATCCAAATAGCAATTATACAGCTCTGGCATTCCAGCAATTTGTTCTTGTTATTGGGGTGCAAGTGCTATGTTGAAAAGCCTTTAGAGGCTTATATCGGTGGAAAAAGAAAAATATATTCTCAGTTCACTTCTGCAGTTATTTGTGTAGAAAGAGTTTAGTGGCCTATTTCAGTACAAAAAGGAAAAAAATATACGCACTTCACTGTTGCATTTATTTGTGAAAGACTTTAGTGGCCTATTTCAGTACAGAAAGAAAAATATATTCTCAGTTCACGTTGTCGGTTATACAGTTGCAAGAAAAAGTATGTGAACCCTTTGGAATGATATGGATTTCTGCACAAATTGATCATAAAATGTGATCTGATCTTCATCTAAGTCACAACAATAGACAATCACAGTCTGCTTAAACTGACAAACTAACACACAAAGAATTAAATGTTCCCATGTTTTTATTGAACACACCATGTAAACATTCACAGTGCAGGTGGAAAAAGTATGTGAACCCTTGGATTTAATAACTGGTTGAACCTCCTTTGGCAGCAATAACTTCAACCAAACGTTTCCTGTAGTTGCAGATCAGACGTGCACAACGGTCAGGAGTAATTCTTGACCATTCCTCTTTACAGAACTGTTTCAGTTCAGCAATATTCTTGGGATGTCTGGTGTGAATCACTTTCTTGAGGTCATGCCACAGCATCTCAATCGGGTTGAGGTCAGGATTCTGACTGGGCCACTCCAAAAGGCGTATTTTCTTCTGTTTAAGCCATTCTGTTGTTGATTTACTTCTATGCTTTGGGTCGTTGTCCTGTTGCAACATCCATCTTCTGTTGAGCTTCAGCTGGTGGACAGATGGCCTTAAGTTCTCCTGCAAAATGTCTTGATAAACTTGGGAATTCAATTTTCCTTCGATAATAGCAATCCATCTAGGCCCTGACGCAGCAAAGCAGCCCCAAACCAAGATGCCTCCACCACCATACTTCACAGTTGGGATGAGGTTTTAATGTTGGTGTGCTGTGCCTCTTTTTCTCCACACATAGTGTTGTGTGTTTCTTCCAAACTACTCAACTTTGGCTTCATCTGTCCACAGAATATTTTGCCAGTACTGCTGTGGAACATCCAGGTGCTCTTGTGCAAACTGTAAACATGCAGCAATGGTTTTTTTTGGACAGCAGTGTCTTCCTCTGTGGTATCCTCCCATGAAATCCATTCTTGTTAAGTGTTTTACTTATCGTAGATTCGCTAACAGGGATGTTAGCATATGCCAGAGACTTTTGTAAGTCTTTAGCTGACACTCTAGGATTCTTCTTTACCTCATTGAGCAGTCTGCGCTGTGCTCTTGCAGTCATCTTTACAGGACGGCCACTCCTAGGGAGAGTAGCAGCAGTGCTGAACTTTCTCCATTTATAGACAATTTGTCTTACTGTGGACTGATGAACAGCAAGGCTTTTGGAGATACTTTTATAACCTTTTCCAGCTTTATGCAAGTTAACAATTATCTTTTGAAAAATTCGCTCATCTCTAGGTTAGACCTAAGAACAGTGTCATGGCAGTCCCCTGGTATTCACCGTTTAACCTCTATATAGAGATCTGACTTCGCTGCAGGGGAAACACCAGGCTGCTACCTCTTGGAATAGTCCCATTGTGGATGTCTGCTGACCCATGGAGATCAGAGACACCGATACATGGCACAGAGGGAGCAGGTCATACATGTAGTCAATAAAAGGCAGAGATCAGGGCTGGCAGATTTTGTGGGAATGCGTGAAACAATCCAAAGATCAGGGCAGGCAGCATAGGAACAATATGGTGAACTCAGGTTAGTAACCAGGAATCAGGCATAAGACAGACAAACGTATAAAAGCTCTTTTACAGGCTCTAGCTAGTGAGCAAGACCTAGCAAGATCTGTAAAAACCAAATTGCTCAGGAAAAGAGCATATGCACACGGTCGTGGTTGACCCAGGGCACATATTCCATGTTTCTGCTGGATTTCTCGGGCTGACCACAGTTCCACTGAACTCAACTGACTTTATCTTAGTGCTTTTTTATGATGCAGTCGGTTGATATCCAATTGCGGATCTCTTCTACTAAACTCACAGTTAAATACAAGAGATCCCCGATCAGATATGAGCTGACGGCATCATAAAAACATGTAATATACAGTCGGTTCAGTTCAGGTAAGGTTGGAGAATGGAGTACGGAGTTCTATACATCAAATGGAGACCATATTGGTGGAAGGACTGTTTAGTACAAATTTTGGAGCTTTTTGGAACAGTTGAGTCTTAAGAGAGGGTCTGTAGCTTTGAAGGGCTATGGAGTATCAAACGGAAAGAGGTAGGGAAATCCAAAAATGAGGGAAATGCACGAAAGAAGTCTTGTATCTGAGAGCATAAACAGAGTATGGTAGCGTGGAGGTGACATGTGAGGTGAAATCTGAGAATTGACCTACCGGGCTGCTACGTCTTTTTGGTCTTGGGCTAATCCCAAGAGTAGAGTCAAATGATTTACTTGGTAGTCACCCTTTAAACCCTATACAGGAATATGGACTTTGCTGCAGGGACTTCTGAAGTTGCTTTCCCAGGAGAGGTCTCCATTAGCAACAGCTGATGTGAAATGGGCAGATGACATCAGCATGCTGTTCCAATTAGGAAGGCGGTTTTCATAGTCAGACAGTTAGAGGTCATGTGTATACGTGACACAAGTAAGGGGAGCTCATACAATCTGCAAGGGAGGTGGTGCTACAGTTTGGGAGCTGTGGTCGGCTGCTCAGATGTGGGTACAGAGGGGAGAAGACTCTTCAAAGAGGGAAGGAACCAAGGTATGCAGGTTGGAAAAGTGTTGGTTCAGGTGCTATGAGGACTTCTTCACACAGATGGAGGGCCCTTTTCTCTTGTGTTGGGACACAGTACAACTACTGAACCTCTGGTCATAGCAGCAGTCATGGAGGGAAGGGAAATTTCAAAGAGAAGTACACTACTGAAAAGTTTTCCTCGCTAATGACTAGCTATTTTTATATTTGCTAGAAAACCGATTTTAGGTCCTAAAAGGGCAACACCACACAGAAGCCTCACCCTAATGCACCATATAATGTTCCTACACTGTCCCAGCCCATTCATTAGAGAGCATATTTCTTGTTACCTTCTCAGACACATGGTTGTGGGCTATATGTATTTTTATACACTTGTTGATTTTTTTCCATATGGTAAGTCCTTTGCTGAAGCCACACGTGTCGGGACAGTGTAAGGGTGCATTAGGTCGAGATTACTGTGGGTCTTCCTGTCATTTTGGACAATCTTTCCCGGGGCTAAAGGACCGATATCCACTATAACTTCTTCATTCAGACCCAGACTAACAATTTACATTATAAGATTTTTCTGTAAGCTATTAGAATGATTGTTCATGGTGTTCTACCGCCACCTGGTGGGCAAAATGTAAAACTGTGTGGCTTTAATTATGCAACACCTGACAAAACACTATCCATAGGCTATAGTTGAGCCTATGGATATCATGGAGGTGGGATTCTCTTCTTGGGACCCTGTCTGCAGGAGAAATGTATTGCCAGCTGCATTTTTCAGGAAGTCCTTAGGATAGTCAATTAATATGTGATTGGGGAAGGGCGGACTGGTGGTATGGAGACTCCATGGGAAAACAATATGCAAAGAGCTAACTTCCAAAGAATCTGAATGTAACGGGGTGCCGAAGGCACACTCGGTCTCCCATCAGCCGCAGACCTGCTGCTTAGCTTCGGGAGCGAGGATCTGTGTTTGACCTCGTTCCCAGGGCGGCTTTGCTAGCTGGGAGGCTCCCTGCTCCTAGGTCTGCCTTGAGCGCCGAGCTGATCACTCGGTGCTCGACTGGTCGGTCTGTTGGTCATGTGACTCTGGCCACGTCACATGACCCTCACTCCCCACTATAAATACATGCAGTCTGCTGGCCACAGGTTGCCTGTTAATTTAGGTTCCTGGCAGTTGTTGGATACTTGTGTACTTACCTGATCCTATTCCCTGACGATCCTTTGCCTGCTCCTCCTGTACTGTGCATCCTTCCTGGTATATTGACCTCGGCTTCCAACTGACTATTCTTTGCGGACTCCTTTGGTACTTCTCGACTTTCCTGGTATTTATGACCCCGGCTTCTCCTGACCTTTCTTTGCTTATCCCTCTGTACTGCGTTGTCCTCTTGGTTTTAACCCGGTCCGTTCACTATCCGTTATTTGTCTTGTCTGTCCTTCCCGCACGTATACTAAGTTAGGGACTGCCATCCAGCTGTCCCCTGTCATCAGGACTCGTGAGGCAAATAGGCAAGGCCAGGGGTGAGGGTGGAGCGCAGTGTTCACTATCCTCTCCCCTGTGTGTGTGTGTACGTGACCGTTACACTGAACCGTCTCGCTAGTGCCACTTTCTGGAAATGGCTCCCTATGATTCAATGTCCAACTTTTTAGCAAATCTTGGAACATAACAAGGGAAGATAGCGCTATCGGGAAGGTTATCTTTCTCTGGCAGATACCTCTTTGCTTTTTAGAATAAATTGAAAATTCAAATGAGCTCCATATACCCTGCATAGATATCAATGATATAATTCTAACTGACAGCTGCCACCACTAGGAGGAGCTAACTACATACTGATTATATGTTAAAGTTTTTCTTTCTGGGACTTAGATATTGATGACCTTTCCTCAGGATAGGACATCCATATCAAATTGTTGCCACCCCACTGATCAGCCAGAAACTATACCATGGATAGAGCAGGAAGCAGAAGGCTCCATCCATTGTGTAGTGGCTGGGCCAGGGTGCTGCAGCTCAGCATCCACTCCAACTACATAGTGGAAGAGCCTTCTGTTCACTGTATAGTTTCCGTAGCTGGCGGTTACCCAAAACAGATGATCGGTGGGGTTACCGGTTGTTGGATGCCCATTGATCTTATATTGATGATCTATCCTGAAGATAGGTCATCAATATCTCCAGGCTGGAAAGCCCCTATAAACTCAATGATAATGCAGCATACAAGGACTTTTTTGCCTTTTTTTATTTAAATTTTTTTCTCATCAATTCCAAAAGTTATCTTTTTTATTAAGTTTTCTGCTGGCATGGCCATATGAGGGCTTTTTTTTTTTTTTTTTTGTGGGATGAATTTAATGTACCATATATTTTGATATTGTTTTTCTTGTTTCATATTCCCCAAGTCATATAAATGACGTGAAAATTTCATTCTGCACTTCAGCACAATTATGGTTAGGGCTGAGTGAATCGAAGACAAATTTCCTTGTGCTATGTGATAACGAATTTATTTTCCGTGAAATGGCGATAAAAAAAAAAACAACAACCCATACCTCATCCATTTGAGCATGAAGAAGCCACCGCGGCCATCTTGATTGAACATCTCGCGCAAAATATCGTGTGCAGTGACGCATGATGTCACCACGCCGGCCTGCATGATGACGTCAACATGCACCGTGCAAGATGCCGCATGGAGTCTTCAATAAAGATGGCCGTGGCGGCCTCTTCATGCTCAAATGGATAAGGTGAGTTTTTTTATCGGATTAACCCCTGAAAGCCCTCACTATTAGGCTACATGCACACGACCGTATGTGTTTTGCGGCCCGCAAACTGCGGATCCGCAAAAAAAACTGATGACGTTCCATATGGCATCCGTTTTTTTGCGGATCCGTTTTTTTTTGCGGATCCATTGTAATAATGCCTATCCTTCTCCGCAAACTAGAAAAAAATAGGACATGCACTATTTTTTTTGCCCAGCAACGGAACGGACATACTGATGCGGACAGCACACGGTGTGCTGTCCGCGTTTTTTGCGGACCCAATGAAATGAATGGGTCCGCATCCTACCCGCAAAAAAAACGGATCGGACACGGAAACAAAATACGGTCGTGTTCATGAGGCCTTATTCTTAGATGCTGTGATTAGTGATCAGCGTGGCACCTGAGGGGTTCAATGACGGTGGGCGGCGCAACAGCCATTCCCCACTCACTACTTACAACGAAATGCGCTTTCTGATAAAGTGATTTGTAGCCTAATTGAATTTTTCTACATTTCGCTCAACACTAATTATGGTGTTGCCAAATTTATATATTTTTCTTTTTTTTTTAAACTTTTTTTAAGGGAATGTAACTTTTTTCATTTTCAGGTTTCGGAATACATATGACATTTTGACACAAAAAACAGCAGTTCTATTTTTTTTCCGAATCTGTCATGACTTTTATGAATGTAGTGATACCAATTATGTTAATATTGTTTACTTTTTTACATTTTAAATGAAAAAAAACAACTTTTTAAAATGTTTTTATCTGCACTGTATATTTTTGCTCTTTATACCTGTTTTTCATGTCAGCACTATCCTTCTGGCAGGATGCTTACATGCAGAACTTCCTGTTTTCATCAGCTTCCTGCTGGAACCAAACCCAGTATGCTTTGCTTTGTAATGTTTCACATGGTTAACATAGAGAGTGAAGGTGTTGACGGCATGGCTACTTCAGAGAGAACAGTGTGGCCGGTGAAGAAAGCCCTGAGAAGCATAACAGAGCAAAGTATGCTGGGGTTGGTTAGAAAACTCAGCAGATAGTTGATGAAAACAGGAAGTCCTGCATGTAAACATCCAATATGAAACTGGAGAACTCCTTTAGCTCTAGGTTTATACAGGGCATTTGGAGCTCTGTATCAGAAAAATGGAGTAATGACCACTATAAACCTATATTGAAGGGTGGACCTAAAATGGCATTAGGATGAAAAGTGGAGATTCAATAAATAAAAACAAAAAAAACCTGAAAAACATTTACAATATTGCTCTGTAATCTTTCCTTTCAAAACTTTCTGACAAAGTTGAGGTGTGTATTATGAAGTTATGCAGCAGCTGGGGTGTGTATAGGGTTGTTGCAATACCAAAATTTAGATTCGATTTCGATAGCATAAAAAAGTATTGTGATACTCAATACCATTTGATACCACGCGAAAATAATAAAACACCAAAAAAATCTGCGTGCATTCTGCCGCGGCCCATAATCGAACAGTCAGATCCTATTTTTTGGGGGAACAAGGTGCCAAAAAAATGGCAAATCGCACTGTTTTTTTTTTTTTTTTCCTGTTACAGCGTTCACCGCATCGGAGATTTTTTAAAATATTTTAATAGTTCACATTTTTTTGGCCGTGGCAATATGTAATATGTTTATTTATTTTGGTTTATATATTTTATATGTAAAATTGGGAAAGGGGGTGATTTAAACTTTATATTTTGATGTTTGTTTGTTTTTTAATTATTATTTTTTTAACTTTTTATTTAATAACTATTTCCCCCCCTTAGGGGCTAGAACCTGGGATCTTTTCATCCCTTGTCCTATTCACCCTGATAGAGCTCTATTAGGGTGAATAGGATCTTACACTCTCCCTGCTGAGCTGTGCATAGTGCACACAGCAGCAGGGAGCTGACCATGGCAGCCAGGACTTCAGTAGCGTTCTAGCAGCCATGTAAACCGATTGGAGCCCCAGGATTACACTGCTGGGGCTCTGATCAGAAACTGCCACTGCCGCCAATGAGGAGGAGAGGGGACCCTGTGGCCACTGCCACCAATGACTGGACATACAGCTTTAGGGTTACACTCTTTACTGGGCATGCAGCTTTATGGTCAGTCTTTATTGGGCATACAGCTTTATGGTTACAGTCTTTACTGGGTATACAGCTTTATGGTTACAGTATTTACTGGGCATACAGCTTTATGGTTACAGTATTTACTGGGCATACAGCTTTATGGTTACAGTCTTTTTTGGCCATACAGCTGTATGGTTACAGTTTTTACTGGGTATACAGCTTTATGGTTACAGTCTTTACTGGGTATACAGCTTTATGGTTACAGTCTTTACTGGGCATACAGCTTTATGGTTACAGTCTTTACTGGGCATGCAGCTTTGTGGTTACAGTCTTTACTGGGTATACAGCTTTATGGTTACAGTCTTTACTGGCCATACAGCTTTATTACAGTCTGTATAGGTATTGGTTACAGTCATTATTCGGCATATAGATCTATGGTTACAGTTTTCATTAGGCATACAGCTTGATGGTTATAGTCTGTATTACTCATACAGTTTATGGTTATAGTCCTTATTCACCATTCATCTTTATTGTTACTGTCAGCACTAGGCATATAGATTTATTGTCTTTATTGCGCAAACAACCTTATGGTTACTGTCTCTGTAAAGCTCACAGAGCAACTCTGGTCACAGTTATAGGCAAGCATGACACAGCTTCATCACACCACAATATATGAACATGCTAGAAGTGGTCTGAATTCACTTGCAAGATACAAATGGCACTCTTCACCGGCCACACAGCACTCTTCCCCGCACACCCAATTAATCTAGTAATGCTTCAGATTCAAGGCACTGGCAGCAGTCTTCAACCAAGTGCTCAGTTACATTCTAAGGGTCAGAACTCCTCTCCACAGACTTACTTTAGATCTCTACTGCAACACTACTGGGTTCACACGCGTAACAAGGAACTGCCCTCCAGTATACAATGCAAACATTACAACAACTTTTAAAGGCAATGCACTTGCAATATCAACTCCCCACGTTCCAATAACCATAACTTTTTTTTCTTTTTACATTTACATAGCCATATGAGGACTTATTTTTTGTGGGACAAGATGAATTTTTTAATGGCACCATTTAATTTACCATGTATTGTATTGGAAAACTTGAAAAATTCTTTGTGAGGTAAAAATGAAAAGAAAAAAAAACACAATTCCACCAAGGTTTTTGGGGTTTTGACATCAATGAAGTTCACTGTACACTAAAAATGACATGAGGTCCTTATTCCGCAGCTCAATACGAGCTCAGTTCCTTAAGCGCTGATCAATTTTTTTCCTTGAACTGTATGTAGTAAGATGGTGAATGGTGGACAACTTAGAAGTGTGCTGAAAACCAAAGAAGGAAAATCACTGTATAAATAGTGTATATACCCTAGGTATGAAACCTATGAAACAGCTATAGGAATCTTCATGGGGGCTTTCAGCCAGGAGATGTTGGGTCAGGAAACAAGAGAGATGGGAAAACGTCAAAGCTCATGGTGTTATTGTCTTCTACAAAAGGTTAGAAGTTGGTTTATGGGTATGACGATAGTGATAATAAGAAATGCATGATGAACTACCTAAGGGGCAATTTTGTGGGGCTACTGATTGTGAGACAGAATCAAAAATGTCTCCTCAGCTAAACATGGTGAACGTAAGACCCATGCTTCATCCAGCCTAGACCAGAGGGCCATACAATAGGATGGAGAGGAGAAAGAGGAACCATCTAACAAAACAAAAACTTTGAACTTCTTTACTGACATCACTTCAGATTTCCTTCTCCAGTTTTCCTACCTCTCCACCAGGGCCGTCTTTAATATTGATTGGACCCTGGGCAAAAATTTACTTGGGCCCCCTGGATCCCGCCTTCCCACACCTTAGCAGGCAATCACCCCCTCCATCACAACACTTAACACACAAAAAATCCACACATCTGGTAGAGTACAGTGAATGACTGTAAATACTTCCAGTTCTGAAGACTCCAGCGGCTCAGGATCATTGCTCTGGGCAGCTGGGCTCAGGCTGGAAGTGGTCACCGCTCTGCAGGAAGGATAACCAGGGCTCGGCTCACCCTAGTGTTACAGTGCACCCCAGCACCTCACAGTATACAGTATAGCACCCTATAGTATACAGCACCACACAGTATACAGTACCACACAGTATACAGTACCCCACAGTATACAGTACCCCACAGTATAGCACCCCACACTATACAGTACCCCACAGTATATAGTAGAGCAGTATAGCAGCCCACAGTATACAGCACCCCACAGTATACAACACCTCACAGTATACAGTAGAGCAGTATAGCACCTCTCCGTATACAGCACCCCAAACTATACACAATACAGCACCCCACACTATACAGTACAGCAGTATAGCACTCCACAATATACAGCACCCACAGTATACAGTATACAGCCCCCCACAGTGTACAGGCCCCCACAGAATACAGGCACCCCACTATACAGTAGTTTACAGTATATTAGCATAACAGCCTGATGTAATCTTCACAAAAAATGCTCCACAGTTAAGGCAAACTTCTACAGCAACACTCCTGGTAGAAACTAAAGGACCTTGATTACCTCATAGCCATGTGACCAGTAATATTGCTAGGTTACTGGTCACATGGTGATGATGTCATCTAAGGTCCTAGAGAATCGCAGCTCTCACAGTACGCTGCCTGGAGTGCCGGCAGGCATGGCATCGCAGCACCCCCTGTGTAGCTGACAGCCTGACACCCGGGGCAGTGGCTAGCAGGGCTCAAGAGGCAGCTGCCTTGGGCCCCCCAGAAGCAACTGGGCCCGGGGCAGCTGCCCCTTTTGCCCCTTGTTAAAGACGGCCCTGCTCTCCACTAAAGGGTTTTTTACCACACAGCATTTATTTAAAATGTTTGTGCTTAGACAAAATGTTCTAATTTGCTGTCAATAAATTTATCTTCTAGTAATGATTTACTGTACTGTAACATTGATGAAAACGTTGTCAACTTCAGAGAATTCTTGCCATGGTCACTGAGTTTTGGTAAAACTTTTTAAATGTCACAGAGAGATATCAAAAGTTTTGAACAGTGGGGGTCTGAGTGCTGAGACCCCCACTGATTGCTAGAACAAGGAGAGAGAAGCACCCACATATTATACTCTATCTCCTCGTTGCTGGAGACAAGCTTACCAGAAAGTCTATGGGGCCTTCTTGATTGTGTCCTCAACAGTGAACAGAGAGAGCATGTTATGCTTGTGCATCTCTCTCCTCCTTCCAGAGATTGGTGTGGGTTTGAGTGCTGAGACCCTCACTGATTGCTAGAACAAGGAGAGGGAAACAGTCACATATCATACTCTATCTCCTCACTGCAGGAGATGGGCTCACCAGAAAGTCTATGGGCAAGTATCCATTCAGTCCTTTACAGTGAAGAGAGAGAACTTTAAATGTGTGCGTCTCTCTCCTCCTTCTGCCGATCGGGGTCTTTGTGCTGAGACCCTCACTGATCTCTAGATCAAGGAGAGGGAAGTGCTCAAATATCATACTCATCTATGTGTATGAGCAAGTCTCCATTCAGTCTTGTACAGTATAGAGAGAGATGATGTTATATGCATGCATCTCTCTCCTCCTTCTAGCGATCGATGGGGGTCTTTGTGATGCGACCGTCACTGATCGCTAGAACAAGGAGAGAAAAGCACTCACATATTAATGTCTATTTTTTCACTGCGGGAGATTGGCTCAACAGAAAGTCTAAGGGCTTGTCCCATTTGTGTGCTCTACAGTGAAGAGAGAGCACATTATACTTGTGCTTTTCTCTCCTAATTGTAGCGATCCTCGGGGTCGCAGCACTTAGACCCACCGATCACAACTTTTGTTATGTCTCTACAACAAATCCCAGGCCCCCTAAAAAATTCTGACCCCAGATAAGTTAGTCAATAGTATTATGGTTTTGGTAGGGCCACACTATCATGTTAGACCTGGACCCACCAGACAATCCCATTTCAAATCTCTAGTGGGCCAGTCTGACCCGGAATGGATATGCCCACTGTGTTATATATCCTGCTATGCCCACTGTGTTATAACTCCTGTGGAAACTGTGATGGCGACCATCCAACTCTCAAATTTGTTTTTTAATTCTAGCATAAGGCGCGTTTTCTGAATATTGCACAATCTAAAGGTTTTTCTTTCTCAAAGGCACCACTAGGGGGAGCTTGCTGCATATTTTTTTACATTGAGCCCATTGACTTCAACAATACATGTCAAGATGTCCTCCTATTAGGGGGTGCAGAGTTTTATCATTTAGTTCTAAGGCAGTGTCAAGGGAATCTGTAACGGGGCACTGAAGGCGCACTCGGTCTCCCATCAGCCGCAGACCTGCTGCTTAGCTTCGGGAGCGAGGATCTGTGTTTGGCCTCTTTCCCAGGGCGGCTTTGCTAGATGGAAGGCTCCCTGCTCCTAGGTCTGCCTTGAGCGCCGAGCTGATCACTCGGTGCTCGACTTGTTTGTCTGTCTGTCGGTCATGTGACGCTGGCCACATCACATGACCCTCACTCCCCACTACAAATACAGGCGGCCTGCTGGCTACAGGTTGCCTGTGATTTTCGTCTCTAGGGCTGTGTATACTATTATTATTGCTTCCTACTTGACCTCTGGTATTGACCTTGTTTGTTTCCTGCCCGCTCCCTTGGTACCTACGCTATCTCTCAGATTTGACCTCGGCTCGTTCTCGGATTTTGTCTCCTGCCTCATCCCTTGTATTGACGTGACATCCCGGACCGACCTCGGCTAGTTGACCCGCCATTGCCTTTCAGATCACTGGGTACTGTTGTCTTATCTACCTCCCTGTCTATCTGTTTGCCTTAGTCTTGTGTACCGCCTTCTGCCTTGGCTGTCTGTTCCTCTCTTTCTCTGTTCGCTCTGCTCTACACTTACGTAGGTCAGGGACCGTCGCCCAGTTGCGCCCCATCACCGAGGGCGGGTGGTGCAAGTAGGCAGGGACAGGGTTGAGGGTGGCAGTTTAGGGGGTGCACTTCCTCGGTACTTTCCTCACCCGTGACAGAATCACTATGTAATCGATGTTGGGGAGGCACTTCTTAGTACTGTTGAACATTAGGGGCAGATTTGGCTTTTCTGGGGCCCCCAGGCAAAGTTATATCTGGGGACTTTGCTGCACAGCTAAGCTCTATTTTGGCAGTGCACTCTAGACACTTATGCTACTGCTCTACATCTAGGAAATTACCCCAGTGGACCCCCATTTAGCTGAATCGGCTGCATAGGTGGTATATCTGCCCCTGATTTAGTAGTTTTTTCAGCCAACTGCTTGTGGCCAGCAGGGGGCGCTCTGATATCTGGAAAAAGAAATGTAAACACACAACTCGCCCCTTTGCATGGACCATGCCCCCCATGGCATCCCCTGATTGTGTGTTCGAACACCAGGACTGAGTCTGATGGTACAGGATACCAGAAGAAAGTGCTGCCTCCTAGGAGGCGACAACTCTTCTGGGGGTCCGAGGGGAATTGGATCTCTCCTTTTTTTTTTCCAGGAGACTCTCAAACGTTCTGGGAGAGTTGGCAACTTTACCATCTGATGGCACTGTAAACGTGGGCACATTGAGAGTCCCTGTAGCCGCTGCTGCCTGACAGTAAACAGTGTCTTTCCGCAATGTCCTATTTTTTGGCAATGCCCCAGTACGGCCAGGAGGGGGCAGCGTTGTACCTTCTTTAGCTTCCTGCGTTATCAGCAGACAATAGAAGGCCATCGTTCCATTAGTTGCTGTACAGTTCCGGATAATTTTGTATTTCCTCGGTCAGTGAAACCATCGGCTTTCCACCGGTGTAATCATTTTCAATGCATTGATTGATTTAGAAATGGGGGAAACATTTGGCCGTATTCTTTCCTTCCTGGTGCCTTTGAGAACAGCAACAATAAGAGGCAGACATTAACAAGCACAATGGCGGTAAACAGTATTATAGCACACCACAATAACCGGCGAGCAGGCGATGGATTTGTAATAAAAAAGCACAGCATTGTCCTGGTGTTGTCAGCCATGTCATAACAGAGCAGAAGGCGGCACTGTAACCCCACAGACCCTTCAGTGACTGGATTTCTGTGGTACTTTCTCCTCTACTTGAGCCAGAACCATAGGAGCTAGCGCTCTGACACCTGGCTAGTCATATCAAGGCCCGTCATACTAAGATTTTGTACTACCACCCCTAGTCTGCCCTCAGTTCAGCTTTATGAGGCAGATCGGTAGCTAGGGAGACCACTAGCTACCAGACTGTCATTATAAGAGGCAGCTTTCTGAGCATCTGAATCAGACTGGTTGCTAGGGAGACACCTAGCAACCAAACTGTCAGTCATGACAGGAGGCAGCCTTGTCAGCATCTGAGGCAGACTGGTTGCTAGATAGACACCTAGCAACCAGACTGTCTGTCAGTACAGGAGGTGGCCTTCTGTTAATCTAAAGCAGACTGGTTGCTAGGAAGAACCCTGGGAACCAGACTGTCTGTCATGACAAGAGGCAGCCTTCTGAGCATATGAGGCAGGCTGGTTGCTAGGGAGACACCTAACAACCAGACTGTCATGACTGGTTACAAACAGACATACTAAACTTTTGACTGTCTGGTTTAGGTCTATTGTTTATGTCTGAAGACTTATGTCTGGAAAAAATTAGCTTAGTCATTCCTATAGACTTGTATTGAAAGTCTATGGCAGACAGTGTTTCTGTTTAGGCTGTAATTCTCCACTCCTATCATCCCACTAGAAGTTTTAGTTTAGCTACAAACGGTATAAAAGGAGACCAGCTAGAGCTCCTAGGATACAGACAGGGACAAGTGTTTAGTAGAAGAGACTGGACGAGTGATCAGAAGACCCTGAGATAAGGATAATCTGCCACAGACCCTGGGTCACCAACCCATTGAGCAGAGGGCCAACCAGATGATTGAGCCACAGATTGTGGGGAACCAGCTATTTGGCCAGGGTACTAGCCTTCTAAAAGAGAGAGAGAGAGAGAGAGAGACAGCTAGCTCAGGCCTTTCCTCAGCACAGAACCTTCTTCTGCCAGGGAGGAGAATGGAGAAGCCAGCCCTATGCCTCACCTATATTGTTTTGCACTTGAGTTTCTCCAGTAAAAAAGCATACTGGTTTACTGTAGACCCTGACTCTCTGGACCTATTTTCCTTTGAGATGCACCATGTCTTACCAGCAACACATGGTGACACCTCCTCTGTGTCAGGGATACCCAGCATGGCCACTGCAGGTAGCGCACCCGTTAAAGGTTCTGCATGCCTACCATGCTCCGGTGTCACTACTCATAATGGGCACCATGTTCTGTCCTTCAGAACTTATGCTTCAGCTTGCCCCACACTCTGGAACCATTTGGTACTAAAGTACACTACCTTTTTTTCCAGGCTCCTCCCAGGTAGGTGACTCAGCCACACGCTTGGGCTCTTTACATAGGTAAGGCCAGGGTAGTACCCCTCACCATGTCGCAGCAGTTCTGGCTTGTTACCCAGCACCCAGATGCTGGATTCCAATTGGGCTGTAACAAGCCACTTTGTCTTGGCTGAGGATGAAGCAAAGTCTCGCTACAAATCTGCCCCTCACCACCAAATTTGTCAACTATGGACCTCCTTCTAAAAAACACGTCCATTTTCACCACTGCCTAGGACATCACCACCACCACCATGACATTAATAATAATGCCACCAGGTGGTGACAATCTGAAAACAACTTAGTTATGTATTAAACTCACATATCACGTATATTACAGACGTATCTAAAAATCTTGACGGAAAGTCTCATTTGCCATAGCAAAATCTTCACCCAAAGCCAAGAATATGGGTTGGATGAATCTTGATGAGATCAGATTCAGGAACCTAATGACCCAGGATGCATCAGTGATTTATAGCAATGACGCCCAGGCTCCTGTCAGCCTATAGATACACCCTATGTGTCTTCCTCTGACCTTGGGCATTATCATTTATTTTCAGACATATTAAGGAAATGCATCGCCGTGTGTCAATTGTATATTGCAGAGAAACTGTAAATAACAGCAATACCTATTTTTACCACTAGGTGGCGTATTGCAACACTAAATGATCAACTTTTCTGGCATTTTCTCAGCGTTTTGGAGAGTCACATCTTCAGACTGTGCTGAAAATGTACTGCAAATCAAAGGACAGCATTCCTTAGTAATTCCTTCTTTTCCATGCATCAGGTTAACCATTTTCTTGCCGCAATAGGGTATATTGGAATTTTTTTGTTTTTTTTTAACCCTGGGAACCTGGGTATGACTGACATTGGGACTCCCAGATGTTTAACCCCTTAGATCAGATCAGTCCCGGGCATGCTGAGTCTCGGACTGCACAAAATCCCCCATCATCCCCTCCCCCAATAGTCATTAAAAAGAGTGTGATTTGAATAAGCTCTTTTTTACTTAAAGGGACCTCTGGCAATGAGCTTATCCCAGGGTGTCCTGCTGCTGCAATCATCTATAATCTTTAGGGGAATCCAGAAGTAAGTGTTTAATTTGCCTGCAGCGCCTCGGCAGGTGAAATAAAGTATTTACCAATTGGATCCTCCAGAGAAACACTTTCTTGAACTGCTCTCCTACTTGTTGATAGAGCTCTCAAATGAAAGACCCATCTCTACTAAATCAGAAATTCATAGGTATTTATATATGATGATACTAAACCTAACAACTCTAGCCCAAATCACTCATTCCCCTTTGTCTCTGTAGCATCACATTGAAAATAGGTTCTCCAATCCTATACTATACCCACTTGTTAGGACTATAAGATGATCACAAAGGCAGTTGCAGTGGATGGGTTTGGGGTGGCCCCCAACGCTATGCCGGGTCCCCCAGACACCGTTGAGGTGTCACCACGTGTTGCTGCTCTCCTGAAGGGATGGTAATGTGTGGTGCTCCCCAATGGGAAATAAGTCCAGAGAGTCAGGGTCTGCAGTAACCAGGGTGCTTCTTCACTGGAGGACTTCAGGTACATAACAATACAGGTGAGGCATTGGGCTGGCCTCTCCAGTCTCCTCCCTGGCAGAAGAAGTGTTTGATGCTGAGAAAAGGCCTGAGCTAGCTATCTCTCTTTATTTCAGAAGGCTGGTACTGAGGACAAAGGCTGGTGGCAGAGTAGCCCCATCTCAACGTCTTCTTCTGGTCACTCAAGTAGTCTCTTCTTCTAAGCGCTGTTCTATAACTGCAGAGCACTAGGGGCTCTCTCTGTTGTCCAGTTTCTGGCTGCACTAGAACCTTCTAGTGGAATGGGTGGAGTGAAGAAACTCTGCACAAACAGATACAATGTCACAACTCCCATCTCTCATAGACTTACATAAGACCTTCAATGAAACTCACTGGCAATAACAGACAAAAACAAGTCTTCAGACATAAAAACAGAGATAAACCAGACATCCAAAATCTCAGTCTGTCTGATATTGGTGGTAAACAGGTCTGGCTTTTTCCCTCCAAAACATGCTATTCTCTATGGTAGCCGTGGAAAATTAACAGCTTCTCAGTATTAGCTAAAAAGTCCCAAAAGTCTCTCAGTATTCATTAACCCTTTCCACAGTGCTGTGCAAATACAGTGCAAATGAGCAGGATATTTATGACTATATACAATATATATATGTATGTGTGTAAAGCAGTTATAAGTCAGTATACGTTATGCAAGTTAACCCTTAATTGTCCACAAGTATCCAGACTTCAAAGTACCCCTGCTCCTACACAATGATCATCTGTAATCTGGTAGGAAACTTGGCAGTGAGTGTACAGTTTCTCTGCAGTGCCACCACAGGGTAAATTAAGTATTTAAAAATTGGGTCCTCCAGAAAAAAAAGGCTTTCTTGAACTGCTCTCTGACTGGTTGATTGAGGTCTTAAATGAGAGACCCCTCTCTATTAAATCAGAATTTCTTAGGTATTTATGTATGGGTTTTCTAAACCAAACAAGTCACTCATACACTGCGTGCAGAATTATTAGGCAAATTAGTATTTTGGCCACATCATCCTCTTTATGCATGTTGTCTTACTCCAAGCTGTATAGGCTCGAAAGCCTACTACCAATTAAGCATATTAGGTCATGTGCATCTCTGTAATGAGAAGGGGTGTGGTCTAATGACATCAACACCCTATATTAGGTGTGCATAATTATTAGGCAACTTCCTTTCCTTTGGCAAAATGGGTCAAAAGAAGGACTTGACAGGCTCAGAAAAGTCAAAAATAGTGAGATATCTTGCAGAGGGATGCAGCACTCTTAAAATTGCAAAGCTTCTGAAGCGTGATCATCGAACAATCAAGCATTTCATTCAAAATAGTCAACAGGGTCGCAAGAAGCGTGTGGAAAAACCAAGGCGCAAAATAACTGCCCATGAACTGAGAAAAGTCAAGCGTGCAGCTGCCAAGATGCCACTTGCCACCAGTTTGGCCATATTTCAGAGCTGCAACATCACTGGAGTGCCTAAAAGCACAAGGTGTGCAATACTCAGAGACATGGCCAAGGTAAGAAAGGCTGAAAGACGACCACCACTGAACAAGACACACAAGCTGAAACGTCAAGACTGGGCCAAGAAATATCTCAAGACTGATTTTTCTAAGGTTTTATGGACTGATGAAATGAGAGTGAGTCTTGATGGGCCAGATGGATGGGCTCGTGGCTGGATTGGTAAAGGGCAGAGAGATCCAGTCCAACTCAGACGCCAGCAAGGTGGAGGTGGAGTACTGGTTTGGGCTGGTATCAAAGATGAGCTTGTGGGGCCTTTTCGGGTTGAGGATGGAGTCAAGCTCAACTCCCAGTCCTACTGCCAGTTTCTGGAAGACACCTTCTTCAAGCAGTGGTACAGGAAGAAGTCTGCATCCTTCAAGAAAAACATGATTTTCATGCAGGACAATGCTCCATCACACGCGTCCAAGTACTCCACAGCGTGGCTGGCAAGAAAGGGTATAAAAGAAGAAAATCTAATGACATGGCCTCCTTGTTCACCTGATCTGAACCCCATTGAGAACCTGTGGGACATCATCAAATGTGAGATTTACAAGGAGGGAAAACAGTACACCTCTCTGAACAGTGTCTGGGAGGCTGTGGTTGCTGCTGCACGCAATGTTGATGGTGAACAGATCAAAACACTGACAGAATCCATGGATGGCAGGCTTTTGAGTGTCCTTGCAAAGAAAGGTGGCTATATTGGTCACTGATTTGTTTTTGTTTTGTTTTTGAATGTCAGAAATGTATATTTGTGAATGTTGAGATGTTATATTGGTTTCACTGGTAAAAATAAATAATTGAAATGGGTATATATTTGTTTTTTGTTAAGTTGCCTAATAATTATGCACAGTAATAGTCACCTGCACACACAGATATCCCCCTAAAATAGCTAAAACTAAAAACAAACTAAAAACTACTTCCAAAAATATTCAGCTTTGATATTAATGAGTTTTTTGGGTTCATTGAGAACATGGTTGTTGTTCAATAATAAAATTAATCCTCAAAAATACAACTTGCCTAATAATTATGCACTCCCTGTATGGTCAAGGTCCTTGACAATAAGATGACCACAAAGACAGTGATCATCTGTAATCTGGGAGGAGACCTGGCAGTAAGTGTTCAGCTTCCCTGCAGTGCCACCACAGGGGGAGTTAAAGAGCATGTATTAGCAGGATCAACCCTATTAAACAAGGCATGCTGCCTGGCAGAGTTGATCCTGGTGATTAAAATAATACCTTTCTTGTTAAAACCCATGAACCCATTCATGAAAAATCAGCTGTTTATTAATTTTGCTAATAAAAACTTCAGCGCAGTGGACAGTGGGCCCTAGCCTTTTGGAGCAGCTCCTTGGTTTTCTACCCCCTTGACTGACAGGGGTCAAGCATCCTCCCTTTCTTCTTGCTTGGCCCTGTAACCCTGCGCACGTGTCACTGGATAATCAATCGGCACGTGACCAGTTAGCATCTCAGCATCAGAAAAAGTTGACAGCTCTACTGTGCATGCGCTGATTGGAGACTCAACAGCGCATGTGGGGGGTTACAGGGCCAGGCAAGAGGACAGTTAGGCTGCCTGGCCCTAACAGTCAAGGGGGGTGGCTAAGGGTGGAAAGCGGAGGAGCTGCCCTTCAGTGCATTGAAGCCTTAATTATTGTAATCAATAAATGGAAGACTCCTCATGAATGGTGCCATGGATTTTAACAAGAGAGGTATTGTATTAATCAGCGAGATCAACCCTGCCAGACAGTTTGCCTTGTTTAATAGGGTTGATCCTGCTGACATATGCTTTTTAGACATTACACCAAGCCCATTCCATCCTGGTAATTCAGAACAGGACAGGTCCTCTAGCATGGAAATGCTCTTTATAGCTGCTCTCCACTGGCCAACAGATGGGAGTCCTTAACCGCCAACCCCACTCTATTAACTCTTTAGGATTTTCTAATGGGCCTATGAATATGTGATTTTCTGAACTAGACAAACCCTTAATCCTGGCATTCGTTGTCGAGGCCTTCTGGCATCATTGATAACAAGCATCACTGTAGTTCAATGCCAGTCAAGTGCTATAAAAATGGCCACAAGAAAAGAGAAGGCGCTCATAGGTGACGGTGAACAAGATATTGCCACTTACTCCTATCCAGGATGAGTGGGTGTTACTCACCTGCTTTGGTTGCACTGAGTACAGTGCAACTCTGATGGAGGGAGGCTTGAAGGACTGAGGCTGTCTGGGTTGGTGCTGCCGGGTGGTGTCCTAGTCAACCATGGGCGTGGACCAAGCCGCCACTTTGATAAGTGTTGGAGTATACAAAGAGGAGCTCGTCCGCACTGGGTCCGTGCGGTGAGTGGATGGACACAAGGCGCAAGTCACAACCCAAGCTTGGATGCAAAAAATTTTCATTAATGAAAAGACCCGGACCCAGTGCGGACGAGCTCCTCTTTGTATACTCCAAGTGCTATAAAAGACCCAGCATTATATAGTTTAAGAGGTTCTTATGTATGGGCCACTTACTGCTGGTTGCAAAAATTGGCCATATACTTGGCTTTATTCTTGAGATCCCACTCTCCCCTTCCACCTGCTGGTGATTGGCAGTCTCCCCCTTAGTTATCACTCCCTAGGAGAGACCTGCTAATCATCAGCAGATGGGCGAGAAGAGCAGGAGTTCATAAATAACCATGACTCTTCTCGGGCAGCCGTGACTCTTTAACAGGTCAGGGCTGTGATGATTATGATTGGTGTTGAGCGAAATGAAGTATTTGAAGTGGACTTCGATCTGAATTCCAGTGAAAATTTGATTTGCCACAAAGCCGAATTTCCTTGTGTTTCGTGGTAACGAATCAATAAAAAAAAATTAAAAAATCATACTCGCCTCATCCATTTGAGCGCGAGAAGGCCACCGTGGCCATCTTGCTTGAAGATCCTGCGCAAAATCTCATGTGTGGTGATGTATGAAGTCACCATACCGGCCAGTATGATGACTTAATCACGCACAGCTCAAGATTTCACGCTGAATCTTCAAGCAAGATGTCCGCGGCAGCCTCTTCGCGCTCAGATAGATAAGGTAAATACAATTTAATTTTTAGCTGATCAACCCCTGAAAAGCCTTAATATTAATCTCAGATGCCGCGATCAGTAATGAACGCGGCATCTGAGGGGTTCAATGATGGTGGTCCGCTACTTACAAAGAAATGCGCTTTGTGATGAAGTAATTTGTCACAAAGAAAATTCTTCAAATTTTTTGAAGAAGCAGCCGAATCGAATTTTTAAGAACTTCACTTATCTCTAATTATGATGCTGGTCCTCAGCAACTACTTACTTTTAGTTCATGAATGACACACCACTGGAATCCGCAAGTCCCTTTTGACAAAGACATGCCCCTACAACACCTTAAAAAAATGCAATAGATTGAACTACTGCATATATACAAAAAAAATTGAAAATTGGAACTTGGGTAAAAGAAATATTCACCAGCCAGCCATTGTAACAATCCATGTGCCAGGTTCGGCACCAGGCGCCGTACTCACCTTGGATGCCAGATAAATCATGTTCCTCTCAGGACGTCTGAGTTACATTGAATTTTTCAGGCGATTTATTAGAGACTGTTTCAGAAGAACATGTATACGCTGCCGTTTAGGTGTGATGTCAGATTGGTAAGGACTAATTAGTGCATTGGGGTATTACTTTGGAAAACAGACGTTCTTAGTCTAGCAGCCCAGCAGATCAAAGCTGAGGACTAGCATGGATGCTACCAGCCAACAAATTCTTCTGAGACTTCCATCGGTTTACAAATTAATTCTCCACATCTGACAATGTTTGAGGTTGTATTTCATATTACTGTGCAGCACAGATTATTAGTATATCCAGGCTTACCTGCTGTTAATTAGAGGTGACTTTCCATGATGGGAAACAGAAGTCTGGGGGGAGACACTGTTTATTGGCACCAGGGGTATATGGCTATAAAGAAATAAAAATATCTGCTCAATGTTCTGGGTCATAACATCCCATGCTTTTATTATAGTTTGCATCTCTTCTAGGAGACAAAGGTGGTCTTTACCAGTTTTATTTATCCTTGCAGGCAAACTCTGGCCTAATGATGACCACAAGTCAATCAGCAATTGTTTAAAGTGCCTTTTACATGGCCCAAGGCAAAGTGAACAGGCATGAATAATCATAATTATGATTGTTCGACACTGAGTCACTATCGGCAGCACATTCCCTTTTTGCACAGGTTCATTTGCCGCTTAAGGATTATAATTTCAGGTAGGATCACCTAACAAAACAGAATTTTGCTCATTCATTAGGTGATTGCTGCCACCTTTACTAATTATTGGAAACGAACATTTATGTGAATGTTTGTTCATGATACTTGATCTAATCCTTGGCCAGTGTAAGGTTGTGTACATGATTTTCCATGGTCAGAATCACATTACCCATGAGGAAGATGAACCACCAAACCTTTTCTGAAGTCCTCTTCTCCATAGGCCTTGTTGAGATTGAGGAGCCTCCTCTCAAAACTGGGGAAAGTTAAGGAAAGACTGGTTCCTAAAAAAAATGTAAGCTCTAGATTTTACTTGGGATAAATGGGCTCAGTGTTTTCTTGCTGATTGTCCTTAAGAAGATCCAGTTGGTAAGAATTCTTAAGGTCATTGGAAAAAGGTATGAAAAATAGATGGCCTCCAGAAAGACTGTCTATTTAGTTCTAACTACACTTCAATTCAGTGTCCAGCGCAAGGCTCTATAAAAAATCACACATTGACTTAGAGGGTAGCCACCTATAGTTGCCACTATATAGACAATTTCCTTCCTTCTGAGGGAGAACTAAAGGGGTTGTCAGGATTCAGAGCTAACCCGGACATATCTTCTTTTCCACCCAGTCAGCCCCTCAGAATTGCGCAGGACAATGGAATTTTCTTGAGATCCAGTGATGTACTGGGTTCTCCATGGCTAAGCTAGGCAGAGGCTTCCACCTCGCAGTGAGCCTGGCAATGTCACCGGCACTAATAGGTGGGATTAAGCTCTGCCCTAGCCTGTAACACAGTAAACACAATAACCTCCTTGATGTAGACTAAATCGCTACATAATTTATTAAACCAGTACCAAAATTTTTTTTTTGCCAAAAACCTTTAATTCAGAACCTCAAAGTTAGGAAGAGGAGGCCCAATAAGGATGGTAGAGCTTCAGACACAAACAAAAAATATCTAAAGTATAAAAATTGCTCAGAATTTAGAAGTCCTCTATCCGTAAAGATTATAGTTGTAATGTCTTTATTAAAGTACTATTCCCTTCTTATAGAATGATGCCATGCAGCGCAGCTGCCTTCTCGAACAGTTGATCGGCAAGCGCCCTGGGTGTTGGACCCTCACCGATCAGATACTGATAACCTATCCAGAGGAGGTTTTAGTCCAAGACTAATCCAGCTATTAATAGAGCAATCTATGCAGCTGCTTTGTGCACTGCCCTCTCACCAGTACAGGCGCTGGCCTGGCACACTCACAGGCGGGTACAGGCGGCCTAAACACGGACGCACTCATATATATCATACCATGTACAAATTGCAAGGAGACACAAAGCTTTACATATATACAGCGAGCACATGCTCTGACGATTACCCTAATTAATTCGGTATCAACAGCACAGATGGCAGGTGGAAACGCGTTGAGTAACATACAGTTAAAATCCAAGCGTCTAATCAGCAGCCGGCCTTGTAACCCATCACAAACCGCAAGGCTTTTCCCAGGCAAATTTGTACCAAGAAATCCCCCTCCCAGCCCCCTCCGGGCACACTTTCAAAATTATGTTAATCAGATAAACGCAGAGATACTCATTAGTTTAATTGACGTGATTTGAAATGCAAATTCGTGTAACGATGTAAAAATATTTGCAACATCTATTTCAGATGTAGGAATGAGGGTGGAATCTGGGGAATAACCCCATTAACAGGTAATAAGATGTTAACTAGGTGGCTAATGTTCCAGTACACGGACTACCTGTGTACTAGGGGGATTTACCTTTACATTCTCCTTGATTTGTCCTTGAACATGTCCTAGATTTTCTGTGTAGAGGAATGTAATATCATTATGCTCTCCTGTAAATCTTGGAATGGTGACAACAAAATTTTGTTTATTTGTTCTGTTACTTGACTGTTCTGTCTTGGTATATGGAGAGCTCTCGATGTAGACTGTTCTGTCTTGGTATATGGAGAGCTCTTTATGTGGACTGTTCTGTTTTGGTATATGGAGAGCTCTCGATGTGGACAGTTCTGTCTTGGTATATGGAGAGCTCTATGTGGACTGTTCTGTCTTGGTATATGGAGAGCTCTTTATGTGGACTGTTCTGTTTTGGTATATGGAGAGCTCTCGATGTAGACTGTTCTGTCTTGGTATATGGAGAGCTCTCGATGTAGACTGTTCTGTCTTGGTATATGGAGAGCTCTCGATGTAGACTGTTCTGTCTTGGTATATGGAGAGCTCTCGATGTGGACTGTTCTGTTTTGGTATATGGAGAGCTCTCGATGTGGACAGTTCTGTCTTGGTATATGGAGAGCTCTATGTGGACTGTTCTGTCTTGGTATATGGAGAGCTCTCGATGTAGACTGTTCTGTCTTGGTATATGGAGAGCTCTTTATGTGGACTGTTCTGTCTTGGTATATGGAGAGCTCTCTATGTGGACTGTTCTGTCTTGGTAAACAAAGAGCACTCTGTGTGGACGGTTCTGTCTTTGTATACGGAGGCAACTCTATGTGGACGGTTCTGTCTTGGTATATGGAGAACAATTTATGTGGACTTTTCTTTTTTAGCTACACAGAGAGCTGTCTATGTGGACTTTTCTGTCTTAGTCAATGGAGAGCTCTCTGTATGGACTGTTGTGCCTTGGTATATTGAGAGCTCTCTATGTGAACTGTAATGTTTTGCACTGTTATTGTACTGTATTGGCACTGACTTGTGGAAAGGGTTAATGCACAACCAGTTCACACTAAGAGACTTTGGGAATTTCCAGCCTGTACACTGAGAAACTAGTAATTTTCCACTGCTGTCACAAAGAACTGTAAAGAGCTGAGTTTTGGAGGGAAAAGACAGACATAGTGAACTTTTGACCATCTGGTTTAGCTCTGTCAGACTGTTTATGAAATCATAACTAATAACTGCTTTCTCATTCCCATTGATGTGAACTGAGGCCCAATACAAGTCTTTGCTAGCTTTGAACTGCAAAATTGTTTCTTTTAGGATGTGCATCTTCAGCTTCACACCTCCCACTAGCAGTGTCTAGATCAGTTAGAAACCATATCAAAGTTTAGCTGTCAGACCCCTATTTGCCTGCAGATAGGGACTAGTGTTTAGTTGGAGAGACTCTGCCTGTTTGCACAAGTAACTAGAAGAGGATGCTGAGACGGGCATACTCTGCCATAAACCCTCTGTCACCAGCCCTTTGATCAGGGAGCCAGTCGGATAACTGAACGACAGACCCTGGGCCACTAGCCCTTTAGCCAGGGTACTAGCCGTCTAAGAAAGAGACCGCTAGCTCAGGCCTTTCCTCAGCACAGAATCTTCTTCTACCAGAGGAGACACTGGAGAAGCATATATTGTTTTGCACTTGACTTCCTGCATTAAAGAAGCACACTGGTTTACTTCAACCCTTATCTTTCTGGACATATTTCCCATTGGGGTGTCTGGGGGACTCAGTATAGCATTGTGGGCCACTTTAAACCCGGCCACTGCAGAATGTTCTGTCATAGTATATGGACAGCACTCTGTGGACCGCTATGTTTTGGTATAGAGAGAACTTTCTTTGCGGGCTGTTTTGAAAACCCTAACTATGACCCTGTTATGTGAGCTGTTATCTCAGAATATAGAGAGCTTGTACACATTTCTCACTGGGGCTCCAGAAGAGAGATGAAACGAGAGATGAATGAAAGACATTTCAGAAGGTCCAAGTCAAGTAGCTTTTTAGTGTTTCATTAATGGAGATCACTTGACGATTTAGCATCCTTTGAAAAGTCAAGGAACTCAGAAGCATGGGAGATCCTCATCTACTTCAAGTTTGGAATAAGGAATACCCCTTTTTTAGGAATCTGCATCTTTTTTAGGGCAGTACTATGTGTCTTGAAGTCAATGTAGTATTATGAAGTATAACCTGTAAGGTTGAGAAGCAAGTGTACTCTACCAGTATTAACCTGGACCAAGACAACATGGAGGCATGTAATAATATGGCATTCTTTAGTGTCTCCTAGTAAGCAATGAAAATCTTTTGTTGGGCGCAAATCCTGATAATTTATGTAAAACCTAACATAATGGCTTGAAAAGGACCTCTAGCATTGAGTGACCTCGAGGTTTATGACTCCTTGGGCAACTGAGAACTGGTATAGACCTCATGTCTGGTTTGCAGCTGTGAGGAGAATTGCTTGGGAGATGTGATCCACATCAAGTACTTGACTTTTGCTATGGAGAATAATGAACATACATCATATTTCATATTATTCTTTTCAAAGTCTTCATCTGTAGCTGATACATGCTGGCTTTTTTTTAAGGAGCAATCTTTTAGGTCTTCAACTGGAAGTCTATTTTTTACTAAGTTTTGCCTTCACATTACTATGGTTGGTTGTAATGGAATACAAATGTTTGATGAAAAAGTCGGTGGATCCTTGATATCCATGTGATTGGACCGATCCACTAAACTTCCTCGTCTACACAAAAGCTACAGAGTGACAATTGACAGTATGGTGCTTTGGGTTCCTATGAAGCAGCCAATTTTGTAAAGGAGACAAATTACTTAACAGTGGGCAGGTAAAACAGTAAAAAAAATTATCTGATCATCGCTCTACGTAGTGCTCAAGGTACCTGTCCAATGCATACTTTAGGATCCTCTAGGGTTCTCTCAGGATTTCTATTTGCTTTTATTGATTTCCTCATCTTCAAGGAGTACACAGAGGACATGCCCATCAGAAACTGAGCTAACAGAAGACACGTCTCGCCACCAGCCATGCCTCTCACCCCTCCAGTCTTAAATCATATCTCTTAGGCTCAACATATATATCTAAATTATTACTGCCCTCTGTGGATTTAATGTACAGCTCACAGTTCTCACTCATAAACCATAAGGACAAGTTAGGTCAAGCTTATGATCGACCACATGATTCACCCAGCAGCTACTGCTTTTGTTCATGATCGCAGCGACGTGATATGTATTGCAATCATGATCTCACTATATTACTAGGCATACACTACAATAATCTGACTGATTGCCACATGATTTTGAGGTGCCAAATAATACTATCACAGTTGTTATAACTATAGCAGAGGTATGTTTGTCAGGCTGTAAAATGAATAATGGCACCTAGAGGAAGAAGTGGTGCAAGAATCTTGAGAACTGCAACCATCGGTACTCTGTATGTTTTGTAGACATTTGTACAATACATTTCCAGTTACCACTAGGGATGAGCGAACCCGTGGAAGTTCGGGTTCGCCGGGTTCAGCCGAACTTCAGGTCAAAGTTCGGGGTCAAGTTCGGGTTCCGAACCCGTACCCCATTAAGGTCAATGGGGGACCCGAACTTCACTTTATTATTTTCCATTTTAACATGGTTATAACGGAAAATAATAGCATTCTTAAGACAGAATGCTAACTAAAGTGGCCATTGAGGGTTTAAAAATAATAAAAAAAAACTAACCTCATCCACTTGATCGTGCAGCCGGTATCCTCTTCTTTCTTCTTTCTGCAGGACCTGCAAAAGGACCTGCGATGACATCACCGCGCTCACCACGTGTCTTAAGAATGCTATTATTTTCAGTTGTAACCATGTTATAATGGAAAATAATAAAATCACCCTAACACCGAACTTCAGTGAAAAACTCCGGGTTCGGGTCCGGGTAACCAAAATCGCAAAGTTCGGAATGAATCCGAACTTTGCAGTTCGGGTTCGTTCAACCCTAGTTACCACATAGTCAACCACATAGTCAACCAGCAGAGCTCTAGCTAGGTGTTTCTTCACTCTATGTACCATCTCCTATAAAAAGTATCAGTGGTAAAGTGTTAAATTGCATTGTCATTTATGGCAGAAAGACTACAGTATAGCGGTGCTCTGTCACAAGCATAAATAGTACTATATTACAGCACACAAACATAGTACTGTGACACCACACAAATAGACAGAGCAGCTGCAGGGATCCAGTAACAGCAGCTGGTAAGAGGCTCAGGCTGTTGTAACTTTCTGCAGTACAAACAGAAGAGGGAGGGGTAAGGCAGATAATGGTATCTGTTTTATCATAATCCTGAAAATGGTAAATACTATGTATGAAAAGTTGAATGAAGATTTAAGAAAAGAAAAATGATGAGGAACCAAAAATGTCCTGAGTGAATACAGTGTACCTTATATTACCTCTCTGTTTTTCAAATACCATCTTGTGATAACTTTCATGATTTATCTTGGATGCCGGTATTCTCAAACAAGAGGATTAATATACCAAAAATATAAGAAAATCCATATGTCACCGCCAGTTCTGTGAGAAGGTCTGGCAGACATTCTTCTCTCCCTCTTGTATGATGTTCTTTGTTTTGGTTTCCCTTTCTCATCTCTTTTCCTTCTGCCAGGTGTCAGTTATTTCGACTAATCGTCTTCCTTTATAATCCCTCCCATACTGCCTCACTTTGCGGTTTATACTACTTCCTGGATGAGGTGTTCACTGCTGGAGGCTGCTTCTGCTGTTTGTTTAGATAAGTCATTTACTTTATTGTGTTTCCTTGCTGGCTTGATTCTAGGTGACCCTGACTGGTGGTCGCGTCCCCTCACTATTATAGGGTTTTCAGGTGTCACACAGTATTAGGTACGCGGGCATGCAATCGTCTACCATACAGACCCTTGCATGTGCATAGCAGTCAGGGAGAGCTCTTAGGGTTTTATAGGGCTCACCTATAAGCTCCTTAGTTTGGGATCAAGCCAGTCGCTCATTTATTTATATGTTCCAGCTATCTGCTAACTTCATCCGTGACACCATAATATGTAAAAACATTCTGGTCTAGATTAGAGGTGGTCAATGTGGGACTAGGATTCCTTGGGTCTACTAGAGAAAACTATCTTCCAACGATACAGAACCTATCCATGCCTATGAATGAGGTCTTATAGTTTTCATGTGAATCAGCCCTTAAGAAATAGACCCTAGTGCTAGGTGATTCAAATCCACCTCCAGATTTGGTTTTCTACTGTTGGACCTTATAAGTAAAAGGAGTCCCACTGGGTTGCCAACTGATTTGACACAGAGCTTAACCAGGGAGAGGAGTTTAAAGGTTTTTGAATTCTTCTCCCTTAATCCTAACAATGTGGTATGGAATTTCTTGCAAGGAGTCCCCAGCTTGCAACACCCCAAAGTAGTCTCTTTTAGCAATGGCTGGTAAATGGAAGGTCCGAAGACAGCAATACGTAGAACCAAAGCAGCAGACAGGAATTGTAGTTAGACAAACCACAGTTCTAGGCAGGCAGGGTACTTTGTAATTAGTTGATAGACAGGCCTAGGTCAAGACAGCAGCAAACAAGTTAAAAAAAAGGAAAATATACTAGTTGGGTCGGTAAGAGAGAAACCAGAGATGAGCCAGCATCCCATTAAACTCCCTTGGGAACCATTATTTTGTCAGACACTTGGGCTTTTAATAGGCCAGACCAACCTTGGTGGTGATCTTCTCAAAAAGATACTCTTCTGAAGAGATTTCAGTAAGAAATAGATCTAAACTTCCTAAAGCTCAAAATACTATTTTATATCACACGATCAAGTCTTGCTACATATTTGTAGTAAAAAAACCCACAGAGAAGATTTTTCATTAACAAATATGAACATTTTATCCTTCTGTATGGGTCAGGTCATCAGGGGGAAGAATGAGTGAAGTTCTTTTCAATAAGAAACACATGAAGGAGCACTGACCATGTAAAAACAGTATGAAAGGTACAACCGGTGATGTTTTTCCATGGCATTTCACTCGAGACAGCTGAAAGCAATTCTCACATTCAGTGTTAGAAAAGGAAATGTCAAACATGGCTGAACTAACAGGGAATAAAGCCTTTGAAATGTTACATGTTATTACTAAATTGTAGTCTCACCTACTGCGAACCAAAGGTGAACTGGGAACCAACATCACCAAGGCCTTTTCTACCTAATATTCATGGTGTGCTGGTTCCAAGGGTATACCTACTATGAAGGCAGATAATGCGGTTGTAGGGCGCCCTTGAAGGAAAGGGACCCAGCCCAGACTGGCTACATTTCTGATATGATGAGTGGTGCCGGCAAGCAGAAAGTGATGGGATTTGGTGATGAAGTTAAGTTTGCCCAAGTCCTCCTGCCCCAGGTAATTAGGATTTTGGTTGTGTGAACCAGCACCATAATATGACCCCATTTTAATCTTTTAGGCCCCCCTCATCTCTATGCACACTCCAGGTACTTTATAAACACAGGCACATAAAAATCTATGCACACATGCAAGAAGTCGCTGGTATAAAGTAGCTTTCTTCTTTCTGGAGGTGGGCTAATTTACATGTTTTTCCCACTGAGCCTAAGGAGACCGCACTGCTCAGTGGGTCTATATAGTTAATAGCCACGTAGCCGCTTCAATACAACATGGCCATTATCAATACAGACCCACTGAGCAGGGTCTCATTAGTTTAATTAGAGGCAGCTGCAGCACGGTTCGACCACCGCTTGGCTGCGTTGCAACCATGAAACCACCACACTGTGGTCGTACCCTTAGTCTCCATACACAACTGGATCTCTCAGTACTCCGAAACTAGTGTCAAAGGCATTTCATCTACTACCATGCTATGTACTAAAGAGGTGCAAGAACTCGAAACAGATGTCTACAGGCGGGTGCCTCTTCCTTCTGGATGAGTCTCTGGTTTGACTGGTTACCCCTTTTCAGATGACCCTAATTTGGACGTATTTGAGTGCCTGTATTGCAGGCACAAATTCCATCCCAACTGGAATAATCCCATGTATTATGTTGTTGGTTTGAGTCTTTAGACGCATGATCAGACCATGATTTGCTGCTGTGATGTGAATAATAAAATCCGTTCACTTTACGGCCATCTGAGCAAAGCATTAGGGTGCACGAAAGTATGTCTGTACATGCAGTTTCAAGCATCCACAATAGCGGATAGGTGATAGTGATGAATATCAGGTCAAGCAGGTCATTCAGATCAGCTGGCTCTTTAGGGTCCTAAATGACTCCCTGTTTAAAGGGCTTGTCCAGGATTTAAATATTGCTGGTACCCCCGCAGATCAGCTGTAGGAAGAGGCCGCAACACTCCTGATTTCATGTTCATCAGTCACATAAGATGGTGCTATGCTTGGTAAGCTGTGAGGAGGCTGTGGTGCTCACCAGAGCTCAGTTGAGCACTGCAGCTTTCGCAAACAGCTGATCGGTAGGGGTGCCAGGAGTGAGAACCTTGCCAATCTCATGTTGATGACCTGTTCTGAGGATAGGCCATAAATATGAACCCCTTTAATACCCTTAGACAGTGGCCCTCACCCGCCCCCCATTTCTCTTCCTCCACCTTGCACCCCTCCCACTTTCAAAGTAGGAGGTAGAAAAGAAGGCTGTGTAGCACTGAAGGGTGTTTTACTGGCTCTCAGATGACTGCCATCTCCCATTGATCATGTAGAATTAGTTTGATCTTATCCACACCATCACTAAAGAGTGAATTCTTCTTAACCCCTTCAGGACACAGGCATTTTTCACCTTCAGGACCCAGCGTAATTTAGCAAATCTGACATGTGTCACTTTAAGTGGTAATAACTTTAAAACGCTTTTACTTATCCAGGTCATTCTAAAATTGTTTTCTCGTCACATATTGTACTTCATGACAGTGGCAAAATTAAGTCAAAATATTTCATTTTTATTTATAAAAAAATATAAAATTTACCAAAAATTTTGAAAAATTAGCAAATTTCAATTTCTCTACTTTTAAAATAGATATTAATACCTCAAAAAATAGTTATTACTTTACATTCTCCATATGTCTACTTTAAGTTTGGATCATTTTGAAAATTACATTTTATTTTTTGGGGAAGTTAGAAGGCTTAGAAGTTTAGAAGCAAATCTTAAAATTTTTAAGAAAATTTCCAAAACCCAATTTTTTTCAGGACCAGTTCAGGTCTGAAGTCACTTTCTGAGGCTTACATATTAGAAACCACCCATAGATCACCTCATTTTAGAAACTACACCCTCAAGGTATTCAAAACAGATTTTACAAACTTTGTTAACCATTTAAGTGTTCCACAAGAATTAAAGGAAAATGTAGACAACATTTCAGAATTTCACTTTTTTGGCAGGTTTTCCTTTTGAATCCATTTTTCTTCCGCTAACAAAGCAAGGGTTAACAGCCAAACAAAACTCAATATTTATTGCCCTGATTCTGTAGTTTACAGAAACACCCCATATTTTGTCGTAAACTGCTGTACAGGCACACGGTAGGGTGAAGATGGAAAGGAATGACATATGGTTTTTAGAAGGCAGATTTGACTGGGATTATTTTAAGTTGCCATGTCACATTTGAAAACCCCCTGATGCACCCCTAGAGGAGAAACTCCATAAAAAGACCCCATTTTGGAAACTACAGGATAAGGTGGCAGTTTTGCTGGTACTATTTTAGGGTACATAGGATTCTTGGCTGCTCTATATTACACTTTTTGTGAGATAAGGTAACAAAAAATAGCTGTTTTGACACCGATTTTATTTTTTGCTATTTACAATGTTCATCCGACAGGTTAGATCATGTGCTTTTTTTATAGAGCAGGTTGTTACGGATGCGACAATGCCAAATATGACTACTTTCTTGGTTGTTTATTTCAGTTTTACATAATAAAGCATTTTTGAAAAATATTTTGTAGTGTCTCCATATCCTGAAAGCCATATTTTTTTTATTGTTTGGGAGACTATCTTAAGTAGGGGCAATTTTTTTTGGTATGAGATGTTGGTTTGATTGGTACTATTTTAGGGTGCATATGACTTTTTGATCGCTTGGTATTACACTTTTTGTGATGTAAGGTGACAAAAAATGGCTTTTTTGACACACTTTTTTTTTTTTATGATGTTCACCTGAGGGGTTAGGTCATGTGATTTTTTTTATACTGCAGGTTCTTATGGACGTGGTGATACCTAATACCTGTATACTTTTTAAAAATTTTTAAGTTTTACTCATTAACAGCATTTTTGGAACAAAAAAAATCATGTTCATGGTAGGGTATCTTTTTTGCGGGATGAGATGACTGTTAGATTGGCACTATTTTGGGGTGCATATGACTTTTTGATCGCATGCTATTACACTTTTTGTGATGTAAGGTGACAATGAATGGCTTTTTTGACAGTTAAATTATTATTTTTTTACGGTGTTCACCTGAGGGGTTAGGTCATGTGATGTTTTTACAGAGCATGTCCTTACGGATGTCAAAATACCTAATATGTATACATTGTTTTATTTATTTAAGTTTTACACAATAATATCATTTTTTAAACCAAAAAAATCATGTTTTAGTGTCTCCATAGTCTGAGAGCCATAGTTTTTTTTATTTTTTGGGCGGTATAATTTTTGCGAGATGAGATGACGGTTTGATTGGCACTATTTTGGGGTGCATATGACTTTTTGATCGCTTGCTATTACACTTTTTGTAATGTAAAGCCTCATGCAGACGTCCGTGAAACACGGTCCGTGAGATACCAGACTGGCATTGCAGGAGCGCACGGTGTCATTGGTTGCTATGACGCTGTGCACTCCTGTAATGCCAGTCCGGTATCTCACGGACCGTGTTTCACGGACATCTGCATGAGCCTTAGGCCTCATGCACACGGCTATTATTTTGGTCTGCATCCGAGCCGCCATTTTGGAAGCGGACCCATTCACTTCAATGGGGCCGTAAAAGATGCAGACAGCACTCCGTGTGCTGTCCGCATCCGTTGCTCCATTCTGTGGCCCCGCTAAAAAAAATATAACTTCCTATTCTTATCCGCGCTTTGCGGACAAGAATAGGCATTTATATTAAAGGCTGTCCGTGCCGTTCCACAAATGCGCACTGACGCCATCCGTGTTTTGAGGACCGTGTGCATGAGGCCTTAAGGTGACAAAAAATTGCTTTTTTGACACAGTTTTTATCATCCTATTATTAATAATATATTTTTTACGGTGTTCATCTGAGGGGTTAGGTCATGTGATAATTTTATAGAGCAGGTTTTTACGGACGCAACGATACCTAATATGTCTTTTTTTTTTCATTTAAAACAATAAAGGATTTTTGAAACAAAAAAATCAGGTTTTAGTGTCTGAGAGCCATATTTTTTTTTCGGCGATTGTCTTAGGTAGTAGCTCATTTTTTTTGCGGGATGAGATAACGGTTAGATTGGTACTATTCTGGGCGCATACGCCTTTTTGATCGCTTGGTGTTGCACTTTTAGTAATGTAAGGTGACAAAAAAATGTTTTTTTTAGAACAGTCTTAATTTAATTTTTTTGACAGTGTTCACCTGAGGGGTTAGGTCATGTGATATTTTTATAGAGCCGGTCAATACGGATGCGGCGAAACCTAATATGTCTACTTTTCCTATCTTCCCTATTTTTTACAATTTTTTTAACTTTATTTTGGGAAAAGGACGCTTTTTTTTTTTTACTTGAAACTTTCCTTTTTTTATTATAAAAAAACCCTATTTTTCATTTTTTATATTTGTCCCTGTTTCAATTCAGTACAATACATTGAAATGTCAGCGTCATTGAACAGTAAGACGCTGACAGTTGCCTAGGAGACCCAGCCCTCAGACTGGATCTCCTGGGCTTCCGTAGCTGGCAGGCTCCCGATGCCTGTGTAATGCATTGAAGCTGCCATGGCAACCATCAGCCCCCTGCCAGCGCAGACCCCTCCCTCTGTAAACCCCGCACGTGCTGCGATTGTAGCAGGGGCCCGGCTATCACATCACGTACAGTCGTGGCCAAAAGTTTTGAGAATGACAAAAATATTAGTTTTCACAAAGTTTGCTGCTAAACTGCTTTTAGATCTTTGTTTCAGTTGTTTCTGTGATGTAGTGAAATATAATTACACGCACTTCATACGTTTCAGAGGCTTTTATCGACAATTACATGACATTTATGCAAAGAGTCAGTATTTGCAGTGTTGGCCCTTCTTTTTCAGGACCTCTGCAATTCGACTGGGCATGCTCTCAATCAACTTCTGGGCCAATTCCTGACTGATAGCAACCCATTCTTTCATAATCACTTCTTGGAGTTTGTCAGAATTAGTGGGTTTTTGTTTGTCCACCCGCCTCTTGAGGATTGACCACAAGTTCTCAATGGGATTAAGATCTGGGGAGTTTCCAGGCCATGGACCCAAAATTTTGGTCCCCGAGCCACTTAGTTATCACTTTTGCCTTATGGCACGGTGCTCCATCGTGCTGGAAAATGCATTGTTCTTCACCAAACTGTTGGATTGTTGGAAAAAGTTGCTGTTGGAGGGTGTTTTGGTACCATTCTTTATTCATGGCTGTGTTTTTGGGCAAAATTGTGAGTGAGCCCACTCCCTTGGATGAGAAGCAACTTCCATCTTCCAAAAGTCTTCGCCTCACTGTGCGTGCAGATGCGCTCACACCTGCCTGCTGCCATTCCTGAGCAAGCTCTGCACTGGTGGCACTCCGATCCCGCAGCTGAATCCTCTTTAGGAGACGATCCTGGCGCTTGCTGGACTTTCTTGGACGCCCTGAAGCCTTCTTAACAAGAAGTTAACCTCTTTCCTTGAAATTCTTGATGATCCTATAAATTGTTGATTGAGGTGCAATCTTAGTAGCCACAATATCCTTGCCTGTGAAGCCATTTTTATGCAACGCAATGATGGCTGCACGCGTTTCTTTGCAGGTCACCATGGTTAACAATGGAAGAACAATGATTTAAAGCATCACCCTCCTTTTAACATGTCAAGTCTGCTATTTTAACCCAATCAGCCTGACATAATGATCTCCAGCCTTGTGCTCGTCAACATTCTCACCTGAGTTAACAAGACGATTACTGAAATGATCTCAGCAGGTCCTTTAATGACAGCAATGAAATGCAGTGGAAAGTTTTTTTTGGGATTAAGTTAATTTTCATGGCAAAGAAGGACTATGCAATTCATCTGATCACTCTTCATAACATTCTGGAGTATATGCAAATTGCTATTATAAAAACTTAAGCAGCAACTTTTCCAATTTCCAATATTTATGTAATTCTCTAACTTTTGGCCACGACTGTACATGCACGTAGGAATGAGGTAAGGCACCACATTCCCCCACGTACATGTATGTGATTTTGCGGGAAGGGGTTAACATTTGACAGGCAATTAACAATCATAGAGAAACAATCAAAATCATCACCATAGAGATGACCCCATTATAGTGAACAGCATTCATGTTTCAACGCATTTCCTTCCAACATGAAATGCTTCAAAAAGACTAAACAACTTAAAAAGCTATTTGGAAGTGTAAGCAGGAGAATGCTAAGAAAATGGCAAAATAATTAATTGGGACTCAAAGGAATTGCAGACAATGGCGCCGTAACAGATTGTAAAATTTGATGCCCTATTAACACATGGATTAGTGTTAACGTAACTGTTGAAAAAGTTGTCATGAATCACTGCAGTTAGTGCATTAATGGGCACGTAAGACAAAGGTCTATACAAATTGAAAACTTTAGATCTATTTTCCTTGCTAGTCTGCAAAGAATAAAAAAAATGCCATGTCCAGCACTGCCTAGGTCCACCTTGTACCATGATCTCCTCCTATCAAAAATCAGGGAAAGTCTTCCATTACTGGTGGAAGGACGTAGTAACTTAGTGTGAGATCGGAGATGGTGAAATGTTACAGTATGTGATGTTGAAGACAAGTAGCGTGGGATTTCCGATAATACAAAGGTGTTAGAACGTTCATGGAATACATTACATTAAGGAGAATCATAGGGGTTACAGAAGTAGCAGTCACATCTGGGTCCTGGTGCCCGAGAAGCCCAAAGCCCAAAGACACCAGTGCTATGAATAATACATAGCGTTTTGGTGCAGATTTTGTGTCACGGATCAGTGGGTGTGAACCCACTGTGCCACTGATTGGCTATACTCTGGAGGGGGGTGTCTAAGCAACTACCTGTTTTTTTTTTTACTAGACCCTCAGATGGTGAGGATAGACTTGAGCCATTAGGGTAGTTGCCAGGGGCTACTCCAGAGCAATCCCCAAGTCAGTGGCAGCTGGTCCAGGCAGACCAGGAGATACCTGTGTAGGTACCATAAGTACATGCCTAGTCAGGCAGGAGGGGTTGTTACCAGGAGCAACAGTGCAGTACCAAAGGATGAGGCAAAGGCGTAGTCAGACAGGCAAAAGGTCAGGGCAGGCGGCACATGTACAGGTCAGGCCATCCGGATCGGCAACAGGAGAGGCAAGGCAAGCAGGCAGGGATCAGATGATAAGCAGAGTCCAGGAACAAAGTATAAATCGGGAGCACACGAGAGTGTCAGGAACCAGCAAACTCAAGGACCTTGACACTGAGGCATCTGGGAAGAGGTCTGAGCCACTTAAATACCTGCAGGAGAGCCAGGGTTGGTCGAGGTCACCTGACCTAACCCACACAGCCCAGGGCGTGATGCGCTCTGCCCTTAGAGCAGTGTAACACGAAACCAGCCGACCTCATGCTGTGTCCAGGGCTGAATGGAAGCTGTGGAGCGGAATCCTCAAAAGCAATACCACCTACAGAAACAGAGCCCAGGACCGCAGCGGTGAAATGGGAAGCACCAACCACAGGTCAACGGGATAAGCGGGGGAACAGCGGCGTACATGTTGGATGGGGCCAGGAGCTTTATTTTATAAAACTCAAAAATAATCAAATGGTGAAGAACAATGTACACTGATAACAATGCAGCCAGTATCATTCTATCAAACTAGAAAAGGTGGTCTATATACGTTTATGTAGCACTGATGACAAGGGAGACAGGAACTTTCTTTTCTCGATTTTGCCTTTGATGAGATACAATAATTCATTATCATTGTGCCTCTCAATTATATCGCCTCCTCCAATGCATGTCTGACTGACTCATTGTAAAATGCCTGGACACGGCTCCATGTTTTATGTATCTGAGAGTCAAAATTTCTGAAGATAAGCCGTCTCTGTGTGATAAGTGGAAAGCCACTCCAGGAGCACATTGATTCTCCAACCTCTGGGACCATGTTTCCAGGTACTGGAAGAAGGAACAATCTCAGCTTTAACTATTTTTCTACGAATACCATAATTGTATTTATTATACAGAAACAATGGGTGAGCCTTATGTGTGGGTGGAAAATACCTATATACAAAAACATAAATAATAGCCACAAAGAAGTAGCACGTGGTCAAGAACATGGTCTTCCTCATGGCATATGTCTGAGCCCTTTTGAAGTAACTTTTCCTAATGCCCAATCTGCCGTTGCCCCATTACCAATTCCCGAAGGAGCATATTCCATAGTTTTATGGTTCTGACAGTGAAGCAACTTTTTGTAGTTGGATGTTTGATCTATTCTCCTTTAACATCAAAGGTATCTTCAATGCTTGATTGATCTACGAGTGGTGTTCAATAAGTTATCTACCTGAATATGAAAACAACATTTTCTGAGAAAAATGAACGTAATTTCCCTTGACTTCAACACACTTAATCAACTTTGCCTCCAGTGATCAGATGTCCTCAGAATAGAAGGACACTTCTTGCTGCTGACGGAACCCTATTACCGCCTCTTGGACTGCAATATCATCAGGAAATCATTGTCCACGTTGAAATTTCTTCAGGCTACAAAGTAGACCCCCCTGGACCCCCGCCGATCAGCTGTTTGAGAAGGCAGCGCCGCGGCCTTCACTGTTTACCGCCGACCCAGTGACGTCACGACTAGTATCAGTGGCTTGGGCGGGGCTGTGCTCTGTTTACTTGAATGGAGCTTAGCCCCTCCCAGTCAAGTTGATACTACTCGTGACGTCACTGGGCCAGCGGTAAACAGTGAGAAGGCCGCGGCGCTGCTGGAGCACCGCTGCCTTCTCAAACAGCTGATCGGCGGGCGTCCAGGGTGTCGAATCCCCGCCGATCAGATGCTGATGATCTATCCAGAGGATAGATCATCAGTTTAAACAAAGTGCAGAACCCCTTTAAGCTTCATGATATTCCCTGATAGTAGCTTGTGATTTGCGAGACTTGTGAGCTGGCACATTGTCGTGAAGCAGCAACACACCTGCCGACAACTTCCATTTCTCTTTGATTGCTTCATGAAATGCCTTCATTGTTGATGCATAGGCGTCTCCAGTAATTGTTGTCTTGTGTGACATAAATTCTAGTATTAAAATGCCTTCTGTATCCCAAAAAAACTGTTGCCATGATCTTTCCAACTGACTGCTGCACACAAAATTTCTTTGGAGTTGGTGATCCCCTTGTGCTTCCAGTGCATAAACTCTTGTTTGGTCTCAGTATCATGGTGGTGGACCCATGTTTCATCACCCATAAAAATTCTAGAATATAAGTCTCCTGGATTTTCTCCAAGCATGTCTAAATTCTCTTGGCTAAACTGCTGGTGACAAGTTTTTTTGCCCAGGCGTCAATATTTGGGGCACCCACTGGGAACTGACCTTTGACATCATCAAAACTAAATGAATGATACTGGAAACTGTGCCAACTGAAATGCCTAATTCATGAGCTATTACACTGACTTTGCCCAGAAGATCTTCCAAAATCATGGCCTCTACTTTACAACAGTGGCGTTGTTTGGTCAAAACATTCGGGGGTTGAGCGCCGGATGTTTTGTCCAGTGCCCTGAATGTTATGCTGGCCTGGTAGCATTTTTTAAATTTATTTGGCTATTCCCCACCCCCCTTGTACTTGTTCCGCTACTTGCGGGCTGCGCGGGCATGAGTTCAGTCACACCAGTGCGCAATCCTGTCCTGCGGCGCGTGATCCCACGAGACCTGCCGCTCTAGGTCACGGGTCTCGCGGGATCACGCGCCGCAGGACGGGATTGCGAACCGAAGTGACTGAACTCAGGCCCACGCAGCCCGCAAGTAGCGGATCAGCGGAACAAGTACAAGGGGGGTGGGGGGATGATCTATGGGGTTGCCCAAACGGCTAGGCCCTTCACAGTAGTTATTAACCCCTTTCAGTAGTCCCCCATTCACTGAAGGGGGGACTGCGGAAAGGGGTTAATAACTACTGTGAAGGGTGGACTGCTGAAAGGGGTTAATAAGTACTGTGAAGGGCCTCCCCCCCGGTGGTGATGGGCATGGCTTCACGGGGTGGGGGCGTGGTACAATGGGCTTGTGCCCCGGATGTTTTCAGACCCTAGCAACGCCCCTGCTTTATAGCACATTTCCTATGAAAATGCTTCGATAGATCGTGCTGAACACGGCTCATCTTCAATTGTTTCCCTACCCCATTTAAACTACTTGGCAAAACTTTACTTGGTGGTAGGAAGGTGCATCATCACCATATACAGCAATCATCCTTTCATGGATTTCTTTAGGCTTCTTTTCTTTCTTTGTAAGGATAACAGGCCGAACTGGATGGACAAATGTCTTTTTTTAGGCCTTGTTACTATGTAAGGATTTTTATCATGGAACAAAGCTTTAAATCCCTCACTTTCTTTGTAGACCCACACTGTACTGCATTTGCCATTCTGTCACTTCCAGTGCTTTTATCAGACTGAACTGCTACTGTGTGTGTTGCATGTCCAGACATTTCTCACCTACACTGACAAACTCAGCTGACACTGACAGAACATGCTGGGGTAAATAACTTATTGGAACCTCCCTCGGAAATGTCACAAAATGTTTGGTTAAGGCCACAAGTAACTGAGATACTATGCACTAGTCATATCCTTCCATTATGACTTCTTCAAAGTTATTACGTGGGGAACACTCTTTACACTGGTGAACATGAACCATTTTTGTCACGGTGGGGAGTGGGGGAAACCCCCCACCGTGCGGTGTCAAAAGGTAAAAGGGGATCCGCCTGGCCAAAAGGAGTACATAAAGGGAGCAGGTCACCTCCTACAGCGTCCCTAATCCTCTCCCTGACTCCTCACTGTAAGAGCGGACCCCGATGGTAGGACGACTCATACTCTGGATTCCTATAGACCCTGAGTCGCCCTCGTAATCTAATCCCTCACTAAGGAGCCGGGAAGAGACGACCTGTTCATCCCAGTCATGGAGGAACAGGAGTCTCTATCTGAGGCCAGGCTGCAAGGAGAGGGGAACACATACAGCATATGGAGATGGCAGGTAAGCAAAACCCATAACACACTTGCCTGCCACAGACACACTGACTGGAACCCGTGCACAAGTGCTGCTGTCCACACCAAGATTAAAGGACACAGCACACACCACATACCACACATGAACCCAGGACAACCATGGCTGCAATAAACGTGAGACAGGGGAATGTCACACCAAACATCACCAGCCATGTAACCCCACACAAGACATACAACACCCTGAGCATAACCCATGCAAACCAAAACATAAGAAAGGAAGGCGACACCATAAGAACATCAACATCTATGACCACAAGGGTGGCCCTCACTGGACAGATGGAAAACCCTGGACTGGAGCAGAGCTGACTCCAGCCAGGAAACCACAGAAGATAAAAGCCAAGTGACCACACCCAGTCAGGAAGTTAACCCTTACAGCACCAGACAGAGGAAGGGAGCTACTTAAAGGGGAAGTGCACACACAAGCATACAAAACCACACATTACCACCGGCAACAGCATGCGTGGCAACCATGTCACGGCAATCACCCAGAAGGCCGAGACACTGCCACCGCATGCTCACACAGCAACACGTTGCCGCGGGCAACCGCAAGTGTGGCAACAGTGTCACAGCGCAAACCAAAGGCCGTGACAATTTTTAAGGCTTCAGTGATGCTTTAGAAAGTGGTCCCTTCATTGAATTAGGCTACCTATCATATGACCACACAGAAATCTTGAATTTCAGAAGACCGAAACAAGAAAAAGTCAAGCACACATCAAACATGCTTGAGAGTTTAGGAATTGTAAGAATGTACCTGGAATCATCGTGGATGGAAGGTATGTGTCACCGAGGTTCCTGGCCTCGGTGAAGTAAGAGCCGGTATTTTATGTGTCTGCAGCAGCTATTGCTAATTGACACCTTGAGATTTAGCATGGATGTCATAGCTGATCCAGGACTGCTCTTACTGGGAGTAGTCAAAGTGCTGGGTGGGAGACTACTCCCCATGTTCCAGGCTGGGTTTTGCCAGGCATAAAAACCAGCCAGCACTGCCAGATGGGTGGATTTACCTCCCTCTGACAGTGGAGCTCAAGAGTCTGTGTGCTGTGAACTGAGGGCTGTCCTGGGATTTGAGCTGGGCTGGAGGACTCAGGCCCCTCTAAAGGTGAACAGGCTGCCTATGGACTTGGGTGTGAATTAACGCCCTGGAAAAAAGGTGACTTTTATTGATTATGAACTTTCATTGTATGTGAACAAACACCAAGCCACCTACGTTTTGTGATACACCTTATCTGCATTTTTTTATACACCAATGTGTGAATAAACACCGCTGTTTGATTCAAGAACTGTGTACTTTGCCTCTATACTGCATCCACAAGTCCTAACTACCAGAGCGAATCCCCACAGAATGTATATAGCATGTGCATTAACCACTTTTGCATCTTGCCTGTTGTTTGATATAACATTTTCCACTTTTCACTATGGAATATCTGATCAACCTTTACAATTTTGTGTAATGTCCTGGTGCACCTTTGTGCTGCTTAGGGTTCACTGGAGACCAGAAGACACAACAGAGAGGAATTCTGGTTAAATGAACGCACCTAGAGGTATTTTTTATGTTTTATATACTTTTCTATCGCTGCCCAGTATTACATAATACTTTGTAAACTTGCTGGTTTGGAGGAAATTTACTGAATTAAGGTATTTCTTTTGTGTAGAGTTGAGGGATGCCAAGTTAAGAAAAAGGAAGAAGATGCATTTGCCTTGGGCAAAACATAAATAAGAGAAGTCCGGCACTGAAGACAAATGTATAAGAACCCAAGAAGAAATGAATCTTTGAAATCTTAAAGCATAAAGCACTGTGCTGACCCACAAGGACATACAGTACTTTCAGAAAAGTGCTTATTGGGGTGGAGACTTTTCTCCTAATATTGAGGTAGGACTTGTGTCAGACTGGGGTTCCTTGAGCCCGTTAAAGGAGATAAATTTAGGGGCCATTATCGTTGTATACACAAGACATCAATAAATAAGTTTGAGGTGATTCATTAATTAACCCATGAAAACAGACCCTAGTGTGAAGTGATTGGCTCCAAAGTTACCTCCAAATGGGGTTGTTTTCTGCTCAATACTTTAAGGGTCTTTTATAGTAGAAGCCTGTTATTGGGTCAGAGCTTGTATCCACCCAAGGATCCTGTGGAACTAAAGTGCATTAGTCTGCCACATGGGGGTTCAGCAGTTGCATATCAGGTATTGGGGTAGCAGTTGTCACACTTGTGCCTTGGTTCCTAAACCAAGAATGTCACCCTCACCTCAGTAAAGCTGATCAGGCAGAGCATTCCCGAATCTTTATGTTTGATCATAGAGAAATCTGTGTAACCATACAATTTTAACTGAATGGTCCTCATAGTTCTAATCCTGCACTCATATTTTAATAACCTCAGGTCAAAAACAGGAAGTTACAGCCAAGACAGTTCTAGAGCCTGGAGAAGGGAGAACACATGCTAGCCAAGGTGTGGAGTTTTTACCCTTCCACTGTCCTCCACCCAGGATCCTTACATAAAACCCTTCAATACCCTATACCAACAGAGATCCTTACAATAAAATTTTCACTGTTAAATTCCCAGGGTTATTGGAATTACATCCCTCACTGCCCACTGACCAAAAATATGCTGATATTAATTCTATGCTCTAGACCACCAGGTAGACTAATTTCAGTATACCTCATGCTGTGGGACAACAAAGAGGTCATTTCAGTATTTTAAAGGGGTTATCCAGGAATTTAATATTGATGGCCTATCCCTTGGGTAGTTCATCAATATCAGATTAGCAGGGGTCTAAGTCCCAGCTGTTTTAAGATGCCACTGTACTCACCTTAGCTTCGGTGAGTGCTGCAGTCTCTTTAGAGCTTACCAAACACAGCGCAGTACATTGTATAGGGGCTGTATTTGGTATTGTAGCTTAACCCCAACGGCACTGAGTTGTGCATAGGCCATGTGAACAATGTACACTGACATCACTGGCCAAGGAAGAAGCCAAAGTGCTCATGGAGTGTTGAGGCCTCTTGGAAGAGCTGATTAACAGGGGTCTGGTAGTTGGACTCCTGTAGACCTGATATTGATGTCTATCCTGAAGATAGGCAATAAATAATAAATTCCTGGATAACCCCTTCAACTGAAGACAATGTTATAAATTAAATAAAAAATTACATGTGAGTTGAGACTGCTCAATGTGAAAGGGACTTGAGGAAGGGGTAGCCCAAGCAGAGCCTTTACTCCAGGGCCCATCAGCCATTACCAATGGCGGGGCCTATTAATTTAACATACAGTAGATATTAGGCCGGTGAACATATGTGCTGATTCACCAAGACACCAAGAGATTCTCACCTTCTCACTATCATTTCTGAAAAAAACTTAAATTCACTCTGCTACTTACCCTTCCAAAGCAATTCCATTCTCTTCCACAGCTGTCTCAAAAAATAAGCCTATGCTAAGCAATGTTTTACATTTATTTTAGAAAGACTCAAGTTACTTTCATCAAAGAACTTCAAATTACGCACAAAAGTCCAGGAATGTAAAATAATTGCAGTTTGGCTTTCTCTATATCTCCCTTGGAAATCTCAGTCTCAAGTGATGATATAAATCCTTAGATATACAGTACTGTATATAGAGAGGCAGCGCTGATAAAATGAGATATATTGACACAACTCTCTGACAGACACATTACCAGCATGAACCAAGAGATGTAAAGCCACCAAAATGTGGACACCTCCATAGAATGATTCATGATGTTGAACAGGGAATCTGGCAGAGTAGACATGGACATATTTTTAAGATTTCTTTATTCAGTACAAGATGAAATAACCTATAAATGTCATTACCTGCCTGTTTCAGGTTTGCTAACCCTTATCAGTGCAAGATATGAAAACTATAACTCTATCCAGTAGGTTAATCTATGATAGTTCTCCTTACTCATTACCCTATAGACCAGGACTGGCCAACCTGAGGCTCTCCAGCTGTTGCAAAACTACAACTCCTAGACTGCGCACAGCTTTCAGCCTACAGCAGGGCATGGTGGGAATTGTAGTTTTGCAACAGCTGGAGAGGCGCAGGTTGGCCAGCCCTGCTATAGACCATAAGAGATAAGCCTTCAGTGTTACTCACTGAGCTCTATTCCCTAGTGTAATGGATTTCATACCTTACACTGATGAGGGTCACAAGACAGAAACGGCTGTATTCTAGCTGTACTCAATAGTTAAGGCTAAGAAGACTGTCACTGTACTATACACCAACAGATCTGCATATATAGCTGTCCACTGGAGCATAAAGGAACAATTCACAAGTCTTTGTTTATTATCCTTTCATATATCTATGCAGATGATTCAATGTTTCTGGATTAGAAAAAATATATGTTACCTATTAATAGGGTTTTTGGGTACTTTTATACTGGTGGCCTATCGTTAGGATAAGTGTCACGGCCTTTGGTGTGCGCTGTGACACTTATGCCACACTTGCTGTTGCCTGTGGCAACTTGTTGCTGTTTCAGCATGCGGGGGCAGTGTCATGGCCTTTGTGGTGTGTGCCCAGGTTGAAAGTTTTGCAATTCAAGTGAGGTTTATTTCATAATCTCTGCATCATCCATTTGCCCGTGGTATATATATAAGTCAACAACAAAGTATTTCTGACCAGACGTTTCGGTCACGGCGGACCTTCATCAGTGGTCATGTTATCTGAGTAGTGGGTAGCATTGTTTCTGAATCCAGCGCCCCAGAAACACTGCTACTCACTACTCAGATAACATGACCACTGATGAAGGTCCACCGTGACCGAAACATCTGGTCAGAAATACTTTGACTTATATATATACCACGGGCAAATGGATGATGCAGAGATTATGAAATAAACCTCACTTGAATTGCAAAACTTTCAACCTGAGTGCCTCAATACTTTATTACTTTGATAAACGGCATAACAGCCCTTGATTGGTACCGGTGACACCCTTGAACGGAGTGCGGTTCCTCACTTTACTACAGATTTGTGGTGTGTGCCGTCACATGGTTGCCTTGCATGTTGTTGCCTGCGGCAACGTGTAGCTTTTTATACTGGTGTGTGCACTTCCCCTTTCAGTTGTTTCCTCCTCTGTCCGGTGCTGGAGGGGTTAACCACCTTGTTGGGCGTGGTCACTAGGTGCTTCATCTTACCTGTGGCTAGAGGCCAGTTGTCAGTGGTACCCCAGCCATGGTGTGTGTGTTGGAGTTATGCTCCTGGTCTTCATGTTCCATCTCCCAGAGTGAGGGCCTCCTAGTGGGAAATACTGTCACGGTGGGGAGGGGGGGAAAAAACCCTCCACTGTACGATGACTGGGGGATAAGGAAAGCAACTAGGCCTGAACACAAGGATAAGGGAGCAGGTCACCTCCTAATGTATCCCTATACCTAGCCCTAACTCCTCACCGTGACAGTATGTCCCAATAGGAGGCCCTCACTCTGGGAGATGGAACATGAAGACCAGGAGCATAACTCCAACACACACCATGGCTGAAGTACCACTGACTCCTGGCCTCTAGCCACAGGTAAGATGAAGCACCTAGTGACCACGTCCAACAAGGTGGTTAACTCCTCCAGAACCAGACAGAGGAGGAAACAACTGAAAGGGGAAGTGCGCACACCAGCATAAAAAGCTACACGTTGCCGCAGGCAACAACATGCAAGGCAACCATGTCACGACACACACCACAAAGGCCGTGACACTGCCCCCGCATGCTGAAACAGCAACACGTTGCCACAGGCAGCAGCAAGCGTGGCATAAGTGTCACAGCGCACACCAAAGGCCGTGACAATAGGCCATCGATATCCGATCAACGTGTGTCCACAATCCCGAAGCCTGCGGATCTACCGTTCTTGAGTAGCTCTGGAACTAGAACTACACAGCTCCATCCATGGTGTAGTCGACAGAGCTGGTTACTTCATCGCTACTCCTATTGAAGTGAATGCTGCAGTAAAGAGCTCTGTTCACTACACAATGGACACAGCTGTGTATTTGGCATAGAAATGGCCCATGACCGCTGCTGTTTCACTCACTATGGCTGAAGCAGATTAAGGTGGGAGAGTGGCTGTGAGCAATAGGTTTCATAGCTTGCTAAGTTCATGTGATGGTTTTCTGTCTCTCTTGTTTGCCCTTGTACCAACTTTAAGCCCATTTACTGGACTCTGATCCTCCATTGCCTGACCTGACCTCCGCCTGCAGTGACCTCCGCCTATCCCTGACTACAATTTTGCCTGACCCCTCTGTGCTCTGCACCAGTGTCTCTGATCCTTGTGGATCAGCAGTTAATCATACAGAGGCTACTCTAGGAGGTAGCGGCTTGGTGGTTTCCCTACAGCGAAATCTAAATCCGTGTACAGGCATTGAACAATGAAAAACAGGGTATTGCCAGAATAACACCTTTAGGAGTAGCACAAAGTCAGATCTTTGGTTGACACAGTGGTTCAACATCCACTGCCAGAACAATATTTTTGATGTCAGCTTCCAGCGTCAAAGCTACTGCAGTACAACTGTCATGAGGGTGTCGAGGACCACGCCTGACTCCGTTATACCCGGGGTCAGGAAGTCGCAGCGGTTGGCTGCACGCTCTATTTAAGATAGGGCTGTTTTCCTTATGGTAGCTTGCTGGGTTTGCTTAGCAAACCCTTTTGGCTCACTCAGGGATCCGTAGCTCCTTCTCCTCAGCTGTTCCTTGTCCAGCACTCCCAGACCTCCTTATATTTCTCTCTCACACTTCTCTGGTTGCCAGAGATAGAGCTTCCTGCCTGGACATCTATTCTGACCTTCTGGAGCTGTGTTGCTGCGTTCGCTGGTAGTTGGTCCAGTACGCTACCCTCCAGATCCCTGTTGGACCTTTTTGGTTTATTGTGGTCGCCCACCTGGGTGTATGTGTTTGTATGTTTTGTCTGTCCTCTCCCTGGTGTTTCCCTCTTAGTGATAGTGGTGTGGACTAGCGATTCCACCGGCCTGTTCACTATCTAGGGCTCATATTAGGGAAAGCCAGGGTTTAGGCACGTGATCGCCGCACGGGTGAGGAACCCGTCTAGGGACGTCAGGGCAGTCAGGTGCCAGCCGCAAGGTGAGTTAGGGGTCACCACCTTTCCCTCTCCCTTGGGCAGGGCTTTCCCTGTTTTCCTCCCTGTGCGTGTCGTCGGTCATTACAACAACTGATCAGAAAGACTTTGTGGTGTTGGACTTTCCATGTCATATACTGATGCCCTATCCTGAGGACAGGTCATCAATATAAAAGGGCTATTTCAATTAAAGAAACTAGCTAAAGAACTGTATATACAATGTATTACCAAGTACCAGCAACAGATTGGTAGAAACATACACATATATAGAAATTATACTTTTTTATTTGTTTTAAGAAATGAAAGTGATCTCATTGCCTGCTGTTGATAATAACTCATATTCACTTTGCAAGGTATATAGACAAACAGCTGCAAACTGTAATATATAGATCATTGGTTCCTCATGGGTGGAGCCTAGCAAAATGCGTATTTCTATGCATTTCTTGTTTTTTATAGATTTAAGTAAACAAATAACCAAATGTTCCCACACTTCTAGCTAAAAAAATCATTAACTGTTGAAAACATTTTTCCTCTTACAACCATTAATTCTGCCCAGGTAGCTAAAATTTACCTTGGAATTCTGGGAGAAAAATCATTTCTATCAGAACAAAGGCTAATGTTATCTGGTTTCAAATATCCATTGTTGCTGTTGCAGATTAATTTCTAACACAACACATTCCTATTAAGCACAACATTATCATCCGTACACCCATTTAATTTAGATGCGAGTAAATATTAACTCCCTTAGTAGGTATTAATTACAAAAAGATTCAAAGTTTGTTATCATTTTAATATTACAAAGTGAATTTAAAATTCCAATTTAATCTAACGCCCCCAGGTTAACAATAGATGTCCCTAAAATAGAAATAAACAACCTTCAAATTAATATGAACGCCTCCTCCCAAATTAATTGGCACTTATTTTCTTTATGATTATCCAGTTAGCCTTGATTTGTTTAGTGTAAAGGTGGAAAAACTCTTGAATTAGGAATATTGTGATTTTTAGACCATTGAACGTTAAATTTGCCCAGTTAGAAGGACTACAATATGCAAGATGTATTACTTAAAGGGGTTGTCCAGTGAAAAATATTCAATTTTTTTTTAAACCAGCACCTGGATATGAATACTTTTCTAACTGTATATAATTAAAATTTGATTATAGTCACTGAGTTATTTATGAAACTCTATCTGTAAAGCTCCACCTGCTGTTTGTTCTTTTCCTCATCTCTAAGTCCACCTCGCTGAGGTGGACGCACAAGCTCAGTTTAAATCTTTAACTGCCACCAGCCATACAGTTGCAAGAAAAAGTATGTGCACCCTTTGGAATGATATGGATTTCTGCACAAATTGGTCATGAAATGTGATCTGATCTTCATCTAAGTCACAACAATAGACAATCACAGTCTGCTTAAACTAATAACACACAAAGAATTAAATGTTACCATGTTTTTATTGAACACGCCATGTAAACATTCACAGTGCAAGTGGAAAAAGTATGTGAACCCCTAGACTAATGACATCTCCAGGAGCTAATTGGAGAGAGGTGTCAACCAACTGGAGTCCAATCAATGAGATGAGATTGGAGGTGTTGGTTACAGCTGCCCTGCCCTATAAAAAACACACATCAGTTCTGGGTTTGCTTTTCACAAGAAGCATTGCCTGATGTGAATGATGCCTCACACAAAAGAGCTCTAAGAAGACCTACGATTAAGAATTGTTGACTTGCATAAAGCTGGAAAGGGTTATAAAAGTATCTCCAAAAGCTTTGCTGTTCATCAGTCCACGGTAAGACAAATTGTCTATAAATGGAGAAAGTTCAGCACTGCTGCTACTCTCCCTAGGAGTGGCCGTCTTGTAAAGATGACTATCATCGAATGAAAAAAGGAATTCCCAAGTTTATCAAGACATTTTGCAGGAGAACTTCAGGCTATCTGTCCACCAGCTGAAGCTCAACAGAAGATGGGTGTTGCAACAGGACAACGACCCAAAGCATAGAAGAAAATCAACAACAGAATGGCTTAAACAGAAGAGAATACGACTTCTGGAGTGGCCCAGTCAGAGTCCAGACCTCAACCCGATTGAGATGCTGTGGCATGACCTCAACAAAAGGGATTCACACCAGACATCCCAAGAATATTGCTGAACTGAAACAGTTCTGTAAAGAGGAATAGTCAAAAATTACTCCTGACCGTTGTGCACGTCTGATCTGCAACTACAAGTTATTGCTGCCAAAGGAGGTTCAACCAGTTATTAAATCCAAGGGTTCACATACTTTTTCCACCTGCACTGTGAATATTTACATGGTGTGTTCAATAAAAACATGGTAACATTTAATTCTTTGTGTGTTATTAGTTTAAGCAGACTGTGATTGTCTATTGTTGTGACTTAGATGAAGATCAGATCACATTTTATGACAAATTTGTGCAGAAATCCATATCATTTCAAAGGGTTCACATATTTTTTTTTGCAACTGTATGTTCTGTTTGAAGCTGTGACCGTTACAGGACATGCCCACTGAGCAAGCACACACCCACTGTGCTACCAGCTTCAAATAAATCTAGCAGAGCAATTGAAACAATGAATGGGTGAGCTCTAGATCCATGTGAGGTACAAGACTGGTTTTAGATTTCTTAGGTCAAAGAATAAAAAAAATATTGTCCACAGTTTTTTTGGTGCTGCAGGATCGATAGAAGTAGGTGATCTTCGCCGCAAACAAGTTCAGATATTTCGATCGGTGCTGCCAATATTCCAAACCAGAATCCAAAGCAGCTGGGAAGACCAAGTTCCTCCTCTCCACACGAGCACACCGACAAACATTGCAAGCTGACTGTGTTGCCTCTCTCTCTCCTGGTTTCCTATTCCTGTAATCTCTCTCAGAGATAAACCAGAGAAGATCCAAGATAGTGATGTACTGCAACACTAGGTTCAGCCAAAAATATTTCCTAAACTCACAGGATATTATATAAAACACGCATGTTATGATATTATATAAAACCAGATGTCCTGGCAAGCCCGACCCAGGTTTCGCCACGCTTTTTTCCTTTTTTTATTGTTAAAATTATATTTTTATTACTCATATCAAGGAGAATATACAGACCATGATATGATGCAGCGTAATACAACAGCACCTTGTATCTGTTCTCTTGTATATGTAGACATCTGGATAATTTGTGAGGAGCTATCAGTAATTTGCTTACTTTAGTGGGGGAAAGTTGCCTACCCAGGTCCTGCTCCCACAGACCCACCACTGCTGACTTCAACTCAAGGAAAGGAGTTTTCATGGTTTTGTACAAATGCGAAATCTGATTTGGTGGGAAGGATTTACCAGCTACCAATTTTTCAAACCACGATAAGGTATGAGAAGCTGGTATGCATTTAGCCAACAGTAAAAGTTTTCGTTTAAGGGCTCCAAATGAAAAAAGCAAAGTTTCAGGTAGGGCGAGCCTGTGTGAGAAGACCAGGTCTGTCAGAATACAGCCTTTGTCCTCAAAGAAGTACAAGATAGGTGTATTAAGGGATCTAGTTACAGTGGGTAGACTATCCCCAAATTCCTTAGGGGCTATAGCAATAATATCTCTAATTTGGAGCAGAGATGAAGATTATGGAAGAGCCTTATATGTAGCAGAGAACCACTCCCATACCTTTAGTGTCTGATGCATAATAGGACTGTGTAAAACTGGACAGGCCGGGAGTGGTCTGTCGGCCAGTAACATAGCTCGTAGAGGGATTGGAGACAAGAGATTTTCAATCTTAAACCAAGATTTGTGAGGTGGTGACCTCAGCCAATCTATCGCTCTACATACAGTGGATATAAAAAGTCTAAAATGGCAGGTTTCTGTGATGTAAAAAAATGAGACAAAGATAAATCATTTCAGAACTTTTTCCAGCTTTATTGTGATCTATAAACTGTACAACTCAATTGAAAAACAAGCTGAAATCTTTTAGGTAGATGGAAGAAAAAATATAAAAATAAAATAATATGGTTGCATAAGTGTGCACACCCTTAAACTAATACTTTGTTGAAGCACCTTTTGATTTTATTACAGCACTCAGTCTTTATGGGTATGAGTCTATCAGCATGGCATATTTTGACTTGGCAAGACTTGCCCACTCTTCTTTGCAAAAACACTCCAAATCTGTCAGATTGCGAGGGCATCTCCTGTGCACAGCCCTCTTCAGATCACCCCACAGATTTTCAATCGGATTCAGGTCTGGGCTCTGGCTGGGCCATTCCAAAACTTTAATCTTCTTCTGGTGAAGCCATTCCTTTGTTGATTTGGATGTATGCTTTGGGTCGTTGTCATGCTGAAAGATGAAGTTCCTCTTCATGTTCAGCTTTCTAGCAGAAGCCTGAAGGTATTGTGCCAATATTGACTGGTATTTGGAACTGTTCATAATTCCCTCTAGCTTAACTAAGGCCCCAGTTCTAGCTGAAGAAAAACAGCCCCAAAACATGATACTGCCACCACCATGCTTCACTGTGGGTATCGTGTTCTTTTGGTGATGTGCAGTGTTGTTTTTGCGCCAAACATATCTTTTGGAATTATGGCCAAAAAGTTCAACCTTGGTTTCATCAGACCATAACACCTTTTCCCACATGCTTTTAGAAAACTTCAGATGTGTTTTTGCAAAATGTAGCCTGGCTTGAATTTTTTCCTTCGTAAGAAAAGGCTTTCGTCTTGCCACTCTACCCTATAGCCCAGACATATAAAGAATACGGGAGATTGTTGTCACATGTACCACACAGCCAGCACTTGCCAGATATTCCTGCAGCTCCTTTATTGGTAGCCTCCCAGACCAGTTTTCTTCTCGTCTTTTCATCAATTTTGGAGGGACGTCCAGTTCTTGGTAATGTCACTGTTGTGCCATATTTTCTCCACTTGATGATGACTGTCTTCACTGTGTTCCATGGTATATCTAATGCCTTGGAAATTCTTTTGTACCCTTCTCCTGACTGATACCTTTTAACAATGAGATCCCTCTAATGCTTTGGAAGCTCTCTGTGGACCATGGCTTTTGCTGTGGGATGCGACTAAGAAAATTTCAGGAAAGACCAACTAGAGCAGCTGAACTTTATTTGGGGTTAATCAGAGGCACTTTAAATGATGGCAGGTGTATGCTGACTCCTATTTAACAGGATTTTGAATGTGATTGCTTAATTCTGAACACAGCTACATCCCCAGTTATAAGAGGGTGTGCACACTTGTGCAACCACATTATTTAAGTTTTTTTGTTTTATTCCCTCCACCTAAAAGATTTCAGTTTGTTTTTCAATTGAGTAGTACAGTTTATAGGTCAAATTAAAGGTGGAAAAAGTTATGAAATGATTTATCTTTGGCCTCATGCACACGACCGTTGTGTGCACCCGTGGCCGTTGTGCCGTTTTCCGTTTTTTTTTCGCGGACCCATTGACTTTCAATGGGTCCGTGGAAAAATCGGAAAATGCACCATTTTGCAGCCGCATCCGTGATCCGTGTTTCCTGGCCGTGAAAAAAATATGACCTGTCCTATTTTTTTCACGGCCAACGGTTCACGGACCCATTCAAGTCAATGGGTCCGTGAAAGAACACGGATGCACACAAGATTGGCATCCGTGTCCGTGATCCGTGGCCGTAGGTTAGTTTTTATACAGACGGATCCGAAGATCCGTCTGCATAAAAGCTTTTTCAAAGCTGAGTTTTCACTTCGTGAAAACTCAGAACCGACAGTATATTCTAACACTGAAGCGTTCCCATGGTTAATTGTGCTGATCACGGCCCCCTGTAAGAGATCAGGGCTGCCAGGCAGCAGGGGGCAGACCCTCCCCCCCCTCCCCAGTTTGAATATCATTGGTGGCCAGTGCGGCCCCCCCCCTCTATTGTAATAATAGGTTGGTGGCCAGTGCGGCCCCCCCCTCCCTCTATTGTAATAATTCGTTGGTGGCACAGTGTGCGCGCCCCCCCCTCCCTCCCTCTATTGTAATAATTCGTTGGTGGCACAGTGTGCGCCCCCCATCGGCCCCCCCTCCCTCTATAGCATTAACAACATTGGTGGCCAGTGTGCGGCCTCCCATCTCCCCCCCCCCATCATTGGTGGCAGCGGAGTTCCGATCGGAGTCCCAGTTTAATCGCTGGGGCTCCGATCGGTAACCATGGCAACCAGGATGCTACTACAGTCCTGGTTGCCAATAGTACAATAGTAGAAGATTCATACTTACCGGCTGCTGCGATGTTCGTGTCCGGCCGGGAGCTCCACCTACTGTTAAGTGACAGGTCTGTGCGGCGCATTGCTAAATGAACTGTCACTTACCAGTAGGAGGAGCTCCCGGCCGGACACAGACATCGTAGCTCCCAGGTAAGTATGAATCTTTTACTATTGTACTATTGCTAGTAACCCGCTGCCACCAATGATCGGGAAGGGGGGGGGGGGTAGATGGGAGGCCGCACACTGGCCACCAATGTTGTTAATGCTATAGAGGGAGGGGGGGCCAATGGGGGGCGCACACTGTGCCACCAACGATTTATTACAATAGAGGGAGGAAGGGGGGGGGGGGCGCACACTGTGCCACCAATGAATTATTACAATAGAGGGAGGAAGGGGGGGGGGCGGGGGGGGGCACACTGTGCCACCAACGAATTATTACAATAGAGGGAGGAAGGGGGGGGGGCCGCACTGGCCACCAATGATATTCAAACTGGGGAGGGGGGGGGGTCGGCCCCCTGCTGCCTGGCAGCCCTGATCTCTTACAGGGGGATATGATAGTACAATTAACCCCTTCAGGTGCGGCACCTGAGGGGTTAATTGTGCTGATCACGGCCCCCTGTAAGAGATCGGATGCTGCTAGGCAGCAGGGGGCAGTCATGTACACAGTTTGTAGTATATTCTAACTAGAAGCGTCCCCATCACCATTGGAACGCCTCTGTGTTAGAATATACTGTCGGAAATGAGGTTAAATGATCTAACTCATATCCGACAGTATATTCTAACATAGAGGCGTTCCCATGGTGATGGGGACGCTTCAAGTTAAAATATACCATCGGATTGGAGAAAACTCAGATCCGATGGTATAAAAGGGACTCCAGACTTTACATTGAAAGTCAATGGGGACGGATCCGTTTGAAATGGCACCATATTGTGTCAACGTCAAACGGATCCGTCCCCATTGACTTGCATTGTAATTCAGGACGGATCCGTTTGGCTCCGCACGGCCAGGCGGACACCAAAACAACTTTTTTTTCATGTCCGTGGATCCTCTAAAAATCAAGGAAGACCCACGGACGAAAAAACGGTCACGGATCACGGGAAAACGGAACCCCGTTTTGCGGACCGCAAAAAAATACGGTCGTGTGCATGAGGCCTTTGTCTCATTTTGTTTGCATCACAGAAACCTGACATTTTAACAGGGATCAGAGGCAGAAGAGTTAGTGTACATTGCAAAGGTAGCGTTAATAAATGGGACGGGGATCGGAAATTTATGCATAACTTTTTTGATAAGCAACCAATTAACCCTGTCAATGGCCTTCTCGGTATCAGTGTCGAGAAGAACCAGTGGAGTGTTTTTATGTGAGGCGTAGAAAAAGCCTTCTAAAACTTTGGTGGTATTGTCCTTCCCTGCTCTTCCCTGAACAAAGCCCATCTGGTCAGAATGAATCAATCCTGGTAGGAGAGAGTCTTGTTTTAGCTAGTAGCTAACATTTTAGCTAGCAGCTTGAGGTCTATGTTTAACAGGGACATGGGGTGGTAATTCGCACATAGGGAGGGGTCTTTTCCTTGTCTGGTGATAAGGAATATTTGGGCACGTGTCATATCTACACTGCGTGCAGAATTATTAGGCAAATGAGTATTTTGACCACATCATCCTCTTTATGCATGTTGTCTTACTCCAAGCTGTATAGGCTCGAAAGCCTACTACCAATTAAGCATATTAGGTGATGTGCATCTCTGTAATGAGAAGGGGTGTGGTCTAATGACATCAACACCCTATATTAGGTGTGCATAATTATTAGGCAACTTCCTTTCCTTTGGCAAAATGGGTCAAAAGAAGGACTTGACAGGCTCAGAAAAGTCAAAAATAGTGAGATATCTTGCAGAGGGATGCAGCACTCTTAAAATTGCAAAGCTTCTGAAGCGTGATCATCGAACAATCAAGCGTTTCATTCAAAATAGTCAACAGGGGCGCAAGAAGCGTGTGGAAAAACCAAGGCGCAAAATAACTGCCCATGAACTGAGAAAAGTCAAGCGTGCAGCTGCCAAGATGCCACTTGCCACCAGTTTGGCCATATTTCAGAGCTGCAACATCACTGGAGTGCCCAAAAGCACAAGGTGTGCAATACTTAGAGACATGGCCAAGGTAAGAAAGGCTGAAAGACGACCACCACTGAACAAGACACACAAGCTGAAACGTCAAGACTGGGCCAAGAAATATCTCAAGACTGATTTTTCTAAGGTTTTATGGACTGATGAAATGAGAGTGAGTCTTGATGGGCCAGATGGATGGGCCCGTGGCTGGATTGGTAAAGGGCAGAGAGCTCCAGTCCGACTCAGACGCCAGCAAGGTGGAGGTGGAGTACTGGTTTGGGCTGGTATCATCAAAGATGAGCTTGTGGGGCCTTTTCGGGTTGAGGATGGAGTCGAGCTCAACTCCCAGTCCTACTGCCAGTTTCTGGAAGACACCTTCTTCAAGCAGTGGTACAGGAAGAAGTCTGCATCCTTCAAGAAAAACATGATTTTCATGCAGGACAATGCTCCATCACACGCGTCCAAGTACTCCACAGCGTGGCTGGCAAGAAAGGGTAAAAAAGAAGAAAATCTAATGACATGGCCTCCTTGTTCACCTGATCTGAACCCCATTGAGAACCTGTGGTCCATTATCAAATGTGAGATTTACAAGGAGGGAAAACAGTACACCTCTCTGAACAGTGTCTGGGAGGCTGTGGTTGCTGCTGCACGCAATGTTGATGGTGAACAGATCAAAACACTGACAGAATCCATGGATGGCAGGCTTTTGAGTGTCCATGCAAAGAAAGGTGGCTATATTGGTCACTGATTTGTTTTTGTTTTGTTTTTGAATGTCAGAAATGTATATTTGTGAATGTTGAGATGTTATATTGGTTTCACTGGTAAAAATAAATAATTGAAATGGGTATATATTTGTTTTTTGTTAAGTTGCCTAATAATTATGCACAGTAATAGTCACCTGCACACACAGATATCCCCCTAAAATAGCTAAAACTAAAAACAAGCTAAAAACTACTTCCAACAATATTCAGCTTTGATATTAATGAGTTTTTTGGGTTCATTGAGAACATGGTTGTTGTTCAATAATAAAATTAATCCTCAAAAATACAACTTGCCTAATAATTCTGCACTCCCTGTATAGACAAGACTATATTACATAGGATGAGGTTATATACAGGAAGGAGATGCGGTAGAAGAACCTCTTTCAATGTGGAGTAATAAGTAATAGGTAGGCCATCTGGGCCTGGACATTTGCCTCTTGGTGTACATTTAATAGCAGAGTCAAGTTCTCCTAATGTGAAAGGTTTAGATAAAGCTTCTCTATGAGCTGGGGATAGGGAAGGTAAGCAAAAATCAGCGGTGTCAGGTTGTAGGTTATAAAGAGACTTATAGAAGAGTTGGAATTGTTCCACTATGATTTTCGAGTCAAAAATACGCTGTCCTTGCTGGAAGTGATGAAGGGGACAAAATTGGATTGTCTACGCTTCTTGATTCTGTTCATCATGAACTTAGAATCCTTGTTACCATGTGCAAAGAATTTCTGTTAAGATGACAGGAAGTACTTCGCAGAAGATGCATTTAGCAGATTTTTTAATTCTGTCCTAAGTGAAGTCAAGGTGGCCATTTGTTGGGTAGCTAAGGATTGTTTGTGGGCTTTTTCTAAAGTGTGGTTTTGGGCCAGTACAGAGGTTAGGCATATCGCAGCCATCCTCTTGACATGAGTACCTAGGCTGATAAGGTGCCCCCGTACAAACACTTTGTGAGCTTCCCATAAATAGAGATGGCCTTGTGGTTCACCAGGCGGTCGTTTCGCGGCAAACTTTGCTTGTTCGCGATTTGCTGAACATGCAAACATATGGCGATATCCGCTGGCGACATATTCTTTTGCATTGCGCCGAACTTTGACCCATGACACATACATCAGGTGGGACAGGACAGCCAATTGAGACATTTCAGCACATGGACACTCCCCCACCCTATCACAGAACCCAATCTGGCAGCTACTTTACATTCTGTGTTTTGCAAGTGTAGGGAGAGTTTGCTTTGTGGAGCAGGGACAGACTTTTAGGGACACCAAACGCTAGCTAATAGGGCCACAAAAGTCCTTTTAAGAACTGGCATAGGTGTGCTATCAATAGGTGTGATATACTGAGGGGTGTGATATACTTATAATATACTTTCTAACATAGAAAGTATATTATAGTGCATTTGTATTGTGCAGTAGTTGTGTGTGGTTCTGCTGAGATACCGCAGGTATATAGAGGGACAAGCGTTATTGGAAAAACTATTTGCAACAGATGTGATATACCTGTTGCCCCCCAAAAAAGTGATTGAGGGGTGCGATATACCTGCTTCCAGAAAATACTGATTGAGGGGTGCGATATACCTGCTTCCACCAAATATTGATTTAGGTGTTCTATATACCTGTCTCCACAAAATACTGATTGAGGGGTGCGATATACCTGCTTCTACAAAATACTGATTAAGGGGTTCTATATACCTGCTTTCACAAAATACTGATTGAGAGGTGCGATATACCTGCTTCCGCCAAATATTGATTGAGGCCTGCGATACACCGGCTTCCACAAAATATTGATTGAGGGGTGCGATATACCTGCTTCCTCAAAATACTGAGTAAGGGGTTTGATATACCTGCTTCCAAAAAATACTGATTGAGGGGTGCGATATACCTGCTTCTACAAAATATTTATTAAGGGGTTCTATATACCTGCTTTCACAAAATATTGATTGAGGGGTGCAATATACCTGCTTCCACCAAATATTGATTGAGGCCTGCGATATACCTGCTTCCACAAATACTGCTCTTCTCTAGGGACTTTAGCACAGGGTCATTTTGAAAATTACAGGCAGAGCAAGAGGCAGGCCGTTCTGCAGGGGTGGTAGGGGTCGGGCAGGTGCACAAGGCCAGAGCCTAAGTGGGAAGTTGGAGAAGGTGTGTGCGATTACGTCAAAGGAGGCACCAGAGTGCACCCTTCTCATCCTCTGTTACTGCACCCTCCTCACTCTCTGCTGTGTGCACCCCCAAAGACACCAGCACCACCATTACCCCTCCACTCAAGTCACAGGAATTATTTCCCCATCCATTCCCAGACCTTTGATGTGCAGCCAATCTTGGCATTGGATGAGGGAGAGGAGGTAGCAACGGCCGCCACCCAGTAGTCTGACGACAGTACCCAGATCAGCCCAAGGAGGTGGTCCCTGCCGTTGCTGCCTACTCTGAGATCTCTAATGTTAGTGGGGGTGAAGGTGACGATGACGTGTCGATGGATGTAAGATGGGTGCTCACAAGAGAGGAAGAGGAGGGGAGTTTAGAGGGAGAGACGGAGGAGCAGATAGGGAGGAGAAGGAGGAGAAGCAGGCAGAACTCGCGGTGCACAGGAGGCAAAAAGCAGACTGCAATTGTATCTGGAGTGAGCCATCCACCATGCACGGTCACATCTTGCGCTCCCAGGATGCCGGCAAATGGCTCCTCAGTGTGGGCTTTTTTAAACGTATCTACTGCTGACAATAGTGTTGCCATCCGAAGCCTGTTCTGTCAACTCATAAGTCATAGTAAGCCCAACACTCACCTAGGGATGATCACCTTAAGAAGGCACCTGGCCTCTCATCACCGAGCCCAGTGGAAGCAACGCCGTCAGAACCTACAAAGTCACACTCCCGGCGCTCCGAGTGCTGTCTCTTCTCCTTTTCTTGTCCCATTTGTCCTCCACTCCACCTTCCACCGTGCCGTCGTCATGTTCAGCTGACAGAAGGCAGGCTTCCGTGGCCCAAATGTTGATGACGCAGGATAACCCTCTTGCCCAATGGCTGACCGCTGGCTTGTCGGAACTGCTAGCCCGCCAGCTACTGCCATATAAACTGGTGGACTCGGAGGTCTTTAGAAAATTTGTGGCCATTGGCACACCACAATGGAAGGTCCCCGGAAGGAAATCTTTCTCCCAGAAGGTCATCCCATAGCTATATGGCCACGTTCAGTGGCAAGTAAACATATCTTTGGCACACAGTGTCGATACCAAGATACATCTGACCACAGACATGTGGTCTAGCAAACACGGGAAGGGAAGGTACATAACTTTTACTGCCCACTGGGTGAACCTTCTGACGGCTGTCAAGCATGTAACCCGTAGCACCTGTGTGGATTTGGTGTTACCGCCACGGATTGCATGCAGGCCGGCCTCTTCTTCTCCTCCTCCTACTCCATCCTCCGTCTCCTCCTCGGCTGACTTTTCCACTGCTACCGCCTCTTCCGCTGCACCCCCCAAGCTCCCCAGAACCCATTCAAAGTGCCAGGTGAGACGTTGCCATGCTGTGCTGTGGCTGTTGTGCCAGGAAGCCAAGAGCCACACTGATCCTGCACTCCTTTCAGCTCTGCGGTCACAGGCTGATCAGTGGCTAACCCCGCTCAATTTGACAGTTGGTAAAGTGGTGTGCGACAACGGTGCCAATCTGCTGAGTGTGCTGAAACAGGGCAAAATTACACCCACAGTGAAGCAGGTGTGGGTACCAATCCTACTGTGCCTGCAAGAAGAGGGCGGTTTGAAGATGTATTGGTCACTTTGGATATGAGATTATTCTTGCAAACAACCCATCGACAGCCGCCCTCCAGATCCAGCCTCAGGGAACGCCTAGACAGACAGGTGCCCCACTACATCGGGTTAATGGCCGATGTGGATGCTCTGAGAAGCAAGGAACCCCTGGACTACTGGGTGTGCAGGCTTAACCTGTGGCCAGAGCTGGCACAATTTGCCATGGAACTCTTGGCTTGCCCCTCGTCGAGTGTCCTGTCAGAAAGGACGTTCAGCACAGCAGGGGGGATCATAACCGATAAGGGCACTCGCCTAGCTCACGACAGTGTGGACTACCTCACATTTCTAAAAATGAATGAGGCATGGATCTCGGAGGAATTCAACACTTGTGACGACCATGTGTAATTGAATTTCCTCATGCCAGCCCGCACATATCCGCCACCACACAGAACAAAGAATGGTCCTTGTCTTATGTATATACAGCGGCATAAAAGGCCTTTTCTCTCAGGTGAAATACAAATTTTTAGGGCCTGTACTCCACTGGCCTACAGTAAAATTGTTATTCAGTGACCGCCTAATGTACCTCCAGCCACATAATCACTTGTTATTTTCTGTCAGGTGAATGCCTAATTTTTGGGGCCTGTACTGTCCTACAGTAAAATTGTTATCCAGTGACCATCTAATATACCTCCAGCCATATAATCACTTGTTCTATTCTGTCCAGTGAATGCATAATTTTTGGGGCCTGTACTCCACTGGCCTGCAGTAAAATTGTTATCCACTGACCGTTGTCACAGCCACTATCTCTGGCTGTGACCTTCCGTTCTTGCTCGTCCGGCGCTCCTCGCTGAAGTTCTGTTCCTGTGTGTCATTTGTGGTTCTTTATGGGTTAACTCCCCTGTGTGCTTATTAGGAGTTAATCCTCTGTCTGCTCCATGGGTGTGGCTTCTCTGCTGCACCCATGGAACCTGTATATAAGGCTGAGGTTTCCTCAGTTCTGTGTCAGCTCTCCTGGTGTGTGTTGTCTGTCCTGCTCCTGGTTTGCACTCTCTCTCCCATGCTACTGACCCATGTGATCTGTGTCTGTCTGTCTGTGCTCTGTGAGTTTCCCTACTTGTTCATTGCGTCCTTTTTCCTGTCTTTCTGTTCTGCCAGTTATGTTTTAGTTACTTTGTGTTTATTCTGATGTCTGTGTTCAGCAAGCCTTTGCAGCAGAGTGGCATGACAAGGCCATGCAGTTTACTACTGGTGGAGCAAGTCCTTCTCTGCTCATTGCCACTCCTGCTCCCTTGCATGAACTCCTGCTTGTGTTATTATTTGCTCTGTTTTGTATTTACCTGTCTGTTATGTTTGCCTATGTGCCGTCGGTACCTTCTGGTACCTGTAGTCCATTCGCTCCTGCTGTCATTGTCTAGGTCACGCTCCAGAGTGGACCCTGGCAACTTCCTGCGGCTAAGTCTAACCCTACCATCTAGGGCTCTAGTGAAAACCAGGAGTTGCTTAGTTACGCCCCTCTGGAGTATTACTAGACAGTGGCGCAGTGGGGGTTTTCTCCCACTGTGCTGACGGTACATAGAGCTCATGTTTTATCTGAGCTGCTTTCCATGTTTCTGTTTGTGCAATAAACTCTTATGTGTCTGTACCTGATTTCCGTTTATTGCTTGACGACGCGGTGGTCTCTCCTGGGACCTCCAACTCGTGACAACCGTTTAATGTACCTCCAGCCACATAATCACTTGTTCTTTTCTGTCCAGTGAATGCATAATTTTTGGGGCCTGTACTCCAATGGCCTACAGTAAAATTGTTATCCACTGACCGACTAATATACCTCCAGCCACATAGTCACTTGATGTTTTCTGTCAGGTGAATGCTTAATGTTTGGGGCCTGTACTCCCGTGGCCTAAAATAAAAAATTTCTAGGCTCCAGCAGGGCACATTTTGAGAGTTTCCCTTTAAGATGCATAAAAATGGTCCCTGATTAAAATAAATATTTTTTGTGGGAATTTTTGCCATTGATCCCCCTCTGGTATTTCACTGTCCATGTTGTGGGACTATTTGTGCACTTACAGTAAGTATTTGGTGGCTGCAAATATGACCTGAAGGTTTTTTAGGTTCGTCTGCCATTAAAGTGAATGGGGCCCGCCACGAACGCGCGGTTCGGGAAGATTCGATCGTCCGATGTTCATCCTTCACTACCCATAAGGTCTGAGTGGAAATATCTGGAGTTTGGTTAAGTAGGAAATACTCTTTAAGGAGGTTTGTAATTTGTGTTATGTGCTTCTCAGTGGATATAAGTGATTTGTGAAGCCTCCATCTTGGCATCTTACCTGGACTAGAAGCAGATGCAAGGGAACAATAGACAGGGGAGTGATCCGATAAGGTCCTACTGCCATTCAGTGAGGCGAAGCATAGTTGCAGATGTTCTTTGGAAACAGATAGTCAATTCTGCTGTAAGAGCTGCAGGCTTCAGAATACAAAGTGTAGTTAATTATTGTATGGTTTAGGCATCACCACACGTCCATCAACCCCATCTCTGCTAGTTTAGATTTAAGTGATCTTAGAGCTCTATAAGACAATGCAGAGCACTTAGAGGAGGTGTCTTGAAGGGGTTGCAGCGCTAAGTTGAGATTTAAGTTAAGCACTGAGAGGACCTCAAGGGGCCAGGTCACTTGGTCATAGTTAGGGGCATATACGTTAGCAAATGTATAGGTAATAGGTCCTATCGTGCCCTTCACCATGATGTAACTTTCTTCTGGATCTTGGATATGGGTGTTATAAATTAAACGGAAACCTTTTTGGAACCCAATGCTCACCCATCTAGATGCTGGGCCATCCACACTGCAGTGATACCAGATTGGGTAGTTAGAGAAGGTCAAGTTAGGGTATTTATTTAACTTAAAATGGGTCTCTTGCAAAAAGATAACTGAGCACCGTTCCTTTTTCAAGAGAAAATATCTGGCACCTCTTAGATGGCAATCTCAGACCTTTGACATTATTAGAAACGACCTTTAAATCAGCCATTAGGAGTGAGTTCTTTTTCGAGTCAACAGAACTAATCAGCTCCATAGATGGGTCTCTCCCTCCTCCCTGGATAGTATTATGTGCTAACTGAAGTCTAGGTCTCCCATGTCCCAGGAGGAAAACAACAAAACAAAACATGATAACTTCAGAATACTGAAAAAGTGCAAAGTAAAGTGTGGTTGTACAGACAACCAGTGGCAAAAACAACGGAGGTTTAGCTCCAAGGGGATAATTGTGCAAATACACATATAGAAACTGCTCATAGCTGGATCTAAGCAATAATATAGCCCAACATGATAAGTATTAATATATTGCTATGGTGGGGTGGGTAGGTTGGGCAAAAAGGGAAAAGGGGGAAAGGGGAGGATGAGAGAGATTGGACCACAGCAGACATTATACATATTGTTAAGTAGGCATATCTATATTGAGGTAGAATAAGACAGAATAACCAGAGGGGTCCATAAGGCCTAAGTGTTCATCCAGGAGATCTTCTTTGGGGTGAGTCCTCCCCTACGCTTCTTGTGCCTTTGTTGCTTTGGGGTGGACACTTTTTCCCATGGAATGGACCTGGGTAGATCTGGAAGTGATGAGAGATCTTTGACAGTATCTCAGCTCTCGATATCCAAAGGAGATATGTCCATATAAGTATAGGCCTCTTGCATATCTGTAAAAGAGGAGATCACCATACGGCGACCTGAGAATAAGAAAGTGAGGCCAGAAGGAAAAGTCCATCAATATGGGATCTTCTTTGCTCGCAGGAGATCTGTCAGGGGTTTAATGCCCGTCTTTTTTGTAAAGTGGTGGGAGAGATCTTGAAAAATAGTAATGTGTCTCCCAGGCAGACAGAGATTGCATTTTTAGCTGCATTGAGGACCATTTCTTTGTCTTGAAAGTTTAAGAAACGGCATATAATGTCCCTTGGGGGATCAGTGTCCTTGGGACGAGGCTGCAGGGCTCGGTGGGCCCTTTCAATGGTTATGGCTGCGCTTTTTTCAGCTCCCAGTAAAGAAGTAGTAATCTGCAATATAGCACCCTGGACATCCTCGAGCATAATTGACTCCGGGACACCCCTAAAGCGTAAGCTATTTGTCCTGCCCCGATTCTCCTGGTCCTCAACTGCCGCATATAAGGATTTAAGGTGCAGCTGATACACAGTGAGGTATTGGGATACTGCTGCCTATGCTGTCTCTAAAGCCTCCACCCTGTGACCCACTTGCCTTATTTCCTGCTTCAGGCTAGATAGTTCTTGTTATAGCGGGCCCAGGGCATTTTCCAGAGCTTGTCTGATGAAATGCCTGGAGACTGGTAGGCTGTGCTGTTCTGAGGTAAGTTTGCCATCGCTATCTGCGTCTGACATCCCTTCACCTGGCTCGTCTTGGGCGTCGCATGCTGCCGGCGCCATCTTGGATTATTTTGCTACTGTGGCTGCAGGGTGTTTTTTCAGGAATTTTTCATTCCACCTGTTGCATGTGGTATTTTTACTGAAGCAGTGGTCTCTCCTTGTCTTGCCCCACCAATTTTGATCATTTTGGTGCCACCAGGCTAACGTTAGCAGAGTGCAGAGCAGCTAAGAGCACGGAGCTAAGTGAAGTACAGCCATTTAGCTCAGGCGCATGCTCTGCCCCCCGTTTTGCCACACTTTTTCAAGGGCCTTCAATTTTCTATGTGCTAGTGTGGAGAGGAGGTACTTGGTCTTCCCAGCTGCTTTGAATTTCTGGTTCGGGATATCAACAGCACGGATCTTAATATCTAGCTTTGTTAGAAACTGTACTCTATGATGCCTGATCTATCAGATTTTTTGCCAACTAGTGCCACCCCTGTCAGCAGGCTGTGTATTGTATTGAAACTTAGCCCCATTCACTCCAATGGAGTGAAATGGAGCTGTTTGTAGTGTTGAGCGTGAATATTCGAATAGCGAATATTAATCGCGAATATCGCAACTTCGATAATTCGCGAATATTACGAATATACTGCTATATTTTTGTTATATCGAATATTCGTAATCCATCTGAACAAATGATTCCTTCCTGCTTAAAATGCTTGTGGTCAATGAGTCATTGGCCCACAAGCAAGAAGCAGGGAGGAATCATGACTTTAGATGTTGAAAAAATACAAATATTCTAAAAAACGAATATATAGCACTATAGCGAATAGATTAGTTTTGAAATTTTTTAGAATATTCGTCTTTTTTTTTCTCTCTAAACAGTACAGTTAAACCCCTTTGGCATGCTCATCCCCACAAGCGTCCCCGTCACCATGGGAACGCCTGGTGGTTAGAATATACCATCGGATCTGAGTTAGATCGTGAAAACTCAAATCCGATGGTATATTCTAACACAAAGGCATTCCCATGGTGATGGGGACGCTTGAAGTTAGAGTATACCAACAGGCGCATACATACTGGCCCCCTGCTGCCTGGCGGCACCCGACCTCTGACAGGGTGCTGTGATCTGCACAATTAACCCCTCAGGTGTGGCTGTGGTCTATATTATGAGATTCAGTAGTGGTGTGGTCTGCATTATAATTTTCTGCAGAGGTTATGGTCTACAGTATGTGGTTCAGCAGTGGTTTTGGTCACTGTTATGGGGCTCTGAAGCAGTTGTGGATGGTATTAAGTTGTTCTGCATGTGCTGACGTTCGGCAGCAGTTGTAATTTAAATCATGAGCTTCTGCCGCAGTTGTGGTCTATAGTATGAGGTTGAGCAGCAGTTTTGGTCTATGTTATGGGGCTCTGAAGCAGTTATGGATATCATTAGCACATTGTGCAGAAGCTCTGGTCTAGGTTACAAGGTTCAGTAGCAGTTGTGGTCTATCTTACTAGGTTCTGCAGGAGATGTAGTCTATATTATGAGTTCAGCAGCAGTTGTGGTCTATATAATGAGTTCAGTAGCAGTTTTAGTCTATATTATATAGAGGTTCAGCAGGAGATATGGTCTATATTATCAAGTTCTGCAGGGGATGTGTTCTATATTATGAGGTTCAGCAGCAGTTGTGGTCTATCTTACAAGGTTCTGCAGGAGATGTGGTCTATATTATGAATTCAGCAACAGTTGTGGTCTTTATTATGAGTTCAGTAGCAGTTGTGGTCTATATTATAAAGTTCTACGGGGGCTGGGGTTTATATTATGAGGTTCAGCAGGAGATGTGGTCTATATTGTGAAGTTCTATAGGGGCTGTAGTCTATATTATAAGGTTTAGTCGCATTTGTGGTCTGTATTATGAGGTTTAGAAACAGTTGTGGTCTGTATTATGAGCATCTATTGCAGTTATGGACGGCATTAGGACGGTCTGCTGCAAGGTCTTTTGAAAACCGTGGGCCTTCTTAGAGGTTTTGGAGGTTCCATGACAATCACTAGTGCAGAAGAAGAAAGACAGGAAGAAAATTACTTCGCCAGTACTTGTTCCATGAGGAAACGAATGTCAAAGAATTTAGTTTTATAATGAGAAACATGATCACCCTTAGTCAAAGACATTATCTGGTATTGCACCTATACTTCATTAATTTGAATAGGGATGAGTTGCTAAACCAGACACAGCCCATAGACAAGTTGTGCGGTTTCTGTGGGTAAAAAAAAGTAGACTTATTTTTTAACTCCTTGGTAACCCCTTTAAAATCTGTTATGCATTGTACAAGGTTTGGACATAAATAAGGCTGTTAGTGATAGTGGAGCCGGGCTATCAATATGTAGAGAGGACATTTATATGTTCATGGTGCCAAATGTAGGCACATGACATGAGTTATGAATACAAATTTTAGTCTTGACCATTTATTTTTTATTTTTGGACAGGCCACACTGCATTAGATTTGGCACTAGGTGTCCCTACCCATCTTTCTCAATGGATGTAGATCAGGATATGTCTGGCACAAGCTGTACAAAAGCTTTTAGCGAGGCTGGAAGCAATTTCTTTTTTACATTTTTGTGACTCTCGTTAAAGCAATGGTAAAGAGCTGAGGCCTACAGATCATCTCAATGATGGCTTCAAAAAATGTAAGTTTCCCAGTCTATATCTGGGTAGTTGAAGTCCCCCATAATAACCACCTCATTATGATTTGTCATCTCGTCTATCTCGTTTAGTAGCAGATTTTTTGTGGACTCTGGTATATTAGGTGGTTTATAATAAACTCCTATTAGTAATTTATTATTGTTTTTGCCTCCATGTATTTCTACCCACAGTGACTCCACATGTTCATGTCCCTCACTTATATCTTCTCAGACTGTGGGCTTTAGACAGGACTTTACATAAAGTCAGACCCCTCCCCCTCTCCGGTTTTGACGATCCTGTCTAAAAGATTGTAACCTTGTACATTAACTGCCCAGTCATAGCTATCATCCAGCCATGTCTCAGTTCTTCCCACTGTGTCATAGTCCTCCTCACACATCACTAATTCCAGTTCCCTAGTTTTATTAGTCGGGCTTCTGGCATTAGTATACATGCATTTTAGAGGTTTATGTACAGTCAAGTCCATAAATATTGGGACATCGACACAATTCTAACATTTTTGGCTCTATACACCTCCACAATGGATTTGAAATGAAACAAACAAGATGTGCTTTACCTGCAGACTGTCAGCTTTAATTTGAGGGTATTTCCATCCAAATCAGGTGAACGGTGCAGGAATTACAACAGTTTGCATATGTGCCTCCCACTTGTTAAGGGACCAAAAGTAATGGGACAATTGGCTTCTCAGCTGTCCCGTGGCCAGGTGTGTGTTATTCCCTCATTATCCTAATTACAATGAGCAGATAAAAGGTCCAGAGTTCATTACAAGTGTGCTATCTGCATTTGGAATCTGTTGCTATTAACTCTCAAGATAAGATCCAAAGAGATGTCACTATCAGTGAAGCAAGCCATCATTAGGCTGAAAAAAACAACAAACCCATCAGAGAGATAGCAAAAACATTAGACGTGGCCAAAACAACTGTTTGGAACATTCTTAAAAAGAAGGAACGCATCGGTGAGCTCAGCAACACCAAAAGACCCGAAAGACCACGGAAAACAACTGTGGTGGATGACCGAAGAATTATTTCCCTGGTGAAGAAAACACCCTTCACAACAGTTGGCCAGATCTAGAACACTCTCCAGGAGGTAGGTGTATGTGTGTCAAAGTCAACAATCAAGAGAAGACTTCACCAGAGTGAATACAGTGGGTTCACCACAAGATGTAAACCATTGGTGAGCCTCAAAAACAGGAAGGTCAGATTAGAGTTTGCCAAACGACATCTAAAAAAGCCTTCACAGTTCTGGAACAACATCCTATGGACAAATGAGACCAAGATCAACTTGTACCAGAGTGATGGGAAGAGAAGAGTATGGAGAAGGAAAGGAACTGCTTATGATCCTAAGCATACCACCTCATCAGTGAAGCATAGTGGTGGTAGTGTCATGGCGTGGGCATGTATGGCTGCCAATGGAACTGGTTCTCTTGTATTTATTGATGATGTGACTGCTGACAAAAGCAGCAGGATGAATTCTGAAGTGTTTCAGGCAATATTATCTGCTCATATTCAGCCAAATGCTTCAGAACTCATTGGACAGCGCTTCACAGTGCAGATGGACAATGACCCAAAGCATACTGCAAAAGCAACCAAAGAGTTTTTTAAGGGAAAGAAGTGGAATGTTCTGCAATGGCCAAGTCAATCACCTGACCTGAATCCGATTGAGCATGCATTTCACTTGCTGAAGACAAAACTGAAGGGAAAATGCCCCAAGAACAAGCAAGAACTGAAGACAGTTGCAGTAGAGGCCTGGCAGAGCATCACCAGGGATGAAACCCAGTGTCTGGTGATGTCTATGTGTTCCAGACTTCAGGCTGTAATTGACTGCAAAGGATTTGCAACCAAGTATTAAAAAGTGAAAGTTTGATTTATGATTATTATTCTGTATAAGCAAACTGTTGTAATTCCTGCACCGTTCACCTGATTTGGATGTAAATACCCTCAAATTAAAGCTGACAGTCTGCAGTTATAGCACATCTTGTTCGTTTCATTTCAAATCCATTGTGGTGGTGTATAGAGCCAAAAATCTTAGAATTGTGTCGATGTCCCAATATTTATGGACCTGACTGTATATTTTGGACCCTACAATTTTCCTTCTGAGCTTTTCTAGTCCCTCTTTTCATTTCTCCTCCAGTCCCATTTCCTTGCCCCCGGTCTCTATCTGCACTATCTTCCCATCCTATAACATAATTACCCTCCCTCCCAGCACCTAGGTTAAGCACTCCTCCAACTTTCTAGCCATCTTCTCCCCCAACACAGCTGCCAATTTCCCATTGAGGTGGAGCCCGTCCCTACGATAGAGCCTGTAGCCAGCAGAGAAGTCGGCCCAGTTCACCAGTAACCCAAACCCCTCCTTCCTACGCCAGTTTTTGAGCCACTTGTTAACCTCCCTAATCTCCCGCTGCCTTTCTTGTGTGGCTCGTGGTACCGGTAGTATTTCGGAATAAGTTTTCCATAGTTTTCTGACACAGAGTTCCAAATGTACTGCTTTCTTTCATAACTATAGAGTTAAAGGGGTTGCCCAATCACGAGCTATTGGTTTACAATAGTATAAGAGGTAATATGCACCTTACCTATCCCCCACTGTTTCTATTCCGACACGTCTCGTCCCCTGCTTGTTTCTGTGCCCTGCCCTTCAGCTACAGGCCGTAGCAGTGACATGTTACCACCCCTAAGGCCAAAGGAGTGGCCAGTGATTGTCTGGAGCGAGCACATATCTGTGTCGATATGTCATCACTGGCGGGAAGCATTGGAATGGAAATTATGGGGGATCGGTAAAGTGACTATGACTTCTTTTATTTTATAACAAAAATGTTAGATGGCTGGCCAAACCTTTTAGATGATAATATTCTGGATGTCTGTAGTCACCACTAGGGGGAGCTCACTGAAGGCTAATTTATTATTGAGTTTAAAGGGAGCTATATAAATCCTTTTCCAGCCAAATCTCTATATTTGTGTAAAGAGATGCAGGACATCTCTTTATCAGATAAACAATTTCTGCCAGATTGTCACCCTAAAGTTGTAAACCAGAGCACCCACACGGCCATCCAGCCCCGTTAAACCGACACCCCCTTCCAGGTATGCAACACCAGCTGTTCCATTACTGGTCCTTCAGTTTTACCATACCAATCATCTGGCTCAGCTACATCCATGAGTTCAGCTCCACCACTCGAAGGTGACCACTTTAGTTGTGAGTTTCAATCCAAAATTGATTGGTCTTCAGTTCTTCTGTAGGTTTTATGTTGTCACCTGGTTATCCGGTAGAGCTGAATTTGTAGTAGGATGGATAGACAGTGCTGGCATAGCAGAGCAGGGAGGTTAATCACAGCTGGTATAGTGGAGCTGAAGTAACCAAGGGATTAGGCATGGTTCTAGTGGTGCTAAACTCATGGATGTAGCAGAGCTGGAGTCCCATTGTAACAGAGCAGGAGGCCAATGTACAGAGCTGGAGACCCGATATAACAGAGCTGGAGGCCTTATATAGCAGGCTGAGGGCCTCATGTAGTAGAGCTGGAAGGCCTGTGTAGCAGCACTTGAGGACCGATGTACAGTGCTAGAGGGCCAGAATAGCAGATCTGGATAGCTGATATCACAGGGACACATGTCCTAAAGGCAGCGTCCCACCTCCTAAACTTGGTTTAAATAACCCAGCTGGATGATGCTATCAGAGTGTACAGAGTTGCTGCCAGTGGAGAAATCAAGAAGGCCAAAGAATTGAAGAGGGAGCAAGATAGCTGGATCTGGGACAGGTTTATAGCTGGTAGGATTTTTTTGGAGCAGTAGGGATTTGGATTCCCTAAATGCTGTTGGATTAGCCCTACTTACAACTGCTGCGGTTCATTATTAACCATATGTTTGGGAATTATTCATGATGAAATGTACATAGTGAATTCTCCTAATACATTAGCCAATGTGCCTCGAGAACTTTAGGTAGTACTGAAACCATACAGGAGGAGGGATACAGCATTGCCTTTGTTTGTCTTGTCAAAAATCCATTCCTTTCTCTGACTTGAGGATTCATATCACCAGCCGGGGTTGGTTTAGTTATAGTAAACACACTTGGCATCATGAAAGTAATGAAGAAATTAAAGACTAGTGACAGCATCTGCCACCAGCTGAATATTACAATACAAGCGGGACTCTACGGCAACGTATTTCATCTCTCCATGCCGAGGAAACATTAGAAATAAACACACAGAAATGATGTGCCCATGTTACGGCCTCGCTCTTAAAGCCACTTCTCTCTGATCTTAAGACGCACCTCTAGGGCAATCACATTTTTCACCAATTTCTTTAGCGCTGGGAAGCTGAAGATGTGAAGATACGGGGGGGGAATAGCTGTGTGACTGATATAATGCTACCACGCAGGCAGCCATTAGGCGATATTGGAGCTGTGTACGCAGAACTGTATAATTTCCTCTCAGTAGAGTGTGCTGCAGGAGCTCGAGCCTCCAGACTGTATAGCGAGCAGACAGGACGTGCCCCTCTGACAAGAATCAATATGTCACACGGCTAATTCTTCACAACATTTCGCAGATTTTTTTTTATTTTTTCAGAAGAATAGATTTAGATTTTGCCACCAGACGAACCTTGTCCTCATTTTTTTCAGAACACTTTTACAGAAGAAAGAGAGTAAAACAACAGTTGTTTATTTTTCAGTAGATAGCTGCTTGGAACTACCAGGAGATGCAGGGACCTGAGAGAGGCATAATGTTATCACCTGTCAGTGGTATAATTTGAGGGTGGCTGATAAGGCTTGTGCCTTAGGAGCTTGGGCCACTAATAGTGTTGAATGAACTACTTTTTTCGGCATACAAGGTTCGGTTTTGGGTTATCTAAGAACTCCGTTATGGATTGCATAATGGAATTCTTAGATAACCGGAACCTTGTATGCTGTCCCTAGTCATGCCTAGTCACTAATAAGTCACTCTGCTTTGGCCAGAATATTTTTATACAAGACTAGGGCAAAGAACTGAATATTTTTAACCAGATTTAAGGAAAGCCTGACTACGACTACGAGTCACAGGTAATACACCATCCTAGTGTCATGGTCCCTCTCATGACAGAGGTGATAAGATCTGAGAGACTGACGGTACGTAAGGGTATCTGACAGTCTCTCTGTTTTCTCCTTGCAGTGTTGTTGTTATGTAATGACCACACCTCTTGTCAGGTGCAGCTTGTGGTCATTACTGAGGCTCTATTTAGTTCTGACTCACACTGCTTACCATGCGGTTGATACTTCCTGCTGGAGTTGGTTGAGCTGGTGTGCTGTTCCTTTAAATCTCTTGCTTCTCCATTCTTCTTTAAGCTAAGTGCATTTTGTATTGCATTTTGTTGTTCCCTTGTGTGTGTTGTTGTCTAGGCCTCAGGGAACTGCGGGTTCCTTCATCTGGTGAGGAACCAGTAGACTTATTCCCTGCCACCTTCCAGGTTCTCCAGGGCTTAGGTTCAGGTGTATGAGTATTTCCACCTTCAGGGTCTACTCATACTGGCAAGAGTCTGGGAGAGATCTAGGGATTCCTAGGAGGTCACCATCCCTCTCCCTTAGCTTTGAGGCCTAGACTCCGGTCTATTCCTTCTGTGTGTTATCTGGTGTTATCCCCTTCTCATTACCCGTGACACCCAGTCATAGTGAATTCAAAAGTTGTGGAAATACTGAAGATTTTTCTGATGGATTTGCCCCAGAAAAATCTCTATAGTTTAGGGCAATAATATTTTAACAATTTCCACCCAGATTTTGGAATCTTCATCATGTCAATTTCTATTGCGGAATGATCACAGATTAAATTCACAACTAACCTACTGTTACCGATTTTACTGCAGCTTGTCTGCAGACCCACAACAAACTTGCCTACCAATCCCTTGGTACTCCTGTGTTGATGGTTACATGGTCCACCATCGGGCTCTATATACTGGCTTCAAGCATTGACATGTCAGCACATGAGCCCTGCAGCCAATCACAGGTCATCTCTGGAGCTGGGTGGAAAAAATCTGGTAGGAGACCTTTGACACATGGTATGGTAAGTAAACAGTTTTTTTAATTTTTTAATTTAGTGACTACAAAAGTAAAATCCACTACAGAATGTGTACCAAAATCTATACAATTTTGGCTAACTTGTGGTGGAAATTTTACGTGTTACGTGTGAGCTTCCCCTTACACAGATAAGATAGGCAGTCTCCACCAATTCCTAAATTGCCTCCAAACAGGATTCACATTGTGCCAATATACAGTACAGAGCTCGTCCTTCCAGACACACAGCCTATCCACATCACAATAAAGCAATATGTAGGTCAGCCAGAGGTTCCAACCTTGGAAGAGGATCTCTGAAAAAGTAAGTGGGTTGGGGTATCTTACCAAGTACTATGAGGGTCATTTACGATCAGAAATACGCGTATATTAAGCATATTTCTGGCAAAGATTGCGGCACAAAGGTAATTTGCTGTAACAGCGGCTGCTGTGGGCCGCTGTTCCCCTGCTTACCACCGCGGTTCCAGGCGCCGTGTTCATCGATGATCTGCGGCCGGTGCTTCCCATTTCACCGCTGCAGTCCTGGGTCTGTGTGGGTGCTGTTGTTCTAGATCCGCTCCACAGTTTGCTCTCAGCCCTGGCCACAGCATGCTTGCTGTTTGTTCCTGCTGCACTTCCTTAAAGGGCTTCTGTCACCCCACTAAAGTGATTATTTTTTTTGGGGCTAGTTAAATTAGTTATATTGCGATATATGAAAATATAATTGTGTTACTTACTTTGATTCAGCAGTTTATTCAAAAAACGAAGTTTTATAATATGCAAATTCGGTCTCTACCAGCAAGTAGGGCGTCTACTTGCTGGTAGCTGCTGCAGAAATCCGCCCCCTCGTCGTGTTGATTGACAGGGCCAGCCGGGATCTCCTCCTCCGGCCAGCCCTGTCGGCATTTCAAAAATTGCGCGCCTGTGTTGATTCGGCGCAGGCGCTCTGAGATGAGGAGGCTCGTCTCCTCAGCACTCCCTCAGTGCGCCTGCGCCGATGACGTCTTCTATTTCGGTGATGTCATCGGCGCAGGCGCACTGAGGGAGTTCTGAGGAGACGAGCCTCCTCATCTCAGAGCGCCTGCGCCGAATCAACACAGGCGCGCTGTTGAGGAAGGATGGCAGGTATACATAGATATATATGCATGCCTACTGGGCGTGCATATATATATATATATATATATATATATATGTATATGTAAGCGGTGCATAATGTTCAGAGGGCGATGTGCGCAGATGTGCCCAGCACCTGCGCCCATCCGCCTCTGATATTCCCCAGGGGCTCATTCATGCCCCTGTGGGAATTCATATAATGTGCCCCCTGATATATATGCACGTGCCCCCTTAATAGATATATGTATTACATATAGGCCCCCTGTATCATATAAGGCCCCCTGTATCATAATGCCCCCTGTATCATACCATATAACCCCCCCCCCCCTACATGGACACAGATGCATCAATGTAAATGTGCCCCAAGCATTTACATTGATGTAATCTGGGTGAAGGCGCCAGAATGACCGGACAAGGTCCGGTCATTCTGGTGAACTCAAAAGGATTCAAATTCAATAGAATTTGAATCCTTTTGTTCTAATTGTCTGCAGCCCTGCTGGAGACAATTAAGCATAACAGAGAGAGAGGAGATACCTCCGCTCCCTCTGTTATGTGCATTCTGGCATCGCAATTACCATTGCGATGGCCGGAATGCTGAGAGCTACAGGTGGGAGATCAAAGGATCTCCCGCCTGTCAGCGAGTGCACACGGCCCTGCGGCGCGCGTGCAGGGATGCGCGGGCAGGCGCGGTGACGTCATCTCACCGCGCCGGCCCACGTGTCCGGCACTGTGGTGCGCGCTCGCGCGCCGCTGTGTGGGCGGTACGGCAGTGCGGCGGCCGGACATATAAGTCCGGCAGGCCCTGCACTAGGGAGAAGAGAGCCGGCCGCCCACCCACCCTGAAGGAAGGAGACCCCCTTGGACGAACGAGCACCCCTAGACGAACGAGCGACCCCTGGACAACGAGCATTAACCCTAAGTATCTCTATATACCCTCCGGACCCCCCTGCACTATATCTATATACCCTCCGGACCCCCCTGCACTATCTATATACCCCCCGGACCCCCTGCACTATATATCCCCCCTGCACTATATAAATCCCCTGGTAACCCTCACTATATACCCTCCTGCTATCCCCTGGTAACCCTCACTATATACCCTCCCGCTATCCCCTGGTATATATCCCCTGGTCACTACATACCCCTGATAACCCTACCACACATACCCCTGGTAACCCTCTGTATCCCTACCCATTTACCCCTATTACCCCTGATCCTGGTAACCCTTTACACCCCTTGTTGCCCTGATCCCTGATATACCCTAATCCCCTCCCGCGGTATATTTGTGCTTGGTGGTCGGCTTACACCCTTGTAAGACCACCGTCTACCTTCATCTGCCCCATAGGGATAGTATATAGTACTAGGTGGGTGGGCTGTTAATATTGAATGTGTGTATCGTATAGTTAGTTTATGGGTGGAATTGGGAACGTGTAGTGTAGTTGAGTACTGTATATGTAGTGCTGTGTATTTACTGTATTGCGTGCTTAGTGTTTAGTATTAATAAATACTGGGTTTGGTTTATAACTATCTGTGTGGCGTGTAGTTATTGGCGATAGTTAGTTAGTAAGGCGCATGCAGCTAGCTTAGTGATCAGTGTAAAGTATAGCGAAGGTATTGTTATTATTATATAAAGGCATAAATAGGCGGAGTCATCAATAGACGGCTCCTCCTGTTTATGAATATTAATTATCGATATTTGCATAAATATTGGTAATTAATATTCCCCCTTTACACGCGCGATTTTTGAAATGCCGACAGGGCTGGCCGGAGGAGGAGATCCCGGCTGGCCCTGTCAATCAACACGACGAGGGGGCGGATTTCTGCAGCAGCTACCAGCAAGTAGCTGCCCTACTTGCTGGTAGAGACCGAATTTGCATATTATAAAACTTCGTTTTTTGAATAAACTGCTGGATCAAAGTAAGTAACACAATTATATTTTCTTATATCGCAATATAACTAATTTAACTAGCCCCAAAAAAAAAATCACTTTAGTGGGGTGACAGAAGCCCTTTAAGGGCCGGCCGGCGCGTGTCACTTCCTGGGCTTTGTGGCTTAGGTCATGTGACCTCACTGACCTCTCCTAGCCCTCCTGTGCATATATAGTGGCTCAGCCCCCTTCCCAGATGCCTCAGCATCAAGGTCCTTCTGCTCTGCTAAGGCTCCTGATAACCACTTGCGTTCCTGACTCGCATTTGTGTTATTGGATTCTGCTACCCATCTGATCCCTTCTTGCTTGCCTTGACTCTCCTGTTGCAGACCCGGATTTCCTGACCTGTACCTGTGCCACCTGCCCTGACCTTTTGCCTGTCTGACTACACCACTGCCTCATCCTTCGGTCCTGCACTGTTGCTCCCGGTAACGACTCCGCCTGCCTGACTACGCCTGTACTTCTGGTACCTTTACTTGGTACCTCCTGGTCCGCCTAGACCAGCTGCCTACCTCCTCAAGAGGTAGCGACCTGGTGTTCCCCTCTGGAAAGTCTATCCCCACCATCAGTGGAACTGTGAGGAATCGAGGGGTTCACTTAGACAACGCCCTTAGAGGAGGTAGGACACATGGCACAATGGGTTCACACCCACTGGTTCGTGACATTTGCGCTGCAATCTGCGACTTTTCCCCGCTCACGGCAGGTATAAAAAAGTGGGAGTGGCGTTGTCGGGGAAGGGGACAGGCTGGTAGGCACATCTAAATGAAAAATAGAAATAAGAAAATAGAAAATGGTCTAAATGTAGGACAGCAAAGAAGCTGGCTTACATTTAGACCGGCCTTGGATACACTGAAGTAATGTAGAGGCCTGCGTCTCTACATAACTTCGGTAGATCCACTGCCAGCACAGGGGCTTATTAAGACCAGCGTCTGAAACACTGGTCTTAATAAATGACCCCCTATATGTGTCCGAGTGAGCCGCTTTATTTGAACCTAGTGCACTTAGGCTAATAAATAACATCCCTGGTGGTCTAGGTGCTGAAGGGGCGTTTATTGGACCAGAAACATTTAGGCTTGCAGTGCATTTTTGGGTTAAATGGTGTTTTTTTGTTTTTTAATCCCCTCATTTTCTGTCATGGTTATCAAATAGACAAGTGCCAATGTATTTTGTGGTTTTCAATGACCAAACATGCCTAAAAAATCATAATAATAATGCACATTTTTGGATGTTTTTCCCCCAAAATAATCACAACCAAAGTGCCTGACATATGTCACCAGCCCAACTGAAAATATCTCTGGTGGCATAGGGTTGTTAATGGTAAGTCGCCCTTATTGGCCTATGGCAGGAGGTTGAATATGATAAGCACATTTATACAAAAGTTTTGTGTATGATTGCAGCGTACTCAAGTTGTGTGTAGTAGGTGTTTCTGGGTGATGTAGTGCAATATACACTAACCTGGTACAGCTGACTCTCTGCAAGGGCAGGTATAGGTAGAAATAGTTTGTGACGCCAGTGCCAAGTAAACGGTGGCACGCCGTTTGCGGATGCAGGAATGAATTGAGGAAATGCAGTCTTAAAACAGAACTCCAACTTTAGTAGTTTTGCAAGCAGAGACAATATTGGAAATGCAGTTCCTTGGCATACAGTCGATTTTGCAATTCGGTCGATGCAGGCAATTCAGTTACAGCAGGGTAATTACAGAGTGTTGAACACAGGACTTGCAGCACAGGAGCTAGCACTCTATTTCTGTCTGATCCTGGAATATAGCAATTCTTCACCAAGGCCCATTAACCTAGTTCTGGCTTTATATCCTTGGCTATGGCTTCTATAAGTACCTCCTCTGTATTTCTGAGTACCTCTGGCTTTCCTGATCTTTGCCTCTGTCTCTCTCAGCTGCTGGAAACTTCCTCAGGTTCTTGATCTAACATATTCCTGTTTCTGCATATGGGAATTCAGGAGGGAATCTTCTCCTGGACAGCAGGCTTCAGGCCTGGACTTGTCTCAGACATTGTCTAATCTCCAACTGTAGATTACAGACACTAGACGCCGTCTGTCTTGCACTTCCCTGACTGGGCCTTATATAAACTAGGGCTCCCTAGCTCCCTCTAATGACTAGAAGCTGGAATGACACCCCTGCAGGCCTGTACATGCAAGTTTCACAGTAACAGGGAAATACATAACATTAAATTACATGACATTTTAAAAAAACAGACATATAACAACTTCTCCATAATTAAGGAGGGACGACAGCACACCAAGTGACACTTTGGTAGTGACGGGTATTACAGTTCCCGTACACTACATGATTACGTGCTGATATTAGCTGCAGTCCCTTTGTAGAAGTAGGTCCCCACTTCTTTCAGTCCAAAACGTGTAAAAAGGGGTTAGGGTCCGCGCTGCAATAAAGGAAAGCTGTGGGGTAACACAAAAATCACTGGTTCTTTTTATGCTGCTTCTTCCAATCTTCTCCTTCACAGCTTCTTAGTCTCTGAACCAACGAGCGGTAGTGGGTATGCTTCTCACGCCTTCAAAGAGAGTATCAACATAGCACAGACCCGCATGTAAAATAGTTCACGCTTACAAAATAGTAATCTTGAGCATCACATAGAACATACGATAAAGCCCGACCCGGGTTTCGCTCCTGCTTCGTCACTTTCGGGTATGGGCGGTATTTGTCACCACGTCACATCCTCTCACTCTTTATCTCATTACCAAAAATGCCCTTATACCATTTCCTCGTTATTATGGGCCTGTTTTCAATATTGCTCAATCATTTAAATACTCATATGCATATATGTAAAACACTCATAAATAAAATAAAATAGAACAACAATCAAAACTCTCTCTTCATTTACATGTTCACCTGACGATGTTCAAAAATAGCAGTTCCATGTGAAGCGATACTCCTGAACGGATCAATACCTGCATAATTGCCCCACATGGGCTACACGCGAATTCCCGGTTACTAAGTATCCTGTAAGAAAAATTAACACTGTTATAGGCTCAATCCCATCAATGCGACAAGATCCCGCATCCCGCACCATTCTCTACACAGAGAGACTCCACGTGTTCTCACCGTGATCCATGTTATCTTCCCACAGGACGCCGCTACACAATGAGTAAAGAGCCCTGTACCCTCACGCTTATACTGATACCTAGTACAGTTATTTTCTCCTACTTTCCTCTATGTGTACCACCCTCCTGTCCTTCCCTTACAGCCCCAATCCCCCTCCTTTTCCACGTGACCGTACCATTTTAACATCCTTAACTATCATAAAAAGCTCTCTCCTGGTGTTGTAAATACTATATACCATAAGGCCAACCAAACTATACAGCCCATCTGAGGACCTACAGATTTTATGTCCCACTCTATAGTTAACCCGTTGGGTTGTAATGTGTTCATATTATAAATCCATTCTGCCTCCTTTTTATTTAAATATTTGACAGGGTCTCCCCCTCTCCATTTATTCCGTACTAACTCTAACCCCATAAACTTCAGACCCGCTGGATTCTTATTATGAACTTTCTTAAAATGTGCCCAAACGCTATGCATCTCCGGCCCCTTTCTGATGTTACTGAAACGGGGTGCCAAAGGCGCACTCGGTCTCCCATCAGCCGCAGACCTGCTGCTTAGCTTCGGGAGCGAGGATCTGTGTTTGACCTTGTTCCCAGGGCAGCTTTGCTAGCTGGGAGGCTCCCTGCTCCTAGGTCTGCCTTGAGCGCGGAGCTGATCACTCGGTGCTCGACTGGTCGGTCTGTCGGTCATGTGTTGCTGGCCACGTCACATGACCCTCACTCCCCACTATAAATACAGGCAGCCTGCTGGCCACAGGTTGCCTGTTAATTTTAGGTATCTGGTGATTGTTTTGTTCCTGCATACTTACCTGATCCTGTGTTCCCTGACGATTCTCTGCCTGCTCCTCCTGTACTGCGCATCTCTCCTGGTATCCTGACCCCGGCTTCCACCTGACGATTCTTTGCGGACTCCTGTTGTACTTCGTTTCTCTCCTGGTATTTGACCTCGGCTTTTCCTGACTATTCTCTGCTCATTCCTTAGTACTGCGTAGCTCTCTAGGTATTGACCCGATCCGTTCATGTTCCGTTATTTGTCTTGTCTGTCTTCCCAGCACGTATCCTAAGTTAGGGACTGCCGACTAGTTGTCCCCTGTCATTAGGACTTGCGAGGCAAGTAGGCAGGGCCAGGGGTAAGGGTGGAGCGCAGTCGTCACTATCCTCCCCCCTGTGTGTAGTGTACGTTACCGTCACACTTTCTTATGTGTTCACTGATTCTTATCTTCAGGTTTCCTGAGTGTTCTTCCTACGTATTGGAGCTTACAGGAACCCTCCAACACATATATAACTCCTATACTTTCACATGGTGACCTTTTACTTTCAATTCCTTATTATTTGCCGTTGCAACCATTTTATTTCTGTTCATACTCCTTTCTCCTTTCGGTCTGTTTTTACATCCAGCGCAGAAGCGGCACCATGTGTACGTGCCACTTATGGGTTCTCCTTTCTGCAGGCAGCTATGTATGATCTTATATTTAATTGTTGGGACTCGTTTAACTATAAACGGAGGTCTCTCTGGATTAGAATTGCCTAAAACCGGGTCATTTCTCAAGATTCCCCAGTTTTTCTTGATTACCTCTTTGATTCGAGGACACATTATGGAGTATTGCGTAGAGAAGGCAAACCTATATTTACCACTGTCGGATTTTATTTTTTCTTTCTTCCCCTCGTTTCCTTGTCTTACTTTTTCTTTGCTACTGATTAGTCCCTCCTCTTTATAACCTTTTTCTTTAAACCTTTGTAGGATTTTTCCACTCTGTTCATCATAATCATTATTTTGGAACAATTTCTTTTTATTCTCTGAAATTGGCCTACGGGGATGTTTTTTTATCCAGGGTTTATGATAGCAGCTGCTGACATTGATATAACCATTGCGATCTGTGGGTTTGAAAAAGGTCCTCGTTTGGATTAACTCTTCCTCCACTATAATTTCTAAATCGAGGAAGTTAACAGTTTTTCTACTAATGTTCAACGTAAATTTAATATTCCAAGTGTTATCATTGATATACACAATAAATTCTCTCAGAGTTGCTTCCTCCCCTTTCCAGATACATAGACAATCATCTATGTATCTTTTCCACAGAATAAGACTGCCATCACTGTCACGGGATGCCGAGGCGCTCGCTCTCCTCAGCGCCGTCGGCGTCCTGTCTCTGTGCAGGAGCGAGGACGCACACAGCATCCTCATCTCCTAGGTGATAGGGGACAGTACGGACCGGCCGCGCAGAGGAGGCGTCCTCAGTTCCCTCGGCAACCAGGGGAGGTCTGAGCACCGAGCTGGGCACTCGGTGCTCAGCTGTATTCACTAGTGTGGTCATGTGGCGCTGGCCACGTCACATGACCCCAGCTAGCCAGTATTTAACAGGCAGCCTGCTGGCCACAGGTTGCCTGTTAATTAGGTTCTTTGCGATTTTGTTACCTGGCATACTTACCTGTTCCTGTGTTTACTGACAATCCTCTGCCTGCTACTCCTGTACTGCGCTGCTCTCCTGGTATCCTGACCCCGGCTTCCACCTGACGATTCTTTGTGGACTCCTGTTGTACTTCATTACTCTCCTGGTATTTGACCCCGCCTTCTCCTGACTATTCTCTGGTTTATCCTTTTGTACTGCGTTGCTCTCTTGGTATTGACCCGATACGTTCACTATCCGTTATTTGTCTTGTCTGTCCTCCCAGCGCATATTCTAAGCTAGGGACTGCCGTCCAGTTGTCCCCTGTCATCAGGACTTGCGAGGCAAGTAGGCAGGGCCAGGGGTGAGCGTGGAGCGCAGTGGTCACTATCCTCCCCCCTGTGTGTATGTGACCGTTACAATCACCCTTCTCTCTACTTAGTAAGGGGTCAATATATATATGCTCCCAATACGCGAATTTTGCACCCATCGCTGTACCATGGGTCTGAAAGTAAAAACAATCCCTGTATCAAAAATAATTATGATCTAAACAAAAATCAATGCAATGCAAGATGAAGCGCTTTTGGTTCTTTTTAAGTTCCTCATCCCTATCTAGAAAATATTCTACCGCTGTCAGGCCTACTTATTTCAGCATAATAGTGTATAGACGTCAAGTCTACTGTCGCTAAGAGCATATTACCAGTAAAGGATGGATGTTCTTTTAATATCTTCACAACTTGCCCTGTATCTATAAGAAAAGAAGGGGTTGTTGGTACATATTTTTGAAGGAAAATATCCACATACTCAGAGACTCTGCTTGTGATAGACTCTATCCCTGAAACTATAGGTCTTACAGGGGGTTGACAGGGTCTTTATGTACTTTGGGTAGGAAATATATCACTGGTGTATTAAGGTGTGAATTATTAAGGTAATCATATTCTTGTTTAAAATTTCCTGTTTTAATCCTCTATCTAATAGTTATTTTAGTTATTTCTTATAGTTTATGACTGGATTCCTTTTTAATAGCTTATAAGTGGTTTGATTGGCAAGTACTGTATATTCATCATCCCTTGTTCATATTTTTCTTTATCAAATACCACTATTCCTCCCCGTTTGTCAGCCGTTTTAAATACTATTGTCATTTTTTCTCAAGACCTTTAACCCCTTCCTGCATTATCATGTACATGTATGTGAGTGAATGTGGCTCCTTGCCGCATACTCACGTGCATGTACGTGATGGGATCGGGCGGGTGCAGGAGCTGCATTCGCCGGATCCGCAGCACGGGCCCGTTCTGTTACTGATAGCCGGGCCCCAGCTGCATCCGCCTGCATCGGTGTGTGCGATGATGCCGGCGGCTTAACCCTTTCACGTGCGTCAGACAGCGACTCCATCGCCCCCCCCCGCGCTGCTCTGGCAGGGGGTCGATGGTTGCCATGGCAGCCCCGATGCCTTACACAGGCATCAGAGCTGCCAGCCTACGGAAGCCCAGTAGATCCAGCCTGAGCGCTGGGTCTCCTAAGCAACTGTCAGCGTCTCACTGTGTGAGACGCTGACAGTTCAATTGTCAAAGTCCCTCAGGTGACTGGTGTCAGGAGATCAGAGAGACTGGCTGAGCGTAGAGGAATTTAACAGCCTCCTTGATTTATTTTTATTCAGAGTTGATAGGATTAATGACCACTTCCCTTTTCTCAGCTGTTGCTCAGTGGTCATCACTTCTTCCCTTTATAGTCTGACCCCACCCTTCTGACTATGCAGTAGATAGTTTCATTTGGGTTTGGCTGAGCTGGTGTGAGGTCGTCTCTGGTGTTCCTGTTCTTCCATCTCTACAGAAGTTAAGTGTCGCGTTTGTTTGTATTTGTTATATTCCCATCTGGGGAGGTCTCTGGTCCTAAACCTATTCCAGGGCATTTTAGGGAAATCAGGTCCTAGGTATCCAGCATATGAATATTCCTACCTTCAAGGTCTATTCATATTGATAGGTAGTCAGGGCCCGGATTAGGGTTGTCTAGAAGGTGACCTGTTTCTTCCCTATTTTCCAGTCCCATTTACTGTTCACCTTCCTTCCTGTGTTCAGTGTGGAGTCCCCCCCCTCCCCCCCCGACTGATCATAACATCAATTCAGTACAATACAGAATGTATTGTAGTAAATTGAAACAGGGATCAAACCCTGAAAAGATGAAGTCCCACAGTGGGACAAATATAAAAACTAAAATAAAGTGAAAAAAAAAGTGTTTTTATAATAAAAAAAATAATATTTAGTTTCCTAATGTACTTATGAACATCTAAATATGTCTGAAATGTACTCCCTGTACTCGTGGGAGCAATTTAAGACCTTTATTAAGTACACTTTCTTCATCTTTAGTCAATTGGTACGTACTGAGGTTATATATACCTAGATGTCCTCCCTCCCTCTCTTTGCAACACGGCTTTGATTTCTTTTGTCCTCCTCTTTTTCCTCTGTTAACCTTCTCTTCACTGGAGTGTTTGGAATTCCTTCCTCCCTTCTTTGTTCTCGACTCACTAGTGTTCCCTTGGTCATCTGATGTGGAAAATGTTCTTCTTCTATCAACTCTGTCTGGCCTCCTCCCTATTTTCAATTAATTGCTTTCCTCCTTTTCTCGCCTTCATCTCTTCCTAAATGACCATCCCATGCACCCCCTTTGTATTTGAGTCTTTGCAAGCTTTATATCCATATTTTTATGCTGATTCTGTTTATATGTCCCTATATCCCTTGATCTGTTATAATGCTGATATCGGCTATTATATGGATGGGGTCCATAGTTGTCATAGCGATTATGATCTCTGGTTTGTGGAATATTGCCTCTGTTAGCACACGGTGGTCTAAATCTATGATACGATTCGTATAATGGTCTACGAGGACCCTGATTATACTGTATTCTTCCTTCCTCCTCCTGATATGTTCTAGTCGCAAAGTTAGGGTGATTCTCCACATATGAGTAATTATTCCCCGTGTAATTACCCGTTCTCCCTTGACTGGGTAAGGTATCAGAGACTTCGTCATTTTTGTGCACCTCCTCTCCTACGGTTTCTTTTTTCTCTCTCCACTTATAAACTCGATTTTTATCATATTCCTCCATAACCTTCACATATTTTTTGTGTTTTTTCTTTTTGACATCCTGCTCCACTTTCATGACGGCTTTCTGGCACTTTTGTGATAATTCTTTGTATTCTGCCGTTTCTTTATAGGGTATTAGTCTGTTTTCTATATCTTCATTGCATAAGCTAATAAGTTTGCATTTCTTTTTCCTAATAATAAATCTAATTGCATTCAGTCTACAGTCATTCAACTCCTCTACATCATTGGAGTTGAAGGGGAGTTGCCATCTTAGACCTTCTGGGATTCTCTCCTCCACCAGATATTTCTACAGTGAGATAACATCCCAGATGGTTCTAATTTCTTTGGACACAAGATGTTCCAATTCAGAGAAAATTCCATCTAAGGCCTCATGCACACGACCGTTGTGTTCCGTGTCCGTTGTTCCGTTTTCCGTGATTTCCTGCGGACCCATTGACTTTTAATGGGTCCGTTGAAAACTCGGATAATGCACCGTTTGTCATCCGCGTCCGTAATCCGTGTTTCCAGTCCGTCAAAAAAATATGACCTGTCCTATTTTTTTCACGGACAACGGTTCGCTGACCCATTCAAGTCAATGGGTTCGTGAAAAAACACGGAGGCACACAAGATTGTCATCCGCGTCCACGTTTTTTTCCTATCATATGCAAGGCAAACTTGACTTAGATTTTGTTTTCACTTTTCATGTCTGGTGATCCTCCAAAAATCAAGGAAGACACACGGAAACAAAAACGGAAACGGATCACGGAACAACGACCCGCAAAAAAATACTGTCGTGTGCATAAGGCCTTAGTCATTAATTTGTTGGATGTCATCTTTCACTTTAAATACATCCTCAACATTAAGGTGCATGTTTTCTCTAAAACCAAATATGTCCATATTAGCACGTACCTCCAACACTGGGACCTATATGAACAAATATGTGTATTAGATTACGTGCTGATATTAGCTGCAGTCCCTTTGTAGAAGTAGGTCCCCACTTCTTTCAGTCCAAAACGTATAAAAAGGGGTTAGGGTCCGCGCTGCAATAAAGGAAATTTTAGGGGTAACACAAAAAATCACTGGTTCTTTTTATGCCACTTCTTCCAATCTCCTCCTTATCCTTCCACCTTCGCAGCTTCTTAGTCTCTGAACCAACGAGCGGTAGTGGGTATGCTTCTCACGCCTTCAAAGAGAGTATCAACATAGCACAGACCCGCTTGTAAAATAGTTCACGCTTCTTTATTATACTTACAAAATCGTAATTTTAAACATCACATAGAACATATGATAAAGTCCGACCCGGGTTTCGCTCCTGCTTCAATATCCACATAATTGCCCCACATGGGCTACACGTGAATTCCTGGATACTCGTATAGGCTACATAAATCCCATCAATGTATCAAGGATGGGGGATTGGGGCTGTAAGGGAAGGACAGGAGGGTAGTACGCATAGAGGGAAGTAGGAGAAAATAACTGTACTAGGTATCATTGAGGGTACAGGGCTCTTTACTCATTGTGTAGCGGCGTCCTGTGGGAAGATGACATGGATCGCGGTGAGGACACGTGGAGTCTCTCTGTGAAGAGAATGGTGCGGGATGCGGGACCTTGTTGCATTGATGGGATTGATGTAGTATACCTGTGTTAATTTTTCTTACAGGATACTTAGTATCCGGGAATTCGCGTTTAGCCCATGTGGGGCAATTATGCGGATATTGATCTGTTCAGGAGTATCGCTTCGCATGGAACTGCTATTTTTGAACATCGTCAAGTGAACATGTAAATGAAGAGAAAGTTTTGATTGTTGTTCTATTTTATTTTATTTATGAATGTTTTACATATATGCATATGACTATTTAAATGATTGAGAAATACTGAAAACAGGCCCATAATAACGAGGAAATGGTATAAGGGCATTTTTAGCGATGAGATAAGTGAGAGGATGTGATGTGGTGAAAAATACCACCCATACCCAAAAGTGAAACTGAAACGCCCCAGACGAAGCAGGAGCGAAACCCCAGACGAAGCAGGGGCTTTATCATATGTTCTATGTGATTTTTGTATTATCCATAAATTTTTCATTTATTGCAGCGCGGACCCTAACCCTTTTTATATGATAAGCACATTCATCTTTCTCTTCCTAGCAGAAGCATCGGCATCGAAAGGCAAGATACCAACACTTGATACTATTTGATGACAGGCCAGAGATTGCCCAAAAGTCGTAACTTGAAGCTCCTTGGCCCCAATATGCATTAGGTCCACACACCATCCATGAGGCAAAATTAATATTGGTTTCTTCTTTGACCTGGGCTCCGGTTATGACTGTTACTTCTGCACCTCCTCATAGTTTCATAATCCCCATCACTAGGTAAAATAATTTTCCACATTGCTATGAAGGAGATGCTATAGAGCCAGAATATTATCTACTGAAGCGAACTGTAGTCAGGTTGAACATTGTCCCCAATTATATTTTACATACAATGGAAGCTTGAAGAGCATTTGTAAAGAGAGTCTCTCACTCTGGAGGACCTGTATTGTCCCGCATGACAACCCATTGATGTAAATGGGCAATATGTAATGCCTTATTTCCTCTGTGGTGGCACTGCAGAAAGATAGAACACTTGCTACTAAGTTTCCCTACAGATGACATCTCATCTCTGAGGAACCTAGCAGCAGGACACTCTGCTTATTGTGAAGGGACCTTTCTATTGAGTAAGGTTTGTCCAAAGCAGACGCCCCCTTTAAGAATAACTGAGTGGTTAGAAGGTCCAACTTCACCTCTTTATTTTCACATGTTCACTAAAAGGTTGGTGGAGCCGTGTTTGTAATTAAGGTATACAAGAAAAATGGGAAACCCATTAGATGAAAACCATTTCCTCTGTACACAAACGTGAAGTTGAAGGTCAGCGAGTCAGAGATCATTGGCTTCAATAAGAAAAAATTACATTTATTATTCATATAAAAAATAAACAGGTCGAAAGAGCCACTGAAACAAAATCTGTTAGATACATCAAAGCCAATTTGTTAATCCTGAGGGGATGTAAAGGTGACAAAACAATCAGCTGCCAACAGCTGTCTCATATAATGTGTCTGTAGTAGTACCCATTTTTGACTCTTTCAGGTCTGGTATAAATTGCCCTCTAAAGAGGCAGGGTATTATTTTTTAACAAGTAGCTCAAGAAATCAGTAAGTTGGTTACCGATGGCTCCAAAACATCCAGCACCATCCATTGTATAGTGGGTGTGCTTGGTATAGCAGCTCAATACCATTCACTTGAATAGGATTGAGGTACTTGCAGAAAGTAACTCATGGACTTTCCAAATGGTGGGGTTGCTGGGAGTCGTACAGCCACTGATCAGACATTGATAACCTATCCGCCTAAGTTCTAGACTTCAATTGTCCTTTGTACCACACTTTTCAATCGTTCATGATTCATCATTTCCTAAAAGTTAAGTAGGAGTGGAGGAGTTAAGTAAAGTTACAGAGTGGAGCATAGAGCATAAAAGATGCCAACGCTCTGCTGACTCAATAACTGTAGAGTCCAAAACTCCTCAAGCATTAACAATGGCACAAAAATTGTGCACTGGGAGCTTCATGACTTGGATTTCCATGACCGAGCAGCTACATGCAAGACTTACATCACCAAGCTCAATGCCAGGTGTTGGTTGAAGTGGTATAAAGAACACCACCACTGGACTTTGGAGCAGTGGAAATGTTATGTGGAGTGGCGAATCACACCTCTCTATTTGGTGGTCTGATGGGCGAGTCTGGGTTTGGTGAATGCCAGGAGAATGTTACCTGCCAGACTGGATCGTGCCAACTGTAAAGTTTGGTGGAAGAGGGATAGTGCTATGGGGTTGTTTTTCAGTGGTCGGTCTAGGCCCCTTAGATATAGTGAAGGGAAATCTTACTGCCTCAACAGACCAAGACATTTTGGACAATTGTATGCTTTCAACATTATGGGAACACTTTGGGCAATGTCTTTTTCTGTTTCAGCATGACTGGGCCGCAGTGCATAAAGCAAAGTCCACAAAGCTATGGTTGGGTGAGTTTGGTGTGGAAAAACTTGGCTCGCTGCACAGAGCCCTGACCTCAACTCCATCTGACATCTTTGGAATTAACTACAATGGAGATTATGAGCCAGGTCCTCTTGTCCAACATCAGCGTGTGACCTCACAAATTCCCTCCTGGATAAATGTGCAAAAATTCCTACAGACACTTTCCAAAATCTTGTAAGAAAACCGTCCCAGATGAATAAAAGCTGTTTTAGCTGCAAAGTGGGGACAAACTCCATATTAATGCCTATGGATTTAGAATGGAATGTCACAAAAGCTCCTGGAGTTGTCCATATAGTGTAGGTGTCAGACCTCAGCTAGTTTGTATGCCAAACCAATCAATATGTTCACCTTAGCTTAAAGAGGTTGCCCAGGACATAAAAGGGTTATCTGAAGAATATGTTTGCTTTTTTCCCCAGAAACAGGTCAACCCTATTTGAGTCAATGGAACTGACCTGCAATACCAAACATACCTCATAGACAAGAGTGGTGCTGTTTTTGGAAAACAAAAGAAGACAATTTTTTTCTAATCCTGGAAACCTCCTTTAAATTCTTAACATACCACCTACCTTTTATAATTTCCTCACATCTCTTTCCAATCTAAGAGCAAGATCCACCATCTAATGGAATTCCAGATTTCCTATTTGGCTTGTTGCATCTATATATAGAGCATTTATTTCAAGCAATTTTTCATGGCTATTAGTTATGTGAATGAATTAGAAGCATATCTGGAGTACAGATGCCGAGCATATTTGGAAGGTGGCAAGAAATGTTTGCTTTTATGAAGGAAAGTAGCTGCACCTTCTCAGTTAACTTGGTTTTTAAGGCACTTGGAGCCCTGCTGAAAACCTCACTTTCCAATCAATAGGAAATCCTTTTACGTACGAGCGGCTACACTTTCAGGAAGAGAATACAAGACCAACCGCGGGCTGCAGAAAGAACATTCGGTATGCTAAAATGTTTTCTAGAGAGGGGAAAGGAAACTTACATACTGGAATCTAAGGGTCATGGAAAAGGGTCTCACAAAAGTGAGGTTTTCTCAATCATTGCCGCGTGTTCTTGTTATAGATGATTCAGTTACTGTGAAAATAGGAAGATTAAGAGAAATATGATCATAAATTAGAAATTACAGTAGAGAGAAATGTAGCATGTACCAAATTACAGTTTATTGGTAGGCATTGACCTTATATTCCTGCAGTTTAAGGAAACACCGCAGTATATATTTCATCCACTAGGTGGCAATTGCAGTATTGTACTAGATATGATTGTCCACGGAATATGCTTCACAGAACAGCACTCCATCAGGCCAATAATGGTATTACAAGTAAAAACTTATTTAGTGAGCTACCTATGGATATGTTGAAATATTAAAATGATAAAAATTATGAAAAAATTCATTAGGTCTCATATGGAAGATCAGCTAAACCAATCTGGAAAGTCCCGGTTAGCTAATTACAGAACAGAATATTACACTGTTCTCATAAGTTAGATACTGGAAAGTTAACCATAGAGGGGTGTGAAGATGGAATTCACCTTTAAGTTCTATCAATGTAAGAGAAGCAGAAGATAAGTAAGGATTTGAAATAGGTACTAGGTGCAAAGTCACCCAGAAAATTAGACCATTAAATCTTCTACCTGAACGAAGTCACTAGTGAGGCGATTGGATTTGACGAGCTCAAGATCCCATAAGAGCACTCCAAAGCAAACATACAAGAGAAATAGTCCTTGCCAAAGGTTTCTATTAAACATTCAGATGGGTGCCTCTTTGCATGTTCCAGTAGACCTATACAATATAGGTTGAGGGAACCCTGAGCACATGAGGATAATATGACCCTCTTCAAGATGTTGACCTAGTGGGATCTGAATCCATGGTGCCTCTCCGTCATTATCTTTCTTCTTGACCTTTTTATGTAAGCCCAGTTCTGTTTCCGGATGTACACACCATGGACCCATGAGCAATGTGCCGCCCCCTAGGGCACGATTGAGGAAATGCCGAGTGGTGATGTGGCCTTTATAGTTTGTGTGTCACGGTGCTCCTACCTGTATAACGTCGCTCACCAGGGTTAGGCTCCAAAGCATTCAAAGGAGCTGTATTTGGAGGAATAAGTGAAGTCTAGACTTTGTAAAGTTCAATAGATTTACTTGAATAAACTTTCATCCAGACAATACTTGATCTTTCTCTTCGCTCCAGCAGGATTTAGCATGCACTGGTAGGCAAACTTGAATATCTTGCTTTATCTTTCTCTGCTGTGCTAATCTCTTGCTTCCATCTGGTTACTGGACTTTCTGGCTGTTGACCCCCTCATTTTACTCTGTGAATTGCCTGGAGCCATGTTGCTCTACGAGCCGCTTCCCCTGGAAAACTCCTGCTGCAGGAGGGGGGGGGGGGGGGAGGCGCTCACTGCACTATGTGTGTTCTCTTTCCAACTCTCAACTCAACTCTGAACAGGCAAAACACCCCTCCCCTTGGATCTGTGCAAGCCCACTCCTCCAAGGAGGGGGAGACAATAGAATAGTTAGTTCTACTCTACCTATAGCTCACTGCCAGACACACTGCCACTTGCTGGTAAACCAGGCACAGTACATAAAATACAATAAATAACAGTTACATAGCAATAATAGCAAGGCACAGTATAAGAGGACCTGGAATTAATACACAGATAACATTATTGGTTAGCCATTAGAGACAGTAGTGTCACGAACCAGCGGGTGTGAACCCACTGTGCCACATGTCCTACCTCCTCTAAGGGCATTGTCTAAGTGAACCCCTCGATCTTCACAGTGCCCCTGATGGTGGGGATAGACTTTCCAGAGGGGAACACCATGTCACTACCTCTTGAGGAGGATAGGCACATGAGGCAGCTGGTCCAGGCAGACCAGGAGGTACCTGAGAAAGGTACCAGAGGTACAGCGTTAACAGCAGGCTGAGTTATTACCAGGAGAAACAGTGCAGGACCAAAGGATGAGACAGAGGGGAAGTCAGACAGGCAATAGGTCAGGGCAGGCATTACAGGTACAGGTCAGGCAATTCAGGTCAGCAACAGGATAGTCAAGGCAAGCAGGCAGAGATAAAACGGATAGCAGAATCCAGGAACACAAGTACGAGTCAGGAACACAGGCACACAAGCGGATATCAGTAACCTTAGCAGGACACACGGACCTGGACACTGAGGCACCCGGGAAGGGGGCTGAGCCACTTATATATGTGCAGGAGGGCTAGGATTGGTCAGCGAGGTCACATGACCTAACCCATAAAGCACAGAAAGTCACGTGCGCCAACAGGCTACATGTAACTTGTCTATATGTTTAGAATTGTCTTTGTATGGCCCACAGCTTCAGTCAGGATAATATAATACTTGAACAGTCTCTGTACCTCTGTGATCGCTCTTGAATGAGCTGAGGACAGCATCACAACAACTCTGCATAAACCAGGTGCTCATTTCTGGTTATCTATGTCCCGAAGATGTGACTTGCCCAAGTTCTCTGGCAACACTGTGGCATGTACACCCCTGGGCTCTTTCAAGCTGTGTTTGCTGCCAGCTGCTTTAAGATCTGCCTGGTTCCGACACTCTGCTGATACTCTGCACCAAGGCCATACATTTTCTTCTTCACTCTGGCTCTTCCGGTTCCTGAGCTCTGGCTCTGACTGAGCTACTCAAATGGTCTCTGCACACACTGGACCAGTATTCCCTGTCATTCTGGACTGAATCTCTTTTTCTGGCCTTCCTGAGCAGGGATCTGGTGTCTTCTGCTGAAGTTAGCTGTAACAGCATCAAGCTTGTGCATGGTGCAGTATTTTTGACACAATCCCATGATGGATGGTAATTGGAGCACCTATTTAAGAAGCTTTTTGTCCATGAATCTGCCTAGTTCTGATACTCTGCTGCTGATAATCTACACTGCGACCATGAATTCATAACTTTACACTCTGACTGTTCTGTTTCTCAGGCTTTGGCACCAACTGAGCTACACACCTGGTCTCTGCACACATGTGCACACACCAGATCTTGAGCAAAGATCTGGTGTCTTCTGTTGGAGTTACAGCATCATTACACCTTTGCCTAGTGCAGTATTTTTGGCACAACCCCATGATGTATGGTAATTGAAGCACCATTGTAAGAAGCTCTTTGTCCTTGATGCCAGAATCAGCCTGGCTCTGACACTTTGCTGCTGATACTCTGAATCGGGAGCATGAGAACATAACTTATCTTTTCCACTCTTACTGTTCTGATTTCTAGGCTCTGGCACCGACTAAGCCACACACTTGGTTTCCGCACACACTGGAACAGTATTTCCTTCCACAATCTGGGTGGAATCTCCTTTCCTGGCCTTCCTAACCAAGGATCTGGTGCACACCAGGTCTCTGCACACACTGGAACAGTATTTCCTCCCACAATGGGGGTGGATTCTTCTTTCCTGGCCTTCCTAACCAAGGATCTGGTACGCACCTGGTCATTGCACACACTGGAGCAGTAGTTTCTTCAACAATCTGGGTGGAATCTCCTTTCCTGACCTTCCTAACCAAGGATCTGGTACACACCTGGTCTCTGCACACACCTGCACACACTGGAGCAGTATTTACTTCCACAATATGGGTGGAGTCTCCTTTCCTGGCCTTCCTAACCAAGGATCTGGTGTCTTTTCCTGGAGTTAGATGTTACAGCAGCATCATGCTTGTACATTGTGCAGTATTTTTGGCACAACCCTACGATGGATTGTAATTGGAGCACCATTTTAAGTAGCTTTTTGTCTTTGACTCCCTTTTTAAGCCTCTCCTGAAACTCATAGCTTTTGCAAAGCCGTTCAGTATAATAGCAGCATAGAAATTACAGCTCTGTTCTAAAATATGACATTCTGACAAATTTTTCACCTTCTTAATTTAGGAGTGATTGTGCTTCCTTTATACTAATAGGATTGCACCTTTATGTAATCACAAATCCGGCGTCTGATCACTCATTTCTCAGTAATATTAATGGTCTTTGCCACATAACAATTTTGTCACAGAGATTTTTATACGGATATAATTCTCAGCTAACGCGGGGCTGATATTGTTTATCTTGCCGAATCTAAGGCTGTCAAATCTCTGTGTACAAAAGAGGATTACTGACTGTAGAGCGGAGATACGCCACATGACAATGGGACTGAAATGCCAGAGCAAGCCAAGCGCGAGCTTGTGTTCATTATGTGGAATGCGACCCATTCAACTACGTTTTTTGACAATTATATATTTGTTTCCCTCTTTTTTTTTTTTTTTTAGAAGAACCAATAATTGCACTGTACTGTCAAGGGACCTGACATGGTGCTGCTGTTGCGGTATTGAACATATTGAGGGTCATTGATCATTGCCCCTATGCAAGAAATCTGGCGTAAAAAAGCCACAAGCTGTGGGTTTGCAACTTTTTAAACACCGTCCTCATCATTCTCCAAAAAGGGGCATGGCGTGGTGAGATTTATCATAATTTACTCCAGTTTTTTGGCATAATTGATGACCGAAATCTACGTCAGCTACAAGTTTGACATGGATTTCGTTCTAGACATGCGGACTGACGGAGGATTTGATTAATTTATGACGAAGCGTGAACATCATCATAAATTAGGCGTACCTTTTGCTGGCACAGGGGATATCGAGCAGAAGATCTGAACAATTTATTAAGAGGTGCACATCTCTTCATAAATTTGGTGCATCCTCCACTGTTGTCACTGTGGGGAGTGGGGGGAAACTACCCACCGAACACCGGAACATAAACTAGGCGAGGACACCCGGGAAAGGGAGCTGGTCACCTCCTAGAGCAACCCTAATGCTAGTCCTGACTAACTATAGGCCTCGATGGTGGGGAAGTTCATACACCGTAACCTAGGGCCCTAACTCACCCTGTAGAACCCTGGTTATAGTGTCAGGACTAGAGACTACCGGTTTCTCCACCAGAAGGATGAACCAGAATCTCCCTCAGGCCTAGAAACATAGAGACATGACAGTGAGCAGCAAACTAGAATCCATGCATATGTACTAGAACCCAAACACCATACAGGACACAGTACAAACAACAAACACAGAATCCAGCACACCAGTAACTGCCTGGACCCCATACAGACAGGATGCCTGGTGTTCCCAGGCAAAGCTGCTCACTGACTTGTTGTTACCCCTCCGGGGAACCCAGGAGCCCTCTCACCGAAGACAGATAGGGGATGTCTAGCATCCATGCAGGACTATACACCATAGACAGACCAGACATGGAACAACAACTAGACATACAACACTAACCCGTGCATACCACACCACACATAGAAAAGGGCAGGGGTGGCCAACCCATGGCTCTTGAGCCGCATGCGGCTCTTTGCTTCTTCAAGTGCGGCTCTAGCTGTGGAGCCGGGAAGCAGTTAGGCCGGCTCACTCTCCACCCCATGCTCAGATCTCTTTTCCTGATCGGGCACTGTTGCTACTCTGCAGCTCCAGCTCACTCTCCACTATGTCCTGATGCACACAGTGTGAGAACCTAGTACGTGAAGACACGGACTATGACCTGACGTTGTGCTCATCAGGTCACAGTGGAGAGCGTGAGAAGCAGAGGTAAGAGATTTTTTAGAATTATAAAACTGAGCATGGGGCTCTGATCTAAGCATGGGAGGTTCTGATCTGAGCATGGGGGGGTCCTAAACTGGGCAATGGGATTCTGATCTGAGCATGGGGGGGGTCCTGATCTGAGCAATGGGGGTCTTATCTGAGCATAGGGGGTAGATCTGAGCATGGGGGGCAGATCTGAGCATGGGGGCAGATCTGAGCACGGGGAGTCTTGTTTGAGCATGGGTTGGTCAGGTATGAGCATGGGGGGGTTAGATCTGAAAAGGGGGAGATCTGAGCATGGGGGTCAGATCTGAGCATGGGGGGAAAGATCTGAGCATAGGGGTTCAGATTTGACCATGGGGGCAGATCTGTGCATGGGGGTCTTGTTTGAGCATGGGTTGGTCAGGTCTGAGCATGTGGGGTCAGATCTGACAAGGGGGAGATCTGAGCATGGGGGGGAGATCTGGGCATTGGGGAGGGGGAAGAGCTGAGCACTGAGTGTCTGACATTGGGAGTCTGATTTGTGTTGTCTAATTCGAGCATTGGGGGTCTTATTTGGAGGTCTGATGAGGTTTGGGGATCTGATTTAGGAGTCTAATCTGAGGTCTGATGAAAAATATATTTTTTCTTTTTTTCTCTGCTAATGAAAAATAAGAAAAAAATATTTTTATCAGACCTCAGATTAGAAGAAAAATATTTTTTCTCTTATTTTTCTTAAAACCCAGGTGCATCTTGTAGGGCGAGAAATACGGTGACTCGTGTGTAAATGTATAGCTTGTGGCTCCTGTTTTTTTGGGGGCTCTTTGTGTCTGTAAGATTGGCCACCCCTGGAATAGGGAAAGGAAGGTGACATTGAGATGGCATGGATGTCTCACAAGGCTAACGTGTCATGATACCGCGACACAGCCGTGATGGAACACCCACGACAGAAGCATAGCTCCAGCACCAACAGAGGCTGGAAGACAACTCACCCCTTACTACCAGCCACAGGCTAAATAGCACCAAGTGACCACATCCATCCAGGAACATAACCCCACACGCACCAGACAGAGAAGGATCCAGGAGAAAGGAGCAAAGCACACACATGCTGCATAAACACGTTGCCCAAGGCAACCAGCATGCATGGCTAACGTGTCACGGTGAACAACAACGAGATCGTGACACAGCCGTGACAACTGTCCATGTTGATCTGAAATCTACCCCAGCCAGGAGGTGGTGTAGATTTGCTAGTTGGTTCAGCCTCTCCATCACAGCCCTTAGGGAATGCACACACATGTGCTTTACTGGCGTTTAACCACCTCCGGACCGCCTAACGCAGGATCGCGTTCCGGAGGTGGCAGCGCTGCGCACAGTCACGCATATACGCGTCATCTCGCGAGACGCGAGATTTCCTGTGAACGCGCGCACACAGGCGCGCGCGCTCACAGGAACGGAAGGTAAGAGAGTTGATCTCCAGCCTGCCAGCGGCGATCGTTCGCTGGCAGGCTGGAGATGTGTTTTTTTTAACCCCTAACAGGTATATTAGACGCTGTTTTGATAACAGCGTCTAATATACCTGCTACCTGGTCCTCTGGTGGTCCCCTTTGTTTGGATCGACCACCAGAGGACACAGGTAGCTCAGTAAAGTAGCACCAAGCACCACTACACTACACTACACCCCCCCCCATCACTTATTAACCCCTTATTAGCCCCTGATCACCCCTAATCACCCCTGATCACCCCATATAGACTCCCTGATCACCCCCCTGTCATTGATTACCCCCCTGTCATTGATCAACCCCCTGTAAAGCTCCATTCAGACGTCCGCATGATTTTTACGGATCCACTGATAGATGGATCGGATCCGCAAAACGCATCCGGACGTCTGAATGAAGCCTTACAGGGGCATGATCAATGACTGTGGTGATCACCCCATATAGACTCCCTGATCACCCCCCTGTCATTGATTACCCCCCTGTCATTGATTACCCCCCTGTAAAGCTCCATTCAGATGTCCGCATGATTTTTACGGATGCACTGATACATGGATCGGATCCGCAAAACGCATCCGGTCGTCTGAATGAAGCCTTACAGGGGCATGATCAATGACTGTGGTGATCACCCCCCTGTCATTGATTACCCCCCTGTAAAGCTCCATTCAGATGTCCGCATGATTTTTACGGATGCACTGATAGATGGATCGGATCCGCAAAACGCATCCGGACGTCTGAATGAAGCCTTACAGGGGCATGATCAATGACTGTGGTGATCACCCCATATAGACTCCCTGATCACCCCCCTGTCATTGATTACCCCCCTGTCATTGATTACCCCCCTGTAAAGCTCCATTCAGATGTCCGCATGATTTTTACGGATGCACTGATAGATGGATCGGATCCGCAAAACGCATCCGGACGTCTGAATGAAGCCTTACAGGGGCATGATCAATGACTGTGGTTATCACCCCATATAGACTCCCTGATCACCCCCCTGTAAGGCTCCATTCAGATATTTTTTTGGCCCAAGTTAGCAGAATTTTATTTTTTTTTTCTTACAAAGTCTCATATTCCACTAACTTGTGTCAAAAAATAAAATCTCACATGAACTCACCATACCCCTCACGGAATCCAAATGCGTAAAATTTTTTAGACATTTATATTCCAGACTTCTTCTCATGCTTTAGGGCCCCTAGAATGCCAGGGCAGTATAAATACCCCACATGTGACCCCATTTCGGAAAGAAGACACCCCCAGGTATTCCGTGAGGGGCATATTGAGTCCATGAAAGATTGAAATTTTTGTCCCAAGTTAGCGGAACGGGAGACTTTGTGAGAAAAAAATTAAAAATATCAATTTCCGCTAACTTGTGCCAAAAAAAAAAAATTTCTATGAACTCGCCATGCCCCTCATTGAATACCTTGGGGTGTCTTCTTTCCAAAATGGGGTCACATGTGGGGTATTTATACTGCCCTGGCATTCTAGGGGCCCTAAAGCGTGAGAAGAAGTCTGGTATCCAAATGTCTAAAAATGCCCTCCTAAAAGGAATTTGGGCACCTTTGCGCATCTAGGCTGCAAAAAAGTGTCACACATCTGGTATCGCCGTACTCAGGAGAAGTTGGGGAATGTGTTTTGGGGTGTCATTTTACATATACCCATGCTGGGTGAGAGAAATATCTTGGTCAAATGCCAACTTTGTATAAAAAAATGGGAAAAGTTGTCTTTTGCCAAGATATTTCTCTCACCCAGCATGGGTATATGTAAAATGACACCCCAAAACACATTCCCCAACTTCTCCTGAATACGGCGATACCACATGTGTGACACTTTTTTGCAGCCTAGGTGGGCAAAGGGGCCCATATTCCAAAGAGCACCTTTAGGATTTCACAGGTCATTTACCTACTTACCACACATTAGGGCCCCTGGAAAATGCCAGGGCAGTATAACTACCCCACAAGTGACCCCATTTTGGAAAGAAGACACCCCAAGGTATTCTGTGAGGGGCATGGCGAGTTCCTAGAATTTTTTATTTTTTGTCACAAGTTAGTGGAAAATGCTTATTTTTTTTTTTTTTTTTTTTTCATACAAAGTCTCATATTCCACTAACTTGTGACAAAAAATAAAAACTTCCATGAACTCACTTTGCCCATCAGCGAATACCTTGGGGTCTCTTCTTTCCAAAATGGGGTCACTTGTGGGGTAGTTATACTGCCCTGGCATTCTAGGGGCCCAAATGTGTGGTAAGGAGTTTGAAATCAAATTCTGTAAAAAATGACCTGTGAAATCCGAAAGGTGCTCTTTTGAATATGGGCCCCTTTGCCCACCTCGGCTGCAAAAAAGTGTCACACATCTGGTATCTCCGTAATCGGGAGAAGTTGGGGAATGTGTTTTGGGGTGTCATTTTACATATACCCATGCTGGGTGAGAGAAATATCTTGGCAAAAGACAACTTTTCCCATTTTTTTATACAAAGTTGGCATTTGACCAAGATATTTATCTCACCCAGCATGGGTATATGTAAAAAGACACCCCAAAACACATTCCTCAACTTCTCCTGAATACGGGGATACCAGATGTGTGACACTTTTTTGCAGCCTAGGTGGGCAAAGGGGCCCACATTCCAAAGAGCACCTTTCGGATTTCACAGGTCATTTACCTACTTACCACACATTTGGGCCCCTAGAATGCCAGGGCAGTATAACTACCACACAAGTGACCCCATTTTGGAAAGAAGAGACCCCAAGGTATTCGCTGATGGGCATAGTGAGTTCATGGAAGTTTTTATTTTTTGTCACAAGTTTGTGGAATATGAGACTTTGTATGAAAAAAAAAAAAAAAAAAAAAATCATCATTTTCCACTAACTTGTGACAAAAAATAAAAAATTCTAGGAACTCGCCATGCCCCTCACGGAATACCTTGGGGTGTCTTCTTTCCAAAATGGGGTCACTTGTGGGGTAGTTATACTGCCCTGGTATTCTAGGGGCCCAAATGTGTGGTAAGGAGTTTGAAATCAAATTCAGGAAAAAATGAGGAGTGAAATCCGAAAGGTGCTCTTTGGAATATGGGCCCCTTTGCCCACCTAGGCTGCAAAAAAGTGTCACACATCTGGTATCTCCGTACTCAGGAGAAGTTGAGGAATGTGTTTTGGGGTGTCTTTTTACATATACCCATGCTGGGTGAGATAAATATCTTGGTCAAATGACAACTTTGTATAAAAAAATGGGAAAAGTTGTCTTTTGCCAAGATATTTCTCTCACCCAGCATGGGTATATATAAAATGACACCCCAAAACACATTCCCCACCTTCTCCTGAGTACGGAGATACCAGATGTGTGACACTTTTTTGCAGCCTAGGTGGGCAAAGGGGCCCATATTCCAAAGAGCACCTTTCGGATTTCACAGGTCATTTTTTACAGAATTTGATTTCAAACTCCTTACCACACATTTGGGCCCCTAGAATGCCAGGGCAGTATAACTACCCCACAAGTGACCCCATTTTGGAAAGAAGAGACCCCAAGGTATTCGCTGATGGGCATAGTGAGTTCATAGAAGTTTTTATTTTTTGTCACAAGTTAGTGGAATATGAGACTTTGTAAGGAAAAAAAAAAAAAAAAAAAAAATCATCATTTTCCGCTAACTTGTGACAAAAAATAAAAACTTCTATGAACTCACTATGCCCATCAGTGAATACCTTAGGGTGTGTACTTTCAGAAATGGGGTCATTTGTGGGGTGTTTGTACTGTCTGGGCATTGTAGAACCTCAGGAAACATGACAGGTGCTCAGAAAGTCAGAGCTGCTTCAAAAAGCGGAAATTCACATTTTTGTACCATAGTTTGTAAACGCTATAACTTTTACCCAAACCATTTTTTTTTTACCCAAACATTTTTTTTTTATCAAAGACATGTAGAACTATAAATTTAGAGCAAAATTTCTATATGGATGTCGTTTTTTTTGCAAAATTTTACAACTGAAAGTGAAAAATGTCATTTTTTTGCAAAAAAATCGTTAAATTTCGATTAATAACAAAAAAAGTAAAAATGTCAGCAGCAATGAAATACCACCAAATGAAAGCTCTATTAGTGAGAAGAAAAGGAGGTAAAATTCATTTGGGTGGTAAGTTGCATGACCGAGCAATAAACGGTGAAAGTAGTGTAGGTCAGAAGTGTAAAAAGTGGCCTGGTCTTTCAGGGTGTTTAAGCACTGGGGGCTGAGGTGGTTAAAGGACCAGTGTGTGCGTACCCTATTTCACATTAGCTAATAAGTACTTATACATTTTCCATAATGGGAGTGTACCTGAGAAATTACGTTCCTTAGCTTACTAAGTTCCTGTGCTGCATTCTGTTGTCTGCTCGTGTACCGACCTCTGCCTATTTACTGGATTTTGACCCATGCCTGTCCTACATATTGATCCTACGTTGCCTGCCCTGACCTCAGACCGTTTATCATATTGCATGCACTTTGCCGGCCTTGATCAAAGCCTGTTCCTGACTATGATTTTGCTTGACTCTTGGTCAGCTGTTACCCACACAGAGACTATTCCAGGAGGTATCATCCTGGAGGTTCCCCTGCAGCAAAGTCCAGATCACTGTGCAATGGTTAAATGGTGAAGAAAAGGGGGCTGAGAGGAAAATGCCTTTAGGATTAGCCCTAAGCCAAATCTGTTTGCAGTGGTTCCACATCTACTGCCGTAACAATTCATAAACTTCTATCAGGAATAATAGTGGAATTGTTATTGAATGGGGGATGCAATTAGTTAGCAGATAGTGGAATTCCCCACACCTTAATTGGCTTTAAACACAGCACATCTACCATGTCCTACCAGAGAGTTCTGACCAATCAGCATGAAAAATAGAGTGAGAAAATGTGACCCAGAAGCAGAAAGACCCGAAATATTAATATTTCTCCAGCTGTAACCATAGGTACGCTTTAATTTTTAAATAATATCTTCCCCATTAGAAGGATTTTTTTTAAAAAACCACAGTGTTTCTAGTCCAATTTTGTAAGTGCTTTTACTGCATTTTTTAAAATTTTTTTGCATTAGTGTAAGGCTTGGCAGCCTATATCAGCGGAATCTGCCCATGCCGCTCCAATTATGTATCCGAACAGAACATTTAGCAGGCTTTTCTTTGGAAAAATACACTGGCATTGTCACTGCCATACTGATCTGTCATTCTTCTGATGAATGAATGCCGTGGCAGAGTCTGGCACACGCTGCACATGCTGCATGTGAATGAAAGCCCAGCAGAAATGGCATGTGCGTGGGGGGTGTTTGGCTCCGTTACTGACATACTGTATGGGTTACGCTTGTGGAATAGAGATTAGACAGGACGCTACAGAATTGTAAGTTAAGATGCAGATTTCAAGGAGGCTGAAGCTATGGATGGCTCATTGTATTGTGTCTAAGAGAAGAAGAATTTCAGTAAGGAAATGGAATGGAGGAGGTTCTGACTCCAGGAAAAAATTCTGGCAAGTTATATTGACTCTTATCTTCCCAAACCTTAAAGGGGTTGTCTCATCTCTGACATTGGTGGCATATCGCTAGGACATGACACCAATATCAGATACGTGCAGGTCCCACCTAAGTGAAGGAGAGTGCACTGGGCAAATGTGGCCACCCTCCATTCACCGCTAGGAGCTTGGTTATTTTCAGCAGTCCCAGAGTGGTGGACACACTTGCGTTTTCTTTGCAGAAGGACGAACTGCATATTAAGAGGCTACAGCCGGGGAAAGGGCTCCTTGTCCTGGATGGTGGATTCGTTGAACCCAGGGAATAATCTTATACAGAATTCTAAAGGATGTGATATACCGACTAGTGCACATGGAGCAAACAAAGAACATGGGAGCAGGGAGACAGGGAAAGGAAAATGCAGCGGCACTACTTGCAAAACACCTATGCCTTCGTGCGTCCGTGTCAAATCCAGGGGAGGCAGCCGTGATGTGGGACCCAGCAGGGGGTGGTGCTCAGCGTGATAAAGCGGTAACTAGATAGAAGTTGAGAAAGAGACGCGGCACTCACCGGACTTCTGAATGCTGGTGGCTGTTTATTACAGGTGCGACATCATGCGCAGGCAGGGGGGGCGGGATGGCCACAGTGTGCGTCGGCGGCGACGGCCGTTTCGCGCTGGGATAGCGCTTCTTCTGGCCGGATATGACGTGCATATGCACGGCTCACCTTATATAGGGGAGGAGAAGCCGGGCGTGTCCATGGCAATCCCGAACCTCCCCTGTGTGCAGGTGCATGTAAAAGCATACAGACAGAGACACAAGTAATTAGTTACGATATACAAATGATGTCATAAAAACAGGACAAGATACTCATGAAATACACATAATATAATTGGGCGACAAATTTCAGGGGTCAGGCCGAGGTTACTAACAGTGAGAACAGATTCTGAGATATAGTTGCATGCATATAGACGCAAGATCTGAAGAGGGGGTAATATCATTGGTTTCAAAAAAAGGGGTGTGGGTGGAACACCCGATTCTGCGGGAATAGGATGGTTGGACGGAAATAAAGGATAGACAAGGCGACACGGCCGTGCCGTCATAAGAAGACCGCCATGTCGTTCTTGTCATTTAGACCGAGAGGACCCATGGCATTAGTCCTGATGATCCATCTGGCCTCCCGTTGCAGCAAGAGGCGGTGGCGGTCACCTCCACGGGGGATGGGCCCCACAGCCTCAATGCCTGCAAAGGAGAGGCCAGATGAATCACCATTGTGGGCCGCATGCACATGTTCAATGAGGCGAGGAGAACCTCGCCCGGTGCGGATTGAATTAATGTGCTCACGCACCCGTTCAAGCATCGGCCTGATTGTCTTCCCGATATAAAACATATTGCAGGTACAAAAAATAACATACACGACAAAGGGGGTGCGACAGTTAATAAACTGTCGAACTTTGTGTGTTACGCCCCCTAAGAACAAGGTTTTGGCCTGGGCGTTAAGATGGCAGAAGGAGAACAAAGAACATGAACTGGATGTGATCCTGAAGGTCTCCTGCTTCATTGGTGGTGCCGATCTATAGAAGTCCTCCTTCTTTTTACTCCTTCACATATGATCGCTAAATATCCTGAACATCGGCTCAAGTGCAAGCCGGGCAAAGATGAGGGCAGCAGCACTGAGAGGAGACACCTACGGTGGTGGTCTACTTGTTACAGGTATATATAGCTGTTGTGACTTTTCACAATGGACCAAGGTGAGTATGCATAAATCACAGTGAGCACTCCTGAAGGCCAGAGGTATCACACTAGAGGCGCTGTCTCTGTCTCTTTTTGTTCTTTCGTAAATGGTCAAAATGAGATAATGAAGAATTTGTTGTCAGAATTTGCGAGATCCATGTCTGCAAAGTGAATTTCTCTGCTCACTACACACTTAGCTGTTTGCAAATAACCTTGCCGTATACATTTTTTACCAATCTGACTTAGTTTTGTGAATTATATATAAACCCAATCCCTTTATCAAAGCCAGCTGCCAACTCCAATTGCTGTTTGAATAGAAGGATATTTTGTCAGTCCAAATGGGACCTTTGAGGCTCATGTTCATGGCTGTTCTGTGTACTGCTCAATTGTAGACCAGCATTCCAAATAAGCACAGTGAGGCCATACTATCGAATGAATGGCTGCACCATGGGGCTTCTTTGCTGTTACAGTGACCATGTGCGATTTTGTTTTTTCCAGTCTTATGTGACATAATCATGTGACATCACATGATATGGAGGAAGTTAGGACTCAGGGATTAGTACATTTTAATTTGATCACAACCACCTCCTCCTTCATGAGTGGTGGCCTACTACTACCATACCCCTACTAAAGGGGTTGGGCAGGATACAAACAGCATACAGTAGTTGCTTTCTACTGAAATCAATGCCCCATCTGCCCATCATTGTGGTCGAAGCTCCGGTAGAAGTTGGCAAAAGAATCTTTGTTGTTTGATCATCCATGTTCTGACCACTTTGACCTGTGTAGAAGTCAGGTTTACTGACTATGACACAGAACATAGAGATGCTGATTGAGAAGCAAGTAAAGCCCAAGCGAGCTGGTCGGGGAACTTATTTTAGAACTAAGTGAGTGCTAAGATGTGCAGGACCACATGTGGGGCCCAAACTGAGCAGACAATAGAGACTATATAGATACAACGAAAGAGAAAGTTCTACTGAGTTTATTTGCCCTACTGACCCAGTGTGGGAATAGGAAACCCTTTGAGAGAAGAGGCTGTGGGATAGTCAACCAAAATAGCTGGTCTGATATTATGCTGGCATGTTCTTAGAGAAGCGATTCCCCATCTGAGAGAATAAGAGTTGTTATTTGGCTTGGCTAGGCCTGGAACTATCCCTGTAATCCTTGGCAATGCACAGAAAGACATGTGGCATAATATCTGTCCCCCAACTAATGATTGATCTTACTTGTATTGTGAGAAAATTGGAGTGGACTGGACTGTGGTGTGCTAGCTTTTTAAAGGGGCTTTCCACTTTCTAACCTCCAAATAAAAAAAATGCACTCACCTGCTTCCCTGCCACTATCTTCCAGTACATAGGCTCTGGTCCCCAGTCCTTCTGGCCCCTAATGTGTAAGCTTTCCAATGGGATCACTTGCCCCACTGCATTCCTTTACTGGCATCAGCAGTGACGTGTCCCCAAGTGGCACATGACCAAGCAGTGATAAACCATAAGGAACAAATCACCACTGAGGTCAGTTTGGAAGATCACACCTCTTTGGAGTAAAGTTTTTGTTCTTTCAAACATTTGTTGTTCGCAACCTTCCTAATCCGACCCCCCCCCCCCCCCCATCACAATGTGAAGAGATTCTCTATTTCCAATGTGACCTGTCCACAGAAGCTCATGTGTTGATCTATGAGACATGAAGGCCAATCAATGCCTTACCCCTTTTGATGGCCGTAGTTAACAATAGTAAATTTTTCTTGCACCGATCCTCGAGCTTCTCCAGCCCGTTATGTTACATTTTGTAATAAAGGTGTCACGGCGGGGAGTGGGGGAAACCCCCCACCGTGCGGTGTCAAAGGGTAAAAGGGGATCAGCCTGGCCAAAAGGAGTAATAAGGGAGCAGGTCACCTCCTACAGCGTCCCTAATCCTCTCCCTGACTCCTCACAGTATGAGCGGACCCTGATGGTAGGACGACTCATATTTAGGATTCCTAGAGACCCTAAGTCGCCCTGGTAATCCCTCACGAAGGAGCAGGGAAGAGACGACCTGTTCATACCAGTCATGGAGGAACAGGAGTCTCTATCTGAGGCCAGGCTGCAAGGAGAGGGGAACACATACAGCTTAAGGAGATGGCAGGTAAGCGAAACCAATAACACACTTACCTGCCACAGACACACTGACTGGAACCTGTGCACAAGTGCTGCTGTCCACACCAACATTAAAGGACACAGCACACACCACAAACCACACAGGAACCCAGGACACCCATAGCTGCAATAAACATGAGACAAGGGAATGTCTAGCAAACATGACACCAAACATGTATCACCAAACTAGACATACAACCACCCTGAACATAACCCACTCCATACAAATAGGGACAGTAAGGGAAGGAGACACCGGGATGACATTGCTGGGGACATCGATGTCCCACTAGGTGGCCCTCACACAGGAAGATGGAGCCTCCAGACCAGGAGCATAACTCCAGCACACACCAAGGCTGGAGTACAACTGACTCCTGGCCAAAGGCCACAGGTATAAGAAGCACCTAGTGACCACACCCAATCAGGGGGTTAACCCTTACAGCACCAGACAAGGGAAGGCTACAACTTAAAGGGGAAGTGCACACACCAGCACCACGTTGCCACTAGGAACAGCATGCATGGCAACCATGTCACGGCGCACACAGCCAAAGCCAAGACACTGCCACCACATGCCATAACAGCAACACATTGCCACCGGCAACCACAAGCATGGCACAAGTGTTACGGCGCACACAGCAAAGGCCGTGACAAAAGGTCTTCGCTTCGAGAACCTTCCCAGTAACCTCCTTTTAACTGGTATTCTCTTCCTCTGTAAGAGTGCTTTATACAATTTATGCCTGTGCTGGTTGTCGATACATCTGCTAAATCATTTATGACCAAATAACCAGTTATTTACCTCTCTGACTTGGCTTTTCTGTCATTAGAAAACTGTTTTGTGTTGAATAATTTAAGCCTATTCTTAATAGTCCTCACGACGGAATGCAGAAACCAGAACTATTTAAGCACTGTAAGGGATTGTCTCTTTTCAGGGGGTCACACTCACAGATATCTCGCCAGACAAAGGATTTTCATGTCCAAACTGTGCATTTATTTTGGCACTCTTTTTATACAGGATAGTCCAGTTATACATCACTTGGTGGGTTAAGGTCCCCGCAACGCCAACACTTAAAACACAAATAAACTCCTGCCCGTCTAGGCACTACCTAAACAAAATATGTCCCTACCTCTCTCGTAGAGCACAGTTCACACATGGACATCATATGCATCTTTCCTCAGCCAACATCAATCCAGCAGTCTCCAGGCTGTGGCATATCCAGTACCTTTTGGGGATTGTGGACCAGTAGTCCTCCCGACTCTGAGCTAGTGACCCTTTTTCTGCAGGCATCACTACGTCCCCCAAACTTCAGCCTATACCCTAGCCTTGTGGCCCCTCAGCCTTGCTAGCTGAGGCTACACACCCAGAGTCTCAGCAGGACTTTGCTTTACAAACACTCTTTCTCTCCCTCCCCAGACTGACACACTGGGAGGTGCTTTATGTCAGCCTGATTACAGCAGGCCTCACCTGCGATCACCTCAGGTGAAAGAAAAACATGCCCTGGAATAAGGGGGTGGATTGGGAGGTCTCACTTCCAAACCTACCATCCCAATCCAAAAAAATCCAGCCCTGAACAAACAAAGAAAATAGCTTCAGCAACTAGGTTTGCTGAAGCCAGCGCCATCTTCCTGGACTTTACTAATCTCACCTAGATGAGATATACCCCCCTTCCAGGGCTTGACCGTACACATCACTGTTCACATTGCCACAGCACATAAAGCATGATAAGGGTATAATACAAGGTGAAATATCTGTCATTTAACACAAACCCTCTTGGTTTACTGCAAAAGGGTGAAAACATGCCCTGGACAAGTGTTCTTCACACTGATGAATGTGCTATAGCATCACATCGATGTGACATGATGAAGATAAATTTTCATCAATGAAGAATCTCATTCCAGGAGATCTTTACATTGTTGATGAATTTACATCCTCTGTATTGAATTAAATTGGGGAAAATCATAGGGTGAATTATTTTGCACCCTTTATTTCCACACGTGTTACCGCGATGTGGCTTTCTAGAGATATGTTTTTGGAACATAGAGCTAGGCCACCAGGATCATACTGAAAACAGTATGTTCACCAGGCCTTGTTTAGTGCTGTTTCTTTGTGTCAAGATAAAAGGGCGTAGTCACCCAGTGTAATATCCATCCAGATTACAGCGCATATTCCATGCCCAAATCCATGTGAAATCCTCCCACATACCACGCCCATTGATTTCATTGGGAAGTTCGTGTGGTAGGTGTCGATTTTTCCAATGTGAATTTGAAATCTGTGTTGCAAAAATCTGTGTGTGGATCCACAATGAAAAATCTGAGTGTTTGACTCAGATTTCTGCTGCAGATTTTGTTGTTTGAACACGACTTAAGAATGTCGAACACATCACAAAAGCCTTAGAGGTGTTGTCTGACCCTTACCACTATTGTAGATGTGGCCCGGTATCTGCTCTGTCTTAAGAAATAAAGCCACTTACCCAGTCACCGGTTTTACGCTCCAGTGTCTCTGAGTCTCATACTCACTGCTTCTGGTCCCCTGTGGAAATCTGACATCCTGTCCATCATCTCGTGGACTTCTGCAGCCTCAATGGTGATACTGTATGTTCCCATGACCTCCAATAATGCAGAATGACTGCAGTAGTCCACGTGACCACAGACAAGACATCACACTTCTGGTTCACAGAGAAATGGAAGCAGCTGGGACCCTTGGTGAAATAATGGAGCACCGGTGACTGGGTAACTGGCTTAGGTTTTGTAGGCTGAGCACATTTGCAGGCCATATCTACAATTTCAGTGGTGGTCGGATAAGGGTGCATTCACATCACCGTTTAGCTTTTCGTTCTTCTGATCCGTCAGAAGAAGAGAGAGAGAAAAAAAAAAACAGGATCCTGTAAAAAAACGGATCCTGTTGCATCAGTTGTCATCAGTTTGAGCCATTTCCGTCTGAGATCCGTTTTTAGAAGGGAAAAAAAGTCCTGCATGCAGTACTTTTGTTTCCATCTAAAAAAACGGATCTCAGACGGAAATGGCTCAAACTGATGCAACTGGATCAGTTTTTTTACTGGATCCTGTAAAAAAAACGGATTCTATGGGTCCATTCACACGTCCGCAAAGGGTCCGCATCCATTCTGCAATATCGGGAATGGGTGCGGAATCATTCATTCTCTATGGGGCCAGAAGAAATGCGCATTTCCGGAGAGCGGCCCCGAACTTCTGGGCCACGGCTCCTCAAAAAAATAGAACATGTCCTATTCTTGTCCGCAATTGCGGACAAGAATAGGCAGTTTTATGGGGGTTGCCGGCCGGGTGTATTGCGGATCCGGTATTTATTTGTTTTACATTCTTAAAGGTCTGCGTATGCGCAGACAGGAAGACCGGATCCGTCAATGCGGCAATTTTAATGCTGGCGTTTTTTCTCCATCCAAATACCGTAAAAGGACTGAACTGAAGACACCCTAAAGCAAACTGAACGGATTGCTCTCCATTCAGAATGCATTGGGATAAAACTGATCATTTTTTTTCCGGTATTGAGCCCCTAGGACGGAACTCAATAGCAGCAAACTTTGACGCAAGTGTGAAAGTACCCTAACCCGTTTAACATAATATCCCCAAAAATTACCAATTCCTGCTGAAATCAGCATCGGGAAAACCATGGCAAAAGTCATTGTCCAAAAGGCTTTGGAAGACCAATGACTAACAGGATAAATATGCTCTACACATGTCAAGCCAAGGATAGGGTAGATATAAAAGAAGGTTGTGCCATACGGCTTGGGTTTCATGCAACCTGTGTAGAGATTGGAAAGTGATTTAGCTGAAAGATAAACATGGCTGCTTTATTTCAGAAACAGCTCCACCCCTGCCCATACGTAATTATGCCTGGTACTGCAACTCAGCTTCATTGGCATGAGGGAGGCAAAGCTGCAATACCACATACAACATACGGACAGGGGTTGGACTGTTTTTGGAAGGAAGCAATGTTTTTCTCATCCTCTATTGCAATCCTCTTAGTCTTAGCGCTGTTTTGGTGCAAAGTTGCGGTACATTTTCTTTGGTCAAAACCAGGATTTGATCATAAATGAAAGCAAAGTCAAATTCGGGAAATACAGTAGAGTCCTTTTGGAAGTGGATTCCTTAAGGAATATCCATTCCCTCAGTGGTGTAGAGATCGCCATAGCAGCCATAGCAATGGCTATGGGGCCCTACGCCACTAGGGGCCCGCCCCCGACTGAGGATTAAAAAAATTAATAAAAAAATGTGGCGAGTGGGCCGGGCGTGGCGCTGTGATAGGGGGCCCTCGGACTTGGCAGAGGTAGAGAGGCAGTCTGGGCGGCGGTTCGCCGGAAGTGGAGGAGGCGGGGTCGCAGACTAGGAGCGGCACATACTAGGAAGCTGCGAGTTGAGCTGCTGGAGTGTCGGTGGCTGGCTGGCTCGGCGGGCGGCGCATGCGCAGTACGGTGTACAGTTCAGTTGGTTCAACTTCAAGTGGCTGAGGTGAGGGCTGGCTGGGGAGTGGGACTGAGTCTGGCTGAGTCTCCGACCAAAGCGGCAGGAGGCAGCGTCAGTCAGTGGAGAGATGTGGAGACTGGAGTACTGTAACTGGAGTCACTCTGGAGACTAGTGTAGTGGACAAGTGAACTGTATTAACGGACCTCACCTTGAGCACCTTAAGTAAGTGATTGGCAGGTTATAAAAACCAGTTTTTTGGGCAAATATAGCCACAGTGAGGTTAAATAAGGCCAGCTTAGGATTCTTCTTATTAGTCTGGACATGAGCATATGTTTAGGTTAGAGGGGTTAAATCTGATGACAGAATCCCTTTAATAGTGTGGTGTGGGGATGTTGGGGTGGGAGGTCTGAGAGGTATGTGGGGGTGGGAGATCCGGGAGAAATGACTGTGCCCCATAGCAAAAAAAAATTATGGGGGGGGGGCCCATAATTCTTTTTTGCTATGGGGCACAGTCATTTCTAGCTACGCCCCTGCATTCCCTAATTGAAAATAATAAAGTCGGCCATGGTCAGAATTAGTCTTTCGGGTGTAGTGGAAAGGATGTAGACTAATAGGGTCACCATGAAATGCTGCAACATATCTGCAGCTCTTGTTTTTTACTGAATTTCTGCTGATCACAACTGTGCGTAGACAGATGCACAGCCTCAAGCAGGTGCCGCTCTGTACTTAATAAGTGCAAATATAAAGGATACAAGGTAAAACATATGTCAACTAAATTAATAAGTGGTTATGGAAGATGGAAAAGCTGTTCAAATTAGATTGATCTCCTCAGGAGAGAACTGGATGATATAATTGTCTTATTGAAAAATATGGAGATGTTCTGCACCAAAACTTTTCTACTAGGTGTTCTGGATATCATGGGTGGATTGAGCAAAAGGCTATAGGTCAATGTGACGAAACTGGAGGATTGTGAAGATCTGGAGGCCACTGCCAGAGTAGTGGTTTCTAGCAGATGCTGTCTACATGTGTAGACTTCCCTGGAGTGGTCACTTGAGCTGATTGAGTAAAAGTATATGTCAAGAACCAATAGAAGGGCTGTTCGGTGGAGCATGGTGGTAGCTAGACACTCATAGCCCTGGTGCAAAGATATGGCTTGCATCTTCGATGCCTGTCTGTAAACTTAATTCGCATCACTGGCAATGTTCTCTATAGGATCTGTATCCCTGGTGGTCTAGGACAGTCAAAGGGTTAATGGCAGACTCCCTGGTAGTCTTACTCCAGCATTGTCCTGGCTGTAACTTCCTGTTTCTTCCCTGCACTGATCACAGAGATGTGTGCAGGGAAGGTTGAGAGAGGACTGTGCGACTGTAACTGTATGGCTGTGCAGTTCTCTCTATGATCAGGAAGAGCAATTTAAGACCACTCTTTGGAAACATTAAGCGGAGAGACTTTGTTTGATGAAGGGGGCCTGTGAGTACCCCTGGCTTAGGGCTCAGTAGCAACTGTGACCACTAGAACACAAATGGGCCAAAGAGGTAAGTACAATAGTGGCTAGCACCCTGGAGTGGTACTCGTGGGCTGGCAAGGCATATCAGTTGGAAAAGTTAGAGACAACTTGACTTCAGTGGCAAGAAGTCAGAGAAATCAAGAAACGCCAAGAATAGAATACTCCTGGGACTCACACATTGAATCAAGAAGTTCTAAACAGTTTTGGTTTAATATTGCTCCACTTTGTAAGATGCTACTGACAGCACATGTGACTTTTCACAGTCTCAAAAACCTTCGTCAAGTTCTGTGCAACAACTTTTGCTTCGGGTGTAGAAGTCACTGAGGACAGGTAAGTAGCACAGTCAGGGGCTGAGAGCTTGCTAGTTTTAACTTAGGTCCTAAAGTTCTTCTATCACATAATGTAGACAATGGATCCAGTCCATCATTAACAAATTACTTCCCTTCAACAGACACCGTGCTGGCCAATCAACTGTGTGGTGACATTACCAATCCATGCACATGGACTCACAAATCTGTAAGTCCATTGATATTACATATGTTCTCTAGATGGGTTGCAACTAGGTCACCAACAATTGCACTGTAGTTTCTTTTTAGAGGAAGTATCATTTTCACTGTCCAGTAGCCTCTAGTAACCCTTTGTCTGCCTATAAAATCTCTGTAAATGAGGTAGAGGTGAGAGGATAGCAGCATACCCAGTAACACAATGAGGTAGAGGTGAGAGGAGGGAGATGAAGCTGCAGGTTTTCTCTCAGTGAAACAGCATGAAGGAATTGAGGAACATCAGGGGGACATCTGTGCACAGCAGTAACTTCACAGTAGAAAGGAACTGTCCTATCAATTTCAATTTTCAAGAATGGAACCCACACTAGCCATTGGGTACCCACCACTGAACAGCTGTCATGATAGGTAGGGAAGGGAACAGCCAACTGAAAGACAAACTAAACAACGGACTAGGACCCACAAGCTAGGGAAAAACAAGGTCACCTCCTAGCAATCCCTGATACACTTTCCCTAGGCTGCTAAGCCCATGTGCATTCCTTAATGGTAGACAAACAGCATGAAGGAATTGAGGAACATCAGGGGGACATCTGTGCACAGCAGTAACTTCACAGTAGAAAGGAATTGTCCAGTCAATTTGAATTTTCAAGAATGGAACCCACACTAGCCATTGGGTACCCATATACACATGTCCCTGTGCCTAATACTATAACACACTAAACAGACCCTCCACAATAGGGAAAAAGGGTAAGAGACACCCAGCGCCTTCTACCACCGAAGGCGCTAGCGTCCCCACTAGAGGCCTAGACTTAACAGAAACCAGAAGGGAAAAGAGAAGGGAAAAGACTTATCTGATACAAGAAGGAGCAGACGATCTACCAAGCATCCAAAGCTCACACAAGGTAGAACTATAACCTGCAAAGGCTATAGGGAAAAAGGGAGGTACAAATAGCTTCACTAATCACCAAAGGAACACCACCTAAGAGAAGGTAGAACTGTGCTCAAACCCACAACAAACAAACTATCAGGTCGAGTCACGTGCAGCAATTCTGACAGATCTCCTCAAACTACCAACAGGGCAGGGTGTGACAACAGCATCTTGGTGATGGATGAATTTCTTCAAATTCGATTTGGGTCTGATTTATCTGAATCAGCCTTGTAATTACATTTGGGTCCAAACTGATTGTACCCAAATCAAAAGTGCTTTGGATTGCCTGAAAAAGTCTCTCTCTCAAGTCTGCAAAAATTCTCACCTTTTCAAAAACCTAACCTCCTCAGTCTCTTTCTATTCCATTTTGGCACCCACTGACACTGGCTATTTAAAACACATGCCTGGGTGGTCCTACGGTGGAGAGAATGTGATTTGCAGTCATGAAGTAAGGACTACATCTCCCATGAGCATACAGCAACCATGTGAGTTTTCCGTATGCTGAGATGTAGTCAAAGACAGCCAAGTAGTGCACAGTAAAAGTGAGGAGAGAATTTGCACAGGACTGTGGTGTAGAGGATGGGAGTAGTAGTGGCCCTGATGTAGTGTAGTTGTGTCACGGTGTCCTATGTACCTCAGGCCGGCGCTCTCTGGGGTCTGTTGCAGTGAAAGTTATAGTAGTAAAGAATGAGACCAGAGTTGAACGTAACAAAGTCCTTTTTACTAAGTGCAACGTAGAACTTGAAAATACATACAGTAGCTGAAGGCTTTAGTGCAATTCTTCTCTGGACCAACTGAGGAAGTATGGTGGCAGATTGGATGGCTGCAGATCTGCACTTTGATGTTGCTGGGACAAGTTTTTTTTTTGCCCATTTTCCCTCATCTCACAACAGGGTCTGTAGAAGCGATGTCTCGGATCCCTATTCTGTGTTAGAACTATGATTAGATATTGCAAAGTTAGTGAAATGGCAAAGATCCTCTGTTTGGCATCTGTGATGCAGTGGGATAACATTTAAAACTTGAGTCAACCCCTTCCTGCAGCCACTACAACGAGGGGTGGGGTGGCTTAGGAGATTACTGTATACTGCGCATGCGCAGTGATTAGATACAACACAGTATGTGATAAGCTCAGCTCGTAAGCTCCCTCTAGTGGCAGATAGATTTCTAAGCAGGAGATGAGGAACTCTGTACCTTCTGCACTAGGTTTTGTCACTATAGATGGTTAAATTGATGATGACTTCTTCCCAACCCAAAAAATATGTAATTTATAAAGCACATTCTACCGCACATTGCCCATCCCCCTTCCACGCTGGGCTTCTTCTACAGGTAATTAGAATATTTGGCAGAGCTGTTTGAAGCTTTCTGTATAAAAGCTTGTAATTATGTTCCGGTTCTGCTGCCCACGCTGTGTACAGTACACTCTAAATACAGTATATATATAGAAGGTGGTTACAGCCTGTGTTTTCTAAAGCAATGCTCCTCAGCTTTGTATTTCACCGGCCATTGAGAGGACAATATGTGACTGCTGATATATACTAATGAGAACAGACTGCCCTCATACCATGTAGACTCCTGACGACTTGAACCCTTCATAGATATTCTCCTCTAGAGTGGGCACCTATGATCTTATACATAGCTTGATAACTATAGAGGATCTTGGTGTCCTCATATGAACATTGTCTAAAAATGAAAGCTTTATCTTTTCTTAGTTCTCCAGTTTCTTTTGAACTTTCTTCTCTGGTGGCAACTATAAATATTTGCAGATATTGTCCTCACTACTTTTCTCTACTTGAAGGGCTCTACTTTTCTGATGCCGCCTTCTTCCCACTAGTTGTCCAACACATTTTTCACATTGCAGCTACCACCTTATAGACCTACCCAACCATCTTCCCTCATGCTAAAAGACTCCTCCATCTTTATTTTGAGGGCACCATACCATAATTATCATGTTCTGTCTTGGCCACCCTGTCCCAGGCAGGTTCGAGCTCTGCAAAACCTACACAAAGTTTGGCAACTTTCTACTATTATGGGTTTCAATTCCCAGAAAGTAGAAACAGAGGATGGACAGGTAGCATTGGCATACTGTCCCTGGTGCCTCAAGGTATCTAAAGGTTCCTCTATCAAGTAAGAAGACACCAGTATGATAAATGGTACATTGTACTTAGACCATTTCCAGCATCTTTTTTTGATTTCCACGAATGGAAGCCTGAAAGGGGCTGCACCAAGAAACTAACACACTACCCACAGAATAGGGTATAGGTGTCTGATTTGTGGATGTCTGAATGCTGGGACTCTCACTGATCATGTCAATGCAAGCCCTCCAAAAACATGCTGATAGGGACCTTAGATTGTGAGCCCCACTGGGGACAGTTGGATGCTAATGTCTGTAAAGTGCTGCGGAATATAACAGCGCTATATAAGTGCATAACATAAATAAACAAAATAAATTTTAGTTTTTCTTTTTTTAATAAATTACAAAAGCAGATTGATGGAGAACATTTACATTTTTGTTTTATTTTAGCACAAGGCCACAATGTGAAAAAATTGCAAGGGTCTGAAGACTTTCAGAATGCATTGTATATGTGATAAATTGGACCTGCGCTCAGGGTCAGAATGGCCCACCAGAGTACCAGATGATCCTCCTGTGGGCCCAAGCTTTGACAATAATGGACCCCTAATAAAACAATGCTCTTAGGGTCTATATACACAAAATGTGGGCCCTCATTTCTTCTAGTGGGCCCTAGGGACTTCAGTTTTATGCTGCCTGCACCTTTGTCCAGAATGTAGGTCCCTGAAACCTGTTCTGGTGTGAATGGGGAGTTAGCTGTGCATTCACTTCTATGGGAGAAATACTTCCAGGTGAAATGTCTCCTCAGACTGATAAATTTACGATTTGGAAATATTTTTTTAATAGAAAGTTGCATTAAAAAAGTCACCCTTCTCCTTACCGGCTTTATCCTTCTTCTATGTCAGAGAAAGTGTTAAAGATGCTTCATAAATATTTCTCAATGTACTCCCACCAGACAATTGGAATACCGTAAATACTTTGATACATCTGCTTCCTTTCACCCAGTGTATTATAAAGCTGTGTGCAGCCACCACTAGAGGGAGCTGAGTGCTTAGGAATTTCTACAGTTGTCATGGAATGCAATGGAAGCTGTAAATAATTTATTTTGGACTGAGCTCCATCTAGTGGGGGGTGCCGGAAATTGCAGTAACTCTGGAGCAGGAGAAGCCGCTCAGAACTGGGCCTCCATCATCGACCCCATAGGAGTCATGATAGGTACGCTACTGTAATATAATAAGAATATGTCATCTTTTATTCCATTCTCTTGTGTCACAGAACTGCAAGGTCATCTAGAATATTCAGTTATCAGGCATTTATCGGGTCTAGATTAAAGCGACTTTGCTGCATTATTCCTTTCCTATTGTTGCGATATTATACCGCTATTTTTAGTATCATATTGATGTGCCTTCTATGTGAGAAGATATTCACTAACGCTGGTGTAACTTCCCAGGGAAGCTACGAGGGAATAATGCTCATGTCATAGGTGATAGCAATGAATAGGTCCTGCAGATCTTCAGCTTGGTCCATAATCTATTATGAGCATTCATACACACAAGTGACATTCAGAAAATAGCAGTGCGTAGCGATCAATAACTGTATTCACTTCCACCTATTACCTGCTTCCCACAGTGCCAGCAACCTGGTACGGAGGATGTGTCGCAGTCTCCAGATCGGTACTTATTCCTGCCAAGCTAATCGCAGCGTCGCTTCTGCATGCATTGGCCATTTTTGGAAGCCCTGCAAGCATATGGGCAGTGATGGGAATCTGTAGCGTACAGCAGATGATACTGTTAATCAGCAGGTATACTACCGATGCCATGAGCCAAAGATGAATGCAGGAAATGAGAGCATCATGGGCTTCTTCACCCACAGGAAAGATTCAGTGTGTGGCGCCAAGTCCACCGTAACGTAATGCTATACTGCGCATAAAAATATACCACATACATATGGTACGTAGAACTACAACATACATACTGTAAGTCATATTTCTATACCACACACTTACCTATACTATATATATATAGCACTACTATACCACCTACGTAGACTAGACGTTTCCACCTGCGCTTGGTCTGCACACACCGTTGAATCTCAGCATGCTCAGGACTAGGTCAAGTGTGGGATTAGTGCTGATGGGGGACTGTAGAGCCATATAATGTCCAGAAGATGGAAAATGTTGGAAAACAAAAATGTCACAATGCCAAAGCCCTGGACTCCCTGCCGTTCTACAGAACTGAACTTACAGTGGCACTTGAAAGTTTTAGTCCTTCGCAATTTTCTAGATTTCTGCATATATTTGACCTGACAAGAAATCAGATTTTAATAAAAGTCCTGAAAGTAGATAAAACAACATAAAATAACCAAATCAAACAAATGACTCAAAAATATTAAACTTGTGTGTGTGTGTGGGGGGGGGGGGGGGGGGGATGGATAATTTGACAAGGTACTCTAAACAGAGGCAGAACTTGAAGCTCCTAGGTCCCCCTCTCCCACCATCTGCCATTATAATACTGATGAGGCAGAAGGGCATGTGGGCCACCTTAGATTCCAGGCCCTAGTGTCACTGTATCTCTGCACCCCATACAGTTACTCCAGTGGATCTGAGGGACAAATGACCAATTGGGGTCTTCGTAAAGGAACAAGTAGAGTAGACCATAATCTCCTTTTATTGTCTCATAGACCTGACTTTGCTTGTATTACAGTCGACAGCTAAGAATGAACTGCGGATACAAATATTAAAGTAAACTTTCTGAACAATCCTTGCAACGAAGTGGCTGACCACTTGACAGCCGGCCTTCAAAGACAAAGTTTTCAACCGCTGATGAGGGATCTCCCTAACAACAGAAATCCAGATCAGAGACTGTCACCTTAGATGTTAAGCTTTGCATAATAAAAAAAATTAAAAGAGAGAGAGAAAAGAGACGTGCCAGGAGGGAGTCAGAACTTGCATCTTTATCAAGCAGCCACCGGTCTCAGTGACCTCTACTTCCTAGCTTCTATGATTCAGGCAGTCCTGGCCTTTACCCTTCCCTCTGGCGAGCTTCAGGGTATATTGCATTGCTCCTCTCTCCATTCACCAGCTTTTCATCTCTTTCTAGTTCACTTACTCAGTGATGAAGGCACACAGCTTGCATTCACAGAAACAGAAAAGAAACGAGGGCTATGTTCCGCAGAATTCATCACGGCATGCAATAATCTATCCGGCTCCATAGGAAGAGAAGAATTCTACATCCGTTACATGATGGTGAGAAAAAAAGAATGAGAATATTGACTGCTAGGATTGGGACATTTGGGCTGCGCTCTCATACACTGTTGACCGCTTGGTCATACTTTCGAAACAAGATAAAAAAGGATCGGATATAAGAACAAGAAGACATTGTATGTGATGGACAATAGTTGCCCACAAAGTTGTCCGTTATATTCATGGCCTAGGTTGTGCCGAGAACATCTGCACCTTGTGATGTTCCCCTTTGGCTTTCTTTTCAGGACCCAACTGTTATGGTTCCCCCCAGCTGGCGGTGTCTTTGTGCGGCAGCAGCTCCCTGTTGCCAGGGGAACTTGATCAACTGTGTGGCCTGCTCTGAGATCAGGGCCCCGGGCCAATGGTGGGGCACGCTGGGGCACGCTGGGGCACGCCGGGGCACCAGAGTATCAGAATGTTCAGCTAACAGCTGCGTCCGGCGAGGAGGGATGCCGGTGCAAAGCTGTTCTCGGCACACTATATAAGGCTGGCGCCTGCATGTTCTCCTGTTACCTTGTTGTATGTAAAGACTCCTCTGGCTTCTGGTTTCCTGGACTGGTATTATGACTAAGATTTTGGCTTTTGGTGATTTAGTATTGTATTGATCTACTGGTTCTTGACTTTTTGGTGTGTTGGTTTTCTTCTTTGCTTCTGGCATTTTTGTACTTCTTTGTCTGACTGGCATTTCACCATTTACCGTATGACTTCTCTCCGATTGTTTGTGTGTTGTCCTTGCACGTATTTCAGTATAGGAACTGCCGCCTTCTTGGGGTCACTGCCTAGGGTGACTGTGAAAGTGACCAGAAAGTTTTAGGGCTGCACTATCCCTGTTTGTGTGTGACGGTAGTCGCCTTATCCTGACACCAACATTGGGATAGTATCAGCTTCATCAATGGCGGCCTTGTCTACCCTGAATTATACAATTATGTCTTTTTGTTGCACACCCCACAGGATAAGGTTACCTGCCTCCAGTTTCAGCTCTGAAAAGACCAACTTTTAAGGCTGTATTACAGAAGCCCAATTTTTCAGCAGATAATCGATAATCGCTCATTAGCGATCTTCTTGCAGTGTAATACTGCCACTGATTACTAGATGAACAAGCAAACGCTCGATCATAGAGCAATCCAAATATTTTGACATATTAAAGAATTATCATTTGTAGGAGGCAGATCATGGCTTCTATTAACTAACTATAACTAATATACAGCAGGTGGACGAGCGATTGCATAGTTATCGCTCCTCCTCATGCTGCAAAGGAGGTCACTGCATGTACTCACAGTGGTCTCCTCTGTTAGCGAGCAGGTGATTTCCGGGCAGGGACGTTTCCCTCCCGACAATGGTCTGCCATATTGGCCTCTGTAATACTGCCTTAACTCAGGCTCAAGGTCATTCCCAAAGGAAGGAACAATCTTTTACAACCATCACTTGAACTCAACATGTTATATACAGATATCAACATACCAATAACCACTGGATGGAAATGCTGGCTTTACCTCTTCTTGGCACTCTTTGCTCCACTTGAAAGTCTCCTGCCCTTTTGCCCCACTTGACAAACTTAAATCTCTGAAGTCAGTTTTGCCCTACCAGTCTTCATGGACCAGTGATCCTGCTAACACCTGAAATGGTGTCTCATTCCTCAGGCTAAGTAGGGTATGCACCAACCTGGTACATTCTCTGCATCATCAGCTTTTCTCTCTTTCTCTCTGGTAGCCTTTTTGTTTTTCTAGTGGTATCACTCCCTGTCACAGTCCGGGAGCATCTTTTTGTTGCACAAGCTAACATCCAACTTCTTTGGTGAAAAAACCCATAGCCTTTTATTTGTACTACACTAGTCCCTCTCAAAAACACATAGAGCATAGCATCCCTCAGTTCTTTACATGTCCTTCCAGGGTTCACCGAGTAGAAGATAATTGAAAGACCATGGCTCCTACAACACATCATCCAGGGCTAAAAGTACTTTGCGCCATGTTACCCTAAGAAACACAGGGCTATTTAAACATTACATGAATAAAAAATATATACAAACAATGTCTCTTGGACAAATCGGGGAGGAAGTAAAACTGTTGGACATTTAGCACATTATAACATATGGAAAGGGAAGTCAAATGGCCCAAGTTGGTTAGACCTTCATGTCAATAAATGTCTACTTGGTTCATTGCCTACTTGGTTTCAATCATAGTTGATTTTGCAATTTCTGTGCTTGATCAGGCTAAAAAAACTTATTTGGATTGTTATCTATGGGGATAATTCTCCTGCTGGGAGACAACATTTCTTATAAGGATACCCTGTCACAGTGGTGGTTCAAGGCTACCACTGCTCCACTCACCAGATCCCGCCCTCTGCCTCTCGGTGGCATGGACCTGCCTTTGGCCCTCTTCATCTTCCTAGCAGGCTACCCGTGTTGATATAATGCACTTGGGCTGTAGGATGTCAATCGAGTCAATAGAAGAACCAGCCAGCATGACACCTTTGGGACAGTGGCTCCACTCCCGTGACTCCAAACTCAATGCATAGATCACGCCAATCTAAATAATATTAAATCTAAATAAAAAATTCTGCTGAAGCATCATGAGCTGTTATTAAAGGCGCACATCTTTGGCCGACCGTGTGCCAGAAACTGTCATCTATGCCAGCAAGGAGCTGGAGTAGACTTCTAGCATGATGTACACCAGTTTTCTGGCATAAATGGGGGTAAAGTTCTACATTTTGGCGCAAAACAGGACACCAAAATTAGCGTCTTTAAAATACATTTATCCCAGAGTTTTCAGAATAGCCTGGCATGGGGAGAAATGTCTACTGGGTGGTTCTCCTCTGGGTTCTGCCCACCTGATGTATATCCCTAAGTGGAAATAAGAACTTATCAAGCAAGTATAAATTAATTCCACATTTCTATAACGTCTACCTATATAAACCACCATAGTCATGTGCTGCAATCTTCTAAACTTGCGCTGATGAGTTTTATGAGGGGTGACCCCATTAAGAAATTACAACAGCACCGAGCACCATGTCATTGTTTTCCTAGCTCAGGAATTAATCACATTAAGGACTTTTTAAATGTTTCTTTATTTTGGTTACAATTATGATTTCCAGCCCATATAATACACAGCTGGCGAGGACATCTGCAGAAAAAAAGAGAAAATAATCACACTGGAAAAAAACAATCTTTACCCAATTTCTGCATGCAAATAAAAGCTTCCCGGGAGCCTTCTTTAAAGTGACTCTGTGAAACTAGTAATTCTTAAAACAAGCAGCACTTCAAAACATTTTACTGGTGGCCTTAAAAGGAAAAATAACTTCTTAGATAATCCTCAGAAGCACTAAAATGAATTAACCCCAAGCTCCAGGCCTCCAAAAATAATGGAGTATTGTTACATAGCAAATGCAAAATTAAGACAGCATTTTCCCTTAAATCAAAAATATCTGCTCGAGTTGTCTCCCTGTGTCAAGTCATTCCATGATTTATTCAGTATTTTTTTTTTAGATATCTCCAGCAGGACACTATCTTGGTGGTGTAATAAACTCACATGTCCGGGCTTCTACTGAATCTTAAGTTGGGATAGGTATGGTTGCCAAGTGGAACATCCTCAGTGTGTATAGCTATGTAACCAATTAGCACTCAGTGCTACTTACTGCCTTTGTGCAACCTATGTTTCTTCTGACCTTGGCCCTGATCACAGATTATCTTAATTGTTTTCCCCTGGAACTCATAAAAACTCTGGCTGACCTCCGTTGCTAGATCCCAGACTTTTTGACTACATTCCTCTTTACTCCATGGTACTGCACCCCCATTCTTCCTGATTGCTGTTACCAACCTTGGTTAGCTTGAGTACTTTTACTTGGCCTTTTACCAAACAACCTTCTTTTGGTACATTTCTACATTGACTTTCTGATGTTTACTAGAACCGAGCATCAAACATTGGACTAGCTTATGTAGCTAGAGACAGCCAAATACCTTGACAGGAGCTGTATTCATGAGAAAGAGGGATCCAGTCGGTGAATTGTTATTTATTTATTTTGGTTGCCATTACAGGTGGCCATGTGGAACCTCCCTGTATTTTATGGTGGCCAGTATGGCACCATAACAGGTAGCATTTAGAGTTAGGTTCCTGTCCTATAGAGATCGCCTTGATGCTGGTGGACAGGCACAAATAATTTTGTGCAAAATGTATTTGCCAAGAATCTCAAAATTTATAAAATAAGCGTAGCATTAGCACCAGAATATTTTATATAACTATGGCATTATTGTACATTACTTGTGTTTACAGAGTGCTGTTGCATAGTTTTTTATGTCTAGGTGTCCATGTTTGGTACTCAAATTGGTTGCTCTTTTTAAACTCTGTGTGAGTAAGGAAAGGAGAGCCTCTAAATGAGACTGAAACTATAATGAGATTATTGATTTTAGCCAATTTCTTGGGTCCGTTTTCATTCATCAAATCTCAATGTGGTGCATTGTAACATGGCGCCAAGCTGTCGTCCCCAATGGTATTGTTGCTGTGATAACCCGAAGGTAGATAGGACAAAAGGTCCAATTCTCCACTCCACTATAATGATTTTGGGGCTGTTACACACACAGACCTGTCCTCATAGGATAAATCTTCATTGGTGGCTCACTGCCAAGCTTGGACACGCCAACGATCTCATCACTGTGACAGTGGTGTATTCAGAATTATTTAGAGATCGAGGATTGCATAGTAAATGCACACATAAACAAGCAGTCATACAATCAAGCATACATATATACACACTGCGATTGAGATAAGACCTTCAGAATCAGATATTCGGTCAACAGATGAAGTTGAGGAAGCCAGTAGAACCAAGACCCTAAGAAGAGAACTTAACAAATTCAGATGAGAGTTTAGTGATCCCCTCAGAAACAGGCTTTTGCTTGAAGCCTCACTCGAGCACCCCATCTCTGTAGGCTACTTGAAAGCTCATTTAAGCAAGCTCTAAATTGAAAACTCTCCAGGTGAGACGTTTCTAGGTACAGAATGATGGCAGGCTATAATATTCATTATTATTATTTTTTTTTTATTAATATTTATGCCTCGTTCTTCTGACACTGGATGAAAATTATAGCTTGCCTTCTTCCTTTTAAATCTAAGCACCTTTCACTTTAAGCAATGATGGCTGCTCCATTTGACTGGAATTTGTTTTAGTGCCCCTGGTTCTCTCTTGCTGCGAACATGCCATTTAGACATTTCAACCACAATAAACCAGATGGATGTTTAGTACCGTAAGTGTACGGTAACATTATGTCGGATTATTTAATAGTCTGCTTTGATGCAGCTCATTTTCCTGTATAATCTTGTTTTGCATGGGCAGTAACCGAATCTCTTCACCACTTATCTTTTTCTTAATGTCAGCCTATTTATATGGATGAGCTTGTTAGTAGTACGTATTAGTGGGCGTGCTCAAGAGGGTAGTAATAACACGTTATCTTACATTATTAGAATCTAACATGCCGCGTTAGGCGATGTCAGGATTTTAACTCATCCATTGCACTGCACCAGAATCCTCAGAGTTGCCGACTATAAGGATGAATAGCACAACACCCCCATAGTCAGAAATGATACCTTCTGTCTTTTTTATTTAGCGCAAATCCATTGGAAAACTTCAATTTTGAAGCTCCGCAGGCAGTGCATATATTGTGCATCATCTTCTATTCTCCCCTTACTGAATAAATTACATACTCTAAGTAATTGTAATAGAATAGTAAACCATGTGGATTACATCTGATAATGAAAATCATGGCATGTTTCCACCATTATATGGTGGTTTAGAATCCAGAGCAATATGTGCATGGATTAAGGTGAGATGTGCTCTGACTTGCTCATGACTGTGGTTTTCCGTAACAGCACACCACGTGGATAGGTGCGGTATTACAAGTAAATTGTTTTAATACTTGAATCTAGATGCTCAAATGGGTTGTCCTACCATGACAATGTAAAAAACGTATCATCTATCCACAGAACTGACTGCTAGATCACAAGAATGCGGTCCCTGACTCTCCCAAGTGAATAGAAGCAGAGTATAGCACTTGAATATCTCCACAAGACCAACAGACATGAATGGAGCAGCAGAATGACCATATCTCCATTCACTTCTGGTTGGTGAGGATCTTAACGATCAGCCGATCAAATACTCCACAGGATAGGATATACATTACTATGGTGGGACAACTGTTACAAAGTAGATTCAGAGAAAGGAGGTTGTTGAAACATCTTGGGAGGTCATGTGGGTAAAGGGAAGGTCCTATTGACCACACTTGCACAGCTTGCAAAACAAAGACAAAATGCGCAATCTATCAGTCATGCGTCAAATAAAAGTTTTGGCATTATTCTGCTGACATGATGTTTGACCATTTAAGGGAAACGGCTGTATCATGGATGGTGGTATCCAGTGCTATTCACATTGCATCCAGCTTGGCAGTGTCCATAAACAGCATTCTCATGACTGCAGAACCCCATAATAGTGATTCAAAGACTTCTAATTGTTTGTATCTACACACAACCCCATAAAAGTGAATACCCAATTATTTTTTTAGGTCTGGTGGAGGTTTTCCCTCTATATCTTGAGGTTCTATCCAAGGTTATACTATGTCTTCTGTTTTGTATGCAAGATTTGGCCTTTTACATAAAGATCTTCCAATGAAAGACCTTGGAGTAGTCACCAGCTGTGGTTGCAGTTATGGTGAACAATATGCTGACAGTAGAAATAAAACAAAAGACTTGAGAAGTCCCCGGAGAAAGGTAAATATTGCCACAAATCCAGCTGCAGTTGTTGAATGGGCATAGTCAAGGCAAGCCAGAAGTCAAAACCTGAGACAAATTTAGGCAAGCTAGAAGTTAACCTTAGATCTAGTCTAGAACTCAGCGCCTTTTAGTCAGGAGGAGCCAGAAGCCAAAACAGAGACATTGGAAGAACCAGAAGTCAAAACCAAAGATGTAGTCAGAGTGAGCCAGAAGTCAAATCCTTAGTTATAGGTAAGCAAGCTAGAAGTCAACCTTAGATTTGATCTTAAACTCAACCCTTCTTAGGATGAGCCAGAAGTCAAAACCAGAGATGTAGTCAGGATGAGCCAGAAGTCAAAATGTTAGTCATAGATAGGTGAGTCAGACGTCGACCATACATCTAGTCTAGAACTCAAGTCTTGTTAGTCCGGATGAGCTAGAAGTCAAAACTAGAGACAGGATGAGCCAGAAATCAAAACCATAGACCTAGTCAGGATGAACCAGAAGTCAAAACCTTAGACATAGGTAGACGAGCCAAAAGTCAACTTTAGATCTAGTCTAGAATACAACTCTTCTTAGCCAGGATGAGCCAGAAGTAAAAACCAGAGACATAGGATGAGCCAGAAATAAAAAACAGAGACCAAGTGAGAATGAGCCAGAGATCAAAACCAGAGACATAGACAGGATCATTCAGAAGTAAAAACCAGAGACATATTTAGGCAAGCCAGAAATCAAACTTAGATCTTTTCTAGAACTCTTTGTAGACACTGGTATTCAACATTTCCACAGAATTCTTCGTTATGTGCTGTGTAACATGGAAAAATTATCAGTCCAGTGCCTATTTTAATTTTCACTATTAGATTTGGCAGCTGAAGGGTTCAGGAAGTATATGTGTCACCCCGCAGTTAGCATAGGCCATTGTGTCCTGCAGGGATTCTATTATACATCAGGCTTAGGATTGCTACCTGTGGCTCTCCAACTGTCATGGAATTAAAAGTCGAAGCATGCCTTAGCAGTCTATCTGGAATGAAATGCTTGAACTTGTATATCCTCAGAAGCAAGAGAACCACAAATTGCTTAGCTCTGTTGCCGAGCTATATTAAAATCAAGGTTTATGGATTTTACATGGAAACACATTTCTTAAAATACATACATAATGAAATCTGGAGATGATGGTATTGCAAATGTGGACATGTAGGCTGTGTAACTATTGGAAGGGCTGGGACAGAGAGGGCAAGGGGATTTCATGTATAGGCAATTGCCCAGGGTGCATTTCGACGGGCAGGGGGCATAAGGTATGTAGTTCAACAAACATAGGCAGCAGTAATGTACAGTATATACGATAAGGGATGCATTGAGATACTAGGGAGTGGACATCTGAGACGCTAATGGTCACAGTAGGGTGGTCAATTGGACCCGCAATGAAAACTGCGCATACTGTAAGTGAGGGGGAATGGATTTGATAAATAGTGGAACTATATAGTTTGGTGGAGAAGTAAGGTGGCAGATAAATGTCAACAATGGGTTTGGGGTGCATTCTGGAACCCCTTGCTTGAACACCAATAGATTGTGTCCGACCTTCGTCCTTCACTCTAGATATATTTAACTCTTTTGCTGTCAGAGGTTTTTGGCAACTTTGCACCTCCAGTAGCCAGGGCAATTTCGACACATACAAATAAACCTTGATGATCCTGCTAATTGAAATGATACCTCCCTTTTTAAAATCGGTTGTGGTGTTCCTGAGGAAAAAAAGTATTTAATACTTCATGGAAAAGGGGGCTTCAGTGCACTGAGGGGCAGAGTCTAGCTTCCCAGTGCACCTCAGGATTTCAGTGACGGCCACCCCCCTTGGTACAGTAAGGCTGCTTGAAGAATAAAAGTATTTTTTCTTGGGAACGCAGCAACCAATTTTTGCAAGATCGGTATTGTTTTATTCAGAAGAATCAACCCTACGAGCATCATGTATGGTTTAATAGGATTGCCCCTACATAAAACCAGCTAAAAATAAAATTTTAAGATGTGAAGGGTTCCTACATGCCACATATGCCTATGTGTACAGATAGGGTATGATCCAGATAGGAAAACTTTATTGATATTTGTGTGTAGGGTGCGAGCGTTTGGTGCGACTTATTTCACATCACAATCAGGATGCTGGTAAATGTCCAGGTTGTGGAGTCAATGGCCAACCTAATTAGGCATAGACGGTTGATTAGATGGCAAAGTACTCCTCTCCTTCCCCTCATATGTGATGTCTATGGCTACCTTAAAGGGTTTTTCTAGAAAAAGGATGGCCTTTCTTTAGGATAGACCATAAAAATCCCAACCAATTAATCAAACCAATTGACGGGAATACAGTGCTCCAGTCCACTTCATTGACTACCACAGTACTATATTTTTAATAGTGGCCAAGCCTGGTATTACAACTCAAAATAAAGCAGAGACACTACCATAATTTTGGAGCTGTGCATGGTACACCAAAGGGTGATCATTGGAGGTGCCCTCCTGATGCCCTATTCGGAGGAAAAATTTTCACTGGTCCACTGGATTTAGCAACCATCTTTCATGTTCTCTTAAAAACAAGCTGATACATATTCTAGATATGTATCTAGCATATACATTTGATAAGGGTTTTGTGTAAGCTAATGTAGCTTGCAAGGTTGTAAGTCCAAATGATGAAGGTGAAAAACCAAGTATTATAGAGAAAGGGTTAATCAATTAGCATCTGAGGCTCACTGGTCTTTCCATCAGACAAGGGGATTAACATTGAATATTCCAGCAGAGGCCACTTATGAATTTAACCTGCTCTTAAATTCCTTCTAAGGAAGAGGTGAATTCCAGATAATTGGGCCAGATAAACGTGGCAGAGAGCGCAGAGGGCAGGCAGAAAGATTTATGTGTTGAGAGTATAAATTGTGGTAATGCAATGGAGGAGAAGAGAAAACGGAATCTATCGGAGAGAAATGTATATGTGGAAGGAAGCAATGTCATGATAATATACTAGTGGTTTCCAACCTACGGCTCTTCAGCTGTAGTAAAACCAGTCCTATTGTGCTTGTGTGGAAAGTGCTGGAAGTTATCATTTCAGAACAGCTGGTTGCCAGAGCCATGGTTTGGAGACAACAATACTAGACAATGGAGACTGAAAAAGTGAAGACCATGGTTTCCTCATAGAAAAGAATATGTAGAGGTGTAGGATTAATACAACTATCTTACTTATGTCCATCATCGAGGTGCTCGCTCAAGGACATAGCTAAACAGTAGTTGCATCATGCCTGATGGGGCCTAACGATCCCTTTGCCACATAGCAAGACATCAGTATTTTAAATGACACAAAGTATGTACATTAGGGCCCACATGGTGGAGGGCCATGGTCTTTACAGTGATGATGCTACTCAAGGTTCCATGGGCCCATACTACTGAGTTTTGTCACCTTGAGATGTTCAATACATGACTTTGACTCTATTCAATTAACTATAATTGATGTTTGGCCTGTGAGTTAGACTTATGACTCATCAATCTTCTAACGTTCCTACAGTCAACAAGACCTTTTTAGTCGGAAGACTTCAGGCAGTTTGTTCCTTCACTAAAATGAATGGTCCATTTACACGGGACGACGATCTAGCAGATTGTCGGGAAGGAAGCATTCCAATCTGCTGAACGCTAGCGGAGGAGCCCGGTGCATTTACATGTAGCGATCTCCAGAATATGGGGAGGAATGATCGCTCATGCCATTACTCTTCCCCATACTGTCTTATCGTTTCCCAGCAGCAGATCGTGTTTACACAGCGCCATCGGCTATTGGAAAACAATGATCTTTTGTGCTGCGCAAAAGATGCAATTACCGGACGAACGGGCGTTTTGCTCATGTAACGTGTAATTCTTAACAATAAGAATAAGAACTTTGTTCGAAATGCATCAATGTTGCTACACTAGTTGGTGTATGTCCTGTACATTGCTTCTACTGCCTGAATAAAGACGAGGATTTTAGCTACCAAAGAAAACGTGAGTGGTGGAACTTTTTCTTGTTGAATTTTAGATAACAATGATGCTCTGCAGACCATATAGGTGAGTACTGTATAGTTAAATCCAGTGACTCACAAGTGACAAATTCTCTTATTGTTGTTTTTTTTGTCTTTCTCTTTCTTGTCTATTCAGCCCGCCTTGATAACTTCTCCTGATGATTGCAGCATTTGCAGATGAGACATCTTTAACCCATTGCTTTTGCAGCCATTTCCAGCAGCACAAATAAATTAAGCCCCTAGGCTAAACCCCTAAATTAATTCAGACTTTTATAGTCATGTGGCACTTTTCCAACATCCTATAATTTGTAAGCAAACATTTTTTCTAAAGATATTCCTGGTTCTCCGAAGAGAGGAGAGAAGGAGAATTGATAGAAGGAGTTTGTAGGATACGGTTACATAGAGCAGAAGTGAGCGATGGTGTGGCGTTGTTGTTTACTTGTACCCTCTTTTTGTTTGTGTCCTGTCCCTGTGTCATTCCCCTACTTTTATATGATGACGGTCATATCCCGCTGTGGCTCTGGGATTGGCAGGAAGACCGAATAGATGCCACCATGATAATACCATAATACACATATTGTTGCCTCCAGCCTTTCAGAACTAAGGACACTGGCTAGAGAGTTGTCTAATAGTTATTACAAAATTTATAACAACATCCAATGTACAAGAAGTTTCTTCTTAGAATACCCTGGCTAAGAAAAACATGCCAAGGTGTCACCTTGGCTCCAGTACACCCCTGCTATTACAACCACTGAACAAACTCCAACATCAACTGCTTTGTAGCAAATCACAGATTTTCCTGCCATTGGGGGTAGAAAAAATTGTTGTCTTGGTTCACCTGTCTCTGTCACCCTAAGCTCAGTTGTGTGAAAGGTGTTCCAAATTTTGAGACTCTTAATGAATATATGATAAGGATGAAGAGACATAGAGAAATACACTTACAGCCCAGTTATACTAGACATAAAAGAACATACATAGAGAAATAATGTAGTTGGAGTAAGTCTTGTGCCATAAAGATAGATTAAAAGTCAGATGGGTGTTTGCAAAGGAATGTGCTGAGTTGGCATATACCGGGTGCCACACTATTACAATGTATAGAGGCCCTAATTGCCTTTATATAGGGTAATAAAAGTTATTTAAGGACAATAAAAAGACAGTTAAGTAACATCTGTTGTATTTCAGATTACCCAAAAGTGAAGTAATTGTTTTTTGATTGTGGAGTTCTTCTTATAAAGTAATAAAGTAAAAAAAAAAATCTTCAGGTCTTTCTTTCCCAATAGCCTGGCATACTATAGTCCTGGGAACAAACAACAGTCTGAATCTGAAGGATACAAATCTGATATAAAAGTACAGGGCAGAGTCAAAGAACATGAGGAACTAAGGAAAAACTTGCAGAGAACGTCTGTGGAAACATTTGGCCCACTTGTCTGTAAAGATGTCCTAATGCAAATATATAACATCTAAATGATTTGTTGTTTGTCATGTCTTACTATTGTGTCAAGTCCTTAATGCATGTAGGGAATTATCTTCAGATGTTTTAGAATCTCATCTTCACATGATAATGTGGCCAATAAGCTTTTGTGTTGAGTACACATAGGTTTGGCCACAGGACAAAAAAGTGAAGTTAAAACGAAAAAAAAGGACATACTTTGTACAGCTATCAGACGTTCTGGACCTTCATTCTGTACGGAGAACTTGGCTGGGAATGCTGGAGCCCATGTTTGGTGGCCTATGTTAATTGCATGGTCTTGACCAATATAACCAATATGTTGTCGGAGAGCATGGTGCACTATATATCCGTGTCCAATTATAATGCTATGCAGCCACCCTTCTCGTGAATGGTACGTGTAGGAGCATGGCTGGCTGTTCTCCAATATTTTGCACCTGTCCTTGTTTCACCATATAACGTGTGACTTATCCACATTTTGCTTGAAAGTGGTATTTGGACCTTCCTGTCTAGTTGAGTAAAGTTCTGTTTACTCTCCATCAGTGGGAGTATACACCAATATGCAACCCCAAAAGGACCCTATTATAATTCAAAAGCATCCAGAGATGATCATTTGTATTAGGTGGTAGAGGGAAGTCAGGTGGTATCTTATAAATAGTAATCTCTGATCGTATGTCCTTTTAAGAACCCTGTTCTAGGAGCAAACACATAGAGCTATTCTGATGGACCAAGCTGCCATCAATACCACATTCTCCTGGAGTGGTCACTGGAGGGGAATTGATTGGCCAAGTGAGACCTCTCTTTTTGATAACAGCTGATCACTGGAGGTTAAAGAAGCCAGACCCATGTGGAGCTGGTAGTGAGGTCCAGAGTACGGGGGATGCACAGGCAAAATCTTGAGTACTCAAATACTCCTTTGTTAAGCTCTAATATACATACTTTATCTAGCCATACTCCTGTAATATACATAGATGCTTCTGTGCTCTAACTCTAGCAGTGGACACCAGATCCTTGGTCAGAATGGCTAGGGAAGGAGATTTAGTCTAGACAGGATGCGAAGAGCGTGGGGAATACTGGTCCAGTATGTGCACATGTGTGCAGAGACTGAGTGTGTAAGTTAGAGCCAGAACTTGCTACCAGAGCAGTCAGAGTGAAGAAGCAGAACTATAAGAAGTTACGTCTTATGGTCAGGGCATCAACAGTAGAAAAGTCAGAATCAGTTGCAGCAGATGACGGCAATTGTGCACAGGCAAATCACCTTCTCGGGACAGACATCCCTTCAAAAGGGCTCCTGATGTTTACAGAGGGTGAGCCCAATTTTATTATAAAGTTGTCCTCAAGCATTATATTATCTTGATCGCTGATGTTTTTCAGACTGTATTATACATACTGTAAAGCATCTGTTTACCACATCCTGTTCACTAAAGATAGAGTTAATCGCAACCCAGTCTGTTTGACGCCTGTCCACCGACACCTTACACATCTTCAATAGTTGTCCCACAGCTATATCTCCCCATTATCATTGATGAGAGAGGAACAAGCCTCTGCCGGACACCTCTGATTGGTGGTTTAGCACCCTTGAGAACAAAAAAGTGGACATGTTAAAATTCAACATGATAGATCCTTTTTACTTCGACATTTGCTGAACGAATGCCAGTCAAACACCTCATAAATATTAGATGGTTGGCTGGTCTCTTTCTTAGGTTCGGACGACATTAATCTAATGTGTTTGACAACTTTTATTTCAATACTTTGATTTGTCTTCAGCACTCTATATGATATAATCCTCCAAGGAAATTTTGTATATTTTCCTTGTATTCGTATACAATATTAATCAGGACAGGTCATTGGTGTCCTGCATCCCTATCGGCCACTTGGGCAAAAAATAAAAAAAAACTGATAGAAAAGTAAAAGAGGCAAATTTGTCTAACTTACAGAGAAAAATATCAGCCACGCATACATAACATAAGGGACAGAGGGACAAATTCACCGTACAAGGCTGTGTGACATGCATCTGAATGACTCTTCTGAGACGGTCATGAATCTTTCCTCCCAGCCCATGAACGGGAGAAGCAGACAGAGCAGACAATCAGAGGAGAAAAGGATGCTGGGAGAAAGAAAGATACAGGGCTTATTAATCAATAGGATTAGTAAAATTCTACTAGCTCTATACAAATGAGTGGGGGAGGGGACAGCTCGGTGAGCGAAAGCCGCATTGGTTTGAACCTGTTTACGTGACCGTCTTTATAACATCTGGAATTGACATAAAACGAATGACACAATGGTTCACATTTTTCTAGCTAAGTCAATATCTCCGGTTTCTTCCAGACAGTTGATTCTCTAGGTCTCGATCACATATATAATTTTAAGTAGATTTTTATTTTTACTATGTAGCTTGCATAGGGTAAAGTACGGTAAAGCAGAATGTGTTACATGGTCAACTAAGAAACTATTTTCTAAAATAGCTTCTCTAAGAACAGCCAATGAGGTCCTCCAACCAAGTTTTTTGAGAAAAATCTGATCGGTCTTAAACTGGCCATACACATTCAATAGCTGTCATCCGACAGCTATCTCTCCTGTCTTCCTCCCAGCTTCCCCATACACATACAAGTTTAACTCAGCTGAACGTGTCTGTGTATACCAAGGGGAGAGTGGAGAAAACTGCGGCCAAACACTTCTGGTGGTGGCTTATCTTCCCGTACAACAAAAGGATCTGGTGAAAATATAAATTTTGTCTGATCCTTCTATCCCCTGATGTAATTTTTCAGGGGAGAGTCGGAAGTTCTCACATGGCCAACCACGATGTACTCGGCTGGTTCAGCCAACAAAAGTATAATGTGTAGGGGTAGCTTTAGACTGGGTAGGGGATTGAATGAGTGCTCCGAAGCTGCCTAGGAACATGGTCCATTCAGTGGATTTGTTATGCAACAACAACCACGAGGGAAGAAAATCCACAGAGTGCAAAGTGGAGTGGAAACAGGACCTACTGGAGGTGGTAAGAGTACTGGTCACTTGTAGTTGTCATAAGCACAACTCTAGTGATGGTAGAGGATAGTTGGATGGGTCAGTCTGTCCTCTCTGCTTCCCAGTGTTCGGTCGATACTAGTGAATATTGACCATTCAGAAGAAGAAAGATCAGCAGAGAGGCACTGCACTCTTGGATAGAATAATCCGTCTGTCTAGGATTACTGAAGCCTTCAGTCAAAGGTGTAATATGCAGCTCCTAATGCACAACGGAGCCCTTTACCTACAGTACCATCTGCCTTTTACAATTTTGGTGTCTTCTTGTGTGATAGAGTGGGAGCCCCGGTGCAACTGCTACTTCTGTGACGCCCGTCTCTATTTAATATAATTTCTTATAATAGGTAGTCTCCAAAGGTCAATCTAAAAAATGGACGATCGTTTGCAGACTTCCATAAAGGCAGGATAAGAACATACAACCCTATGGAGATCTATTAAACTTGATCACTTGAGAAGACATTTGAGGTGAACAATTTACTGCTATTCCTGTATTTATGCTTTGAAAGATGGTTAAACACACAATAGAGTAACTTGAAGATCCTGGGCCCCAGTGGAATATCTGTAACAGGGCCCCTACGTGCTATTTGCTTTCTATAATACTGGTGCCTTTTTATTTGGCAAAGAGGCCTTTTGCCCCCTTAGGCTCCTGGGCCCAATAGTGACTGCTACCTCTGCATCCTCTTTAGCTACACTGAACTAGTCAATGTTGGGGAGACTGGCAGGCCATCCAATATGTATTGGCTGTTCAACCAGTATTATTCAGCATATGGTGGGGAGAGGAGGAATTTTAACATACCTAATCCTTTGTCATCAAGGAAAATAAGTCACTGCCAGAGGTGTCTAACAGAAGCTTATTATCCACTCCCTACTGAGAACACATGTACATGGTTGGCCAACGTAAGTGTTCTCAGGGTTCAACTGACAGCTATTAAGTGTAGATTCATGGACCATCTTTGAAAACCACCATGTTGACATGTCTAGGCCTCTGGTGGTGTGTCCCACTAATCCATAAATTCTAACTTAAAAGTTAAGGAAACCTATGGGGTAATGAAACCGTTGTTGAGAGAAACCGGGGGCCATCGTCACCTGATGATTTCAGGCTGGCCAGATCTGTACAAAAGATGGCACTTCATCATCGTCTTGTGACAAGTCAGCTGTACTAATGTAATTGAACACTATCTAGCAAGACAGTCCCTGAATAATTTTAAAAGGACACTCTGATTTTAACAGAGTTTATTGGGCTCCTGGTTATGGCTTGGAATCTTCAGTTCCTACAATATTTCTAAGCAATGAGGTCTGTGATGATCCCTTTTTGAACGTAAAAGCAGGTACTTGCATGAATAATGTGAATAAACTGATAAAAAATTCTGTCGCAGGCGGTACACATGAGGTTCACGGTAGACCGATGAGGGGTCAAATGGTATAACACACAGTTCATCAGTTTACTCATGGTTAGCAGATAGCCTCCCTGGGCTGGCAGCACAGTGTTGAGGTGGACAGCACGAAATCCTCCGGGGCACGCTCTGTGGTAGGAAGCATCAGCCAAGATGGTGGTTGAGGTGCCCTTTATGTTAAGAGTGCTCAGGGTGCTTGTTGCGGCTGAGTCCCTTTGATGTGATTTGTCGTTACGTCAGTACCGTTAATGGTGGTACAACCATAGGTAGTAATAATGAGGTAGACAGTGGTAAGATACAACTCACAACTTTTACTTTAATGGATTTTCAGTTGCTGTGGTACACTTATACAGTCTTTAGATGGTACAGAGATGATACTGCAAATCCACTGTTTAGGGCTTGTCAGGTGCTTGGTTGGTTTTAGAGCAGTGGGTTAGGTGTACCTGGTTCCTTTAGATGACTTGGATCCTATTCCTTGACTTTCCCTACAAGCTAAGTATGTGGAGACAGGAAAACTCAACTTTTCCTTTAGAAGGTTGGTGTGGCTGCCTGAAGCTATAATCCTCCACCATGCAAAGGTGTCTGTGGCCCTAAATAATGGCTCTTATCACCGATGAATTCCTAGGAATGCTTGTTTCTTTTCCAGGGAGGCAAACTCTTCTACTACTGGTTGGGGATGCAAGTCTATAGTCCAGCTACAGAAGGAAAACGCTCTTCTGCGCCTACACATCTGAGTAAACACCTTCTAGCGAAGTTGGCTCCACTCACTAATCTGTGTTGCGAAGTCTTCACTCTATCTTTCCTCCCACTAAGTTGATCTGACTACCTCAGATCTGCTCTCTGCTGACTAGATCCTAGTTAATCTGATCTGCCTTGACTAATCTGTCTCACTAGGCCTGACCTGAATATATATAGGACCTGCACTTCATCCCCATCTAGTGGTGGGATGTATAAATTGCACCTAATAGGCCTGTTAACAGGGATTTTGCAGTCATACAAATGCGAAGTTACACATAACAACCAAATGCTTGTAATAATATTTTAAAAAAATGCTTTTAAGCAGTGCCCACACACACATAGTGGGACGCTGCATCTATTCTATGAAGGAGAATGTAATGGTGCTTTGTATCTTTGAGCTATTATTGTGAATAATAGGCTTAGATGCAATTGCAGAATGTTGCTATCTATAGTATTCGTAATAAAATGATGAAGTGTGTGTTATATAGTATTGGTCTATGTTTTCTAGATCAATAATGTCTCAAGTGCTCTTCATACCTACTCAATATTGGCTGTATGTCACAACTGTTGGCCATCTAGAATGACTTGTTGGGCTATAATCTGGAATATTGATTGAAACTCACCTTCACAGTGAATACTTTTCATATGGTAGGAATTACAGAATAGACTAGATCAATAGATTATTCCTTTCTCCATTTTCAGATGTGGACATAAATATATCTCCTGGGATGATGGCCACATAAATTTACTACTCAGTTGCTTTGTATTAATATCTAGAGAAAGCAGGTGGTCAGATTAAAAACCCTCCAGTTCACCCGTCCAGATAAAGAAAACCAAAGTTAAGGAACCCATATTTCACCATGGGAGACAAGAGGCTATCTCCATCTGTAGACCACAAGTGCAAAGCAGTTCTTCACTAATATAGAGATGAGTACATTTCTTGAAAATAATTTGGGGTCTGTGACAAATCAGTCATAAAATTTTAATCAATTCTACCAGAATCAAAAGTGCATCAATTGGCCTGAAAATTGGCAGATGAGGTCTCCTAGGATTCATATATTTTTCTCTATTTTTGTACCCCCACTCCTCCTTAAGCGATTGTCGGGAGGGAAGCGTCCTCTCCCAGCAATCACTTGCTAGCTAGCAGAGGAGACAGTTGCTATTACATGCAGAGATTTCCTCCACAGCAGGGGGGGAAGCGATCGCTATGCCATCGCTCATCCCTATACTGTCTAGTAGTTTGCCAGGGGCAGATCGTTATTAGACAGCACTATCTGCCGCCTGCAAGCACTGATTTTTAAACATGCTTAAAAATCTGAATTGGCTGATGAACAAGCGTTTTCTCTTTCATGGGGCAATCAGCGGCCAGATCATCGCTTATGAGCGTTCATGTGAATGCTCGTTAGTATTATCGGCCAGTGTAATACAGCCTTAAGTATTAGTCAGAGGTGATAGAGATAGATCTAGTTAGTTTAATGCCCACCATCCCTAATGTTCTCACTCAACTTTAGTATGCAAGATGAGGAGAAAACTTTTCTTGCTGTCCCCTACAAAATCTTTAATCCAATACTGGAACCTTCTCCTTTGGGAAAGTGCCTGAGAAATGGGTTCCTAGCATGCAGGGGCAGACTGGGTATTTAAAGTGGCCCTGGAGAAATAACTAAAAGTGGCCCCATGTTGTGGGCGGTTACAGATAGACAGAAGGTGTGGAAACACAAGAACGAAGAGTCAACACAAGTAGGTGGGAACAACAGAAGTAAACAGGGCCAATAGTATAGTAGTGCAGGACAAAATATGGTCCCAACAGAACCAAACACCACAGTGCAGCCACACTATTCAACTGTATCTCAGTCCTGAGGATGCAAATACAGTTCAATACAGGAAGACACTTGCGGCCACCGGCCAGATGCATAAGTATCTGATGCTTCTAGCATTAATTAATGCTGAACGCATCAGATTGATATGAACCTAGCCATGAAGGGCCTGTTGTTTGCAGTTGTACTGACTTTCTACCTGTTTACTGGATTCTGACCCTCCATTGCCTGACCTGGCCTGGCCTCACCTTCATATTGACCCTTCACTGTCTGCCCTGACCTCAGTTTGCCGTATAACATATACCCCGCCAGCCCTAGCCTAAACTCTCTCTGATTCTGCTTGTCCCTTCAGTGCTTTGCACTGGTTTCTCTGACCTCTGTGGGTCAGCTGTCAATCACACAGAGACTACTCCAGGAGGTAGAATCCTGGTGGTTCCCCTACAGCAAAATCCAGGTTCTTGTACAGGAGTTAAAGGGTGAAAACCAAGGGACTGCCAGGATAACACCATTAGGAGTAGCCCAAAGTCAAATCTGTTGGTTGACACAGTGGTTCCATACCCTCTATCTTAACAAGTAATTAATGATCAAGTACCTTCAACCCAATTTACCCCTTACTGTATGTAAAGCCTTTTTTGAACCGTACGAGGCCTAGTTTCTTGGTCAACAAGTGATCCAACTTCCTACCTCAAATCACCAAGTTAATTTTTTCAAATACTTTTATATTAGCCATTGTGCCACGTACAAGTCTAAGTAGTCAACATTTTCTCATGTTCCGTTAACTTTGGCTAACCCGTTGGCTTACATAGTTTCACTTAAAACATATCTACGCAAATATAATTTCTCTGCTGTTGTGAAATAAATACCTCAATTTGCAGCATCCACATAAAAGTTATAGATCCAATTACGTAAATCCCAGCTGCAGCCACTTGCCTAGTGCCCGTGAAAGTTCTTGAGGGGCTAAAAACCAAGGCAGGGGGCCGCTGTCAGTGAAGTAATGGCTTTGCCATGCAAATTGACAGGGGAGTGAAAGCAACCCCTCAAACACAAGCATAAATATTAGTATTAACATCCCTACATAATGATAGCTTAAAAGCCGAATGTGCATCATGATAGCTCCATGACAGCTCAATTGCCCGGTCTAATAGCCCATTGTGCAGGATAATAGACCAATTACTGCTTACCAGTGGTAATGTGGTTTTAATTGACACCTTATATAAATGATGCCCAAGGCTTTAAACTATTTTAAATATGGAAGGAATAAAAATGGGGCATTAACAGGTAAGGATTGATTTTCAAACAAGGGTACAAGGGTCAATATCCAATTTAAATTAAAATCCCTTGCCTATGTTTTTTGTAAATGTAGAAATATAGTAGCTAGTGTAATAATACACAGGCGCGTGATAGACCAGCCGCAATGCTATGCAGACATTCCCAGGAAACTGATGGGCCGGTGTTGTCCCCTTGAAATGTAGATGCTGTTACGTTGCAGAGGTAGTAGGTGCTCCAATAACAGTCAACTTTACCTAAGAATAGAGCCCAAACAAGGAGTGGTGATCCTACCATCTTAAAGCAAGTAAAGGTTCGACTCAAAAAGAGAGAGGCGTGATCTTTAAATTTACATTGTTGGTTCCCACTTGGTGCAAACACTTTAAGTTTTTCCCAGACTCGGGGCTATGGATCTCCTGAAGATCTGCCAAAGTCATGACAATATCTTACAGAGCTTCCCTAAGACCTGCTTATGTGCCAGGCTTTCTTACCACTACCCCTTCTGGCTGTTTCAGTCACTGTGTTGCTGGTGTTGCACATGCAGAGAGTTGGATTTGGCCAAACAGACTGCCCATAGCTCCAGCAAGAAGGACCTCACTTTTTAAAAATTATGCCCACTTGCCCACATGATCGTGACCTTTCTATGCCTGGATCTGTAATGATAAAAAGAAATGCACCCATACTATTCACCTAGACATCATATGGTATAAAACATCCAATAAAACTGGAACGCCAATATTATTTTGGGTATCTCTTTCACACCTTACACCGCTCCTGACACTTAGCTTCATTCATTCCCTATGTAATAACGATTCTGGAGCATCTATTCTTATGTCTTATGTTGTGCCATTCCTTTATTATTTCTATTAGAAGTTATGATAGAATTGCTAGCAGTCTGCAGTAAGGATACAGAGGGGAGCTAACCAGTTGGGGGTGTGTACCTGCACAGACTCACTCTATCCAATCAGTGCCGCCATTTTCAGACTGTGCAGGTACACACCCTCAACTGGTTACCACCCCTCTGTACCCTTACTGCAGACTGCTAGCAATTCATTCATAACTTCTAGTAGAAAGAATAAAGGGCACAACATAGAGCCATAAGACTAGATGCTCCAGAATTGTTATTACATGGGGAATGCATCAAACTATTAAAACGGGCATGTCAGGAGTTGTGAAAGGTCCTTATGGCAGACCTCTCTGCCTTTGGATTACTATATGAAACCTGATTTGTCTGTGGTTGCTGGTTGTTCGACCAGATCAGAGCTATCCAGGGACATATAATTTATGTGGATATGTGGTGCTTTGGGGTGTTTTTTGTGTTTGGGAAAAATGTGTGTTCTCTGTCTGAGAGTAATTAAACTAGCCCATTGTGGTTGGTAAGTGTATCACAGTCAGAGGGGGGGGGGGGGGGGGGGTGGTTGTACATTTGCTAGGAGTGTCTATTGCTGGAAGACCTGCATATAAGGATGATATGTAGCCCCATTAAAGAGTTCCTGTTTTAATCTCAATACAGAGCCTCGTCTCGTACTTGGGGGGGGATAATTCATATGATTCCTGTTCGACGCCTAGGGGTGTTAGGTAGCTGACGTCATATTCGGGGACAAGAAAAGCTTTGGCGGCGTTAACCGCTTTACCTACTCGGGGTGCCGTAACAACTGGTGGCAAGCGGCGGGATTGTTCAACCACCCTAGAAGGACAGCTACAAGGCGACCTAAGCGTATGGAGGCACACTATGAGCAACTAAAGCGATCTACCCTCAAGCCGAAAGGATTGTTGAACTAGAGAGGACACCAGAAGAGGCGAGTTTTGATGGGGCCGTTCAGATAAGATTGGCACACTATGGACCGAACCCCCCAATGGATATAATAACACAAGTCATAGCTGCCATGGATGCTAACCGGTGCCAGACTCAGCAAAGAGGTGCTGCAGCAGCAGAGGTAACAGCAGTTCCAGTCATAAAAAGAAAAGTGCACTTTGCAGCTTTTAAAAATGTTGTGGAAGCTGACTGAGAAATCAACGGGTACCTTGCCGATTTTGAACGGCAATGTGCCCTACACAGAGTACCTATGGACGAATGGGTCACAATTTTGTCCGGAAAACAGTCCGGCCGTGCCAGTGAAGCCTTCCGGGCTATTCCTGATGGGATATCGAGGATTATGGGCTGGTAAAGGAAGCACTATTGGCCAGATACGCTATCACTCCTGAGGCATACCGGAGGCGATTCCGGGACAATACCAAGCAAAGTGGGGACTCTCACAGAGTGGGCATGCCGCCTACATCGCACGGCATTCTACTGGATCAATGGATATCTGGAGAAGAGGTGCTGCAGTTATTCCCACTGGAGCACTTTTATGAAAAGCTGAGTACTTTGATGCAAAAGTGGATCAGAGACAGGAGACCTCTCATCCTACCTGAAGCAGCTTGCCTTGCAGATGAATATACCGACGCCCGCAAGACAGATACCCCTGTGATCAAAGCCACTCCATGACCGGATTACCGACCTGTGGCACCCCCTCCACCTACAACCTACCGAAATCAGCCCAGGTATGCCCAGCACAACAACCCACAACCACCAAAATGCTTCCAGTGCGACCAAGTCGGACATAAGGAACTAGACTGCCCTTTGAATCCTTCCCGGCAGTCTCAGTCCTGGAGGAAGCCGGGAGGAGGGAACCCTCTAGCACCAATGTCTGCTGCCCACTGCATCAAAGTGGGGAACACAGCAGAAGAGCACTGGGGAACCTTACATGAGGCTGACCCTGTCCATGCAGCAGCCCGGGATAATTGGCAGCAACACAGACAGACTGTCCTGGTCAATGGGAAAACAGCCAGTGGGCTATGAGACACCGGAGCTACTTTGACCCTGCTACAGCGCAATCTGATCCCGGAAAGTGAACACACGGGGCACACTACAGCCGTTAGAGTAGCTGGAGGGACCATCTACTGCTTACCCACTACCCGGGTTTACTTGGATTGGGGAGTTGGTTCGAGACATGTGAATATGGGCATCATGAAGGAGTTACCGGCTGATGTCTTACTGGGGAATAATTTGGCCCCCCTTGTTTCTGCATATGCCCTGCTTGGCCCAAAGAAGGCTAACCCTGTGACTACCCGTGCCCAGACCCGTGCTGCTGGAACCAGCCCACCGGCCGCAGAGACCTAGGTAAGGACACCTACCCCGATGATTACCTTAGGACAGGCCCCCTTAGACTGGGATACCCCAGGGGTATTTGGGAAAGAGACCCGGGAAGATCCGTCCCTTCAGAAGTATAGGGCCAAGGCAGACACCCAGGAGAGGGAAGCAGATGGTGAACTCTATGAGTGGGTGGGGGATAGGCTATATAGGATTCCCAAGAAATCCAAGACAAGTAAGACCCCTTCTCAGAAGAGAAAGCTGGTAGTCCCTAAGAAATAGAAGCTGGAGATTCTGCCAATCGGGCATGATGTCCCCCTAGCAGGATATCTAAGGACCCACCGCACGGCCCATAGGATTACCCAGAATTTCTTCGGGCCCAGTTTCAATAAGGATGTGAGACAATATTCTAGGACTTGTGACACATGTCAACGGGTAGGAAAGAGGGGGGACCACCCTAAGGCGAGACTCATGTCAATGCCTATTATTGGGTAACCTTTCTATCGCATAGCCGTTGACATTGTGGGTCCTTTAGCCAGACCTAGTCCATCTGGGAAGAAATACATTCTTACCGTGGTGGACTATGCCACACGATACCCAGAGGCAGTAGCTATGTCCAAAATCGAGGCAGAGACAGTAGCCGATACCATGGTTAAAATATTCCCCCGAGTGGGGTTCCCTAAGGAGATCCTATGAGACCAGGGGACCCAGTTTACTGCTGTTCTCACCCAGCAGTTGTGGAAGGTGTGCAACATTAAGCCCCTATTGAGTTCACCTTACCATCCCCAGACTAACGGTCTCTGCGAGCGCTTTAATGGGATCCTCAAGCAAATGCTGAGGACCTTTACTGATGCCTGCAGAGACTGGGAGATACTCCTACTTCACCTGTTGTTTGTGTACAGGGAGGTACCCCAGTGTAACGCACCTAGTTGATCAGCTAGGATCTCAACTGCGGAAGCAATGGACATCCACTATTATCCCACCGCCCTTGTTTTTGGCTGTGGGATTCGCGGTTACTCAGTATGTACCCCAGGCGTCTCTCTCAGTCTTGGGCGGAGAGTTTGGGGTAACAAAATCATTTACCGCTATCCATCTAATTAGTTACTGCTGGAAAGGAAGGTCCCCTAGTATACAGGAGTCACAAGTTAGTATAAGCTTGTGCACAATTCAGAGTTAGTATCTAGTATGCGCTAGGTTCAGAGTTAGAATATAGCATGCCCTCAGTTTAGTATATAGTATGCCATAGGTTCAGGGTTAGTTTATAGCATGTCCTCAGTTTAGTATATAGTATGCAGTAGGTTCAGAGTTAGTATAGCATGTCCTCAGTTTAGTATATAATATGCAGCAGGTTCAGAGTTAGTATAGCATGTCCTCAGTTTAGTATATAATATGCAGCAGGTTCAGAGTTAGTATAGCATGTCCTCAGTTTAGTATATAATATGCAGCAGGTTCAGAGTTAGTATAGCATGTCCTCAGTTTAGTATATAATATGCAGCAGGTTCAGAGTTAGTATAGCATGTCCTCAGTTTAGTATATAATATGCAGTAGGTTCAGAGTTTGTATAGCATGTCCTCAGTTTAGTATATAATATGCAGCAGGTTCAGAGTGAGTATAGCATGTCCTCAGTTTAGTATATAATACGCAGCAGGTTCAGAGTTAGTATAGCATGTCCTCAGTTTAGTATATAATACGCAGCAGGTTCAGAGTTAATATAGCATGTCCTCAGTTTAGTATATAATATGCAGCAGGTTCAGAGTTAGTATAGCATGTCCTGAGTTCAGAGTTGGTTTGGGAATATCGCCTCACACCAGCAGGAACCACCCCACTCTGAGTTCCAGGACCATAATCAGAGCAGGTAACAGGCATATACTTGCGGTTAGTTGGTCCTGGCTAGGAAGCCAGCAGTGGGGAAGCCAGTGGCAAGAAGGTAGGCAGTCCTTTACAATGTTGTTAGGGATCCAGGTCTGGATATGTGGACAGAGTCCTCAGATGCAATGGAGCTAGCAGGGTGCGCACTCCATTAGTGGAACACCCTGCTTAGCACCTGTCTTCTATTTAAGGCCTGGAGGTAAGTGGGCGGAGTCACAGGACGGCCCAGCGGCCACTGCTTTCCACGCTGGAGCGCAAGCCAGCGTAACAACACAGGCGGTCGCTGCGTTCCACGCTGGAACGCAAGCCAGCGTATCATCGCAGACGGCCGGTGCTTTCCACGCTGGAGCGCAAGCCAGCGTATCGTCACAGGGAGCCGCTGCGATCCAGGCTGTACTGTTACAGTACCCCCCCTTAAGGGACCCCTCCGGGGTACCCCACTAGGAGAGGGTCGGTTGGGAAATCTTCTATGGAACAATCTTTGGAGTCTGGGAGCATGAACGTTTTGCACATCTTCCCAAGAGTCATCCTGGGGACCATACCCCTTCCATCTAACGAGATACTGGATCTTCCCCCGTCTTCTTCTGGAATCAATGAGCTGCTCAACTTCAAATTCTTCTTCTCCTTGGACCTCTATCGGCGGCAAGGGTCGAGGATCATTTGATGGGAACGGCCTAGGTCTAAACGGCTTCAGTAGTGACACGTGGAATGTGGGATGTACCTGTAATCGAGGAGGAAGGGTGAGTCTCACCGTGTTGGGGTTAATAATCCTTTCTATCGGAAAAGGACCCAGGAATTGTCTTCCCAATTTCTTGGAAGGTACCCCCAACCGAAGGTTTCTTGTTGATAACCAAACCGAGTCCCCGACCTGGTAGGGAGGATTTTCTCTCCTACGACGGTCGTAGTAAAACTTCTGTCTTTCCTTTGCCCGTTGAAGGTTGTCTTTTAGCGTCTTAAGGGTAGTTTGCAAAGTAGTCAGATAATCGTCTGTGGCTGGAACGTTTGTGGGAAGGCTGGTTTGAGGAAGAGACCTAGGGTGAAATCCGTAATTAGCAAAGAATGGAGTATGTAATGTGGAGGAATTCGTAGAATTATTATAGGCGAATTCAGCGAGAGGAAGTAGGCCCTCCCAGTCATCCTGGAGAAATGAGCAGTGACATCTGAGAAACTGTTCCAGACACTGATTCACCCTTTCAGTCTGCCCATTAGTTTGGGGGTGATAGGCGGTAGACATTCTGTGGTCGATTTGAAGTCTGGAACAAAGTGCTCTCCAGAATTTGGATACGAATTGCGAACCCCTGTCTGATATGACCTGGCTAGGAATTCCATGTAACTTAATAATATTAGACAGGAATACCACGGCCGTTTCCTTGGAGGAGGGTAACTTCTTGAGGGGCACGAAGTGTGCCATCTTAGTCAGCAAATCCACTACCACCATGATGGTGTTGTTTCCTCTGGAAAGGGGAAGTTCAACTATGAAATCCATCGAGACCCATTCCCAGGGTCTGTTGGCGATGGGAAGACTCATTAGGAGACCATAGGGTCGGTTCCTGTCAGTTTTACATGAGGCACAGGTCTCGCACGTGGAAACGTATTCCTCAATTTGTTTGGTCATCTTTGGCCACCAGAAGTTCCTGCGTATCAGGGTTGTGTTTTTAGCAATGCCGGGATGTCCCGCGAGGGGTAAATCATGGCAAAGTTTGATCACCTGATTGGTGAGGGAGGGTGGTATATACAGTTGGCTGTCCTTGTAAAGGAGACCCTGTTGGTTCTGCCAAAGACCAGGGGGGGTATTAGCATGGTCATTAATTAGAGCATCCTTGAGCTGGGTTTCCAACGTTATGGTGGCAAGGACGAGTTTCTTCGGTGGAATGATCCATGTGGGGGCCGTGTCTGAGGTGCGAATTTCAGCCAGTCGTGACAAGGCGTCGGCCTTCCCATTTTTTGAGCCTGGTCGGTATGTAATTTGGAAGTAAAAAACTCCACCGTACTTGACGGCCCGATAGTGTTTTATTGGTTTTCAGGTATTGTAGATTACGGTGATCCGTATAAATTGTGATGGGGTGTATTGATCCTTCAAGTAAATGCCTCCAATTTTCCAGGGAGCATTTTATGGCGAGGAGTTCCTTTTCGCCTATGGGGTAATTGAATTCGGCGGTATTTAGCATCCGGGAGTAGAACCCGATAGGATGTAACAGAGTTGAAAAAGAGCTTCGCTGGGACAGAACAGCTCCTATGGCTGCCTGGGATGCGTCTACTTCCAGCACGTAGTGATGGTTCGGATTTGGGAGAGTCAGTATCGGTGCCGTAGTGAACCTGTTCTTTAATAACTCAAACGCTGATTGGGCGTCCTTGGACCAAACAAACTTCGTGTTGACACTAGTTAAGCGGGTTAGTGGTTTAGTGGTAGCGGAGAAATCTTTAATAAATTTCCTATAGAAGTTTGAGAACCCCAGGAACCGTTGAAGAGCTTTCCTGGAATCCGGGATCGGACAATTTTGGATGCAAGTGATTTTTGAGTGATCCATCTGGATACCCTTGGGTGAAATTATGTATCCGAGGAAGGGAAGAGAAGTAGTCTTGAACACACATTTTTCCTGTTTGACGTATAAGCGATGAACACTTAACCGTGCAAGAACCCAACGGACATGTTTCCTGTGATCGTGTAAGTTATCGGAATACACTAGTATATCATCAAGATAGATGATTACACATACGTCCAGTAGATCCCTAAAGATGTCGTTAATAAAATTTTGGAATGTGGCAGGGGCATGGCACAACCCGAAGGGCATCACTGTATACTCGAAGAGTCCATACCGAGTGCGGAAAGCTGTCTTCCATTCATCACCTTTTCTGATCCTAATTAAGTTGTATGCGCCTCTCAAATCCAGCTTGGTGTAGATAGTTGCTGTTTGTAATCTTTCTATGAGTTCGGATATTAGCGGCAAGGGGTACCGATTTTTGATTGTTACTTTGTTCAAGGCTCTGTAATCTATGATGGGCCTTAGGCTTGAGTCTTTGTTTCTCACGAAGAACATCCCTGCTGCTGCCGGGGAGGTTGAAGGCTGAATAAAACCTTTTCGTAAATTCTCTTCTAGGTACTGTTTGAGGTGAACAAGTTCTGGTTGTGCCAATGGATAAATTCTACCCGTGGGTATCTCACTACCCGGCAGCAAGTCTATGGGGCAATCGTAAGATCTATGGGGCGGAAGAGATTCCGCCTTCTTTGCGCTGAATACCTCAGCAAAGTCTGCGTATTGGCTGGGAACCTGGTTCACTCCCACGTGCATGAGAGATTTGAGAGGAAAGCAGGTCTCCATACAATAAGGTGACGTAAACTGAACTCTCCCCTGTTTCCATAGGAGGGTTGGCTGGTGTATTTGCAACCATGGCAACCCAAGAATCACGGAAACAATGGAGAGTGTATGATATCAAGGGATAAGAATTCTGTGTGGTTATTTTCACATGTCACCATGAGGGGTTGAGTCTGACTGTGGATAGGACTAGAAGTGGTACCGTCAATGAAACTCACGGATATCGGAACGTTTTTTCTCAAGGTGAGAGACGTTTATATGTAACCACCAGTACTATTTTTTGTACTGCCTAAGGTACAAAACGTGCCGCTCTTACCTTCGCACTTCTTACGTATCGCGGGGCATCCGTCAATGGTATGGTCAGCAGACGCACAGTATAAACAGAGGTTGAGGTTACGTCTCCTGGCTTTCTCTCTCTCGGTCAGAGGTCCTCGGATCGCCCCAATCTCCATCATCTCTACAGCAGGACCCTGGCTGGACGGTCTTGGGTTGGGTGTGAAGCCTGAGACTCTCTCGGCTCTGCGTTCCCTCAGCCGTCTGTCAATGGTGGTGGCCTTCTGCATCAAGGCATTAAGTGTAAGTGGTAATTCTCCTCGGGCTAATTCGTCCTTCAGGGCCTCGGAAAGACCTAGGCGGAACTGATTCCTAAGAGTGAGATCATTCCATTCAGTCTCCCGGGCCCAGCGAGTGTATTCCGCAATAAAGTCCTCTACAGGTCGTCTCCCTTGTTTAAGGCTGCGTATAGCAGTCTCAGCGGTCAACTGTTTACTATGGTCCTCGTAGAGAAGGGCCATTTTTTCAAGGAACAGAGGGAAGGAATCCAGGACTGGGTCTTCTTTTTCTAAATAAGTATTGGCCCATGCTCTGGGCTCCCCCCTGAGGTAAGAGATCATGGTAAGTACTTTTGTTCTGTCAGTTGGGTAAGTCTGGGGCTGCAGCTCAAACATTAGTTTGCACGCGTTCAGGAAATCCCTGAACTGCCTTCGGTCACCCGAGAATAACTCAGGTGGGCTGACCTTGGGTTCTGGTCCATCACGGGGGTGTCCCGGCCCCTGAGTGACAAGTTGCCGTAGTGCCTGGTTTTCTAGCTGGAGATGTTGTACAGTCACATTGAGGGTCTCCACCCTCTTAGTGAGGGTGACGAGGTGACCTGCAACCTCCGCTGGATCCATGTGGGTTTCACTAATATGTAACGCACCTAGTTGATCAGTTAGGATCTCAACTGCGGAAGCAATGGACATCCACTATTATCCCACTGCCCTTGTTTTTGGCTGTGGGATTCGCTGTTACTCAGTATGTACCCCAGGCGTCTCTCTCAGTTTTGGGCGGAGAGTTTGGGGTAACAAAATCATTTACCGCTATCCATCTAATTAGTTACTGCTGGAAAGGAAGGTCCCCCAGTATACAGGAGTCACAAGTTAGTATAAGCTTGTGCACAATTCAGAGTTAGTATCTAGTATGCGCTAGGTTCAGAGTTAGAATATAGCATGCCCTCAGTTTAGTATATAGTATGCAGTAGGTTCAGAGTTAGTATAGCATGTCCTCAGTTTAGTATATAATATGCAGCAGGTTCCGAGTTAGTATAGCATGTCCTCAGTTTAGTATATAATATGCAGCAGGTTCAGAGTTAGTATAGCATGTCCTGAGTTTAGTATATAATATGCAGCAGGTTCAGAGTTAGTATAGCATGTCCTGAGTTTAGTATATAATATGCAGTAGGTTCAGAGTTTGTATAGCATGTCCTGAGTTCAGAGTTGGTTTGGGAATATCGCCTCACACCAGCAGGAACCACCCCACTCTGAGTTCCAGGACCATAATCAGAGCAGGTAACAGGCATATACTTGCGGTTAGTTGGTCCTGGCTAGGAAGCCAGCAGTGGGGAAGCCAGTGGCAAGAAGGTAGGCAGTCCTTCACAATGTTGTTAGGGATCCAGGTCTGGATATGTGGACAGAGTCCTCAGATGCAATGGAGCTAGCAGGGTGCGCACTCCATTAGTGGAACACCCTGCTTAGCACCTGTCTTCTATTTAAGGCCTGGAGGTAAGTGGGCGGAGTCACAGGACGGCCCAGCGGCCACTGCGTTCCACGCTGGAGCGCAAGCCAGCGTAACAACACAGGCGGTCGCTGCGTTCCACGCTGGAACGCAAGCCAGCGTATCATCGCAGACGGCCGGTGGGTTCCACGCTGGAGCGCAAGCCAGCGTATCGTCACAGGGAGCCGCTGCGATCCAGGCTGTACTGTTACACCCAGGAATCTACAGGGTTCTCTCCCTTTGAATTGCTCTATGGGAGAAGGGTCCACGGGACTCTAGATCTCATTAGAGGACACTGGAAGGGAGAAACAGAACAGGAGGGGACCCCAATAGTGCCATACGTGCTGGAACTCCGGGACCGCATGGAGCAGCTGTCTCTGATGGTAAGAAAGTACCTCCAGGCGGCCCAGGGGAGACAGAAAAAATAGTACGATCGGGGTGCCGGACAGTGCACTTTCCAGGTTGGGCAAAAGGTCTTAGTTCAATCTCAAACCTGTGAAAATAGACAAGCTTCAGGCATCTTGGCAGGGCACGTGTAAAGTAGTGGCCCAACTCTGTTATACTGCCTACGTTATTGCCAGCTGTGCAGATGAAAGGATCCAGCGATCCTTTTATGTGAACATGCTGAAGGAGTATCAGAAAAAGCAGGAAGAAATCGCTGCAGTATGTGCCCTTGCTGCAGACGACTCTGAGAGCTTACCCCTCTCTGACCTATTAGAAATGGAACCCCAGACTGATCTCACTAGCCTAGTGAAGTTAGGAGACTGGTTAAGCCACACAGAAACAGAACAGGCTAAACAGCTTCTGTGGGAAAAACAAGCTACCTTTTCCCAAGAACCAGGCTACACGACTGGCCATACATGAGGTAGAGACCCCCGGACAAGCACCCCTCAGACAGCCACCTTACCGTATCCCTGACGCAGTCATGGAAGGAATACAAGGAGATACAGTAGATGACTCGGTTAGGAGTCATTGAGCACTCTGACAGTAGTCCTCGTACCCAAGAAGGATGGAACCACCAGGTTTTGCGTGGACTACAGACGACTCAATGAAAAGACTATCACTGATGCCTACCCGATGCCCAGGGTAGACGAACTGCTGGATCGTATAGCCAGGGGACGTTATCTAACTACAATAGACTTGTGTAAAGGCTATTGGCAGATTCCCCTGGCCGAGGACGCTATCCCCAAGTCGACATTTGTTACCCCATTTGGCCTGTACCTGTTTAGGGTTATGCCATTCGGGATGAAAAATGCCCCGGCTACCTTCCAACGTATGGTGGAGAAGCTCCTTGATGACTTCAAGGATTTTGCATGTGCATACCTGGACGACATTGCGATCTACAGTGAGTCTTGGGAAGACCACCTGGTTCATGTAGGGGTAGTTCTGGACAAGATTCGGGCCGCACTCCTGACCTTGAAGCCAGATAAGTGCCACTTAGGTATGGCTGAAGTGCAGTATTTGGGTCACAGAGTGGGGTGCGGGAACCAGAGACCAGAACCGGCCAAGGTAGAGGCGGTAGCTAACTGGCCTACACCTAGCACTAAGACCCAGGTACTAGCCTTCTTAGGGACGGCACGGTATTACAGACGCTTTGTCCCTGACTACAGTACTATACCCAAGCCCTTGATTGACCTGATCAAAAATAATTTACCTAGGCAGGTCCTGTGGTCTCCAGCTTGTGAAGCCACGTTAAAGCCCTCAAGCAAGCCCTTGTCAATGCCCCTGTCTTGGCTGCCCCAGTACATAACAAACGTTTCCTTGTACACACAGACACTTCCATGTTTGGGCTGGGGGCTGTGCTGAGCCAAATTGGGGAGGATGGAGGATGCACCCTGTCGCATATCTCAACAGAAAGTTACTACCCAGGGAAGTAAGTTATGTGGCAGTGGAGAAGGAATGTTTGGCCATAGTTTGGGCACTTAAGAAGCTTACCCAATATATTTATGGACAAGAATTTTCGCTAGTCACCGACCACAACCCATTAGTCTGGCTTAACCGGGTCGCAGGAGACAATGGCAGGTTGCTGCTGTGGAGCTTAGCCCTGCAACCCCATAACTTCACCATCAGCTACCGACCCGGTAAGCAGAACGGCAATGTCGATGGGTTGTCCCGGCAAACAGACATCACTTCAGCCTCCTAGTTCCGGACATCCCCAAGTTGACCAGATAAGTATCACGCAGGGTCTGCCGGAGTGTCCCGCAAGGAGGGAGCCATGTGGCAGACCTCTCTGCCTTTGGATTACTATATAAAACCTGATTTGAATGTTTGTTCAGCGGTTGCTGGTTGTTCGCCCAGATCAGAGCTATCCAGGGATGTATAATTTATGGGGATATATGGTGTTTTCTGTGTTTGGGAAAAATGTCTGTTCTCTGTCTGAGAGTAATTAAACTAGTCCATTGTGTTTGTTAATGGTATCACAGGCAGAGGGAAAATGTGTGTTCTCTGTCCGTGAGTAATTAAGTTAGCCCATTGTGGTTAAGTGTATCACAGGCAGAGGGGTGGAGGGTTGTGTACATTTGCTGGGAGTGTCCCTTGCTGGAAGACCTGCATAAAAGGCTGACATGTAGCCCCATTAAAGAGTTCCTGTTTTACCCTCAACATAGAGCCTCGTCTCCTGTGTGTGGCGAAAAGGCTGCATCTACACTGGGGAATGCTATACGCTATATACTCCCCTGCCTATAATCTCTGAGCTCTTTTAAGAGCTTGCTCCTGCATCGCTCTCTGAAGGAAGAGAGGCTCACCCACTGGAACCTGGAAGCCTTGTCGTAGGTCCAGGGAGGGTAGAATACGGCGAGATCCCAACCAAGCTATGGCGGTTCGTGGGGTCGGCAGTGCTTACGGTGTCAAACAGAGTGCTTGGAGCCCTCGGAGCATCCATCAATGGAGGTACCCAGTCGGGGTGCCAGGAGATCCGTTACAGTCCTCTTTAAAGCCTACCTCTGTAGATGTTGAGTTTCCTGCTCCCAGACATCACTCTCCTCCTGAACCCCCCCCTGGTTTATGCTACTGTCTGCTCCTTTCTTGTTGCTAGGCCTGCTGGAGACTCTGGTTCATCCGTGTCGTGGATGAACAGGTCGTCTCCTAGCCCTGACATTATTACCAGGGATCTCTAGGGTTAGTAGGGCCTGAGGTTCCGGGTATGAGCCCTCGCACCATTAGGGTTTGCTCATACAATTAGGAGGTCAGGGCTAGGAGACAGATGAACCAGAGTCTCCAGCAGGCCTAGCAACATGAAATGAGCAGACAGTAGCATAAACCAGATAGGCAGGTAAGCACCCAGGGCAAACAACACACACTTGAACAACAGCACTTACCTGCCACACCAACTCGATGAAACAACAACTGCTACTGACTAGTGGTTCCCCCTCTGGGAAATCCTAGAGCCCACTTCCGCAGGCAGGTGATCAACGTGGTTCCCCCTCCGAGGAACCCAGGATCCCCCTCACCGGAGGCACAACACACAGGAATATGCCTTGCATACATGCTGGACGAACAACACCAAAAGACCAGACATGAAACTACAAGACATATACCACACCCTGAACATAAACCCACATCAAACATCAACACACGTAAGGTAGGGAACATGGAGGATACATAAGGGATGACAATCTATGTCCAACAAGGTGGCCCTCAAACTGGACAGATGGTAAGGTCCAGGATGGCAGCATAACTCCAGCTCCACAAGAATCTGAAATCCTAATAACCTCCGGCTCCAAGCCCAAGTACTATAAGAGCCCACACCCAGCATCACCTTGCTTACACTTAATGGGAAGGGACAACAACCTTAAAGGGGAAGTACATGCTAAAAACTACATGTGGCCACCGGCAACAAGCATTCACAGCTAAAGTGTCACGGTCCACTACCACCAGACCATGACACAGCCGTGACAACCTCTGTGTATAGATAAGACAGGATCCACCATTCACATTAGGTGATTGCCAAAGCTTATCTATTCTGTCCTTGTACAATGACCTCTGCACAGGTCACAGAGGATGCCTAGAAGACTCTCCCACAGAAGTCAACGAGGTTTCAGACCATTGTGTCTATAGACCATGGGGCTGCAGTAAAGTAATTTTCTTAATGCCTTCTAAATGCTCAGGCAAGATGGCCGCCTGCATAATCATGTTCAGGAAACAGAATAAATAAATCTAAAATCAGAATATAAAAACAAATGAGCAAAAAAGGAGACATGCTAATATCTGGTTTTAACAGGCAAATTTTTGGTGACACATTTGCTGTTAACCTCAAAATGGTGGTGAGCATGTATGATGGAGAAAAAAAGGGGGAATGCAGCAGCACCCTGCAAACCAGATAAAGTACAATAATGCCATAGTCACAAAAAATATTATAGTGCTAATGCTACACTTATTTATAAAGTGAGATGCTTGGCAAATGCATTTTGTACAAAATCATCTGAGCCCATCTGCCGGACGTCAAGGTCCTAACACTAAATTTTATCTGTTATGCGCCATAATGGCTGCCATAAAGTTCAGGAAGTGTTGGGTCCACTCTTCCTTTTACCATTTTTGGTGCCAAAATGGCCCCCATTACTTACAAGGGATGCAGGTACCAACATGCATGCTGAGCCCACTCAACTGAACTTCATGGTGGCCATTATGGCGCATAACAGGTAAAATTTAGTGTTAGGACCCGTCTTACAGAGATCGCCTTGACGTTCGGCAGACGGGCTCAGATGATTTTGTACAAAATGCATTTGCCAAGCATCTCACTTTATAAATAAGTGTAGCATTAGCACTATAATATTTTTTGTGACTATGGCATCATTGTACTTTATCTGGTTTGCAGGGTGCTGCTGCATTACCCCTGTTTTCAGCCTTGGCGGCGTGCACCTGAGCATTGGGAGGTGCTGACTAACCCCCTTTTCTTTGCAGAGCATGTATGATGGTCATGTTCTGGTGGTGTCTGAACCTTTGTGAACCTTTTTCTTTACTTGAACTTGAATCAACTGGAAAAAAAAGTAAATTTAATGGAAATTCATTCCTGGCTGCTCAGGTAGACAAACTCGAATCCTTTAATTAATTTGAAAAGCTGTATTACCTAGGATGGGACCAGCAAATGTTCTCAGATGTGTGCCATTTAAGTGTTTATTGCATACTACACTTAATAACTCTTCGGTAACTTCTTTCTTTCAATAATAACACAATATATTGTCAAGTGTGAACATCTTGTCCTTTCACCTTGTGAAAGGAATGGTGGGGGTAGAGTCTTTGTATGGAGCAACACATAGACGGGAGAAGGCACATCAGGACAGCAAACTAAAGCAGATAAGTAAACAAAGATCCACATGTAGAAGGAAATTAGACCAAATGCCTGGTGCCGATGAGGAAGATTGGAAAAAACATCTCTTTGTAGAAAACGCTCGGATTTGCAGGCAGCCTAAGAACGCAGACAGATGCAAAGAAAGAAACAGCAGTACTAACATATTGTTCTATACATTATCTCATTTTCCAGACTCCCTACAGAACCAAGAACATCAGGATGGTGCAGACAGATGGCTTTAGTCCCTGTTGGATCCATGAAAGACGTTTTTGCCCTACACTAATAGGTCCGTCTCCGATAACTCTCGAAGCCCCAACTCGAAAGCCCCTAAGACAGTCCAAGAAATCAAGCTAGTCCTAATAGGGTCCAGTTTGAACAGAAGACCCTCTGTCTTCTGACTCATTTCCTCGAGAGACGATATCTCGAAATCAAGCCTTGGTATGATAAAATGACCACATACTGCTACAATCTGTTAGACGCAGATATTCACAATCTATTGGGATTATTTTATTAATGGCTTCTTAATCTAATCATTATATTGTCAGGGAAGAATTATGGTCTTGAAGAGGGAGTCCATTATTAGATAAGATGGGAATAAATTGAGATACAGTAATAACGTCAGGTACTGTTATCATTTTTGGCATAATGTATTCCCCGCCTATTTAGCAGCTGCTGCACACCTCAACAGGAATAATGTGGTTGTAGATGAAGTAAGAAGCTTGTTCAAGCAGTTCCTTTCGACAGATAATAATGATTATTTTCGAGAAAATTTTAAAGAAAACCTGATTATCTGTAAACAGAAGTTTAATGATTTAAATGGATTGGGTGTAGGGGAAAATCGATACATGTACTGTACAAATAACTTTTTTAGAATACTCAATATCCTCTGTTATATTGTTTTCTTTCCCAGCCACTCACTGGCACATCAAATAATAACATAAAATATATAAAAATGATGCATCCAAATTATCTAAGTATAAAATATGTAATATTCCAAAGCAATATAATCTAAAATATAAAAAAAAACTAAACCATATCATTAACCCCTTTCTGAGATATGACGTAATAGTACGTCATGGCGGCAGGTGTGTTTCCGCATTTTTACGTACTATTACGTCATGGTGATCAGGCGGGCACCGGAGTGGTGTGCTCCCGATCACTGCAGGGGCCCGGAAGTCCCTGGTAGCCAGGCCCTTGCTGTATCCGCCGGCATCACTGTACAAGCCGATGCCATCGGATTAACTCCTTCTATGCCGCGATCAGCGCTGACCGCGGCATAGAAGGGATTTGCGGCGGGTGAGGGAGCCCATCGGTTCCCCGCTCTGCTGTGGCGGGGAGCCGATGGGTAAGAAGGCAGCCCAATTCCGTGCAGAGGCTGCCAAATGCCTTGCACGGCATGGGGACCTGCCTTCTACGGGTGCCGAGGAGATCCAGGCAACCTGTTAGTGTATTACTCAGTGTAATACACGAACAGGCAATGCATTACAATACAGATGTATTGTAATGCATTGCAGAGGGGATCAGACCCCCAAAAGTAAAGTCCCAGAGTGGGACAGAAATAAAGTTTAAAAAAAAAAGTCAAAAAAAGAGTTTTTAATTTTAAAAAAAATGACGTTTCAAGTAACAAAAGAAAAAAATGACCCTTTCCCCTGATTTTATATAAAAAAAATTGAAAAAAAAGAAAACACACACATATTAGGTATCGCCTCTATAAATATATCACATGATCCACCCTGTCCGATAAACACCGTAAAAAATAAAAAATAAAAACTGTTTAAAAAAAGGCATTTTTGTCACCATACATCACAAAAAGTGCAACACCAAGTGAGCAAAAAGGAGTATGCCCCCCAAAATGGTACCAATAAAACCGTCATCTCATCCCGCAAAAAAGCTCTCAGACTATGGAGACACTAAAACATCATTTTTTTGGTTTAAAAAATGCTATTATTGTGTAAAACTTAAATAAATAAGAAAAAGTATGCATATTAGGTATTGCCACGTCCGTAATGACCTGCTCTAAAAAAATATCATGTGACCTAACCACTCAGGTAAACACTGTAAAAATTAATAAATAAAAACGGTGCCAAAACAACCAATTTTTTGGGTCACCTTGCCTCATAAAGTGTAATAATGAATGATCAAAAAATCATATGTACCCAAATGTGGTACCAATAAAAACGTCAACTCTTCCTGCAAAAAATGAGTCCCTGCACAGGACGATTGACAGAAAAATAATAAAAATATGGCGTTCAGAAAATGGAGACACAAAAACTACTTATTTTCCAAAAATGCTTTATTATGTAAAACTGAAACAAATAAAGTAGACATATTTGATATCACAGCGTCCATAACAACCTGCTCTGTAAAAATAGCACATGATCTAACCTGTCAGATGAATGTTGTAAAAAATAAAAAATAAAAACAGTGCCAAAACAGCAATTTTTTTGTTAAAAAAAACTTAGTATAGAACGATTAAAAATAATATGTACCCCAAAATAGTACCAATAAAAATTTCACCTTATACCCTAGTTTCCAAAATGGGGTCACTTTTGGGAGTTTTTACTGTAAGGGTGCATCAGGGGGGCTTCAAATGGGACATGGTGTCTAAAAACCAGTCCAGCAAAATATGCCTTCCAAAAACCATGCGGCAGTCCTTTTCTTCTGCGCCCTGCCGTGCGCCCTTACATCAGTTTACGATCACATGTGGGGTGTTTCTGTAAACCTCAGAATCATTAAAATAAATGTTAAGTTTTGTTTGGCTGTTAACCCTTGATGTGTTAAAAAAAAATGGATTAAATTGGAAAATCTGCCAAAAAAGTGAAATTTAGAAATTTCATCTCCGTTTTCTTTTAATTCTTGTGGAATTAAAGGGTTAACAAAGTTAGTAAAATCAGTTTTGAGTAACTTGAGGGGTGTAGTTTCTACAATGGGGTCATTTATGTGGGGTTTCTATTATGTAAGTCCCACAAAGTGACTTCAGACCTGAACTGGTCCTTAAAAAGTGGGTTTTGGAAATTTTCTTAAAATTTTTGGGGAATTGCTTCTAAAATTCTAAGATTTCTAACGTCCCCCAAAAATAAAGTGACATTTACAAAATGAGAAAAAACATAAAGTAGACATATGGGGAATGTTAAGTAATAATTACTTTATCACTTTCTGTTTTAAAATAAGAGAAATAGAAATTTAGAAAATTGGGAATTTTTCAAATTTTTGGTCAATCTTGGATCTTTTTCATTAATAAAGGTGAAATAAATTGACTCAAATGTATGACTGTCATGAAGTACAATGTGTCACGAGAAAACAATCTCAGAATGGCTTGGATAAATAAAAGCGTTCCAAAGTTATTACCACATAAAGTGACATATGTCAGATTTGCAAAAAATGGCCTGGGCAGAAGAGCGAAAACTGGCCATATACTATACAATATAAGATATACATAAAATGTCATGTAAATTATAAAAAATGAATTTTATGCAAGACATAAAGCAAAATACATGTACTGTATCATGTAAAATATATAAAGCATATAAAAATATACAATGATATACTGTATAAAATATACATAAAAATTCATATAAACTATTAATTATCCATATGTAAGACATAAAAAATAAATATCATATAAAATACAAAAAAACTCTGATACTCTGTCAGGAGTTGTTTATGTTCTATGTGTCTTTGTGGTCACCAAGTGGTTGTAATGTGAATTGCAGCCTTCCAAGGATTTTGCTAGCAGGTTGAGATTATGTATTGTATTTGTATTGTAAGAAAGTGAAGCTCTAGAAAGGTGAGAGTGGACACATCTGTAGGTTTCTAGATTTTGTGTCAAAGTAGTAGAACACTTTTTTGGAACTTTGAGGACCACAGCCGGTTATTTCCATCTTGTGCAATAAGCATGACAAATTACTTAAAATTGTATCCATTCAGTGCTGTGCTTTGTACTCGCAGAGTCATTAGCGTATGTCCAATTACTCCATATCAACCAACCGCCTCAATATTGACAAGCGCTGGAGGAGACATCATATACAGGGGATATAAAAAGTCTACACACCCCTGTTAAAATGTCAGGTTTCTGTGATGTCAAAAAATGAGACAAAGAAACATCATTTCAGAACTTTTTCCACCTTTAGTGTGACCTATAAACTGTACCACTCAATTGAAAAACAAGTTGAAATCTTTTAGTTAGAGGGAAGAAAAAATATAAAAATAAAATAATGTGGTTGCATAAGTGTGCACACCCTTAAACTAATACTTTGTTGAAGCACCTTTTGATTTTATTACAGTACTCAGTCTTTTTGGGTAGGAGTCTATCAGCATGGCACATTTTGACTTGGCAAGATTTGCCCACTCTTCTTTGCAAAAACACTCCAAATCTGTCAGATTGCGAGGGCATCTCCTGTGCACAGCCCTCTTCAGATCACCCCACAGATTTTCATTTTGTGCAGTGCTGTTTTTGGGCCAAACATATCTTTTGGAATTATGGCCAAAAAGTTCAACCTTGGTTTCATCAGATCATAACACCTTTTCCTACATGCTTTTGGGAGACTTCAGATGTATTTTTGCAAAATGTAGCCTGGCTTGGATGTTTTTCTTCGTAAGAAAAGGCTTTCGTCTTGCCACTCTACCCCATAGCCCAGACGTATGAAGAATATGGAAGATTGTTGTCACATGTACAACACAGCCAGTACTTGCCAGATATTCCTGCAGCTCCTTTAATGTTGCTGTAGGCCTCTTGGTAGCCTCCCAGACCAGTTTTCTTCTCTTCTTTTCATAAATTTTGGAGAGACGTCCAGTTCTTGGTAATGTCACTGTTGTGCCATATTTTCTCCACTTGATAATGACTGTCTTCACTGTGTTCAATGGTATATCTAATGCCTTGGAAATTCTTTTGTACCCTTCTCCTGACTGACACCTTTTAACAATGAGATCCCTCTGATGCTTTGGAAGCTCTCTGTGGACCATGGCTTTTGCTGTAAGAAAATTTCAGGAAAGACCAACTAGAGCAGCTGAACTTTATTTGGGGTTAATCAGAGGCACTTTACATGATGGCCGGTGTATGCTGACTCCTATTTAACAGGATTTTGAATGTGATTGCTTAATTCTGAAAACAGCTACATCCCCGGTTATAAGAGGGTGTGCACACTAGTGATGAGCGGGAGGTGCCATATTCGATTTCGCGATATTTCACGAATATTCGAATAAATATTCTTATTATTTTCGTCGAAATCGAATATTCGTAATTATTTAATTTTCGCGAATAATATGCGATTAAAATAATCGTACGATTTTATTTTATTTTTTCCTGTATAAGGCAATGTTCCTATGACTATGGCTAGGCTAATATGTGTATTTTACGAAATTTCTTAATATTGCTCTAACTTCGTATTTTAGAATATTCGTAATATTGCTCTAACTCCGTCTTTTAGAATATTACGAATATTCTAAAAGACAAAGTTAGAGCAATATTAAGAAATTTCGTAAAATACACATATTAGCCTAGCCATAGTCATAGGAAAAAAATAAAAATCATAAGATTAAAATAATCGTACGATTTTTTTTTTCGAAAAAAATACGAATATTCGATTTCGCGAATATTTGGAACTATATTCTAAATATTCGCGAAATCTCGAAATTGTGATATTCGAGAAAAAAATTCGAAATTCGAATATTCGCGCTCAACACTAGTGCACACTTATGCAACCACATTATTTTATTTTTATATTTTTTCTTCCCGCTACCTAAAAAATTTCAGTTTGTTTTACAATTGAGATGTACAGTTTATAGGTCACATTAAAGGTGGAAAAAGTTCTGAAATGGTTTATCTTTGTCTCATTGTTTTACATCACAGAAACCTGACATTTTAACAAGGGTGTGTAGACTTTTTATATCCACTGTATACTGCTCGCTGTTACCGTTTTTTATTGAAACTTCAAAATAAATGTCATGTAGAAAACGACGCCTAAAAAAGTAATGGAACTTCTCATTATTTCCAGGCATGTTTACCTTGACATCAGCAAGTGACAGGGAAGTGCTTATTCTTTTTCCGCATAGATAGAGCTGTCATATACCGAATTTTCCACTCATTCTGCTTATCTCGAATTTTTTGGAACCTTTCTCCAGCAGTGACAAATTCATGGTGCAAATGACATATTTATACCACACACGTGATTATTGGATAATTAAAACAATCAAGTTCAAAAATATAAAAAGTGCATGATTATAATCTTAAAAATACATATAAAACAGTGTATAATATAATACATATATTGTGTATACATTCATATATGAAATATCCAAAATGTGCATATAATTAAATGTACAAAATCACCAAATTCATAAGTGATCCATAATTCATTAATTACAAACAAATGTGAATATCCCCTGGTTTGTGGGGGGAGGAGGAGAAACTATACCTGTCAGCATAGAAGCACCATGAGGCACAGCGTCTCAATAGTATAAACGTGCATGTCAGAAGGACCTGTGATGATCATGTGGGAGGTGCAGTCACGTGACAGAACGTCACATGATGCATCCTGGTCACATGGCCGCCTCCATCACACTATGCTGCCTTGCCTAAAACACATGATAATAGTCACGGGATCAGACAAATGTATTGTATCGTATTCAGCTATAATAGCCGTAGTAAGAATAAGTATTACTTGAAAATGAACCGCTTTTTTTTGTTGACAACTCGGTTACAAAAAAAAAAATTTATATAAAAAATATAAAAAATAAGTATACTAATAAACGACTGAGTGCCCGCTTCCCTCCGGGATAGTCCCCTCAGTGCATAAAATGAACAACAATCCACAAACATCAGCAGAATTCATGGATGGCTGGACATTTCAGCATCAGTAAGAGTAACCAGTCCCCAGAGGAAGTTTGGCCCCAATATCAAACATTAAATAATATAATAAATAATATTAGGGCCACACGTTTAGGTGTCTTTGATGTAACATTCCAAAAATGGAACATAATAATATATTACAGTGGCTCAGTGGTTAGCGCTGGGGTCCTAGGTTAGAATCCGACCAAGGGCAACATCTGCATGGAGTTTGTATGTTCTCCCCGTGTTTGGGTGGGTTTCCTCCGGGTATTCCGGTTTCCTCCCACACTCCAAAGACAGACTTATTGGGACCTTAGATTGTGAGCCCCATTGGGGACAGTTGGATGCTAATGTCTGTAAAGCGCTGCGGACTACCATATAATGAGAGGGTGCCATCCAAGACTATCCTCATATAGTAAAAGGTAAGACATAGAAAAAACTCAGCGAGGACCCTCATGCAACTGTGGTACATAAAGGTAAGTGATATTCAGGTAAGGCACCTCACCGTATCTACGGCAAGAGAATCCTTCCCAGGCAAATATCCATCAAGTGCATTACTCTCATATAGTGTTGATTGAGCACCAAAGTGTATAATGGAAGTCAATAGGAGAACCTGAGCATTAAACCAAGCGCCCCCTGCTCTGAAGAGAGGAGGGTGTCTGGTTCATAGTAAAAGGTCAGAAATTGATGGAAACACCACCGAAATGGTTCAGGAACAGCATGGGGAGGATGTCCGGATGCATCTTGGACTCCCAGGTCGCTGCTGGGAACCATGTTATCTGAGTAGTACATCACTATTACAGACTGACAATAATACGCACAAAACCGGAAAAAAAAAAAAATATTTGAAGAAAAAATTGTTAAGAAACATTCTTTCCTGTATATATTTACCTATATAAAGTGCAAGTGCTGCCAAAAATTACAAGGACGAGGTACTCCGGTACAACTTGTATATCACATAATGGAGGGCCTCATTCACATTGTGGTACAATAGTTCAGGTGGTGGAACTCCTACACTCATAAAGCCTATGCACTAAGGGAAAGGGCTGCCAAAAATTACAAGGAAAGCGGCACTCCAATACACCCTTTATTACACCTTAAGGAGGGCATCATACACAGCCTTGAAAAATTATGATTGATGGCCTGCTGGTGATCCTCAAAAACATTTGGAGCAAGGGCCTGCTGATCTGACCATCTAAAACATTAGGGGCGAGGGCCTGTTGCCGCTTTGTTGACTCTAGATAACTTCTAGGCAATCGCACATCCCCGTGATGGCGACGATCCATTTGGATGTCTGCCCTATCAACATAGGACCAATTTTTCAACAAGGGCCTTCTGGTATAGCACAGTTTTGCTTGTCCTCTCCACTAGAGGAATGAGAGATGAGAAGTTCTCTTTGTAGCGGGGGTCGGGAAGGGTGAACAACCAGTAATCCGTGTTGTCTAAAATGTGTATAACGCGCGGGTCGTGGGAAAGGCAGCCTAACATGAAGTCAGGCATGTGTGCCAGAGTACCAACAGGCAACACTTTGCTGTCATCATCAGAAGGTGAGCTGACCCTGTAAAAGATTGTAGGTGAGGGCCTGCAGGTGAGCTGAGCCTGTAAAACATTATATGCGAGGGCCTGCAGGTGAGCTGACCCTGTAAAACATTATATGCGAGGGCCTGCAGGTGAGCTGACCCTGTAAAACATTATATGCGAGGGCCTGCTGGTGAGCTGTCCCTGTCAAACATTATATGCGAGGGCCTGCAGGTGAGCTGACCGTGTAAAACATTATATGCAAAGGCCTGCAGGTGAGCTGACCCTGTAAAACATTATATGCGAGGGCCTGCAGGTGAGCTGACCCTGTAAAACATTATATGTGAGGGCCTGCAGGTGAGCTGACCCTTTAAAAATTATATGCGAGGGCATTATATGTGACAAATAAGCATGTTGATATGATGGAAGATGAGGATGAGAAAAGGAAGATATAACCATATACCCTTTTTTGTGGCGGAAGGGGTGCATGGGAATATAGTGTATTCAGTATATTAAACAACCCATTTAAAGTGCCTTTGTTCATCCGCTTTCCTCTGGTGGAGTCGAGAAGTCTGGGGCAATCCAGGCCTTCTTCATTTTTATAAGAGACAACCTGTCAGCATTTTCAATTGACAGGCGGATATGCTTATCTGTTATAATGCCCCCAGCAGCACTAAATACACGCTCAGACAAAATGCTGGCGGCAGGGCAGGCCAGCACCTCCAAGGCGTAGAGCGCCAGTTCGTGTCACGTGTCCAGCTTGGACACCCAGTAGTTGTAAGGCACTGAGGGATCACTGAGGACGCTGACACGGTCTGCTACGTATTCCTTCACCATCTTCCAAAACTTTTCCCTCCTTGTGACAATAGGCCGCGCATCAGGGTGAGGGTGCTGGCGGGGTGTCATGAAACTGTCCCAGGCCTTGGAGAGTGTTGCCCTGCCTCTGTTGGAACTGCTGTGTGTTCCCTTTGTCTCCCCTCCTCAGGTTGCCCAAGGAAGTACAGACTCTGCCGCCAGCGTTGTCAGATGGAAATTTTTGGAGCAATTTTTTAACAAGGACCTTCTGGTATTGCACCGTTTTGCTTGTCCTCTCCACCTGAGGAATGAGAGATGAGATGTTCTCTTTGTCTAGAAGGGTGAACAACCAGTAATCCGTGTTGTCTTAAATGCGTATAACGTGTGGGTCGCGGGAAAGGCAGCCTAACATAAAGTCAGCCATGTGTGCCAGAGTACCAACAGGCAAGACTTCACTGTCATCATCAGGAGGATCACTCTCAATCTCCTCATCCTCCTCTTCTGCCCACCCACGCTGAACAGATGGAATTAAACTTCCATGGGTACTACCCTCTGTAGCGGAGGCAACCGTCTCCTGCTCCTCCTACTCTTCATTGTCCAATTCGCGCTGAGAAGACAGATGGAGGGTGGCCTGGCTATCACCCTGTGTAATGTCTTCTTCCCACATTTCCACCTCTTCCACATGCAAAACATCATCCTTAATTGTGAGCAGCGAGCGTTTGAGTAGATACAGAAGTGGGATGGTGAAGCTAATAATAGCGTTATCGCCACTCACCGTCTGCGTTGATTCCTCAAAGTTTCTTAAAACGTCACAGAGGGCAGACATCCATGCCCACTCCTCCCTTCTGATTAGCGGAAGCTGACTGGAAAGGCGATGACCATGTTACAGCTGGTATTTCACTACTGCCCTCTGCTGCTCACAAAGCCTGGCCAACATGTGGAACGTGGAGTTCCAGCGCGTGCTCACGTCGCACAACAGCCGGTGAGCTGGCAAGTTAAAGAGCTGCTGCAGCGTTGACAGACCGGCTGAAGCTTTCGATGACTTGTGGAAATGTGCACACACACGGCGCACCTTCACCAGTAGCTCAGGCAAATTGGGGTAGTTTATGAAAAACCGCTGAACCACTAGGTTTAAGAAGTGGGATGTACTATGGTCTTTACCCTTGAGGAAGCCGGACTGCGCCGGCGATACGCGTTGGGTGTCACTCATCTATTCAGGTCCACTGCACCAGCTGCTTATACAGGTTTATGCTCTTGCTATTCAACCTCATTGTGGTCTGCTTTTATTTTTTACTGGCCTTACTTTATCTGACATTATCTTTATGTTACTTATAGGTGCATATTTTGTTTAGCTGGGTTATATTGCATGTCCTTATCCAGCGGACGTTCAGTGGATTCTGTATGTGTCGGTGACACCATATTTTTACACCGACACGCTGTTCATATTGTATACAATTTTTAATGTGTGTGTTTGTTGGTGTGTCTAATAAACTTTATATATATATTTTAACACATGGCTATTGTTAGATGTGTATGTATAGGGTGGTTCTTGTGACTCTCCCTTGGGTCAGGCTTGTTTTCTATGGCATGGTATGTGTCTGAGCTTGCCGAGCTCCAAAGCCGCCACCAAGTTAAGGCCATTATCACACACAACCATGCCTGGTTGTAGGTTGAGTGGCGAGAGCCACAGCTCAGTCTGGTCTCTTATCCCCTGCAACAGCTCTGCGGCGGTGTTTTGTTTGTCACCTAAGCATATCAGCTTCAGCATGGCCTGTTGACGCTTCCCCACTGCAGTGCTACACTGCTTCCAGCTACCGGCTGATGGCTGACTGGTGCTGCACCCGGATAATTCGGAGGTGGAAGTGGAAGAGGAGGCGGAGGAGGAGAAGTGGGGGTTGGAGCCACTAACATAGGTGCTGGCGGAGACCCTGATGGAATTAGGGCCCGCAATCCTCTGCGTCGGTAGCACCTGTGCCATCCCAGGGTACGACTCGCTCCCGGCCTCCACAATGTCTACCCCATGTTAGCCTTTAGGGAAATGTAGCATCCCTGGCCAAATGCACTTGTCCATATGTCCGTGGTTAAGTGGACCTTCCCAGTAACTGCGTTGGTCAGGGCATGTGTGACGTTTCGGACACATGTTGGTGTAAGGAGGGCAGGGCACACCTTAAAAAATAGTGGCGGCTGGGGACAGAGTACCGTGGGATGGCCTCAGCCATCAGGCTGCGGAAGGCCTCAGTTTCCACAAGCCTAAATGGCAACATTTCCAGGGCCAGTAATTTTGAAAGGTGCGCGTTTAGAGCTATGGCCTATGGGTGGGCATTTGCGCTTGCGTTCAAATGCCTGGGGTAATTACATTTGGACGCTGCGCTGGGACAGGGAAGTGGATGTAGTCGTTGTTGGTGCTTGCGAAGCTCCAGGTGCAGAGCAGGAGGCATCCTTGTCTGTCCCTTCGACAGGCGATTGGCCAGCACGTACCATAGGGGAAGAGGAGGCAGTGGTGTGACCTGCAGACACAGATTGTGGACCCAGGCATTCGTCCCACTTATTACGGTGCTTGCATGCCATGTGGCAGATCATGCTGGTGGTGGTGAGGTTGCTAGTGTTCACGCCCCGGCTCATTTTGGTGTGGCACAGGTTGCAAAATACTATTCTTTTGTTGTCCGCACTTTCCTCAAAAAAGCGCCATACTGCGCAATGAGCTCTTTGGAATTTCCAAGTGTGGGATCATTTGTTTTGCCAGACTCTCCATGGTGGGAGGAAGGAGGATCAGGGAGAAGATTCTGTTGACCAGACTCTTGGCTAATGAGACTGGACTTGGTGGAAGACAGGGTGGTAGTTATCCGACTGGAAGCATTATCTGCTGCAATCCAACCGACCACCTGGTCGCACTGGTCTGACTTCAAGAGTGGTGTCCTGCACCGCCCTGCAAACTGGGACATGAAGCTAGGAATCATGGATGTCTGTTTTTCTTGTGCTCTGGCAGCAGGCACAGTTTCAACGCGCCCAGGGCCACGGCCTCTGCGTGCACCATCAGCCACTTCCCCGTGATGGCCACTTCCCCGTTCCTTAGTTCTCGCCTTGCACATATTAAATGTTATAAGCACGCTTGACACACAAGATGTGGCACGGATGTCACAATTCACAGCAAGCACAGTTTATGGAAAAAGTATGTCAAAGTATGGAAAAAAGAAAATAGATTTTACTTATATTTTTCCTATCTCTGGCCCTGACACACAGAAGGCATTGGACAGATGTCACAAGTCACGGCAGACACCCTCTATAGAAAAAGTATTGAAAATGATGGAAAAAATATACTAGTTTTTACTTATATTTTTTCTATCTCTGGCCCTGACACATAGAAGGTATTGGACAGATGTCACAAGTCACGGCAGACACACTCTATAGAAAAAGTATTGAAAATGCTGGAATTTTTTTTTTTTATGGCTATATTATATTGCTGCCAGCCTGTCACCACACACAATAGTCCTCAAAAGGACTTTTGTGTCTTTGAAATGTTTTTCAACTAAATAGATTGCGATCACACTCCCTATACTGCCTTTCCCTTCCTAAACGCAGCTATCCCTGACTACAAATGAGCCGAACATGCATCATCGGGTGCTATATAGCACCCGATGACGTGTTCCGGCCAGCCAATCACTGTAATGCCAGTAGAAAACATGTCTACTGGCATTACAATGAGGGCAGTACTTACCTGCACGTTTATTGGCTGCATAGCAGCCGTGAAACGTGCGGGGAGGACACTCGAGCATGGCGCTCGAGCACATGCGGTACTCGGCCGAGTACCGCCATGTGCCGAGCATAGTGATGCTCGAGCCAAACAGCAGTTCGGCCGAGCATGCTCGCTCATTACTACTCTCATGACATAGTGGTCCAACAGAAGTCCCTCCTCAAGTATTGAGTAAAACATGTGTATATTAACTACCCTTATTAAAGGCATCCCAATGTATAATGGCCTATAACAAGGAAAGAATAGTAATAAACAAATGAAAAAATAACTGAATAAAATGAACAAAAAGTAAGCAAAAAAAAAAAAAAAAGGGGGGGGGGACAGATTCAATAGTTAAGATGATACAACATTCAAGTGTGTACTTTTTCATGCTGATGAGTAGACTTGTTCCTCCACACTCCATCAATTTACACAAAAAACAAAAGAAAAAAATATTAGTATTGTAGTTTCAGTATGCACCACATTCAAGAAGAGACAAAAATCAGAAACAACTCTGTCTATGGGGGAATTCATATAAGAATACCCGGTCTAAAATCTGGGTCCATTGGATATTTCATATATGAATGTATACACAATATATGTATTATATTATACACTGTTTTATATGTATTTTTAATATTATAATCATGCACTTTTTAGATTTTTGAACTTGATTGTTTTAATTATCCAATAATCACGTGTGTGGTATAAATATATGTCATTTGCACCATGAATTTGTCACTGCTTGAAAAAGGTTCCAAAGGGAGAACCGAAACGTTGCATCTGGTGAAATAAACGCGTATCTATTTTTGGGAAGTGCCGTGGAATTTCCTATTTTCATTTATGGCTTGACGGGAGGATCACCGCCACGGCCGCTGGCACCCCTTTTTTTCGACTTTGTTCTACTATTGTTTGCAGTGCTGCCCAGCCGCTTTGACTTTTAGATAGACAGAAGGGAGATTTCTGCTGCAGCATTCTCCCTGTCACAGCTCATGGGGTGTGTCCTTTCTGCTGTAACTCTCTTCCTATGACAGTTCAGGGGACATGTCATTTCTGCTGCATCTCTTTCCCTATCACACTCTGGGGGTGTGCCCATTCAGCTGTAGCCCTCATCCTATCATAACTCAAGGGTGTGTGTGTCCTTTCTGCTGCAGCCTTTTCCTTATCAAAGCTCAGGGGACATGTCCTTTCTCCCTGTAGCAGTCACCAGGAGATATAGCTGGTAGCAGTTAAAGGATGGAACTGAGCATGTGCGACCACCTTATTTTAGTGAGGTGGATGGAGAAATAATAATAAAATAAAAAAAACAGCAGGTGACGCAATACAGAGACATAATTACTAGCTGAATTCCATAATGGAACGTTAAAGGGGCATTACCATCCTAAAAAAAACTGTGGTACATTGCTATGATTGGTGGAGTCCCACTTCTGAAACCCCTACAATCCTAAGAATGAAGAGGTCACAGCACTAATGTAGGGTATAAAGCCCCTTTTATGACTGTGTCCCCAATCAAATGATGCGCTCTACCAAAAACATCCATAAAACAAAAAGCAATGGGATGTATTTTGTATTGAAGTGAAAACGTTAGGTTCAGTGCCCAAATGATAGCACAATAGCAGTCCAAATACTACCGCCATACAGTCACATGTCCATTAATTTTTCTACATTAGGTGTCTGAATGTTGTCTGAACATTAAATACTCAATTTTTTTTTTCTTTTTCTTAGTTTGGTGACTACGACTACACTTTGATGTTGCATTTGTTGAATGCTGCTTGAACATTTAACACTCCATTTTCTTAAAGTTTCGGGACTACGACTACGCAATGACATTGTCTTGTTTGCTGGAATGTTGCTTGAGCATTTATTACTCCAGTTTTTTAAAGTTGTATGACTACGACTACACAATAATATTGCCTTGCTTGCTTGAATGTTGTTTGAAAAGTTAATACTCCAGTTTTTTCAAGTTTTAGGACTACGACTACACTTTGATATTGCATTAGTTGAATGCTGCTTAAAAAGTTAATACTCCAGTTTTTTAAAGGTTGGGTACTAAGACTACTCAATGAATGCTTGAACATTTTTTGAACTTTTGATACTCTAGTTTTTTTTTATTTTTAGCTTTGTGACTACAACTACACTTTCATATTGCATTGCTTAAATGTTGCTAATTCCAATAGAGATTTTTTTATTGTTTTGAGTTTAGACTACGACTACACCTCAGATTTGCTCTGTTATTTTATGATATGCTTTCTTAGGCACGGCAGCTTGTGGACCTACACGTTCAGAGCTCAGCTCCTAGGTAGCATGCTTAATTTTCTAAATGCCTTGGACTGTGTTTCCTCCAATTCCCCTTCTCACATTGATAGGTCTGAATACTGTTCAGAAATCTCATTAAGGGTATATCTGTGGATAATTTAACTCGTTCTGACCACAGGTCTCTAGAGGAGCTTACTCATCAACAGGGGGCAGAAAGAGAGTAGCTCTATATTTATATATTTATATTTTCTAAGCTGCCTAAAGCGATTCTCCGGGAATTAAGAAAATTAAAACACTTAGATATTACTTTATTATAAATATATTCCCAAATACCTTTCATTAGTTATAATGGCTCGTTTTGTCTAGGGAGCAACCATCAGGAGAAATAAAATGTCCACCGTCCTATTAGTGCACACAAAACCTGTCCTAATCACACAGCAGGACGAGTTCCTTCACAACACTGAGCTAAAGAGCTCCCTCATCCTCCTCTCTGCTCTGCTTGTCAGGGACTATGATTCTGAATGCAGATGATAAGATCTTCAGTTGAATCTCTGTAGGAATGGAGATCATAAGGAGACATGAAGTACAGAAAGGACGGACAGGACAGCCTATGGTAATGTGGGACTGTGGTAATGGTTGCTTCACAACACTGAGGCAAAGAGCTGCCTCATCCTCCTCTCTGCTCTGCTTGTCAGGGATTATGATCCTGAATACAGCTAAATCTCTGTAGGAATGGAGATTATGAGGAGGCATGAAGTGTAGAGAGGAGGTGGGGATGTAACTAATGAACAGATGCACTTGTATATAGTCTCCATTACCACAGTCTGTCCGGTCCGTCCTCTCTGTACTTCATGTCTCCTCATGAACTCCATTCAGCTGAAGATCTTATCATCTGTATTCAGGATTATAATCCTTGACAGCAGAGCAGAGAGCAGGATGAGGAAGCTTTTTACCTCATTCTTGTGAAGTAACTTGTCCTCCTGTATGATTAGGACAGGTTTTGTGTGTACTAATAGGACGGGGGCCATTTTATTTCCCCTGATGATTTCCTCCTAGACAAAACAAGCCATTATAACAAATGAAAGGTATTTGGGAATATATTTATAATAAAGTAATATTTAGGTATTTTCTTAATTCCCAGAGAACCCCCTAAAATGTTCAGCACTAGAGCAAATAAACAACATTTTCATCAGCTCATTTGTATCGGAAAGTACAATCTTTTGCTCCATTCAATATGTTGAAGCGAAAATGTTCAAACTGCCTTTGATTTTCATAAAAAATCTATCCTGAAAGTGCAAGCAACTCTGGAGAGTTTATTAACCTCAGACTGTCAGAGAAAAACCTAAAGGTTTAAATAATTGAATAAATTGGTATCAAGAATCTTAAAGGGCATCTGTCAGTAGGTAATTGACTGTTCTACCAGGCACAATGCCTTGTAGGGCTAGCTCAGCTGAATCAATGATACCTTTCACAGGCCTAGGTTCCTGCATAGTCATCTCATGTGGCCATGTCAACCAAGAAGGAGAGGGAGGGCCTGGCAGAGGAAGCAGGACGAGCAAGGGTGCACATTGTGGCTTAGGCCTGTCCACAGGTAATTTCCTGGTGACAGAAATTTAAACAACACCAACAACCCCTTCAGGCCCTGTACATAATGCAGTACATAATATTTTCCTAGAGTGTCTCTTTAAATCTGTTCCTGTCCATAGGAATATTATTTTTATATTATCATTCGAAGAAATGTAACGCAGGAAACAGTATCCATTATCTTTGGATAGCCTCTTGATTTGTTTCATACAATGTCAACATCCATGTGATCCATTGCAATACTAGTAGCCATCAGATCTTTCAAGTGCCCGTGTGTTTGCCTATGGAATGGAGAGAGCCTCCATTCCATAGGCAAACACAAGGGCAGTTAAAAAATCTCAACAAAGCAAGGATCCACTAAAGAACCCATAGTTTGTTATCTTCCTGAAGATATTGGATATTGAGGTTAACTGAGGTCATACTTGAACTTCAAGGTTTTGAGTAGAGTTAGGCTAGTGGTCTACGTCAACATTTGGTCACCTCCATGTTTCTCTTTCGGAAAAAAGGTAGTGACAATCACAAGAATTCTGACCTTTTGTGGTTGGGAAATATCAAGGTTTCACTCAAGTTATGACAATTCCTCAATTCTATGGTGATTAATAGGTATCCTAATGTCTATGAAAATACATTGGACATCAACTGACCCCCCCTTTTAGAGTGTCACCAGGAAGGTGCAGCTTCTGCTCTTGAAGACTTGACTCAGCCATGAATACATTGTCATCTATAGGTTTAATGCAACAGTAGACACCACAGGAGAAATGTATGTCCAGCGGATCGCTGAGTGTTTTGAGACTCTCAGGAATCTGCTGATTGGAAGTTCTGTCAAATCAGTTCTTCTGACACTTGATGAATTTGTGAGATTTTTCCCCCAGAAGATTCTGGATTGACAAGGCTAGACATCTTGTAGGATCCAGGAGAGAGGAGAGGGGCAAAGGCTATAGGAGTGTTCACAAGCTGGTGCTCCAAGGGCTCAAGCCGGCCCACTCCAACTGTTTTCACTTTTTTTTTTTTTATGGATCTACTTGTTTGGCTACTTCACTGATCACAGAGGTCTTCTCAACATCAAACTTCAAAGACCTCGTTATTTAACCTGTTCTGTCCTTTTACTGTCCACCCTTTCCATTCATAAATATCCATAGACCGGTCTGGAAAGACTATGGTAAGAGTAGACGTCCTCCAGAAAGGCATCCATCTAAATGAAAAGTGGTATAGACATTGTCCAAAGCTTCTCTAAAATCAAACATGCTAGTACTTCAATGTGTTTTCCCAGTATGGGAAATCATGGCATATCACTAGAATATGACATCACTTTCTAACTGTGGGAATCCAAAGACTTCCACCAGTCCTCAGATTACAGTATATTGCTGCATAAAAGGAATGTCATGTAGATGTGTCCTTCCTTAAATTTCCTCCTGACTCAACATATTCTGAGAGGTGCGGCATGAGAAGCCTGAAAAAAAAGATGATTTTGTGATACTGTATCAGAAGATGTTTATGTGCCATAGGTGTCTATATGTGACCACCTAGTGGTTGTGTCAAAAGTTTTCTAATGTATCATGATAACGTATTGGATACATATTGTAAGAAATTGATGTCCTTATCTAAGTTCCAGGAGAGCTAAGGGTGGACACATCTGTAAGTAGTGTAGCATGGACTATTTCATGCTCTATAGCTCCAGAAATGACCGTTTGTGGCAATCAATGGGTCAAAGACAACTTCACTCCTAGAAAGGAGGTCCAATTGGACAAGAAACTTCGCCCCACCAAACTTCTGTAATACAAGTAGGCTAGTGTCTTAGCTAGGCTTCTCTTCACACAGGGGCAACGAATAAGTTTGCTTCAGCTGTACCTAAATACCCTGGCCAAGGTCCATGTCTCATCAGCTCTCATCAGCTCCCCTAGCTATGTTTTTGATCAGGGATGTCCAGCCTGTGGCCCTCAAGCTGTTCCAAAGCTTCAAGTTCCATCATGCCTTGGCATCCTACAGCTATCAGGGCATGCTGGTACTTCTAATTTTGCAGCAGGTTGGACATCCCTGCTCTAGATAATTTACATTTGTACAGAAACTTTATCACATCACACTGTCATATGTCTAGTGATGTGCATCCGATGACTGGAGTAGACAGCCAAGCAGTGAAGTGACAATCTACGATATGTACGGATGACACCTATTCCCATACACAATGAGCTATCATCTCGGTCAAAGTGACTCCTGTGCTCTCACCGTGTGAATGAATATAATGGTTCCTACAAACAGCTGAACGTCTGAGCTTTAGTCACGCATCTATTACAGGTATATATCAACTTATGCTAGTTAAACTTTCCGCCTCTGTAAATCAAGCAATTTATTACTCCCAGTGTGAACAGGTAACATCCATGGGCATCAATAAAGTAGCCGAGAGGAGTATTTATAGTTACTGGGGACAGATGTCTGAGAACAGGTAGAGGAGGTGTGAGGTTTCAGATCAGTTTCTGGAGCATGAAATCAGAGGTACGGCTGTGGCTGATGAGTGAGCAGCCTGAGGCCAAGAAGCTTGTGCTTGGAGCTGCTGGAGTTTGCTTTCTCCTGTGGATGTGGAGCAGATTACACTGAACCCATATTAGCATCACTTTGTGGCAGGTGTTATATATTCAGCTTAAGGTTCCAGGCTATGTCTATCTCTGTATCTGTATTACGCCCCATGCACACCCTATGCTGATCGGATGCAGACCCATTACTTTCTACGGGGCTGCAAAAGATGCGGACCGTGAACTTGCTGTTCCCACCAGTACAGGTATGTCCGTTCCGCGGCCCAGCAAAAAAAAAAAAAACATGTCCTATTCTTGTCCGTATTGCAGACAAGAATAAACATTTCTACAATAGTGCAGAACGGGAAAGTGTGGGGTGTGGTTTGTAGACCGCTCAATGGAAATGGTTGTGTTCATGAAGCTTTAGTGGTGAACGAATCGTTTCAAACAAATCGATTATTTTTGTCTTTAAGCAGGTTTTAGCAGCAGTGACGACGGGGCATCCCCAAAGTTGAGGGCGCTTTCCCCCCACACCAACTGATCGACAGGCTGGCCTGCAACGAGGCTCTGCTTTTTCAATTGGGGCAGATTCCACGCATGCACCACTATTCTTCTGGGTAGCAGTGCACAAACAGTCTCAGATACTGTAGCGGAAGCAGAGCCTCTACTTGGAGCACCGTTGCAGGTGAGGGATCTATCTATCTCATGCCACACATTGTAGAAAATAGATAACACTGTACATTGCTTCAAGTGTACTGAACATTCAAGACAGGTCCATAGACTTTCTGCAGCGAGGTAAGAAATAGAGCTATGTGAGCACTTCTCTCTCCTAATTCTAGCGATCGGTGGAGGTCTCAGCTGGAGTCTCTTGTTGCCTCCTTCCTGGTGATTCTGGCCACCTGGTCTGCTCTGTCCCTCTACGAAGCCTGTCACTGCTTGCCTGCAAAACTTCTCCTTCTCAGTCTATATAGTTCTCATGCATCTTCTCTCTGACTCTTAAAGGGCCAGTAGGTATGTACCCTAATCTTCAACAGTCAATGGCTGGCAACCCATGGGTAATTAAGCCACTTTCCCCTTTGGGAGGGTGCATGAGCAATCGGTCACTTGGCTTGCTAAATTCCTGAAAATGTGTGCTGTAATCTGTTGTCTCCCTGTGTCTTTGCCTGTTTACTGGAGCTGCTACCTGACCTGACCTGTGCCTGATCTCAGCATTGACCCTTTGCTGCTTGCCCTAACCTTGGACTGTTTACAGTATTGTTCTAACTCTGCCTGCCCTGACCTTGGCCTGTCCATGAAATTTTGCCTGACCTTTTGGTGATCTTCTCTGGTGTCTCTGATTCCCCATGGTCAGCTGTCAATCATGCAGAGACCATTCCAGGAGGACTATTCCCTGCAGTGAAGTTTAGATCACTGTACAGGGGTTAAAGGGTGATTACCAGGGTACTGCCAGGATAACACCCATAGGTTTAGCCCAAAGCCAAATCTATTGTTCCTCACCTGCCAAAATATATACACTGGACCAATATAGCACAGCATGTTAGTTTGTATTTGTTTTAATGCTCATTGCCTTTAGTTTTTAAGCCTTGAAGTTAGTCACTGCTTGGAGATAGCTATATAGTGAAGATGAAAGAACACAGCAGATTACAGAAACTCCAAATCCCCTGAAGCAATAATACATTGAAAAATCAATGCCAGGAAAGTGATAGAAAGGGCTAAGTTGCTGTTAATTCTGAGACTCTATCAGAACATAAAGGTCCCCTTGATTCAAGCCTTTTAAGAACCCTGATTAGTTGCCTTCATTTGTAGACGAAACAAGATTAGAAATGAATTCATAATCTAAAATCATTTGGCAAATTGTGACCATATAAATGGTGTTTCTTCAGAATTCCCCATCTTCTTTACTTGTCTATAGACTTCTTAGTGGTATGTTCATGATGCCTAAAATTGTCTACACCTTGTTTCTTTTAAGCATCATTATTGGGTCCATTGATCTGGGTCTTCTCCATGTTCAAAATAAGTGTCTGATCAGTTGTGCTTCAAGTAGAAGATTTGGCTTCTTATGGTCAAGTATCCGCCTCTTACATTTCCTTGATGTTAACAGTGTTCTCAAAACTTTTATCAAACAAAAGTTCTTCATTGTCCAGCTTTCCTATCTGTAAAGAACCATAACATATTCCTGGACAATTGGCATAATTGCTGTTATAAAATAATACTGTTTCTGAAGATTTTGTTTAAGTCATCTGTTTTTGCTTTTGCAAATATACAGTAGTAAGAAACGGCATATATCAGTCTAATCAAAGTAGGTGCTAAAAGCTTCACTTGCTCTGTAGGACCCAGAATGTGCAATACATGAACCACTTAAAATAATGCTTCTTTTGTCCAGTGGAGATGCAGTAGAGAATTAAATACTTGCTGCCAGGGTCCCTCATGAGCCCAAGAAAGGGCGTTAGTGATGTTTTTCTATTGATGGTTGGAGCAGTGACACATGCATTATATGGAAGCATTAGGCAGGTCCATATGGCCACAGCACTTCCTAGCCCTCCCACTCGCAAGCATTTATCGGACCTGTGAAACTGTAGGCCAGGTAAAGGGGAACAGACCTGCCAACTTGCCACAGAGAGAGGAACAACTGCATAGAGTTAGTGAGTGCAGATAGCTGTGGTTAATAGGGAGTCATACCTGAGGACTATTAGAGTAAGTATGTTCCACAGGGAGAAGATCCACATGGAGGGGATTTGTTATCATGCTTGTCATCATGTGGCCTATACCAAGCAACATTGCCACTGAGAGGAAAAACAGAGTTGTTGTTGCACATTGACTTGGGTGTAATGCCAGGTCCAGACCCGTCACCTGAGGACAAAGTAAGCCTATTGTAACCAGTAGAGAATATCATAACCACCAAGCCTGTTGACTCTAAACAGACTATTGTAACTATTAAGCTAGTTGCCTCTTGTGAGAATCATGTAACCACAACCACCAAGCTTGTTGCTTGATTCCTTCTGCCATTCATGAGAAGGGAGCAGATGTACATCACCCACTGGCCAAAAAGACCTTAGTTAAGTTTCAACTCTGGGACCCCTGATTTGCCATGGGGCAATCCTATTCATTCTTAAAAAGACAGAGAGGTGATTTGACTCTATCCATGGAGATCTAAGAGAGTCACTGACTCTCCATAACTTCCATAGAGCTCATGCGCCTGCAGACCAATCCATCCCATATGTGACAGAAAAGGCAATCAGGGGGTTCTTGGTCTAAGAGGTGGTATATGGGCCCGTCAAACTTTGTCCCAGGGTCCTCCACAATCCCTTATCTTGCCCAGCTTCTCTGTGTTGCTTCATTGTCCCTTTAATCAGAATAGCAACACCCTCTGAGACCCCACATTCAAGGAAAAACTGTAACCATCGATTTGCCATTAGGCAATTCTATTTAGTTTTTAAGGAGTAGGAGGGTGGTCATGCATGTAATTGCCACTATCCATAGAAATCAAAGAGAGTTATTGACTCTGCTGTCTTCATAACTTCTAGAGATGAGCAAATTTTTCAAAAGTTCGATTCGACTTATTCACCGAAATTGCAAAAAAATTTTGCTTTGTGACGAATTACTTTGTCACAAAGCGCATTTTTTTGTAAGTAGTGGGTACAATGACAGGGAGCTTAGATAGCGCCGCCCCCCATCATTGTACCCCTAAGATTCTGCATTCATACATGATCGCAGCATCTGAGTGTAAAAACATTTTTTTAAAAATGTAATCAAACTTACCACGTTCATTTGCTCGTGACGGGCCAGCTGCCACCAACTTGCTTGAAGATCTGGCATGGAATCTTGCGCTGCGCAAGGTTACGTCATCACGCCAGCCGACTTGGTGACGTCATATGCCACCATGCATGGGATTTCGTCCGAGATCTTCAATCAAGATGGTGGCTGGCGGCCCATCGCGAGCAAATGGAGGAGGTAAGAATGATGTCATGGGGTAGCGTCACGAGTATAAAGATAGAGCGGAGGTGCACCCCCTGAGCTGCCATCCGGTCCCCTGTCCCTGCCTACTTGCACCACCCGCCCTAGGTGACGGGGTGCAACTGGGCGACAGTCCCTGACCTGAGTAAGTGCAAGCAGAGAGATAGAGACAGCAGGGAAGTGGACAGCCAATGAGAGGTAGGACAGAGAGGTGGAACAAGCAAGGTACCACCAAAAATGGAAGGGCGAGGCGAGTCAACTAGCCGGGGTCAGTCCAGGAGGTCACGTCAGTACGAGGGAAGAGGCAAAGACAAAATCCAAAAGCAAGCCGAGGTCAAAATACGAGAGATAGCGTGAAGGTTCAGGGAGCAGGCAGAAGAGGTGTCAGGAAGCAGATCAAGGGTCAAATCCAAATGTAAGCTAAATAACAATAATAATACACAGCCTAAGGGACCAAAATCACAGGCAACCTGTAGCCAGCAGGTTGCCTGTATTTATAGTGGGGAGTGAGGGTCATGTGACGTGCCCAGCGTCACATGACGGGCAGACAAACAAGTCGAGCACCGAGTGATCAGCTCGGCGCTCAAGGCAGACCTAAGAGCAGGGAGCCTCCCAGCTAGCAAAGCCGCCCTGGGAACAAGGCCGGACACAGATCCTCGCTCCCGAAGCTAAGAAGCAGGTCTGCAGCTGATGGGGGACCGAGTGCGCCTTCCGCGCCCCATTACAAATGATTTTTATTTTTTTTAAATATTATTTCAGGTTAAATCGATTCGCTTACACGAAGCATGAAGAAGTTCGGCTTCGAGACGAATCGAATTTATCCTGAAATTCGAATCGAATTCCACCTCGCGGGGCTCGATTCGCTCATCTCTAATAATTTCCAAAGAGCTTTTTGTGGGTCAGGTATGCACATGCGCACCGACCCATCCTACTGTATATGTGGCTGCAAAAATAAATTTGGTTGGGTCTGGGTGCCAGAGGTAGGAAAGGAGACCCTATCAAAGCCTTATCGGACCCTGCTGCTTGATTGTCCCCTCAGAATTTGCATAGCAGCACCCTACTGTTCTCAGCTGATCTTGGGGTCTCCAGATCTCAAAAGGTTCCAGACATTTCCACTACTCTTCAGCTCCATCTCTGATAACTGAGCCGTTAAAAAGTTAATTGCAATGTAAACCAAAAATCCACTTGTAGCTAAAAATCCATAAATAAAATCTAATATTCAGGCAATAAAGCCGCATCCACTAATTGTACTTATAACGAGTCATTTATAGACACGTATCCTGCAGCTGATCTTGGGGTCTCCAGATCTCAAAAGGTTCCATACATTTCCACTACTCTTCAGCTCCATCTCTGATAACTGAGCCGTTAAAAAGTTCATTGCAATGTAAACCATAAATCCACTTGTAGCAAAAAAAACATAAATAAAATCTAATATTCAGGCAATAAAGCCGCATCCACTAATTGTACTTATAACGAGTCATTTATAGACACGTATCCTGCAGCTTTCCAAGTGAAATAAATAGCAATTGCGAGTGAGATTTAATTGAAGACATATTTTACACTGGTGCTTTGATAGTAATTTGCCTTTAAATATTCCGCCGGTGTATATAAATAACTGTTGGCGCTCTCTCCAGTGTAATATTATTTCACATCGCGTTTTGGGTGTTGACGATCATACTTCCCTCCTTAAGAAATACTGCCCATCAGCGTCTCCTATTCATGTGTTGTAAAGCTGTCTTGACTAGCAGGGGAAAATCTTATCTCCGATCAGTCAAACATAGCAGCCCTACAATCTTCAGAACAAGTAACATCAGAGGGGGATGTGATACAATCAGTCAAATACAGAGCGGAGAGGGAATTCAGCATCTCACGGCTAGAAAAACATATTTCTCTCTGCTAAGCCGTGAAGGCGGATCCTGTAAGCCTCAATGTTCCAGCTTGTCTAGGTCTACTTGTCTGAGAAGAACAACTGCAACACCAAAAACGGAATGGCGTTAAAGTGCAGTAGGGTTGTCATCCTTCGGAATAGGAAATAACGCAATAGTTCATCTCGAACAAGGCCTGATTGGAAGGGGGTCTGGCAACTGGTACCCCCACTGATCAGCTGTCTGAAGAGTCCACTGCTCTCCGGTGAGCACTGCAACCTTTTCACAGCGTACCAAGCACAGGGCCATCCATTGGCTAGCAGCTGTCCTGTGTATTGCAGCTCAGACCCATTCACTGGAATGGGACTGAGCTGCACCTAGGCCGTGTGACCTATGTACAGTAATGTCACTTGACTTGGGTGTAATGCCAGGTCCAGTCCCGTCACCTGAAGAATGGAACTGAGCTGCACCTAGGCAGTGTGACCGATGTACAGTGATGTCACTTGTCTAGGAAGCGGCTGTGGCCTCCTCAAACAGCCAGGAATCAGAACCCTCACCGATCTGATTTTGTTGACCTATCCTGAGGATAGGGTTTGTAAACTACTTTTTTATATATTTTAACCATTGATAAGCTGTTTTTGGGTAGCTCTGGTATTGGAAGTAGGCTCCGGAAGTACACAACTCCATCCATTTTGCAGTGGATGGACCATTCACTTCATTGGGAGAAGCACAATGGAAGAAGCTGTGTAGTTCTTCCTCACGATAAGTCATGAATATTTTATCTGTGCGGATCCAACATCTCACAGCCCGATTGATCAGCTTCTCTGTTGTATAGTTCTGGAGCTAATGCAGAACAGCTTATTTCGGGGATGCTGGGTGTCACTGATCGGTCTCTTCTCTGGTAGGGCTGTAGATCTTAAAGAGGACCTTTCACCAGAAGAAAGTATCTAAACTAACTATACAGATGTGTAGAGCGGCGCCCAGGGATCCCCCTGCACTTACTGTTACCCCCGGGCGCCGCTCCGTTCTCCGGTTATAGCCTCCGGTATGTTCGTAGTTAGGCTCCACTCAGGGGAACCTGCCGTGGTCTCCTTCTCCTATACTGTGGAATCTTAATGAGTTAACAGAGGGGGAACCCTTGTCACTTGAAGTGAAGAGGGTTACAAAGAGTGTCTCTCACTCTGGAGGACCTGTACTGTCCAGCATTACACAAAAAACCTATTGATTGGATTGGACACTGTGTAATGCTTACTATCCCCTGTGATGGCGCTGCAGGGAAATTGAACACTTGCTGACAGGTTTTTCCACAGATTTCACCTGATTACAGAGGGTGTCAGCAAGGGGATGATTGGTGATCTGTTTATAGTCAAGGTACCCTATGTCCTTATCCAAGACAAGTTGACCTAATTTTGGAGTCTATGTGCAGCATACGGGTAGGTTACCCGACACTGCTAGATTGTGAGGTGTATTTCCCTTTAAGCCAGTTAGGCCTGTTGCAGGCAATCATTATTACAGCCAGCAGAGGGAGCCCCCAGTTCAGTATAAATAGGCTAGGGCCTAGCCTAGGAAGTAGTTAGAAGTTTCTGGAGTGAGTGCTGAGAGATTCAGAGCTCAGTCAAGAGTGCAGAGATTGCACTACTGGTGTGGAGGGTCATACCCACCCAGCTTTCCAGGTTAGCTATACCTGAAGAACTCAAGAGATAGAGCCTGCCAGCAGGAGGGAAGAAGACCTCTACCAATTATTTGCTCAAGGGTTATCACCAGGAATTAGGTGTCCGGACCTTGAGGATATTGCTGCAAGTAGCATAAGAGGGAATCCCTGAACCTAGGAGGCCTGTCTCGAAGTTAACCTTGTTGTAAGTAAAAGCCTGAACCACTACTGTTAACTGTATGGTAAAGTGTGGAATAACTTTGGAACTGTATTCTCTGGCTGTTCAGCCTACTACAAATCCATGCAGTAAAGTTGACCTGTTGTATGAATACCTGGACTCCTCCATTATTCCACCTATCACTACACAGTGTGTCACCGTTCAATTGGCACTGGCGTCACGACATTTATGAACTGCCTGTTCCAGTATTTACCCAGATTGAAGACGACAGTGAATCCCAGGTTAGTGGGTTGCCCTGCACTACGACTCCCCGCATACCCAAAGCGGCTACTGACCCCCTGGGATACTGCATATGTTCTTGAGCCTTGCACCAACTCTTCATCAAGGTGGATACTGTCCTCTAGTATCTCCATAAAAAAATGCTAATACTTAATTTTTTTATCATTATCTTTTGTCTCCGTGATCTGTTCCTCCATCCATCCTCACCACAAGCCATTACGATGTTGCTGGGAGGGTGGCACCTTATCTTTCCTTTCCATAATTTTTCAGATTTCTCGCTTTATCACATATTAACGATATAATTTTTGCATTTTGTACATCGTATTAGCTCAGTGTTCTTCATATCCTATAGTCACCGGGAATATTCTATCAATCCACTGTACTCCCTGATATCATGTCTCGGTACATTCAGCCTAGTAGTATAGATGGATTTGTTTGTGATGGTAAGTCTAGACATCATCACAGTCACGTACGTGAACTACTTGAAGAGGTCTCGATGAAACATTTACATAAGGTTTATTAGAGTACATTTAGTACTGATATAAATGTGCTTTCTTGATTTTCAACTTAATGACTCCTTGAAAGGAGACAAGACAACCCTGTCCCCCATACACCCTCATCTGCCTGGCATACTGACATTGTTGCTCTATTTATATGGCGAGGGGGTCTTTAAAAAAGAAAGAGTAGCTCCCAGTCTGGTTATGGGTAGGTTCACACTGATTTTTTTGAAGGATGTTTTGAGGCAGATTTCTCAGCAGGTTTTTCAGCAAAAGTTAGAAGTGAATCCATCAGGAAATAATTTGTTTATATTTCCGATTCCTTTCAAACCCACTTCTGGATTTGGCTGATGAACCTGCAGGAAAAGCTGCCTCAAAACCTACTTTAAAAAAACTCTGAGTGAACCTACCCTAACTCAGCCTGGTCGTGGATTACGTAGTCAACATTCCATTTGAATAGACCACATTTTAGACTACATTTTCCAAGTAGTGGCCACTGTAGAGGATGAGCAAGGTTTGCTGCAATGAGAATTTGTGTCCATTGTGATTAGCTGATCGTCAGCATATAAGACAGTTCCTTTAAAGCAAGGGTAGAGTGTGATTGTGATATTGGATGCTGTTTCTTTGTCCTTGTTCACATCTGCAGTAGAGGATCCGTTGAGGGCCTTCATTTCAGACACAATAAAAAATCCTGCCAAAATAGCAACACACCTGGATAAAATGATAGCATAATAGAAACCTAATGGACAACATACAAAATGTGGAAGGTTGACCGCCATTGGTGTCCTATGATGGAATAGAAAAATTGAATGGCAATGCAGATGTTAAGGAACTCTTAGTTCTTCTCATATTTGAGTTACTGACCTGGTGTCCCAATGAAAAGGGTTCTCCAGGATTTACATATTGATGATATATCCTCAGGACAGGTCATCAATATGAGATTGGTGGAGCTGTTAGAGAAGGCCACAGCGCTTTCATAAATACTGTGGGCACCTCGCAGCTTACCAAGCACAGTGTCGCACATTGTAAAGTGGCTGGGCTTGGTATTGCAGCTCAGCCTCATTCACTTGAATGGGGCTGAGCTGCACCTACTGTAGGCCACGTGAGCAGTGAACATGACGTCACATGGCCTGGGAACAGGCCTAAGAACTCGCGGAGCTCCGTGGCCTCCTCATATAGCTGTTCAGCGGGGGTGCCCGGAGTCAGACCCCAGGCAATCTAATATTAATGACATCAACATGTAAGGGTCTTCGATATGTAAATTACTGAGATATTTTTTCAGTGGCAAGCCTCATAGTTGCAGATCATATACTGTACTCTCCTTTGTCCCTCTGCTCCCATCTTGCAGAACATATTCTCTCATTTTCCCAAGTTTGTAGCTAAACATAGTGTACAGGTAGCAACTGTAGCTCTCCAATGGATAGTCCTTGGGAGGTCATTTTTCAAGAGGTCTTTATGTCCTTCAGGTTCTGTGACTACTTGAAATGTGGTCTTCATTTTCCACTGAAAAACATGATTACCTGTTCCCGAAATTGTCTTTCCCCAGTCACTTGACCTCATTGGTACATTAAATTGCTAAGTACAGGGCTTGTGGCATGGTAGTGAATCTGAAAAACATATACAAAACAGAATACAAGAGTTCCTGAATAATAGAAGAAGGTCAAAGATCACATGGAAAATGACTCCCTAACATGCGTAGATCCTTAGAAGAACAGGTAGTTCGAGCATCTCAGAACTGATGTCAATGTTTGCTTTCCTGTCTCTCATAAAATATAGAAAGGAGGTTCAATTTCTTTTGTTGCGGTGTTCCAAGTAGTTGCATAGTTTATAAGAAACAATGGCCCAAGAGAAATGAAAAGATAGAAGCTCCTGACAGTCCAGAAAATACAGAATGTGACACGCTTGTGTCTAAAGTGACACAGTTCGGGAGACATGATTGTGAGACCCAGCTAGGAGATCTTCAAGATGACCCCAATCACTGAGACGTCTTGGGAAATTATATTCACTGCCTGGGCTCTTTGGGAACCAACATAACAAGAAATGCAAGAGAAAACCTCTAAGTCAGACTGATAGGTCATAAAATCCAATCATTTCGAAGTGAGGTCAATCTAAAAACCAGTGATGCTTTTTATAAATAGTGTGTTTACATTTTTTTTTATCTTAGAAGGTGATCTTCTACTTTCATATGTATTTTCGGGGGAAAAATAACATTATGCTTTTGGTCTACAACCTCTAAAATGCGAGTCCTTAATAAATGCATTTTTATCTACAGAATGCTTGGCAGTATCCAAAATTATTCATTGTTTGGCAGCAAGTACAGGAGGAAGAGGGTAACTGGTGATGTCAACCATTTCCACTTCTGTAGAAGTGGTGGTTGGACATGTTGATGACATGATCCACACCCATTGTTTCATAGACCCTATGGCCACTAGTATTAAGTGATCATACCAAGTGTAGAAGGAAAGTCAGTAAAATTTGAAATGAGAGCTATAAACTGATTGGTTGCTATAGGCCACTACTCCACTTTTCGCTAGTGCTAATCTTGCAGTATCGCTCAAGTCAAAAACAGAAAAATACATTATTGCATACTATATGATACACCTTTTTTTCAGTAAGACAAAAATCTTAAATTCACAAGTGCAGCATGGTACGTTCTGGGTTTTGAATTTGACCAAGTGCATGGTGTTTGAATGTTCTTCTCATGTTTGCATAGAACTCAGTGAGATGAATAAACCACTGGACACCAGGTATTAGACAATATTTGTACCCTATGCTACCAAATAAAGAAAACAGTAGCTCTACGGTACCATTACACTAGACCACCAGGGTTTCAGGCATTTACTCTTTAACAACCCTAGACCACCAGCAAAATATGAAAAATGCAATATGGGTATGTAAACTCCAATAGACAAAGCTATACTAGAAGTCCCTATTGTAAAGATGTAGATTGTTCACAAAACTGCTGGACCCGAATGTTTAGAGCCACAGATGATAGAGATGAGAGTTCGGCAAGGGAACAGGTGGGAGATGCTAAAGGCATACAGCATGAGAGTGGATGACAGTGACTAGAAATAAAGATCTACTTAAGTGACCCTGCTCTGTAATATAACCCAGCAAATCATCCAAGAGAAACAAAAAAACACCTCACCAAACAGACATGACAACTTGGAGGACCACAAGTCCAATGATACAGAGAACAGACAAGAATATGGTAATGAATCTAGAAACAAATGCATAGAGCATACGTTATTCCCTACAACCAGAGAAGAAAAAAATTGGACATAGAAAGGCTAAACAATCAGCAACTATGCCCTAAATTTACCAGGCCAAGCTAGTCGATAACCTATCCCAGACTGAGATGCAAGGCAGTTGCATAACACCTGTCCCAACAATGCTAATAAATAAGCATTCATGAAGAAACAGAGAAATCGTTGTTGCTCATAAAACCTACTGTAGTACTCTTCCATGTTGAAGAGTTTTATAACAGTTGTCTGGATATGTCCTTGTGGGTGGGGTCAGTAGACACAAAACTTGGGCATCAATGGTTAAAAGTCCAAATAAGGTTTATTTTCTTCATAAATACCACAGGCCATCCAAGTTTGATATTTACTTAGTTATAAAATAATAGATAAAAAAAATACCTGCCCGTCTAGGCGCTAAACATACAGTAGGTTACCTTATCTAGTTACTTCAGATCAAACAGGGGGATCAACACGGGTCATGCAATTTCCAATCTCTGACTAGGAATGAGCTTTTTAGGCTTGTATTTATTACAACAGTAATAAGCCCAGAAGCTACACCTGGGTTTGTCTCAGGCTATGGGAATATTTTGTACTGGAGTGCAGGAGGCAATGGCAAGTCCCACTACCAACCTACATGACATTCCATTAAAATCCATCCCATTAAATAACAAACAAAAGTTCCTCAGCAAACTATGCTTTACTAAAACAACACAGCTTTCTGGATATTTTTTACCTCACCTATCTGAGCATTCTGGGTTCTTTCTATGCTCTCCGGTGGCATTGTTTGAAGAACTACTGTACCTGAGATATTGAAATTTTATTAGTAACACCTACCATGAGCCTTTAATTAGGACAATAGTGGTTGTCATCTAGCATGTTACCTAGGAAACAAATTCAAGAAGGGCAACAATGGTAAGAGATGCCATCTTAGCCTGTAGGAACCTAAGCTCATAGTTATGTATAGGTCTTAAAGTACAGAATGGGTGTGACACATCTCAGTTCTGCTGTCCCACGATATCACATAATCTCTGATGTGTTCACATATTTCCTGCCTACCATGGCCATGATGACGATACAAAAATATACAAACAACACTGCACTTGCCCAAAAATGTGTGCTGGTGAAAATGTAACTCTTGGATTGTCACTTCCTGCTTCCAGTTATGAACATCACCTCTGTGATTAATCCCTTCACAACCTTCTGTCCACCAACTCTGTAATTGTCTTTCCTCTGCCTAGGCTTTACCTACACCCTTAAATAACAAAATTCCTTGTACAGTATTTGTTGGGTTTTTAGTATCAAGAAATTTTTATATATTGTAGAAAATCTAAAGGTGAGGGTTGCTGTTAAAAGCTGAACCGAGAAAATTTGCGGTTTCTTGTCTTTTTTTCTGAAGGAAGACTTAAATTACCGCCAGTGATAGTAAAACCAATTATCTTACATGATGCCTGAGCTCAGGGCTAATGGTCCCATCATTTTGCTTTGCATTTTGAGACAGAAGAGAAGCCCTGGAGTCAGACTTTGAGCTGACTTAAAAGAAGTGAGAAATATATACAGTGCAAAAATCCAGGGAGGTCTGAGTTACGAGCAGTAAAACCTTCTTGCAGATCACTTAGTTCCAAGGACTTTATTGACTAGGAAAACACAACGATATACAGCAGGTATGACAAAATATGTTTGACATGTGGGAACATCAGCAAGAAACTGTGTGGTATTTAGGACGTACTGCAGGGTTGGGGTGGCCTACCAGAGTACCAGAAGGTCCTCCTGTGACCCCTGGCTCTGAAACAATAATGGGCCCCAAAGGTCCATCAGAAGACAACTCTATTTGGAAGTAACTTTAGGGTCAATCACTAACCCTTAGTAATTTATCTATTTTTATGAGCTGGTTCAAAAACTGGTTATTAGACCTTATTGATGCTATGTATTGTAGGTACAATGATAACAACAGAGGTTATAATGTGTCTACAGGATGAACCCACAGAACAGTTTCCTTGGTGGGTTCAAGGAACTTCAGTCGGAAATTGTCTATCAGTCTCAGATTGCAGAAAAGTTGATGTAGTGGCACAGCCAGTGTAGCAGAGTTGCATGTTTCAATGCTCATGTAGTGGCAGAACAAATCTAGCAGAGTTTTATGCAGCAGTGCTGATGAAGTGGCAGGAGCAATGTAGCAGAGTTGGATGCAGCAGAGCAGATGTAGTGGAAGAACATGCTCCCACTAGGCTCCCACTAGGGGCGATGCTCTGGTAGATCTGGCAATTTCTAATGATGCAGAGCTTGTTGGTAATGTTACTGTTTGACCACAATATATTGACCACAGTATAATTATATTCCCCCTAAACTATAAAAAGCAAACTGTCAGGCAGAGCAAAGACACTGAATTTCAAAAAGGCTAATTTCCCTGGGTTGAGGGCAGCATTTCAGGGCATAGACTGGGTGCAGCTACTGTCACATAATAATACTGAGGATAAATGGGAGAGCTTCAAATCTACATTGAGCAATTGCAATAAAAAATGTATCCCTTTAGGTAACAAGTGTTAACGGCTAAATTTAAACCCCCCATGGCTTAGGGCAATAAAAGACAAAAAGAGGGCATTTAAAAAATACTAATCTGAGGGGTCAGTTGTAGCATTTGAAGATTACAAAAGGGCTTAATAAAAATCTGTAAAAAGGAGATAAAATTAGCAAAGATACAAAACAAACAGCAGGCAGCAAAAGAGAGCAAAACAAATCCCAAAAAGTTTTTTAAATATATAAAAGCTAAAATGTCTGAGCAGGTAGGTCTCCTAAATTATGGTAAGGGGGGGGGGGGGGGGGGTAGTCACTGAAGATAAGGAAAAGGCAGAGTTCCTAAATATTTTTTTTAGCTCTGTATATACAAAAGAAGAGAAAGTAGCTGATATCTGTGGCGCCAGAGTTGTTAGTACATTCAGTGATATACTCAATTGGCTAACTGTAGATATGGTCCAAGAGAAGTTAAATAGGGTAAATGTGAACAAAGCTCCGGGTCCAGATGGATTACACCCAAGAGTGCTTAAAGAGCTTAGTTCAGTCATTGCTGTGCCCCTGTTTATAATTTTTTAAGATTCTCTAGGTACTGGTACAGTGCCAAGTGATTGGGGCAAGGCAAATGTGGTGCCCATATTCAAAAAAGGATCAAGGTCCTTCACAGGTAATTATAGACCAGTTAGTTTAACTTCTGTTGTGGGAAAAATGTTTGAAGGACTCTTAAGGGACTATATAAAGGAGTATGTGACTATAAATAATATTATAAGTGATAACCAGCATGGGCTTACCAAGGACAGAAGTTGTCAAACTAAGCTGATGTGTTTTTATGAGGAGGTGAGCTGTAGCCTGGACAGAGGGGCGGCTGTGGGTGTAGTGAGGTCAGTAGTAGCCTGGACAGAGGGGCGGCTGTGGATGTAGTGTTTATGGATTTTGATACTGTCCCTCATAGACGTTTAATAGGTAAAGTAAGGTCTATAGGCTTGGAAAGTATAGTTTGTAATTGGATTGAAAACTGGCTAAAGGATTGTGTCCAGAGAGTTGTGGTCAATGATTCCTATTCAGAATGGTCCCGGGTTATAAGTGGTGTACCCCAAGGTTCAGTGCTGGGCCCTTTATTATTTAATTTATTTATTAATGATATTGAGGACAGGATTAATAGCACCATATCTATTTTTTGCAGATGATACTAAGCTGTGTAGTACTGTACAGTCTATGGAAGATGTCCATAAACTAAAAGCTGACTCGAACACTCTGAGTGATTGGGCATCAACTTGGCAAATCAGGTTCAATGTGGACAAATGTAAAGTTCTGCATCTTGGTCGTAATAATCTCTGTGCTTCATATGTCCTAGGTGATGTAACACTGGGAGAGTCACTTGTAGAGAAGGATTTGGGTGTCCTTGTGGATGGTAGATTAAATAACAGCATACAATGTCAATCAGCTGCTTCTAAGGCCACCAGGACATTACTACAAGAAAATTTAGACTAGCACATTCATATACATAGTCACAGGTGCATATCCATCAAGCAAACATGGTTGATAAAAAAAAAATGGCTGCACAACTTTACACATACAAACAATAGAGCTGAGAAATGAGGATCATTCTAAATTAAAGTGGTATTATACCTTCTATAAATGGAAAAATGGAAGCTCTTAGCGCACATTTCTGATCAAACGTGTGTTGGGCCCATCTACCAGACGTCTAGGTGACTTCCGCAGACGGGTACCTAACACTATTATACCGCCTCTCTTGGACTTACCTAAGACTACATTTTCAGGGCAGCGTAGGAACCAGCTACATTTGTACTCTGCTTTAGACTGAGCAACGCCCATCTGCTGGGGCTTCTGAGCAGAGTACAAATGTAGTTGGTTCCTACACTGCCCTGAAAATATAGGCTTAGGTAAGTCCAAGAGAGGCGGTATATTAGTGTTGGGTAACCGTCTGCGGAAGCCACTTTGACGCCTGGTAGATGGGCCCGACACACGTTTGACCAAAAATGTGAGCTAAGAGCTTCCATTTTTCTATTTATAGTAGATATAATACCCCTTTAACCCCTTAAGGACACAGCCTTTTTACACCTTAGGACCAGGCCATTTTTTGAAAATCTGACCAGAGTCCCTTTAAGTGCTGATAACTTTAAAACGGTTTGACTTATCCAGGCCGTTCTGAGATTGTTTTTTCGTCACATATTGTACTTTATGACACTGGTAAAAAATTTTTTTGCACCAAAAAATACCTAATTTAACAAAAATTTGAAAAAAATTAGCAAATTTCAAAGTTTCAGTTTCTCTACTTCTGTAATACATAGTAATACCCCCAAAAATTGTGATGACTTTACATTCCCCATATGTCTACTTCATGTTTGAATTGTTTTGGGAATGATATTTTATTTTTTGGGGATGTTATAAGGCTTAGAAGTTTAGAAGCAAATCTTGAAATTTTTCCGAAATTTACAAAAACTCAATTTCTAGGGACCAGTTCAGGTCTCAAGTCACTTTGCGAGGCTTACATTATAGAAACCACCCAAAAATGACCCCATCTAAGAAACTACACCCCTCAAGGTATTCAAAACTGATTTTGCATACGTTGTTAACCCTTTAGGTGTTGCACAAGAGTTATTGGCAAATAGGGAGGAAATTTGAGAATTTCATTTTTTTGTCTAATTTTTCATTTTAACCCATTTTTTCCACTAACAAACCAAGGGTTAACAGCCAAACAAGACTGTATCTTTATTGCCCTGACTCTGCCATTTACAGAAACACCCAATATGTGGCCGTAAACTACTGTACGGCCACACAGCGGGGCGTAGAGTGAAAGGTGCGCCGTTTGGTTTTTGGAAGGCTGATTTTTATGGACTGGTTTATTTACACCATGTCCCATTTGAAGCCCCCTGATGCACCCCTAGAGGAGAAACTCCCTAAAAGTGACCCCATCTAAGAAACTACACCCCTCAAGGTATTCAAAACTGATTTTACATACGTCGTTAACCCTTTAGGTGTTGCACAAGAGTTATTGGCAAATGGCGATGAAATTTGAGAATTTCATTTTTTTGCCTAATTTTCCATTTTAACCCATTTTTTCCACTAACAAAGCAAGGGTTAACAGCCAAACAAGACTGTATCTTTATTGCCCTGACTCTGCTGTTTACAGAAACACCCCATATGTGGCCGTAAACTACTGTACGGGCACACAGCGGGGCGTAGAGTGAAAGGTGCGCCGTTTGGTTTTTGGAGGGCTGATTTTGCTGGACTGTTTTTTTGGCACCATGTCCCATTTGAAGCCCCCCTGATGCACCCCTAGATTATAAACTCCATAAAAGTGACCCCATCTAAGAAACTACACCCCTCAAGGTATTCAAAACTGATTTTACAAACTTTGTTAACCCTTTAGGTGTTGCACAAGATTTAATGGAAAATAGAGATACAATTTCAAAATTTCACTTTTTTGGCAGATTTTCCATTTTAATATTTTTTTTCCAGTTACAAAGCAAGGGTTAACAGCCAAACAAAACTCATTATTTATGGCCCTAATTCTGTAGTTTACAGAAACACCCCATATGTGGTCGTAAACAGCTGTACGGGCACATGGCAGGGCGCAGAAGGAAAGGAACACCATATGGTTTTTGGAAGGCATATTTTGCTGGACTGGTTTTTTTGACACCATGTCCCATTTGAAGCCCCCCTGATGCACCCCTAGAGTAGAAACTCCAAAAAAGTGACCCCATTTTAGAAACTACGGGATAGGGTGGCAGTTTTGTTGGTACTAGTTTAGGGTACATATGATTTTTGGTTGCTCTATATTACACTTTTTGTGCGGCAAGGTAACATGAAATAGCTTTTTTGGCACCGTTTTTTTTTTGTTATTTACAACATTCATCTGACAGGTTAGATCATGTGGTAATTTTATAGAGCAGGTTGTCACGGACGCGGAGATACCTAATATGTATACAATTTTTTTTATTTATGTAAGTTTTACACAATGATTCATTTTTAAAACCAAAAAAATGTTTTAGTGTCTCCATAGTCTAAGAGCCATAGTTTTTTCAGTTTTTGGGCGATTATCTTAAGTAGGGTCTCATTTTTTGCGGGATGAGATGACGGTTTGATTGGCATCTATTTTGGGGTGCATATGACTTTTTGATTGCTTGCTATTACACTTTTTGTGACGTAAGATGACAAAAAATGGCTTTTTTTACACCGTTTTTATTTTTATTTTTTTACGGTGGTCATCTGAGGGGTTAGATCATGTGATATTTTTATAGAGCCGGGCGATACGGACGCGGCGATACCTAATATGTATACTTTTTTTTTATTTATGTAAGTTTTACACAATGATTTCATTTTTGAAACAAAAAAAATCATGTTTTAGTGTTTCCATAGTCTAAGAGCCATAGTTTTTTCAGTTTTTGGGCGATTATCTTGGGTAGGGTATGATTTTTGCGGGATGAGATGACGGTTTGATTGTTACAATTTTGGCGTACATGCGACTTTTTTGATCACTTTTATTACCTTTTTTGGGAAGTAAGGTGGGCAAAATTTCAATTTCATCATAGTTTTTTATTTTTTATTTTTATGGTGTTCACCGTTTGGGTAAAGTAACATGACCGTTTTATAGATCAGGTCGTTACGGACGCGGCGATACCAAACATGTGTAGGGAATTTTATTTTTTTCATTTTTTATCAGTGATAAATGTGTTTTTTGATTTTTACTTTTTTTTCACTTTTATTAACTTTTTTTTGACCCAGACCCACTTGGTTCTTGAAGATCCAGTGGGTCTGATGTCTGAATAATACAGTACAGTACAATATATATTGTTCTGTACTGTATTTTACTTACACTGAACAGATCTATGCCATTCAGCACAGATCTGTTCAGCACCATGGACAGCAGGACGCCTGAGAGGCGTCCTGTTGCCATGGGAACCTTCCCCGTCTGCTCAGAACTTCGCAGACGGGGAAGGGTAAGGAGGGGATCTCTCGGGGGGCTCTCTGGGGGCTCTCTCCCTCCCCATCGGGGGGCTGCAAAGGCACAGCAGCCCCCCGATGGGAGAGGGAGGGAGCTCCCTGCGCTGTTAACCTTTTCCATACAGCGGTCCGTACGGACCGCTGTATGGAAAGGGTTAAACGGCTGACATCGCATCGCAGATGTCAGCCGTTTATACCAGGGTGCCAGCAATGTGCTGGCACCCTGGTATCCCCACTAGACACCAACGATTATACAAGGGGAGGCGGGCGGGGGATCGCGATCCCGCCTGCCGCACCGCCCGCCTCCCGCACCGCCCACACCGCCCGCAACCCTCCCCCTGCACCTCCCGCCACCATAAAAATCATTCGGGGGTGCAGGGGGGGGTAAATAAAACTTTTTTTTTGGCATATAAAGTTTCTGATCCCTGCGGTCAGGGACTGCGGGGACCAGAAACTTCAGAAATCGCAGCAAACCGCAGGTCTGAATTGACCTGCGGTTTGCCGCGATCGCCGACATGGGGGGGTCACGGGACCCCCCCGCGCATTTAGCCTAGGTGCCTGCTCAATGATTTGAGCAGGCACCGGGTTCCGATCACTGCCAGCCGCACGGCAGTGATCGAAAATACACAGGGCGTACATGTACGCCCTGTGTCCTTAAGTACCAGGGCACAAGGGCGTACCTGTACGCCCTATGTCCTTAAGAGGTTAATTTAGAATGATCCCTATTTCTCCGCTCTATTGTTTGTATGTGTAAAGTTGTGCAGCCATTTTTTTTATCAGCCACCAGGATATTGTCATGCATTAGCAGAGGCGCGGACTCGCGGGGCAGGGATGTAATATTACCACTTTACAAAGCGTTGGTGCGGCCTCATCTGGAATATGCAGTCCAGTTCTGGGCACCAGTCCATAGAGAGGACGCACTGCAGCTGGAAAAAGTACAGAGGAGAGCAACTAAACTGATAAGGGGAATGGAGGGTCTTAGTTATGAAGAAAGATTAAAATAATTTAATTTATTTAGTCTTGAGAAGAGACGTCTAAGGGGGGACATGATTAACCTATACAAGTATATAAATGGGCCATACAAAAAATACGGTGAAAAACTGTTCGATGTAAAATGCGCTCAAAAGATAAGGGGGCACTGCCTCCGACTGGAGAGAAAAAAGCTCAGTCTCCGGAAGCGTCAAAGCTTCTTTACTGTAAGATCTGTGGATCTGTGGAATAGACTTCCTCAGGACGTGGTCACAGCAGGAACAGTGGACAGTTTCAAAAATGGTTTAGACAAATTCTTAAAAGTAAAAAACATTAATGCTTATGAAAACGTGTAGAAACCTGAGTCTCGATTCCTTCTGGGATTCGCGTCCCCACCTATCCCTTGGTTGAACTTGATGGACGTTTGTCTTTTTTCAACCGTATTAACTATGTAACTAACTATGTAGCTACGTAACAAGAGACAACACAAGGCTAGCTGAAATGTTGAACTTTCTAAAAAAAATCAGGCAGCATCATATTGTTTGAAACAGGTTTAAATATTCCATCAGTATAATGTCATTGCTGCATTGCTGGATGCCATAGAAACCTAACGCGCAGATAATGCCGAGCAAGAAGGGGAGTGGGGCAGCCTGCAGCGCTGGATCCAGGACATTCGAGTAACAGGAATACAGTAAATTAACAGTGGAACTAGTTTGAGGCCACCACACAAAATTCCATGAAAAAATGATTAATCTAAAAAAAAAGGGCATAGGCATAGCACGTATAAGATGGAGATGCATGTCTCTTAGGAAATGTGGTCTAGATAATGGGGTGGTGTTTAGAGAGGCTTGACTGTATAATGAAACCTCTTTGAGGAGATCCGTGACCACATTTGTGAGGTTTTTAAATCTTTCTTGCTATGTTTAATGTTCTTCTTCATATAGACCATCACTCTAGGAGAACCCTTTGGTGGTATAGGAAACATATATTTTATATGACAATTGCAGTTTTAAAAAAAAAGAAAATATCTCCCACAGGTTTGGATGATGAATATATAAAAACTGGCTATTAATTATTTATAGGCTGCTGTAAGAAACTCTGGATGGAGAAGTCCTCTCACTGTTGAAAACTGTTGGATGCTAATTAGGTAAGAATAGTATCCATATTTGATGAATGTTTTTAACTGGTCCAGGACCAGGGTAATTTTGGTCTTCAGAACCATACGCACATAATTTAGCCATTTGTAACTCTTTTTTGTTGGCCAGTAGCCCATATAAAGACATATAAATTGAACACATTTGCTGTATGTATATGATGCGTGAATTTTAAGGATGTAGTCCATCCGCCATAAATATGCAATCAGCAGACATCAAGTGGTTAAGGAACAGCTAAAAATATCATTTTTAGGTAGTGTGACCCTAAAATTTGACTTGCCTGAGGACGTAGATGAGATGTGTTCCTACTGTTCTAGGGTTTCTTCTTATGCATGTATTTTGGTCTGTTATGGATTTTTTTTCAAACTTGGTCATTTTGGGCCACTCATCGTGGGATATCTAGAGCACAAAGGAAAGGCATATATGTATGTTAAACACCGTATACATATAAATATTCCTAGAAAATCTATTTAGTAGCAAATCACTTGATACCAAAGATTTTTTAAGTTTAGAGAAATATTGACCTGATAAATTCCAGCCAATCCTTCTCTGACATTCTGGAGATCCCCACCGGTTTTTGATGTGCTAGTATACCCATGTGACTGCTGCAGCTAATCACTGTCCTCAGCTGTCTTGTGCTGTACACCACTGAGACCAGTGAATGGCTGCAGTAGCCACATGGGAAAAAGGTCACATGATCAGTAAAGGCAAGTCAACAAAAGTCAGTGGGGATTTCTGGAGTGGCGTTGGGGGATATCAGGTGATTACAAGGTCTATTTTTATTGTATGCTAATTCAATCCCATGGTGAATTTTTTTCAGCTCAAGGGGTACTGTTTCTTATTGAAGAGACACAGGGGTATATCGAGTCTTATTTTTCAGGCAATGTTCCATGGGAAATAATTATCTAATTCACATACTTTCCAAATTCAAAAAATCTAAAAATATTGCACAGTCCTGTCTAATCCTCTAGCCCTTATGGTCTCAAAATGGAGACCAGCTCAGCTGCTATACTTTTAACAAAATTTCCATCTCGGGTCTGAATTTTTCATTTTTGCAAAAAAAACTCACCCCCACCAAACCTGAGAATGAAGTGGGCCGCCAATTTATTTTAGCATAGCACCCCCTAATAAGCCCACAGAATTCTAGGAGGCCATACTGTTCTTCATATGGAACAACACTGTGCCAAGTTCAACTGGATGGTGCAATATAGAAATATTCTCCAACTGAGACAATGAGATGGCCTCCATAAGTGGCTATTGGTCTGTTGGATTGACATGCTCATGAGCCCTTAGATGTAGTGTACTTGCTCGTGAAGGAAACATGGATATTTTTTCCTTAAAAGGTGCCACGCTGGCCGGTGTTGCCACTATGCTCCCTTGAATAGAAGAAGTTGAACTGAAATGCCACACTTGAACATGTGGAAGATATGATGCTGTTTTTAGATGAAATGTGCTATGTTTTTCTAATCCAGTACACTCCCTTCAACTTATAGACATGGTTCCCCCTTAACACAAAAACTCCAATTTTATTTGGACTAGTCATTTTGAAAACTGATTTGATTATCATCATTCATTTTTAACTTTTTAATTAGAGGTCAATGTCCAGAAACTGAGCACATACAGTACTATCCCTGTCCTGAAATTGTCTAGAAGGAATTTGACAAGGGCAAAGAACATTTCAAGATAATACATGAAAGGTCAGTTCTGCACTTTAAGAAACATCTGAGTCCTTGCCTTTACAAGGCACTTGCGGTCTCACGTGAGGCAGGTGCACTCCTGAATGTCTTCTATTCTTGAGGGCTTTTGTTATCATAGAAGTTTAGACCATCTAAAAAAAAAGAAGAAAGAAAGTAAATATTTGAACTTCTAAACCTTTCCGATGTTTTTTTTTTTTACTTTGATTGTGCTTTTTTGTGGCAATTTTATATCTCAAAAGTTGAAAGCTGTGACTTCCATCAAAGTAAAATTAGATGGTGCCCAAAAGAGTTCACTGATCTCCATTCAAGTTACCTAGATGGCCAACAAGTGTATTTTGCTCTTTACATTTGCCATGTTGACTGCCAATGTGGCATCACTGACAAGAACTGGCAACAGAAAACTGAGAAACGGCAGGGCGACACAAATATGTCCAAGTAACATAAACACCAAAAACTTGCTGGACAACCTTCTGGAAATTTTTCTGTATGAATTATCCTTCAATCAGCGACTCCTGGATCTCTCCTTATGTCTCAAAGTCCTGATCAAAGCAGGTCAGATGCCCTTACTCAGCTCTGCTCACTTTTTTCAAAGTGTCAAATACATAAAATGGAGAAATGTCAGAAGAGTTTACCTAAAATGTTGTACTCCCCTGGAATTCAATCCCCGAGAATATAAACATGTCCCAGTTGTTTTGCATTTTTGCTGACAATTTTTGGGGAAAATAGCAGGTATTGACCACAATGTGTGAATAAATTTTTACCGTGAGCATAGTAGTCAGGTTCCAATTTTGTTTGAGATAACCTGAGCAACAATTCATAAGGGTCTTCACAAGTGACCAGCAGAGTCCAATATTAAGCCAATCAGGGGAACGATTCAGTCCCTTCCCACCATACAGTAGAGGTTCTTTGGAGAGCCTTCAACACCCCAGCATTCTGGTTGAACCATAGGCAGTCATTGTCCTGCCTTATGGTGTCCATGTTTGGCAACGTATTGTGGAGAATATCTTCATAATACCACCTAATTTACCACCTTAAAGGTATAGTGTGACCATAAAGACTTCTGTGGGAGCTTCATTATGGCTCTGTACAACCAAGAGCACCAAAAACTTGCTGGACAACCTTCTGGAAATTTTTCTGTATGAATTATCCTTCAATCAGCGACTCCTGGATCTCTCCTTATGTCTCAAAGTCCTGATCAAAGAAGGTCAGATGCCCTTACTCAGCTCTACTCACTTTTTTCAAAGTGCCAAAAACATAAAATGGAGAAATGTCAGAAGAGTTTACCTAAAACATTGTACTCCCCTGGATTTCAATCCCCGAGAATATAAACATGTCCCAGTTGTTTTGCATTTTTTTCTGACAATTTTTGGGGAAAATAGCAGGTATTGACCACAATGTTTGAATAAATTTTTACCGTGAGCATAGTAGTCAGGTTCCAATTCTGTTTGAGATAACCTGAGCAACAATTCATAAGAGTCTTCACAAGTGACCAGCAGAGTCCAATATTAAGCCAATCAGGGGAACGATTCAGTCCCTTCCCACCATACAGTAGAGGTTCTTTGAAGAGCCTTCATCACCCCAGCATTCTGGTTGAACCATAGGCAGTCATTGTCCTGCCTTATGGTGTCCATGTTTGGCAACGTATTGTGGAGAATATCTTCATAATACCACCTAATTTACCACCTTAAAGGTACAGTGTGACCATAAAGACTTCTGTGGGAGCTTCATTATGGCTCTGTACAACCAAGAGCTGTAATTGCTCTTTGTGCTGAAGGAACAACGAGCACTAGAAGAAACTCCTTGGTCCTTGAACGGTGAATGTGACCTCACCTTTTCTAGATTCCTACTAATTTAAGGCTCATTTTCTTGGTAACTGACCTATTAATTGAAGGATTTTTCTCCCCTCCTGCTGTTCAGTTCTTGAATCCACTCACGCCATGTTGCGATTAATTTGAGATGTCAGTTATGTGAGAAGCTTTCATTTATTCTCCAGTCTCGGGCTCCTCGCTGACTGCACACACAAAAAAATGTCCTCATTTTTACCCTCTTGGATGTCAAATGAAAAGGAGAGAGAGGCGGAGACAAGGAGCAGGCACACAGCGAGAAGGAGACAGACAGCTGTTGTATCTGTCAGGGCGAAGTGAGGGCTGAGTGCTGGGAAAAGAATGAGAGGAAGAGAATGAGAGGAAGAGAATGAGAGGAAGAGAATGAGACGGCTACAGAGAAGTGCAGTCACATAAAACAAGGAGACTGAGGGAGGTCCATACCGTGGGCAGTAGAACATGGGAAACGGAGGGGATGGAAATGTCATGCGAGCTATATTAAACTTATTTTTTTTAGATATTGTGATGAATGAATGTTAAATGAATAGGTGCTAAATGAAATATATTAATATACATCTGAAAAAAAATCTGCAAACAGTTATCAAAAAGAAATGAAATATTACAAATGCAAGCAGTCTGAAAAACAATAGAAACAAATGACTGAATGTGAATGAATGATTGCTACAAAACCGTTTGCTATATGGAATGAATGAATTACTGAACATGAATACTGAATGCTATATTGAGGAGTACATGTGAATGAAGGAATGAATGAATGATTGGAAATTGGGGTGAATAATGAATACTTTATTTATGAATCATTGAACATGAATACTGAATGCTATGTTGAGCAATGCATGTGAATGAAGGAATGCATGATTGGAAATTGGGGTGAATGAATGAATAGGTTATTTATGAATGAATGAATTATTAAACATGAATACTGAATGCTATATTGAGGAGTGCATGTGAATGAAGGAATGAATAGTTGGAAATTGGGGTGAATGAATAAATACGTTATTTATGAATGAATTATGGAACATGAATACTGAATGCTATATTGAGGAGTGCATGGGAATGAATGAATGAATGATTGGAAATTGGGGTGAATGAATGGATGAATATGTTATTTATGAATGAATTAATTATTGAACATGAATACTGAATGCTATATTGAGGAGTACATGTGAATGAAGGTATGAATGAATGGAAAATGGAATGAATGTTATTTATGAATGAAGGAATTATTGAACATGAATACTGAATGCTATATTGAGCAGTGCATGTGAATGAAGGAATGAATGATTGGAAATTGGGGTGAATGAATAAATACGTTATTTATGAATGAATTATGGAACATGAATACTGAATGCTATGTTGAGCAATGCATGTGAATGAAGGAATGAATGAATGATTGGAAATTGGGGTGAATGAATGGATGAATATGTTATTTATGAATGAAGGACTTATTGAACATGAATACTGAATGCTATATTAAGTACATGTGAATGAAGGAATGAATGATTGGAAATTGGGGTGAATGAATAAATACGTTATTTATTAATGAATTATGGAACATGAATACTGAATGCTATATTGAGTAGTACATGTGAATAAAGGTATGAATAGAAAATGGAATGAATGAACGTTATTTATGAATAAAGGAATTTTTGAACATGAATACTGAATGCTATATTGAGGAGTGCATGTGAATAAAGGAATGAATGATTGGAAATTGGGGTGAATGAATGGATGAATATGTTATTTATGAATGAATTAATTATTGAACATGAATACTGAATGCTATATTGAGGAGTACATGTGAATAAAGGTATGAATGAATGGAAAATTGAATGAATGAATGTTATTTATGAATAAAGGAATTATTGAACATGAATACTGAATGCTATATTGAGGAGTACATGTGAATAAAGGAATGAATGATTGGAAATTGGGGTGAATGAACGAATACGTGATTTATGAATGAATTATGGAACATGAATACTAAATGCTATGTTGAGCAATGCATGTGAATGAATGAATGAATGATTGGAAATTGGGGTGAATGAATGGATGAATATGTTATTTATGAATGAATTAATTATTGAACATGAATACTGAATGCTATATTAAGGAGTACATGTGAATAAAGGTATGAATGAATGGAAAATGGAATGAATGAATGTTATTTATGAATGAAGGAATTATTGAACATGAATACTGAATGCTATATTGAGGAGTACATGTGAATGAAGGTAGGAATGAATGGAAAATGGAATGAATGAATGTTATTTATGAATGAAGGAATTATTGAACATGAATACTGAATGCTATATTGAGGAGTACATGTGAATGAAGGTATGAATGGAAAACCGAATGAATGAAAATGAATGAATATTATTTATGAATGAAAAAAATATTGATCATGAATACTGAATGAATTAATGAAAATGAATGAATGAATGAATGTTATTTATGAATGAAGAGTTATTGAACATGAATACTGAATGCTATATTGAGGAGTACATGTGAATGAAGGAATGAATGATTGTAAATTGGGGTGAATGAACGAATACGTGATTTATGAATGAATTATGGAACATGAATACTGAATGCTATATTGAGGAGTGCATGGGAATGAATGAATTATTGGAAATTGGGGTGAATTAATACGTTATTTATCGGACACAAGAAGGATTGAATTGTATGCTTAGTAGTCAACATGAATCGCCAAACAATGATGAATAAATTAATAAAAATGAATGAACGTTATATTTAACAGTGCATGAGGATAAATGTGCCATTACATGAATCAATGGGTTGGACATCGATGAATGAACAAACTGTTTAGCAGTGTACACGGATGAATGTACAATAAATGACTGAATGAAAAGCATTGGACATGAATGAACGGCCAGATACAATACAAAGACAAAAAACAAAGTTAGTCAGCACATCCTAATATATATTCTAAAATATATCTGCCAATGCTATGCTCACTATATGAATAAACGTGAAGTACCTATCAATACATTTTGATCAAAATTATTTGTGGCCATCCACAACGGCAAGGTGACCTCATTTGGATGGGAACCTACACTAAATACTACCTCTTCTGGTGCCAATGGCCTCCAATTATTTAGGAAAGGCAGGCTCCATATATATACTGAGCATTCTCTGTATGCCAGATGGATAGATAGATAGCTGTTTTTGGAACTCCCATGAAATTGACTGGAGTATGCAGGGAGTTGTAGTTTCACAACAGGTGGAATGCCCAGGATTGTGGTCCCGGATGTAGATGGTAGTCATGGTTACTTATAAATCAGGTATACCCAGGCCACTCTGCCTTAAGGTATGGCCACACAGATCGGCTGTGCTGCGGGCAGGTTGCGACAATGCTGTGGTGATTATGCATGGCATTATGGGTGATCTTGCGTTCCCATGCTTGTCTCATCTACTCTTAGGTTCGCTTGGTAACACATGCCGGCGCCATTTTAGGAAATCCTGAATTGTTACCACGAAGCGCGAGGAAAATCGGATTTGTTGCAAATCAGCATTTTTCTAAACTTCGGACCAAAGTCTGCTTCGCTCAACACTGAGACAGGGATCCCTGTTCTCTGGACCTGGTCAACGCCACCCCCTCCTCGATGGTGCACGTCTGGAATATCTAATCACCCCGCACTCGCCGCTCTGACATTTGGGGAAACTAATCGGAAACCTTTTCTCCGCTCTCCCTGTGTTAAATAAATCCCCCCCCAGGAATAATATGGACATGAGTGACTTTTTTTAATTGATTTAGGCGAGCGGCGGCAATAAAGAAGAGCCGAGAAATGAATTAATGGGAAATAGCAGAGCTGCAGGTAGGAGACAGGGGGACATGGCGGGAGCACAATAGACACACTAGATTAGCCGCTCCATAGAAATGGGAGTGCAGAGATAATGGGTAATGAGGAACGGTATGAAATGAAACGCTCGCCAGAGATAAAATTGGAGACTGAAAGCGGAATAGACTGGAAGAATGAGAGGATTGTCACCCAGTGGATGAAGGGGAATATTCCAGTCTCTATGAAAGGTGCCGATGTAATGGGAGATTAGCAAGTGTCACCTCTAAGGTCAAAAATGACTACGACTGTGGGGAAGTATTCTCTTCAGTTCATTTATACATCTGGGAAAGCTGGGTGATGTCCAATATGGCCGCCATTACAGTGTTATACCCATCGGGGGAGAAACTGTCTTTGTTGCCCATAGCAACCAATCCCATCGCAGTTCTAATTACCTATTCTGCTTTTGTCAGATGAAAGCTGCGCTGTGATTGGCTGATATGGGTGACAAAGACAGACTTTTAGTTTTAGTGGCTTTTTAGAAAATGGTTCCTCAGGTGTGGGCACACTCCTCCTAGTTAGATCCTAATAGGGTTAAATAAACTTAGAAGGAACCAATTAGATTGTGTTTTCTAATCTGCCATGGCACTGAGGTTAAAGTAAGAGGAGACATCCCTGGAGCCAGGGGAAGTTAGTAACCCTTTAGATAAAGGTTGTGATTAACATCTTCACCGCACTAGTCCACCAAGGAATCTTACACTAACCCCTGCACTAGACCACCTGGGAAGCTGGCGACAATTTCTTACTACATTAGACCTCCAGAAAATCTGACATTAACCCCTTACTACACTAGACCACCATGTATTCTGACTTTGGTGGTCTAGTATGGAAAGCCATTAAAGTCCACCAGGGAAGAACCCTTTTACTAGACCCGCAGGGAAGCTGACATTGACCTCATACTGCACTAAACCAGCAAGGATTCCAACATTATCTGCCTTACTACATTAGACCTCCAGAAAATCTGACATTAACCCCTTACTACACTAGACCACCATGTATTCTGACTTTAATGGCTTTCCATACTAGACCACCAAAGTCCACCAGGGAAGAACCCTTTTACTAGACCCCCAGGGAAGCTGACATTGACCTCATACTGCACTAAACCACCACAGATGCCGACATTAACTGCCTTATGACACTACACCACCAGAAAAGCTGACATTAACCCCTTACTACACTAGACCACCAGAGAAGCTGGCTTCAGCTTCTTGCTACATTAGACCAACAGGAAAACTGACATGAACCCCAGTCTGTACTACACCACCAAGTATTCTGACATTAATGGCTGACATTATCTGCCTTACTACACTAGACCACCAGAAAAGCTGACATTAAGCCCTTACTACACTAGACCACCATGTATTCTGACGTTAATGGCTTTCCATACTAGACCACTAGAGTCCACCAGGGAAGGACCCTTTTACTAGACCACCAGGGAAGCTGACATTGGCCTCATACTGCACTAAACCACCACAGATGCCGACATTAACTGCCTTATGACACTACACCACCAGAAAAGCTGACATTAACCCCTTACTACACTAGACCATCAGGAAAGCCGGCTTCAACTTCTTGCTACACTAGACCAACAGGAAAACTGACATGAATGCCAATCTGGATTACACCACTGTGTATTCTGACATTGATGCATTACTATACTAGACCACCAGGGAAGCTGACACTAACCGTTTACTAGACCATCAGGGTAGCTGACTTTAACCTCATATCGCACTAAACCACCATGAATGCTGACATTGTCTGCCTTACTACACCACCAGAAAAGCTGACATTAACCCCTTACTACACTAGACCACCAGAGAAGCTGGCTTCAGCTTCTTGCTACACTAGACCAACAGGAAAACTGACATGAACCCCAGTCTGTACTACACCACCAAGTATTCTGACATTAATGGCTTACCTTACCATACTAGACCACCAGGGAAGGACCCTTTACTAGACCACAAGGGAAGCTGATCTTAACCTGACACTGCACTAAGCGACAATGGATGCCAAAATTAACTGCCTTATGACACTACACCTCCAGAAAAACTGACATTAACCCCTCACTACACTAGATCACCTGGGAAGTTGACTTTAACTTCTTGCTACACTAGACAAACAGGAAAGATGACATGAATGCCAATCTGGACTACACCACCGTGTATTCTGACATTGATGCCTTACTATACTAGACCACCAGGGTAGCTGACTTTAACCTCATATCGCACTAAACCACCATGAATGCTGACATTGTCTGCCTTACTACACCACCAGAAAAGCTGACATTAAGCCCTTACTACACTAGACCACCGTGTATTCTGACATTGATGCCTTACTATACTAGACCACCAGGAAAGCTGACACTAACCCATTACTAGACCATCAGGGTAGCTGACTTTAACCTCATACTTCACTAAACCACTTGAATGCTGACATTATCTGCCTTACTACACTAGACCACCAGGAAAGATGCCGTTAACCCCTTTATTCACTAGTCCACCAGTGAAGCTGACATTTAACGACATACTGCAGTATACTACCAGGGATGCTTAACAGCCACTTGACCACCAGTGATGGTTAAATTAACCTCGTCACTTCTTCATTCCACAAGGCATGCTTACATTAACCCTATCACTAACCTAAGTCCAGGGGAGTGGGCATTAACCCTTTCTCTTCCTGTGCAAAGTCACATTACCCAAAATTTCGGTGGAAAACATAACAACCCTACATGAGCAAAAGCACCACTTTTTACGTAAAATTTCTGATAATTTAGTATCAGAAGCAATATATAAAAGCAGGGATGCCCAACCTGCGGCCCTCCAGCTGTTGCAAAACTACAACTCCCAGTATGCCTGGACAGCCTACAAGCTACTGAAGGAAAAATAAAGAAATAAAATAAAAATTTATTAGCATCAATTAAGTTAAGGCGAGGGAAATACGGGGGAGCAGAGGAAAAACGAGCAGACGGAAATCTCAGGGGCAGATAGGAAAACGTAAAGCAGCTTAGCAAGAGAGAGGGAAATCGATGCAGACATAAAGATGGTAGAAGAGCGTGAGAGAGATTATGACATATTGAGTTTTGGGAAGAATCTAAACCAACAATTGTTCACAATGTCCGCTCGGAGGAAAATGTGTTCGAAGCATTGTTAATGCACAGGAAATCTTCGGTGAAGCCCAAAGCGACTAATCAAATCACAACTGCACGGTGGATCTTGAAATGAATTTGACAAAGTGACTACTTACTATGGGCAACTCCCCAAAATGCACTAGTCAACCCCCTACATATACCCCAATGCAGGGCATGTAGGAGCCCAGAGACTACTAATGGTTAACATGGTCGATTCTTGGCTTGAGATAAAACATGGGCAGGGATTGAGGTGACAACAATTAATAGCACTTGATTGATCACTCCTATTATTTTTGCTTCATCAAAAGCTCTTGGCTGTTGAGGTTCCTTTGTTTCGTCTTCCAGGAGAGGAATATTAGACCCATACTGCTATTACCACAAAGAAATACTGTAGACTCCAGCTCAAGACCTCATTACTTGTCCGAATGGTGCACCCGAGGTTCTAACAAATGGCCTTAGGGGGAAAAAGGGGTAATAGAAAATAACCATTACTTACCCTACTACTCCACCGCTGCTCCAGTGGTCCCTGTAGGTCTCACACTGGCATTGCTGAAGCAACTGAAACTGAATGTGTAGTAAAGGCAGTATTCGGCCATTTCTGAAAATTCTGGACACCACCTTTAATTAAGGCCTCATCCACACGACCGTTGTTCTGGTCCGCATCCGTTGCTCCGTTCCGTAGCCCCGCAAAAAAAAAAAAACATGTCCTATTCTTGTCCGTATTGAGGACAAGAATAGGCATTTCTACAATGGGCCGCCTGTTCCGTTCCGCAAATTGCGGAAGGCACAAGGGCGGCTTCCGTGTTTTAAGGATCAGCAATTTGCGGACCGCAAATAACGGAACGGTCGTGTGCATGAGGCCTAACTGATTGGATCAGAGTGTCCTCCATTCCTGGCAGTGACACCGGAGTGCGGCTATGTATAACTGCCCATTAGTCGATCTTGCCATCACAATAAGTCTTGGCGCAATCATCTAGTCGTAACATCATGTCAAGTTGCTTTGACTTACTGCTCAAAGGGTTTGTCCAACATTGAGACATTTTTAACTGAAGACAGCACCATGTTGTACCTGTTGAAAAAATCTGATTGACCTGCTACCAGCTGCTCCATTCTAGCTTCCTTCATTGGTGTTCCGCAAGGGTGGACTGGCCATAGATCCAACACAGAAACTTCTCAGTGGGCTAATGCCCAGGAGGCTGCCTGAGCTCTGCTGTCAGCCAGGTAAGTAATGATCTGACAGTCCTAGAGTTAATTAACGCTTGGAGCATCAAGGGTGCCCACAGGTGCCTGAATTTAACTGTATTGTTATCCTGAGGCAACTGGAGTAGGAGGACAGAACATGGCAGCTGGCACTGGCCACCAGAGAGGGGCAGCTTCTGTGGAGGTATTCTGTTGGCCAATGAGAAGGCTTTGTCACAGCTTAGCAACATCCCTAGCAACCAATAGGAAAGTTCCTTACCCCTTCACTATATAAATTACGACACTCCCCAGCAGCCATTTTGTGGAGTTTCATGTGAGAGAGAGCGGAGCTTGAACTCTGTGCTGTGCTTTTTAAATTACATTCCAAATCGCATATAAATAATCCAGATAGTTAGTGTTAGATAGTAATAGGGAATTGTGTTATAAGGGAAAATAATAAAATGAATAAAACACCTAACCCAAACCCGAACTTCAGTGAAGGAGTCCGGGTACGGGTCTGGGTACCACATTAAGTTTTTTCTCACGCGCGTGCAAAATGCATTGCACTCGTGCGGAAAAAACTGAACATCGGAATGCAATCGCCGTCAAAACTGACCGAAATGGCGTGCCTACTCGAGCAGGTTTTCCACAATGCACATGCGACGCATCCGGGGCAAATCCGGGACGCCCGTGTGAAAGAGGCCTAAGTTCAACAATCAGTATTATGTTGTCAGACCTGATTAAAGGTGAAGTTGTATGTATTGCGCTAAAATATTTCAATCAATAGTGGCGATTTGCGCGATCTCGAATACTTAGAAAAACTCTATCTGCATATAAAGCTATTGTTATGACAGGCATGGAATTTTTATCTAAAACAGTGCTGTAATGTACAATTACTTACCGTGATCAGGAGCTCTTCCTCACCATCTTGAAAGTTGCTGCCAACCATTTTCATCACTTATGTAGCTAATAGTGCGTGCGTGCGCATAACAGCGCAATCAAAAAGAATAATCACAAAATCACGAATATTTGGCGAATATTCGCCTAAATATTCGTGATATAACGCAAATTCGAATATTGCCCCTGCCGCTCATCACTAATTGTTGGCCAGATCTACTTGTGCAGGCACTGTGTCACCGCCAGCTCTGTGAGAAGATCTGGCAGACGTTCTTCTCTACCTGTTGTATGATGTTCTTTGTTTTGGTTTCACTTTCTCATCTCTTTTCCTTCTCCCAGCTGTCACCTATTTGCACTGATTGTCTCCCTTTATATTCCCTCCCATACTGCCTCACTTTGCGGTTTATACTTCTTCCTGGATTGTGTTCACTGTTGGAGGCTGCTTCTCCTGATTCCTCAGATAAGTCTGTTTCCTTTATTTGTGTTTCTTGCTGGCTTGATTGTAGGTGACCCTGACTCCGTCCGTATTAAGTGCAGGGAGCCGGTGGTCGTTGAAGGGTTAAACAGAATTAGCTGTATAATCTGTATGAAGGACAAGAGGATGGGTGACATCATATTGAAGGGTGACTATGTATACATTTTCCTCCTCTCTGTATAAGGAAAAGTTTCTAGTCAGCATTATTATAATGAGAGTTGCCTGTCTCTATAAGGGACTATTATTATTGTAATGAGAGCTGCAGCTATTCTGGTATGTATGCATGAACATATATAAAGGCCTGTACAACCAACAATAAATAGAACTGTTACTGACATCATACTGCTTGTGTCACTGACATGTTCTCCAGACGTCTGTCTTCGGGGACAAAGGATGAAATCACGGTGCATAGAGAGAATAATATTACTCTTTCAGTCGTGTCCCCTCACTATTATAGGGTTTTCAGGTGTCACATAGTATAAGGTACGAGGACATGCAATCGTCTACCACAAAGATCTTTGCATGGGCGTAGCAGTCAGGGAGAGCTCTAGGGCTTTTATAGGGCTCACCCATATGCTCCTTAGTTTGGGATCAAGCCAGTCAGATGTTTATTTATAAATTTCAGCTTTCTGCAACACCATCCGTGACACACTGTCTTCTTTCAGTTTGGATCCTTCTACAACATAGGGCCCCTTTTAAATTTTTTTTTCCAGGGCTGCTTTAAGCTCCCAGTCTGTCCCTGGGCCGGTACCCGTCCTGTAAACTTCTGGATGGACGTGGTCATGAGAGATGTTCGAGTAAGATATGTTCAACTTGGCGTTGCCAACAGTTAAAAATGTCCCAAAGCTAGACAACCCCTTTGAGGCCTTTATCTGTTTCAAAGTAAACATACTAACCATGTAGAGTAGGTACCGAGCCGTTAACCATTCCTTTCTTGTCACAACCTGGTCCTCTGTTTTTATACAAGTAAGGTCTTTAGTGCACCATGAGCGAGGCCACACCATTAACCTACCAGTAATGCCACCCAGTACCTCACTCTCTTGCTTGACTTACAGTCCCGGTTGTGATGACCTAGGGAAGGCAGGTGCACCAAACAGTTTGTTCCCGCCTACTGTGCACCAAAAACTTTATTTGCAGAAATATCCAGACAAGCATTTCTTAGGATTAGAGGACTGAATTTTTACAAGAAAGGCTAAGTTGTGTTTTGGGAACAATCTACCTTACATGGCGGTATGCTCACTGATTTTGGAGGTAATAGACTCCCTTTAAAAGGGTTGGCTCACCTCACACATTGATGGCATGTCCCTAGAGTCATATAGGGTCCCACTCCTACCTCCAGAAGCAGCCCCCTGAAGTAAATGTGCAGCAGCCGTGCATGAGTAGCCACTCTCCTTTCACCACTATGGGAGTTTCAAAAATAGTTGGGAATGGAGGTGTGGTCACCCTTGCATGGTGCTCTTTACACTCACCACTACAGGAATTTAGAAAACAGCTGACCACAATTTGGGGGCCCATTTCTGGAGAGATGGGACCCGCACCTATGTCACATTGATGGCATATTCTAGCGATATGGAATGTCTGAGATGAGCCAACCTCTTTAAGTGAAGGTGTAGGAGGGGGTTAAACATTATGATAGGACATCTCTTTTTGTGGCATTTTTCAAAAAGTTTCATCAAGACATTTAGGCGATACACATTTGTTCCCATCTTTTTGTAATGTAAATCCATTGGGTTATTGCAGAGCTCACCTCTGTGAGATAGACAGCGCCACTTTAGACACTAAGGGAGGACATAACAGATAAGGAGAGAGAAGAAGATAGGGCCGTCCAGAACAAGCAACAAGACAGGGGCCAAATTAAGCAACTGAACAAAGATACTGGTTTAGGACATAATTTTTCCTGACATCTGCAGAATGGAAAGTAATTGCTTCTGTGATTGTTCTGGCCAAAGAACAACTGCTTCACTTAAGCAGAAGTTTCTTGACCTCTTGGCGTCCTTTACGGTTATACAAACAGAAAAAATCTGTAAACCAATTCAATGACAAGAGCCGAGCGCACTCCTCAGCACTGTCTGAGAGACAGGGTGATATGTAATTTAATAGGGTCTAGGTATAAATATAGACCTACTCTTGAAAGAGACATTTTTCTTCTTGCCATACAGCAAAATTTCATGCTAGTGCAGGTGCGTATATGGCTAACAGGTAATCATTGTGTGATCATAAAAGTCGAGTTTCTGATCTAAGAAGAAGTCTAGCACAAATAAGACTGAGAGAACCTAGAAAACTTAATAGCCAGGTTGACACATAAGTTAGCAATGGGTGCATATTGCACTGGGGTTCTTACTTGTTGGACTCTATATTTATACTATAGCAAAAAATCTCTGAGCAACATGGATAGATTTCAACTTTTTCTTGGGCTACTAAAGGTTGTAATTGTAAGGGAGGGTGGATTGTGTAGGCCCCTCTTGGTCTTCAAGGTGGTAGAGCCCCCAGAGCATGTGCCCCAGGAGACCAAGTTGTCACTGGTTAATCAGATAAAGGGTGGTGGAGGCCCCAAAGCATATGTCCTGAAAGACCGAGGGGAAGTATGTGATCAGGGCAGGCAGAGATCAAGCAGGGTCCGTAAACAAAGTCCGAGGTCAAAGGAAGGCGGCATACAAGCAAGGTCCGCAAACTAAGTCAAAAGTCGTAGGCAGGTGGCAAACAGGCAAAACTTGAAACTTGAAAAACACCTTCACACTTTGAACTAGACAAGCTAGTGACCATGAGTTGCTCAGGCATCTTCCTGTGGTAAGAAGCGCCTTTAAATACTTCCTGCAATCCAACCATAGGCTGGCGAGACATAGGGTGTGTACGTGCTGCTTCACAAAGGAGGAGAGACATACCCATGCAAGCCCTAACAACAGTACAGGTGTCACACCTATGACAGGTGGTAGAAAATCTGAAAGACTTTCTGCACGTCATTGATCTGACAGCTTCTTTTGGATTCACTTTGTCTATGTGTTGCTGGGATGTCCACACCTCCTTTTCAGGTGTAGATCATGTTACCATTATTAGGCTGCGTTCACACGAGCGTGTCCGGATTAGTTCCGGATGCGTCCCGGTGTGTTGCGGCAAACCCGCGCGAGTAGAAATGCAATTGCAGTCAGTTTTGACTGCGATTGCGTTCCGATGTTCAGTTTTTATCGCGCGTGTGCAATGTGTTTTGCACGCGCGTGATAAAAAACCGACTGTGGTACCCAGACCCGAACTTCTTCACTGAAGTTCAGGTTTGGGTTCGGTGTTGTGTAGATGTTATTATTTTCCCTTATAACATGGTTATAAGGGAAAATAATAGCATTCTGAATACAGAATGCATAGTAGGTGATCAATTGAGGGTTAAAAAATAAAAAAAATTAACTCACCTTGTCCTCTTGTTCGCGTAGTTCTACCACATTTTTTTTATTTTTTAACCCTCAATTGATCACCTACTATGCATTCTGTATTCAGAATGCTATTATTTTCCCTTATAACCATGTTATAAGGGAAAATAATACAGTGAATAGACTGTCACCTAGCAACCGTGCGTGAAAATCGAACCGCATCCGCACTTGCTTGCGGATGCTTGCGATTTTCACGCAACCCCATTCACCTCTATGGGGCCTGCGTTGCGTGAAAAACGCAGAATATAGAGCATGCTGCGATTTTCACGCAACGCATAAGTGATGCGTGAAAATCATCGCTCATCTGAACAGCCCCATTGAAATGAATGGGTCCAGATTCAGTGCGGGTGCAATGCGTTCACCTACCGCATTGCACCCGCGCGGAAATCTCGCCCGTGTGAACGCAGCCTTACTCCCTTCTTAGTCTGGCTTTAACCATCACTCCTTGCGGTTGATAGCTCATTCTGGTTGTGGATCGTTTGGTGTCTGGATCTCGGCTGAGTTCCTGCTTTCCATTAACCCGGAGTTAAGTGTCTTTCCTTTTTGTATTGTGTTTATTTCCCTGTCTCTTGGTACCAGACCTGGGGCAGACTCTTGTTCCTTCAGCTAGAAGGAATAGGTCGTCTGTGGCCCAATCAATATCTTCAGGGCTTTCTAGGGTGAGCCAGGCTTAGGTTCCTGCGGATGAACAGTCCTACCATCGGGGTCTGTTCATTCTGTTAGCAGTCAGGGCTCGGGTTGGGATTTATTATGTGGTGACCTTCCCCCTTTCCCTAGTTTGCAGGCCTGGTACCTTCTCCTTCCCTTTTGTGTTTGGTGTGGAGTTCCCCTCCCACACCACACCATGACAACAGGTCTCCAGCAGGAAGTAAACTCTGGCATGGAGCCCAGATGCAACAGTTAAGCTACCTGCTGCCCGCGCTTGTCAGCACGGAGCATGGCAGAAGGAGGGAAAGAGGGAGCCCGGCGCCCATGCCCACGGATAGGGGCAGCAGCGCCGGCACGGACCGCTGGGCTAACATGAACGTTCCTGTGAACTCTCGTTCCCAACAATCTGCCCCAATTTCTTAGGAAACTTTGAACAATATGTCTACAGACCAGAGAGGTCATTATCACCTACTGACTCCAATTAGGATAATGGAATCAACACCTTTGACCCCATGCTGGGTATAATGACCTCTGACCCCATGCTGGGTATAATTACCAGATGTTGATTCAGTTACATATTTATTCCCAGAGAATTCTTGTACAGTAACTCAGAATTGAAAAAGCTCGTTGGAAGAACGAGTCAAACGTTTTCAAGAAATCTACATTAAGTCCAGTTGCCTTGATTTATTCTTTGCAGATATACCATGACCTGGATAAATGAGAACCTTCACAGACATACAGACCAGAAAGAAAGTAGGTCTGGACTAACTTCAATGGCAGTTTAAAAATGCTTGACAAACACGTTCTTATAATAAAGCTCTCCATAAATGGCTCCTTGATCCAACAGCAGCATATGACACTAAAGCAATGTTGACCCCAAGAGTTCCTTCTTGTTGTGGTCATGGAGCTTCCCTAGCTAGTCTAGCAAACACCTATACATGCAGTCTGATGAGAAGACAATTCGAGCTGCAACTCTGCATACTGGACTTAAAATTATCTATTTATTTTGATGGATGGCCATGTGCTAGCAGCGGGTGTGGAACCACTGCTTCAACCAACAGATATGACTTGGGCTAATCCTAAGGGCATTATTCTGGAAGTACCCTGGTATTTACCCTTTAACCCTTACACAGGGATCTAGACAGGTGAGCTGCCAGGCCAGTACCTCCTGGAGTAGTCTCTGTGTGGTTGACAGTTGACCCACAGGTGTCAGAGGCACCAATGTGAGGCACCAAGGGACCACACAAAACCATGGCTGAGGACAGGCCGATATTGTGGCAGACAGACTACAAGCAATCTGATACCTAGTCCAAGTTCAGGTGAGAAGCGAGGAGTCAATACAGAGGTCAGGCACAGGTCAGGTCAGGCAGAGGAGGGTCAATATCCAGGAAACAGACAAAAATTGGTATATGGGCAGACAGATAAAGGACACCTTTAAAGGAACTAGAAAAGCTAAGTAACCTATTGCTCAGGCACTCTCCCCTAGGCTGGAAACAACTAGGGTATATGTCAGAGGGAGTGTATGCACCTTATAGACAACAGAAAAAGGCCTTTGCTGGCCAGAACCAGGCTACAGCCTGCAAGGGGAAAGCACATGGGATTCCGCCAGATCCGCTTCTGGAGAGTAGAGAAACGCCAGCAGGTCTGGATCACTGGAACAGTGGAAGCGGGGTAAGTGAATTGGTGCCCATTCCCATCCGAAGGAGCAGGATGGCCGTGGGCACTGGTCGCTGACAAAACACCAAAGACAAGAGTGGAGCTGCTTTTGAAATGAAACACAGAGAGTTACAATGACCTGCAGAAAAACCATGACAAACTGCTCTCAGCCACAAAGGAGGGAGTTACAGTTGGAAAGTAGGCCTGGAAAAAGCCAAATATCAATGGTGGAAGTTCGGTATCCAATATGCATAGAGAGAGAGAGTGTATGGTCATTGTGCGGTGCTGTTGGAGCTGTATAATAAACCTGGGACCTAGTCCACCTAGTCCTCTAAATAGAGGTAGATTGGTGTCTGGGAGACATGATTTGGCTCTGCATACAGCTGTGCAGAGGGTGACCTGGTGTAGGTGAACCTATGCAGAATGAGGCCAAGTCATCACTGGTTGATCAGATTAAAGGTGGTGGAGGCCCTGGTCAAAAAAATTAGTGGTGCTTACCTGACTTCATATGACAGCCACACATAGATCTTCAGCTGGGCTGTGTGCAATTTCATTCAGATGGACTTGATGGTGACATTGTATTGAGCTGGTCTGTGGCTAAAGAGGGTGCCTGGTGGGCCAGATGCTAAAATACGAAGTGAAAGGTGATCTGGTTGTAATGGAGAGTCGATTATGTAGGCCCCTCTTGGTCTTCAAGATGGCAGAGGACCCAGGACATGTGCAACATGAGACCAATTTGCAACTGGGTGATCAGATTAAGGGTGGTGGAGGCTCAAGGGCATGTGTCCTATAAGATCACACAGACCAATTTTGCAGGAGATTGTCGGGAAGGAAGCGTTCCTTCCTGACAAACGCCTGCTCATCAGTGAAGGAGACCACTGCACTTACATGCACCAATCCCCTCCACAGTATGGGGAAGAGTGATCGCTAATGCCATTGCTCATCCCCATACAGACTAGTTGTTTGCCAGCAGCAGAGGCTGTTTACACAGCACGATATGCTGCCAGCAAACAACGATTTAGGTGTCCGCACAAACCATCATATTACCCGAGGAACGAGCATGAGATAATCATCAGATAATCGATAACGAACGTTCCTATGAATGCTCGTTAACAAGTTTTTGGCAGATTCTTGGCCAGTGTAAAGGGCCCTTAAGTCATCACCGGTTGATCAGATTGAGTGGTGGTGGCCCCAAGGCATGTGACCCATGTAACCTCCCTTAAACTTGCCCTTCATGTTATGCATTCTTCTTCCATATGACACATTCTGATCTTTACTATTAGTCCTATTATAACTGTTCACTTCAAAGGAAGCTCATTATGAAGGTTTTTTATTTTATTGACAAGGCATCTGTATCTTCTTAGAACCACCGGTCAGATAGCTGCCTTCTTTGGAATCAGGTTATTCTTAGCTGAGCATATAGCACTTTAGATAAGCCCATTTATTTACGTGTAGAGATACCTCTATTATTTCAGTAATATGTTCATAGACACGCATGGCGAAAACATGACTTGTGTGGACTGCCATAGACAGAGAGGTCTTTATAAATGTGAGCATTCCCAAGAGACAAAAATTTCAACTGCATCACAAATTCAGAGAAAATGAGGATAGTGCTGGAAAATTACCTTTCCTCATACCTCATTCTCTGGTTAGACTCTGTAAATGAGATAACCTGAAGGCCTATTTCTCTTTGTTTATAACCAAGGTATTCTTATTTAGGCTTCAGATGGGCTTCATTTTACATAAATAAGTCTAATAAATCTCATAGTTACATACTTGATATGGTTGAATAAACACAGATGTTTATCAAGTTCAGCCTACAGTTTATTGTATATCCAGAGGAAGGTTAAAAACTAGTGTTGGTCAAGCACCAAAGTGCTTGTGTGCTCTGGTGCTCGAGTAGAACACTTCCCGATGCTCAGGTGCTCTGTAGACGCACAATGGAAGTCAATGAGAGAACCCGAGCATTAAACCAGGCACCTGCTCTGGGGGGGAGGGTGTCAGGACTCTAGTTCAGCTTAGGAGTCTCTGCTCTGACTCTATATATAGCTATCTCCATTTATGGAGTCAGTGCTTGGAGACACCCAGTCTATTTAAATCTAATTTAGCCTCTATTTCTGCAAAGTTTCTAGCAGGATTTGAACTCACAACCTTCAACATTACAGCCAAGAATCTTAACCACTACACTATAGAGCTGCATGGCCAGTTACTAAAGGAAGGAAAAAATAAAAAATAAAATTTGCCTTTGGCTGTATAGGAATACTTACTACTAGTAGGTATTCCTATACAGCAGAAGTCTCATATTATTATTTTTTTTCTAGTAACTGGCCATGCAGCTCTATAGTGTAGTAGTTATCATTCTGGCCTGTAATGTAGAAGGTTGTGAGTTTGAATCCCGTCAGAAACTTTTCATAAATAGAGGCTAAATGTAATTTAAACATATATAAGTTTTTAGCAATAATATATTTACATATATTATTATATATTTAGAATATATAAAATATTATAATATATGTAAATATATTATGGCTAAAACATCAGCTGTAGTTTCCCACATATTATGCATTCAAATATACAGTTGCAAGAAAAAGTATGTGAATCCTTTGGAATGATATGGATTTCTGCACAAATTGGTCATAAAATGTAATGTGATCATCATCTAAGTCACAACAATAGACAATCACAGTCTGCTTAAACTAATAACACACAACAAATTAAATGTTACCATGTTTTTATTGAACACACCATGTAAACATTCACAGTGCATGTGGAATAAGTATGTGAACCCCTAGACTAATGACATCTCCAAGAGCTAATTGGAGTGAGGTGTCAGCCAACTGGAGTCCAATCAATGAGATGAGATTGGAGGTGTTGGTTACAGCTGCCCTGCCCTATAAAAAACACACAACAGTTCTGGGTTTGCTTTTCACAAGAAGCATTGCCTGATGTGAATGATGCCTCGCACAAAAGAGCTCTCAGAAGACCTAAAATTAAGAATTGTTGACTTGCATAAAGCTGGAAAGGGTTATAAAAGTATCTCCAAAAGCCTTGCTGTTCATCAGTCCACGGTAAGACAAATTGTCTATAAATGGAGAAAGTTCAGCACTGCTGCTACTCTCCCTAGGAGTGGCCGTCCTGTAAAGATGACTGCAAGAGCACAGCCCAGATTGCTCAATGAGGTGAAGAAGAATTCTAGAGTGTCAGCTAAAGACTTACAAAAGTCTCTGGCATATGCTAACATCCCTGTTAGCGAATCTTTGATACGTAAAAGACTAAACTAGAAAGGATTGCATTGAAGGATACCACAGAGGAAGCCACTGCTGTCCAAAAAAAACATTGCTGCATGTTTACATTTTGCACAAGAGCACCTGGATGTTCCACAGCAGTACTGGCAAAATATTCTGTGGATAGATGAAACCAAAGTTGAGTTGTTTGGAAGAAACACACAACACTATGTGTGGAGAAAAAGAGGCACAGCACACCAACATCAAAACCTCATCCCAACTGTGAAGTATGGTGGTGGGGGCATCATGGTTTGGGGCTGCTTTGCTGCGTCAGGGCCTGGACGGATTGCTATCATCGAAGGAAAAATGAATTCCCATGTTTATCAAGACATTTTGCAGGAGAACTTAAGGCCATCTGTCCACCAGCTGAAGCTCAACAGAAGATGGGTGTTGCAACAGGACAATGACCCAAAGCATAGAAGTAAATTAACAACAGAATGGCTTAAACAGAAGAAAATACGCCTTCTGGAGTGGCCCAGTCAGAGTCCTGACCTCAACCCGATTGAGATGCTGTGGCATGACCTCAAGAAAGAGATTCACACCAGACATCCCAAGAATATTGCTGAACTGAAACAATTCTGTAAAGAGGAATGGTCAAGAATTACTCCTGACCGTTGTGCACGTCTGATCTGCAACTACAGGAAACGTTTGGTTGAAGTTATTGCTGCCAAAGGAGGTTCAACCAGTTATTAAATCCAAAGGTTCACATACTTTTTCCACCTGCACTGTGAATGTTTACATGGTGTGTTCAATAAAAACATGGTAACATTTAATTCTTTGTGTGTTATTAGTTTAGCAGATTGTGATTGTCTATTGTTGTGACTTAGATGAAGATCAGATCACATTTTATGACCAATTTGTGCAGAAATCCATATCATTCCAAAGGGTTCACATACTTTTTCTTACAACTGTATCAGAAGTATGATTTTATCTATATATAAAGTGAGAGGTTTTGTCTGGGAAAACAGGTATTTTGCTCACAGCATGTGCTGCTGGGCTGATTTACAGCCAGGTGAGGTCAAATACCAGACCGGATTTTAAATGCCGACCCAGGTTTTGGCAGCACCTGGCTGTCCTTAAAAAGGCAGCTGGGCTCAGAAGCCAGGTCTCTGTGTTGGGATCTGGGAGCCTTGTATCTGGATAAAGGCTTGCTACCTGTTTGGCGTGAAAACAGGTTGGTGCTGCTATCAGCAAGGACTCTTTGAGGCAGAATTGCCGCATGGTGTGAATTACCACCAACACCGCAAGGCGACTTTTTGTTTGAATATGACTGTTTGTTTTGTCACTTGCCTAAAGTGTGAATAAAACACTGAACTGTTTGATCCAAAGAACTTGTTGTTGCCTCTATACTGCATCCGCTAATCCTGTCTACCTGAGCGAGTCTCCACAATATATATATATAAATTTTTAGTAATCGCTAATTTTTCACAATTGCAAAAAATATATTAAATGTATAAATTTTATTTAGCCTCTATTTTTGGAAAGTTTCTGACGGGATTCGAACACACAACCTTCTACATTACAGCCAAGGATGTTAACAACTGCACTATAGAGCTGCATGGCCAGTTAATAACAAAAAACAAAATGAGACTTCTGTTGTGTAGGGATACTTACTAATAGTAAGTATTCCAATACAGCAGAAGTGTCATTTTTATTTTTATTTTTGTAACTGGCAATGCAGCTCTATAGTGTAGTGGTTAACATTCTTGGCTGTAATGTACAAACCGGATTCCAAAAAAGTTGGGACACTAAACAAATTGTGAATAAAAACTGAATGCAATGATGTGGAGATGGCAAATGTCAATATTTTATTTGTAATAGAACGTAGATGACAGATCAAACGTTTAATCCGAGTAAATGTATCATTTTAAAGGAAAATACGTTGATTCCAATTTTCACGGTGTCAACAAATCCCAAAAAAGTTGGGACAAGTAGCAATAAGAGGCTGGAAAAAGTAAATTCGAGCATAACGAAGAGCTGGAAGACCAATTAACACTAATTAGGTCAATTGGCAACATGATTGGGTATAAAAAGAGCTTCTCAGAGTGGCAGTGTCTCTCAGAAGCCAAGATGGGTAGAGTATCACCAATTCCCACAATGTTGCGCAGAAAGATAGTGGAGCAATATCAGAAAAGTGTTACCCAGCGAAAAATTGCAAAGACTTTGCATCTATCATCATCAACTGTGCATAACATCATCCGAAGATTCAGAGAATCTGGAACAATCTCTGTGCGTAAGGGTCAAGGCCGTAAAACCATACTGGATGCCCGTGATCTCCGGGCCCTTAAACGACACTGCACCACAAACAGGAATGCTACTGTAAAGAAAATCACAGAATGGGCTCAGGAATACTTCCAGAAACCATTGTCAGTGAACGCAATCCACCGTGCCATCCGCCGTTGCCAGCTGAAACTCTACAGTGCAAAGAAGAAGCCATTTCTAAGCAAGATCCACAAGCTCAGGCGTTTTCACTGGGCCAGGGATCATTTAAAATGGAGTGTGGCAAAATGGAAGACTGTTCTGTGGTCAGACGAGTCACGATTCGAAGTTCTTTTTGGAAATCTGGGACGCCATGTCATCCAGACCAAAGAGGACAAGGACAACCCAAGTTGTTATCAACGCTCAGTTCAGAAGCCTGCATCTCTGATGGTATGGGGTTGCATGAGTGCGTGTGGCATGGGCAGCTTGCATGTCTGGAAAGGCACCATCAATGCAGAAAAATATATTCAGGTTCTAGAACAACATATGCTCCCATCCAGACGTCATCTCTTTCAGGGAAGACCCTGCATTTTTCAACAAGATAATGCCAGACCACATTCTGCATCAATCACAACATCATGGCTGCGTAGGAGAAGGATCCAGGTACTGAAATGGCCAGTCTGCAGTCCAGATCTTTCACCTATAGAGAACATTTGGCGCATCATAAAGAGGAAGGTGCAACAAAGAAGGCCCAAGACGATTGAACAGTTAGAGGCCTGTATTAGACAAGAATAGGAGAGCATTCCTATTTCGAAACTTGAGAAACTGGTCTCCTCGGTCCCCAGACGTCTGTTGTGTGTTGTAAGAAGAAGGGGAGATGCCACACAGTGGTGAAAATGGCCTTGTCCCAACTTTTTGGGGATTTGTTGACACCATGAAATTCTGATTCAACATATTTTTCCCTTAAAATGGTACATTTTCTCAGTTTAAACTTTTGTTCCGTGATTTATGTTCTATTCTGAATAAAATATTAGAAGTTGGCACCTTCACATCATTGCATTCAGTTTTTATTCACGATTTGTATAGTGTCCCAACTTTTTTGGAATCCGGTTTGTAGAAGGATGTGTGAGTTCGAATCCTGCCACAAACTTTATTAGAAATAGAGGCTAAATTAGATTTAAATACACTGACTCGTGCTCGAGCACACGCAATATTCGGCCGAGCATAGCGATGCTCGAGCCGAACTGTTGTTCGGCCGAGCATGCTCGCCCAACACTAGTAAAAACCCATACGTGGAGGCTCTAAATGTCCCCATATTAGAGGAAAAATTCCTTCCCGACTCCAAATCTGACAATCTGTGGATCAACATCCCATCTTCAGAAATTTTGTACCCATAACCTACAATATTTTTTACATTCAAGCAAGGCATCCAGACCCATAAATTGTTTAGTGAGTCACTGCTCTTGCAGTAAAAAATCCCTGCCTACGATGATGGTCATGCAGCGGACCAGACCGCAGGGGCAACACGTGAGGCTATGGTGGGCTGATAGGGGCAGTAGTTCATTTACTCACGGTTAGCAGAGCCTTCCTGGGCCGGTGTGCAGTGATGACGAAGACAGCACTAGATCCTCCGGGACACTCTATTGCAGGGAACACCAGCCAGATGGAAGTTGAGGTGCCCTTGATGGTAGTGGGTATGCTTAGGGTGCTTTGGTGGCTGGGCTCCTGTGTTTATGATGCCAGCACTGTAAGGTTCAATTAGGAGATCGAGTAGAATGATGAGAGAAGCAGTAGTTGAACCAAACAGGAACTTTACTTGTAAATTGTAGTCTTGCAATAAGTATAGCAGCACTTTGTCAATAATACAGATGGTAAAGCTGTAAATCCCAATAACAGGCTCAGTGAGGTGGTATATGTAGGTTCCATCTCAGCTGTATAGGAATGATGATCTTACTTGTACTTGGTTCCTGATCTTGATCTGGTTACTCAGCCTTTCAATAATAGTTTGGATCCTAAGTTCTATTCTTCACTTAGCAATTCAGCAATATTCAGTGCTTCTGTGATTCAGCAACCCAAGGGCGGTCTCCCTCTTGGCAGGCAAACTCTCTGCTCCATTCTTTGAAAAGGTTGCACAAGATACAGCAATTATGCTCTTAAACCCTGGAAGGGTCCCTGGAAGGGGTATTACAGTAAAGGATCAATAAGTCCTAGTCTTGGACTACAAAGGTTGAAGTAGCTTCACTCCCTGAGCTAGGCCCAGGAGGACAGAGCCAAGTCTGGCTCCTCTCTTCTCCTAACTCCTAATATCCTCTCTAACTTCCTGTGGCTGACCTATATAAATGGTGTTACAGTGACACCTAGAGGTGGATATGTGTAGTGCATTGAACCAGCCTGAAATGGGAATTTAACATCATTGACAAAGGGAAATATAATAAATAGTGCAAAATGACATAGGATGGCACAAACAATTTTGGAGTGTTCCCATCCACCTGGAGTGGGACACTACAGTGATACCTTCTTTCCTACAGATGTAGAGGATGCCCTCCTGTCATGGTTACAGGCCTAGCTAGCTATAAAAGATCATTATTAGAAAGATCTCTGTACTGTCCATTCATCTACTAGCACATTGTAATTAGATCTTTCCAAAACTCCAAGCTTGAAGACCTGTCCTGGTAACTGCAATCCATGCATTCCCTTAATGTCCTTGGTCGTCCTCCTCTGCACCTGCTCTAATGTAGCTATGTCATTCTTAGACACAGGTGACCAAAATTGTACACAGTACTTCATGTCTGGTCTGAGTAGTGATTTTAATAGAGGCAAACCTATAGTGTGTTCTTGTCATGAGCAACTAGCCATCTTTTGATACATCCCATGATTTTGTGTACCTTGGCAGCAGCTGCCTGGCATTGGTTGCTAAATCTAATCCATCTCAAATCATTAAAGTAACTTTTAGGGCACCTGAACGCAATGTAAACTTTGGGGAAGGAGTATCTCCTATGGCTATAAACTGTGTGTAGTGTTACCATGAGTTGCCATAGATTTTGCAGTGGGGCTTTCAGCCACGTGGCTTTTAAAGGGAAATACATTGAGTTCTGGTGCTTCACTTATAAGGTTCTTGGCCACTTGGACCACTAGTGAACCACGACCACATCATATGCAGTCATTAGTTTTATGTCATTGTCTGTCGCAGGTTCAGTGCATTGGCAGCAGCAGGGGTGGATTGGTCATAGACTTTACAGGAAAATTTCCAGGTGGGCCGATACCCAGGGGTCCGCCTGAGCCCTACTCATGGCTGGTCAGTGGAAGTTTTTGGGGATGTGTTTTGTGCTGCTGGCAGTATTTTGTGATGGACTGTGGTTTTTGGCTCTGTTGGGGTGCCACAATATGGTATTGCTGACCCTGCCTTCCAATGCAAATCTTGCATTATATAATCAAACCATATGTCTTTGGACAACTGGTGCCATATTCCTCCAGTATACTTACCTACGCTTTTATAGTGGTTGTGACTAGAGATGAGCGAATTAAAAAAAAATTCTGGTTTGTAGAGTGAAACTAAATCGCACCTCCTCATTCCTATACTATTGACTACTGTATGTAATAAGCAGCATTTCTTATGATAAAACATGGCTATACAGCGGTTATATCAATCATTTGCTGTGCACTATTAAGAGGCAATTAGTATACAGTTTGATCAAAGAGCATAGGCCCACTTACCGCGACAAGGTTGCCTCTTGTTAAGTGGGAACCTACTCTAACCGTAGCGCAGTGCCGTGTGGCGACCACCGCGTCTCCACACTGCTCCAGCAGGCAATGGGATCCAGCAGCCAACCAGTTACCCCGCTGTACAGCGGAACCACCTAGGCCTCGGATCCCACAGCTCCACCAGCACAGCACAGAAACAGCGACGGCCGCCATCCAGCGCCGCATGTGAACTGGTGCTAAAGGATCACCTGTTCACAGCTTCTCAGGAACTCCAACTGAGATGTGGTAGGAATTAAAACCCTGTGCAGACTACTGCTAATTTAAGTACAGAGCACCTGTGCCACATGGGGAGGAGTGCTGACTTAGTATGGGGGAAAAAAAACTATAGAGCATTTAAATCATGGTTTGTAGAGTGAAACTAAATCGCACCTCCTCATTCCTATACTATTGACTACTGTATGTAATAAGCAGCATTTCTTATGATAAAACATGGCTATACAGCGGTTATATCAATCATTTGCTGTGCCGTGCTGGCGGAGTGATGGGACCCGGGGCCCAGGTGGCCTCACTGCACAGTGGGGCTGCTGTGCGGCTGCTGGATCCCATTGCCTGCTGGAGCGATGTGGAGGCGCGGCGGTCGTCGCACGGCTCTGCGCCATGGTTAGAGTAGGTTCCCACTTAAACAAGAGGCAACCTTGTCGCGGTAAGTGGGCCTATGCGCTTTGATCAAACTGTATACTAATTGTCTCTTTATAGTGCACAGCAAATGATTGATAGCATCGCTGTATAGCCATGTTTTATCATAAGAAATGCTGCTTATTATTGTAAACAATGGTCATATCAGTAGCATAGGAATGAGGAGGTGCGATTCAGATTCACTCTACAAATTATAAAAAAAAATTCTATTTGCCAGTTTGCCTAATTTTTGGGGAAAAATTTGGTTCGATCCGAATTAATTCACGCCGAATCGCGTAAAAAAACTGCCATTTCCTGGCTTTGGAGAGCCTTTATAGTGGTGTAGAACACTTTTGCCATGCAGTAACACGCATAGGGAGTCTGCTTTGGTAGTGAAATAATACTGTGAGTCCGTATGACATGCAGATGACAGGCGTCACTCTTAGAATCACTGCACACTTCACTTATTTGGGCGGTTACAGGGCCAAAACCAACCAAATAACTCAAGTATGAACTCAACCTTACAGGTCGATATTAGCGCCAGGTATAAAATGTGCAGAGGCCCAAGATCCTATTGTAGCGTGAAAGAGCGCACTCCTTTTACACTGTCGCCAGCTGATTCCACATAGAGGTCTACAGAACCTTTTCTATTAAACGCTTATACAAGTAGAGCCCCCCCCCCCCCCCCCCCCCGACAGAGTGGAGAGGGTGTCAGCAGTAAGTTTGTGTTGACATCACTGATAATTTTGCCCTTCCTCTGATCCGTCAGAACAATAATCCCACAAAAAACGGATCCTGTCTGTGGAGCATCCGCCTTCACTCGGTCAGCATTTGCTCAGTAATCCTTCAGTATTGCTAATGCCCAAAAAAAACAGGAGTGGATCCAAAACAGAGATGACACGTGAATGGAATATTTGCATGTCTTCTGTGTTTTGTACCCACTCCTGCTTTTGGCTACCAAATCATAAGCCAATTCTGATGGGACCATACAGAGTGGATCCGTTGTGCATCTCATTTTACCTTCCTTCTGACAGATCAGAAGAAGGGTCAAATAAATGTAGTCAGCAAAGCCAAAAAGGCTAAATAGTGGCCCAGTCATGAAGTGTAGAAGGTGGGAACAGCATGAGAAATCCACAGAGTGGCACAATGACAGAGTGTGGAGGTGGCAGCAGCATCAGGAGGCCACAGAGTGGCCCAATGACAGAGTGTGGAGGTGGCAGCAGCATCAGGAGGTATACTATTTTACATGAAGTAGACATATGGGGAATGTAAAGTAATAACTATTTTTGGAGGTATTACTATGTATTATAGAAGTAGAGAAATTAAAACTTGGAAACTTGCAATTTTTTACAAATTTTTAGTAAATTTGGTATTTTTTTTATAAATAAAAATTAATTTTTTGGACTTCATTTTACCAGTGTCATGAAGTACAATATGTGACGAAAAAACATTCTCAGAATGGCCTGGATAAGTCAAAGCGTTTTAAAGTTATCACCACTTAAATTGACTCCAGAGCTGCACTCAGATTTGCAAAAAATGTCCGGGTCTTTAAGGTGAAATAGGGCTGAGTTCTTAAGGGGTTAAGTAACTTAAGCAGGGAGGAATCATGACTTCAGATGGAAAAAAAATTAGGCTGTACTACCCACTGTGTTTGTATTTGTTTCTTTGAGGATGTGTTTCTCGTATTGACACTATGCTGCCTGCCCTGACCACTGAACTTTTTCACGGATTCGCATATACTCTGCTTGTCCTGATCTCAGTCTGTTTCTGACTACAGGTTTTGCCTGATCCCTTGGTGCTCCTCACTGGCATCCCTGACTCCGATGGGTCAGCTGTCAACTACACTGGTACTACTCCAGGAGGTGGTAGCTGGGTGAAGTTCAAATCCCTGATTAGTGTCCAAAGGGTGAATACCGGGGAAATGCCAGGATAATGCCTTTATGTTAAGCCCAAAGTCAAACCGGTTGGTTGACACAGTGCTTCGATACCTACTGATTGCAACAATTGGCATGTGGTTAAATATGGTTTTCTGCGAACTGCCATGGTTTGGTAGCACGTACAGGTGAACCACCTAAATGCCACGTGCTTCAACTGCACTTCCTACAAAACCTGAGCAATTTGCTGTAAGCAGCATGCATTTTTTTGCCATTTGCTTGCCACGTGGTACTCAGCCACTTGGCAATTACCGTGGCCACTCTACATATGATATGTATATATAGTTCTATATAAGACAAGGTTAAGTGCTACATCCCTTTCATACTGCTACTTGAAGGCGGTCTATGGGGTCGGACTCTCACAGATTATATATCAATAGCCTATACTAAAGGTAGGCCATCAATTAAAACTCCTGGACAACCCTTATAATGCTTGCGCTCGCTGACGGTTGCGATTATTTGAATTAGCGCCATCCTAAAGGGGCTTCATAGAACAGATGATTTCCTTTGAAGTTTTTGTTCTACGCCTGAAGAATAAAATCTAGGCTACGGGAAGGAGGAGGAGTTGCCAAAATCCGTAGACAAGTGAGCATATTCCTAAAAGTATTAAATTGCAGTCTCTGCAGCCCATCGCTTTCTTCTTTGGATAAGACCCGGACGCTCTGTAGCCGCTGCAGAGAAGCTCTCGTCTCCCATATTTAAGCGGCGAGGATGCTGTCAGCCAATATTCACTCTACAAAGGCTACACAAACTGCTCTACAAAGGAATACAAACATGCACAAGTGCTCGCCACTTTCCGCAGCTTCAATACTAAGTATCTCGTTTGATGCTCGGCCTGGAGAGAGAAAGCAGCACTCTCCTATATTACTCCGCGCTGCAATTCAGTTACTCGCCTCCACTTGGCATACTCAAAGCCGGTTTTTTTTTTTTTATAATTGTTTTCCTCGTCTATGGTCCCCCGTTTCATGTATCTTATAGGTTGCAAATAGGTTATGGGGTCTGCCTGGAAGAAAAAACTTTGAAGCAAAAATTCATCATTTATTGGTAGACCCAATATTAGGCATTATGGGGTAAATAACGATTTTTGAAAAATGAGGATAAGCTATCTGTGCTTTGGATGGATGGATTCATAGATGAATCGATGGATGGTTGGATGGAAGGACTGTACAGATCCCATATATAAGTCATTCATGCCCCTCTTACTCTTTAGGTCTATAGAACATGAGGTATATCAATATTCAGTTCTCCTTAGTTGTCTTATGGCTCCTCTTCCAGTTCCTACCTTTAAAATGAGTGAGTGTGGATATTCTGGTAAGTGACGTCATCAGATAAGCCCAAGCAATTCATTTAGACCGTGCAGTAGTGTAATTACAGGTCTCGACACAGGTCTGTGACTACTGCTTCCACATGTTATCACAGCAGGGAAGCTGTCTAAAGTTACAGAGACATCAAGCTACTCAGTCCTGACATAATAAGTGACTTTTTCTACATAAAGGTTGAGATTTTTTGTACATACATTGCAGTACTTATTTTTTACTGATCATGAGTTACATTCTGTATTATACTCCAGAGCTGCGCTCACTATTCTTCTGGTGGAGTCACTGTGTACATACATTACTTATCCTGTACTGATCCTGAGTTACATCCTGTATTATACTCCAGAGCTGCACTCACTATTCTGCTGGTGGAGTCACTGTGTACATACATTACTTATCCTGTACTGATCCTGAGTTACATACTGTGTTATACTCCAGAGCTGCACTCACTATTCTGCTGGTGCAGTCACTGTGTACATACATTACTTGTCCTGTACAGATCCTGAGTTACATCCTGTATTATACTCCAGAGCTGCACTCACTATTCTGCTGGTGCAGTCACTGTGTACATACATTACTTATCCTGTACTGATCCTGAGTTACATCCTGTATTATACTCCAGAGCTGCACTCACTATTCTGCTGGTGGAGTCACTGTGTACATACATTACTTATATTGTACTGATCCTGAGTTACATCTTGTATTGTACTCCAGAGCTGCACTCACTATTCTGCTGGTGCATTCACTATGTACATATATTACTTATCCTGTACTGACCCTGAGTTACATCCTGTATTATATTCCAGAGCTGCGCTCACTTTTCTGCTGGTGGAATCACTGTGTACATACTTTACTTATATTGTACTGATCCTGAGTTACATCTTGCATTGTACTCCAGAGCTGCACTCACTATTCTGCTGGTGCAGTCACTGTGTAAATATAGTACTGATCCTGAGTTAGATTCTGTATTATACTCCAGAGCTGCACTCACTATTCTGCTGGTGGAGTCACTGTGTACATACATTACATTACTTATCCTGTACTGATCCTGAGTTACATCCTGTAGTATTCTCCAGAGCTGCACTCACTATTCTGCTGGTGGAGTCACTGTGTACTTATATTACTTATCTTGTACTGATCCTGAGTTACATCCTGTATTATACTCCAGAGCTGCATCCACTATTCTACTGGTGCAGTCACTGTGTACATACATTACTTATCCTGTACTGACCACGGGTTACATCCTGCATTATATTCCAGAGCTGCGCTCACTTTTCTGCTGGTGGAGTCACTGTGTACATACATTACTTATCCTGTACTGATCCTGAGTTACATACTGTGTTATACTCCAGAGCTGCACTCACTATTCTGCTGGTGCAGTCACTGTGTACATACATTACATTACTTGTCCTGTACAGATCCTGAGTTACATCCTGTATTATACTCCAGAGCTGCACTCACTATTCTGCTGGTGCAGTCACTGTGTACATACATTACTTATCCTGTACTGATCCTGAGTTACATCCTGTATTACACTCCAGAGCTGCACTCACTATTCTGCTGGTGCAGTCACTGTGTACATACATTACTTATCCTGTACTGATCCTGAGTTACATCCTGTATTATACTCCAGAGCTGCACTCACTATTCTGCTGGTGGAGTCACTGTGTACATACATTACTTATATTGTACTGATCCTGAGTTACATCTTGTATTGTACTCCAGAGCTGCACTCACTATTCTGCTGGTGCATTCACTATGTACATATATTACTTATCCTGTACTGACCCTGAGTTACATCCTGTATTATATTCCAGAGCTGCGCTCACTTTTCTGCTGGTGGAATCACTGTGTACATACTTTACTTATATTGTACTGATCCTGAGTTACATCTTGCATTGTACTCCAGAGCTGCACTCACTATTCTGCTGGTGCAGTCACTGTGTAAATATAGTACTAATCCTGAGTTAGATTCTGTATTATACTCCAGAGCTGCACTCACTATTCTGCTGGTGGAGTCACTGTGTACATACATTACATTACTTATCCTGTACTGATCCTGAGTTACATCCTGTAGTATTCTCCAGAGCTGCACTCACTATTCTGCTGGTGGAGTCACTGTGTACTTATATTACTTATCTTGTACTGATCCTGAGTTACATCCTGTATTATACTCCAGAGCTGCATCCACTATTCTACTGGTGCAGTCACTGTGTACATTCATTACATTACTTATCCTGTACTGACCCCGGGTTACATCCTGCATTATATTCCAGAGCTGCGCTCACTTTTCTGCTGGTGGAATCACTGTGTACATACATTACTTATATTGTACTGATCCTGAGTTACATCCTGTATTATACTCCAGAGCTGCACTCGCTATTCTGCTGGTGGAGTCACTGTGTACATACATTACTTATCCTGTACTGATCCTGAGTTACATCCTGTATTATACTCCAGAGCTGCACTCACTATTCTGTTGGTGGAGTCACTGTGTACATACAGTACTGATCCTGAGTTACATTTTGTATTATACTCCAGAGCTGCACTCACTATTCTGCTGGTGGAGTCACTGTGTACATACATTACTTATATTGTACTGATCCTGAATTACATCTTGTATTGTACTCCAGAGCTGCACTCACTATTCTGCTGGTGCATTCACTATGTACATATATTACTTATCCTGTACTGACCCTGAGTTACATCCTGTATTATATTCCAGAGCTGCGCTCACTTTTCTGCTGGTGGAATCACTGTGTACATACATTACTTATATTGTACTGATCCTGAGTTACATCTTGTATTGTACTCCAGAGCTGCACTCACTATTCTGCTGGTGCAGTCACTGTGTAAATATAGTACTGATCCTGAGTTAGATTCTGTATTATACTCCAGAGCTGCACTCACTATTCTGCTGGTGGAGTCACTGTGTACATACATTACATTACTTATCCTGTACTGATCCTGAGTTACATCCTGTAGTATTCTCCAGAGCTGCACTCACTATTCTGCTGGTGGAGTCACTGTGTACTTATATTACTTATCTTGTACTGATCCTGAGTTACATCCTGTATTATACTCCAGAGCTGCATCCACTATTCTGCTGGTGCAGTCACTGTGTACATTCATTACATTACTTATCTGTACTGGCCCCGAGTTACATCCTGCATTATATTCCAGAGCTGCGCTCACTTTTCTGCTGGTGGAATCACTGTGTACATACATTACTTATATTGTACTGATCCTGAGTTACATCCTGTATTATACTTCAGAGCTGCATTCACTATTCTACTGGTGCAGTCACTGTGTACATACATTACTTATCCTGTACTGATCCTGAGTTACATCCTGTATTATACTCCAGAGCTGCACTCACTATTCTGCTGGTGGAGTCACTGTGTACATACATTACTTATCCTGTACTGATCCTGAGTTACATCCTGTATTATACTCTAGAGCTGCACTCACTATTCTGCTGGTGGAGTCACTGTGTACATACATTACTTATCCTGTACTGATCCTGAGTTACATCCTGTATTATACTCCAGAGCTGCATTCACTATTCTACTGGTGGAGTCACTGTGTACATACATTACTTATCCTGTACTGATCCTGAGTTACATCCTGTATTATACTCCAGAGCTGCATTCACTATTCTACTGGTGGAGTCACTGTGTACATACATTACTTATCCTGTACTGATCCTGAGATACATCCTGTATTATACTCCAGAGCTGCACTCACTATTCTGCTGGTGCAGTCACTGTGTACATACATTACTTATCCTGTACTGATCCTGAGTTACATCCTGTATTATACTTCAGAGCTCCACTCACTATTCTGCTGGTGCAGTCACTGTGTACATACATTTCTTATCCTCTACTGATCCTGAGTTACATCCTGTATTACACTCTAGAGCTGCATTCACTATTCTACCGGTGGAGTCACTGGGTACATTACATTACTTATCCTGTACTGATCCTGAGTTACATCCTGTATTATACTCCGGAGCTGCACTCACTATTGTGCTGGTGGAGTTACTGTGTACATACAGTACTTATCCTGTACTGATCCTACATTACATCCTGTATTATACTCCAGAGCTGCACTCACTATTCTGCTGGTGAAATCACTGTGTACATACATTACTTATCCTCTACTGATCCTGCATTACATCCTGTATTATACTCCGGAGCTGTACTCACTGTTCTGTTTGTGGTTCTGATGGGATTTACAGTCTAAGACTTTTTAGCATGAGAATTTGGAGGCCTTGGTGGAAATATCTGTAGATACCTATCTCTGTTGTTATGCTCGTACACATAATGTTCTTTATAAATAAGGTTTATGTAATATGATTTCATTTTGTTTTCGCTCCTCTCCCGAGCCCCGGGTCTCCCATCACACACATTTTCATCTTGCCACTTAGAAGCAGGTGAGAAAGCTTTCTGCAGTCTCCACATAAATATTTCATATTTTATGTCGGGCTCATTTTGAGGGATCTGCTGAAGGCACGGGCAAAATTTAAGGATTATTGTGTGAGGCATATGAGGAGTTTAGCTGCTTCATTAGGACACAAAATGCTCAAATCCTAGATGGAAACATGGCTGGTGACTAACTAAATCATATGTCCTAATGCAAATGATTGACATACCTGTACTACATCCATTGAGATTTATGTTTGCAGAAAGCCCAGGAGGAGTCTGAGCAGAGGATGGGAGTATTAGCAGCCCTGGGTGTCAATCACAGAGGTTTTCCTGACACCGTTAGTCAATAGGGCTGTTCAATGAAAGATGGGCACACTTTTTCTTCTCTCTGAGCACACCCTGGTTCTGGGGCTCCTGCTTGATGGTCAGGGTGCCCTTAAAGTGGAGAGTTTTTATGGGTGCAAGGCAGGGCATGTAGAGTGCAATGGCCTGTGAACGATGCAGGAGTCGGTAACCATGTGTCACCGCCACTTCTGCGAGAAGGTCTGACAGACGTCCTTCTTTACCTCTTGCATGATGTTCTTTGTTTTGGTTTCACTTTCTCATCTCATTTTCTTCTCCCAGGTGTCACCTATTTAGACTAATCCTCTTTCCTTTATATTCCCTCCCATACTGCCTCACTTTGTGGTTTATACTACTTCCTGGATTAAAGTGTTCACTGCTGGAGGCTTCTGCTGCTGCTTGTTCAGATACGTTCTTTCATGTATTGTGTTTCCTTTCTGGCTTGATTCTAGGTGACCCTGACTCCCTCCGTATGAAGTGCAGGGAGCCGGTGGTCGTGTCCCCTCACTATTATAGGGTTTTCAGGTGTCACACAGTCTAGGTACGGGGCATATAATTGTCTACCTTTGAGACCCTTGTATGTGCTTAGCAGTCAGGAAGAGCTCTTAGGGTTTTATAGGGGTCACCTATATGCTCCTTAGTTTGGGATCAAGCCAGTCGGACGTTTATTCATAACTTCCAGCTATCTGCAACATCATCTGTGACACCATGTAAGATGGTGCATCCAACTATAGAAAAGACACAGTTCCAACAATATACAATGCGAGTCTCAGCAGATGGTTTTGTGTGGATTTGAGCAAGGATCGAAATTATCATACTTTTTCTTCTGTATCTTTCAAGTCTCTTTCTGTAGAATCTATAGCTGGAAATCTCACTTTTGTAATTGTGTCTGTAATTCACAACTGAGGCATACAGGTATTAAGATATGACTGACTAAGTCATGTCTAAGTGTAAAGGGTGTCTTAACAGTATTCCCCTCACTGCAGTAAAGTCTAAATAGCTTAGGTATTAGGGTACTTTACTGATTACAGTGCTCCACCATGCAGATGTCTGAACCTCTCCTTCTGTAGATCATCCAGAGATCAGTGAGTCTCTGTAGTTTTAGTCCATTCATGTGAGGATTAGAGAACATGGAGTTGATTGCTCACTATTCCTCTATGTGCTGGAACTCTCTAGACTCTGCATCTAGGACCCACACCCATGCTTCTGTCACTGCCATCCATAACCATACTGGGTATACTGAGCACAAAATGACATTAAATAACATGACAAGTATTAAACAAAAAACAATTTCCATGTACATCCTGCTCTGGAGTATTGCATGTTGCTTTAAAGGGGTTGGCCCATAAACAATATTCTCGGACCAACCCCTATGGCACTGCTGAGGGCAACTCCTGGTTATCTCTGGTAGTCCCAGTAGTAAAAGTAGTGGTGGTCACACTTGAGCAATACCATTCCATCCACACAGCACTCTCAAGGAACCAAGTTCTCATGATCGGTAGGGGGTCCAAGTGGTTGGACCCCAGCAATAATACATTTATTACCTATCCCGTGAATAGGCTAACTTCTTTAAATCTGTAAAGGTGCACTGTACTCCATTACATTACATACAAACCAAGGCCCTGGTGCCTGAGGAGGCCCAAAGCCTTCCTTGTTGCATAAGAAGACTAGTGTTGGGAGTGAATATTCGAATAGCGAATATTAATCGTGAATATCTGCACTTCGAGAAAAAGACTTCTAGCAGCTTGAAAAATGTAGCTATAGTGACCCATGCCTGTATTTTGCGCGCACTACGGGAATATTACATTGCCGATCTTTCGCGATCGAGAAAATAATCTCGAATTCGCGAATATATGACAAATATTCTACCAAATATTCGCTAATTTGAATATTGCCCCTACCGCTCATCACTAAAGAAGACAACAGTATTACAGTACTAAGTCTAGTACAGCTCGTCCATTAGTGGACAGTGGTGATTTTTTTTCCCCATAGAATATGAGATTTTGCAAAAATCATCTTTTTTGTCCAACTCTTGTCAATGACGGTATGTGGTATTGCATTCCAGTAAATGAGACTGCAGAACTAGACAAATAGTGTTGAGAGCGAATATTAGAAAAGGTAATTTTTTTCACAAATATCGGCACTTTGAGAATTTGAGAATATTTAGAATATAGTGCTATATATTCGGAATGACGAATATTCGTGTTTTTTTTTTAACACGGTATATTTCAGCTGATCATCCCTCCCTTCTTCTAGCTTGTGGGCCAATTAGAAGGCTTTGTCACAGCTTAGCAACATCCCTAGCAACCAATAAAAAAGTTGCCTACCCCATGCCGATATTTCGCGCGCATTATGCGACTGATACATTGGCGATTTTCGCAATCAAGAATATAATCTCGAATTCGCGAATTCACGAATATATGACGAATATTGTACGAAATATTTGCGAAATATAGAAAATTTGAATATTGCCCCTGCCGCTCATCACTACCAGACAAGAATGGGGCTTTTTTTTTTTTTTTGGGGGGGGGACGGGACAGAACCTTTAAATCTCATATAAAACTTTTCAGACCAAGGCCACACAGCACATTCCAGAAGGAGAAGACCAACAGATGTGTCCACCATTAGCTCGAGTATAGACTACAATGGAAAACACAATGGTGGCCACATGTAGACACATATAGGAAAGTCATCTTGTGACATCACAAAATATATATTTAGTTTTTTGGATTTTTTTTTAAGACTGGTCTTCTTGCACCACACATCTTGGGATATTTTGAGCCAAGATGAAAGTTAAGGAAGGACATATCTGTAAAATGCCATCTGTGCATTATGACTCATTCATTTACACCTAATGTGTGTAGTTCAATGTGGCCAGGTCAATTTGGTATGATGAAGCTGAAGATGACTTGCTTTAGCCAGAAGTATTAACGCAAGACACCAGATGCCATTGGGGTTGAATACTCCTTTGTGAGCTACGGGTGATAACATTAGGCATGAGGCTGAGATGACCAACTGTACTCAAAATGTTTGTGCCCTTGGTGACCTTTTTTGTGACATTATAGAAATGATGGTGTCTTCCTCCATCCTATAGGACCTAAAGAAAAGTTCCCTCTAAGAAATGTCATCCATTACTTGGAGCTTTGTCGAAAAGTAAAAAATATTGGATGTAAGTAATATCCAAGGTTGTAGAAATAGTGATTACCACCCTTAACTCTCCTACTTTAAAACTTGGAGAATTTTAGTGGTTCTCAATCCTACAGAGCATGAAACCTCCATCTTTTCGTTACAGCCTATGATCTCATACCAATCCTTTCAGTTCATCTGGAATGATGTCTCTTTCATTTATCTTTGTCTCGTTTACTCTACTTTGCCTCTGAGAGTCTAGACTCGTCTTTGTTTTCACGTCATCTGGCTGTCTCTTTGTGACTTCTATTGTATAATGTATTCTATGATACCGCTTTGCCCTGCTGCTTAGAGTACAACATCCATTAGTTTGACTTTGGTATCATTAAATAACGTCTGCTGCTTTCATTGTCTTCCGATGTGAATGTTGATTATTATTAGAAAAGCTCTAGGTCATTCTTGGTGGTAATCACTTTGTATGACCTTTTATAGGAGATTTTGTAAGGGGTTCAAGGTAATAAGGAAAAAAAGCTGTTCTTCTCCTTGGGTGGGGGGGGGAGACAAAAATGGGCCAATGATACAATAGAAAGAGAGACTAGGAAATGATAAGCCATGAAATGCACCACCCCATTGTAACAACATTGCCAACTACTACTTTAGGCAAAAACATTCCTGCTGAGTCTCAGAGAGGAGATCTGCTGTCATTTGATGAAAGTGGCATGCATAAACCTGCATTGATGTTTTTCCTTGACCAAAAAGTTTTATGAAAGGACAGAAACAACCTCTCCAAGACTAATGACGTTCAGTCTTTTTCTTAGTATATGTGAAAACAGATGTACTGGAGCTGGGCATGTGGAGACCAGGAACTGGATTACAACGACTTCAAAGTCACAATCATAGCTCACCAGAACTGGTTACTGCTCTTTTGGGCCATGAGAAACTGGTGGCACAACACTAATATCCACAAAGGCCTAAAAACTGTACCAACGGGGCATGAGGAAATCAACCCTGCAATTTTAAGTCAATAGAAACTTAACATTATATCACTGGGGCATCAGCCATAGTGCACTGTACCTCTGTGCATTGTTGTGTCATTGGCCAAAAAGATTAGTGCAAGAACAGGAACAGCATGTCAAAAAAAAAAAAAAAAAATCAGGTTTTCCTTAGCATATGTGAAAACTAATGTCTAGGCATCCCTCCACAGGACTCCAGGGACTGCATAATAAACCAATGAAGCACCAACTTTTGGACATCAAAATCATGGCTCACCAAAATGATTACTACTCTAATTGGGCAGAAGATACTGGAGGCACTCACCAATGGTCACAAAGAACTAAACACTACTAACAGGGAACAAGAGACTCAATCCTGAACTTCTCAGTCAATGGAATTGGACACTACTCCATTGGACAATCATCGATTGTACACCGTAACATTTGCCTATCAACAGCTTCACCTCGTGGCCGCAGTATGTACCACTGATTCTAAGGACAGTCCCTGCTATTGGGCACTAGACACACAATCACACAAGACTGGGCATATTGTATGTTCCATGAATCTACCAAGGATTGAACTACTTGTAACATTTGGAGCAGGGACACCAACAGGCACATCAAGCATGGTGGTCTCTTGATTGAGGAATATCAAGAATAATAAACAGAAAATAAAAAGTTTCCAACTGTTTGTCTAACAGTCTTTCTGCACAGAAGCCTCTTGTCTGAAGTGATTGCAAGAAGTGGCCTCAACAGAAAAACTCAAAGCCCACAGCATGTTTGCACAATCAGTTACTACAGAATGAGCCACCAAACCTACAACAGTCCATTCCCAATGTAGGATACAAGCAGTGACTTGACAGTCCTTGCTTGCAACTCTAACCTTGATGCAGAGGTTTGCAAGGGTCCTCTGTTGGGTTGGGCTCTCTAGATTGGTCTCTCTCTCTCTCTTTGCAGCTATATCCCACAGGGATTAGTGCACAATCCATAACGTGCACCTCTTGTGGCTTGGCAGCAAATAATCCTGCCTCTTCTCCAGTTTGCCTTACTCCCCTCTTAAACCCTGCTTCTTGTGGAAGGCACTGAACAGCAGCAAGCTATTTCAGTAGCTACTATTTCTTGATCACCATTTATGGCAAGTTGGGGATACCAGCTCTTGTTGGTAGGCTACTTAATATCAATTTCCTCAGCATCCACTGCAGCATGCCTGACTAGCACACACCCCCAGCGTGCTATATACAGGCAACTGGCCATCTCTGATATTTGCTTCATCTGCCACTTTTTTGAAGCTCCTGCCCTGTGAGTTGATGATGAACTGCCGACTGCTTGCGCAATCCTAATACCAAAAAAGTGCAACAGTGTGGAACAGCACCAATGATCCCATCTTGAACACAGTGCCACCATTTCCCAAGTGCTGCATGGTGGCATAGGCATATACAGTACAGACCAAAAGTTTGGACACGCCTTCTCATTCAAAGAGTTTTCTTTATTTTCATGACTATGAAGGCATCAAAACTATGAATTAACACATGTGGAATTATATACATAACAAACAAGTGTGAAACAACTGAAAATATGTCATATTCTAGGTTCTTCAAAGTAGCCACCTTTTGCTTTGATTACTGCTTTGCACACTCTTGGCATTCTCTTGATGAGCTTCAAGAGGTAGTCCCCTGAAATGGTCTTGCAACAGTCTTGAAGGAGTTCCCAGAGAAGCTTAGCACTTGTTGGCCCTTTTGCCTTCACTCTGCGGTCCAGCTCACCCCAAACCATCTCGATTGGGTTCAGGTCCGGTGACTGTGGAGGCCAGGTCATCTGGCGCAGCACCCCATCACTCTCCTTCATGGTCAAATAGCCCTTACTTTCAAAGTTTTCCAAATTTTTCAGCTGACTGACACCTTCATTTCTTAAAGTAATGATGGCCACTCGTTTTTCTTTACTTAGCTGCTTTTTTCTTGCCATAATACAAATTCTAACAGTCTATTCAGTAGGACTATCAGCTGTGTATCCACCTGACTTCTCCTCAACGCCACTGATGGTCCCAACCCCATTTATAAGGCAAGAAATCCCACTTATTAAACCTGACAGGGCACACCTGTGAAGTGAAAACCATTTCAGGGGACTACCTCTTGAAGCTCATCAAGAGAATGCCAAGAGTGTGCAAAGCAGTAATCAAAGCAAAAGGTGGCTACTTTGAAGAACCTAGAATATGACATATTTTCAGTTGTTTCACACTTGTTTGTTATGTATATAATTCCACATGTGTTAATTCATAGTTTTGATGCCTTCATAGTCATGAAAATAAAGAAAACTCTTTGAATGAGAAGGTGTGTCCAAACTTTTGGTCTGTACTGTACATAAAGGCAAAGTTGTCCTGATTCACAGATATTTAGTATGTAGATTGAATAAACAATATACATCTTACCAATGTGGTCTACTGAAGTTCTGGCCCCACCTTATATACTAGACATATAATTTAGCAGTACGTAAATGAACACGACTCAAAGCAATAGTGGTTTCCACCTTTGCAGTAATGGATGCGCCAAGCTGAGCAGAAGCCATCACTCAGAATAGCTGCCACTCAAATGCCTCTACTAATAAATACCCTGATATTGTAGGCACTCTCATTAGAGGATAGATTGGTGGCAGGGGACGCTGTATATTTTATATAATCATTACATGCATTCATTTAAATGACTTGAAAATCCCTTTAATTTTGAAGTTACCACCTAGGGAGATATTCTAAGGTCTTAATTCAGTAAATTGTGAGTAAATCATGTGTATGTAAACCTCAATTATTCAGCACGCACCATGGGATATTAATCCTGTCCAAATCACATTATTGAATACAACAGTAAATTAAGCAAATAGTCCAGAAATGCACGTAATGGCCAAGATCCTAATGAAAAACTGTCAAATTGTGTGTAAAAGGAAACCTACACTAAATATGGGTGATCCTGGCTTATCCATAACAATGAGCCTCCCTGGGAACGTCTCAGAAGCTATCATCTGATAGGCTTCTGCAGGCTACATCACAGCTTAATTTTTGTTTATGAGTTTCTTGACCTATAGTATATAACTACGTTGCTGGATCTTAAGATACTTGAGGAAAGTCTCATAAATATTTGGAGAAGGCAATAAAACTTCTTCATAGTGGGTCTGCTTACTAAGCTATGATACATTCTCTTTCCCTTTGATTAGCCTGTGTGGGCACCATAAATGATTCATCTGGGAATCGAAATGGCATCCAGTGGCATACATAGAAGAGAAGGCAGGCTTATAGCCTTTGGTGGTTCCGTCCAGAGGACACCACTGGGGACAGACAGACCTGTTTTTTGTTCCCCCCTCCATATCCTTTTCTGGACATGTAGACCAACGCCCCACTCCCTTGTTTGCTGTCCTTTAGGGAGAGGTCCTGCACAGGTTCTTCCCATCATGTTGCGGCTTGATCGTCCTCTGTGGTCTGTGCATCCCCAATAGCAGCAGTAGACGTTGTCACATGGGGGAACCCACATTACAAAACTTCAAAATCAAAAAATATACCATGTGTAGTTCATACGATATTAATTTAAAAATATTCTTAAAACATTCTTCAAAAGGGGTACAGTACATACATTTTTGAAATCAGTTATTTTTTTAATAAATTTTTATCATCTATACCCATACCAAACCAATCCACGAATAAGGACTGAGACTTTTTTAGTATTTTTATTTTTGACCACAATAGCAGAAAATGGATCACTAACATTCCCAGTTTTTGTTCTTCCTTAGGTTTCGTGATTTGGGTGGAGAAGACTCAGTGCTCTTATCTATATCTTCTCTAGCAGCATCAAAATATTATTGGATGGCTTAATGGAACTAAAAACAGCTTATTTTCCAAAGGGACCCCCCCTCCTCCATAAGGAGGAATATTTTTTAATTCTAAGATCTAGATGGACATCATGTCCACTTTGCAGCCATGGTTCTAAAGGTTGTCTACTTTTTCTTGTCTTTGGTCCAGGTTCTCTAAGGTACACATGCACATAGGTTGGCACTCACTAGTCCACTCTTGGCAAGCAAAAACCTCGATGAAATGTCCTATTTTACCCATTTTCTCTGTTGTCTGTTACGGGAAAAGTGTCAACAGACTTTTAGCTGGGAGATAAAGATCTCTCTGCATCGCTGGCCCCTCAAATGGAAGAGGGGGGTATCTCGGAGAAACTGGCGGCTTATCCTAAGGGTGGCTCATAAAAATTCAGCTGCTTAGCAGGATAGGTATAAATTGCATTCAGACATAACTCTATCCACTGGCTAGAATATCAATCAGATCCCTCTAATGGGGTCATCCTTACAAAACGCAGAAACCTCTCCTGTCTGCCGATATACTGCTCTGTTTCTCGGCTGAAAAACAGGTTGAATTAATAAGCATAAAATGGAAGAAAAAAGGCAGGAGATGTACAAAGATGTGTCCTAGAAGCTCCGAGATGCCCATTATTCAATGACATTATATCTACATAAAATACAAGTCTATTTATTCTGCTGGTATTTCGAGAATCTCAATGACTCACGCCTGATGTTAGGGTTGCGCTGCAGCCGTGTAGTGGCCATGTGACTGCGGGGCAAGGGTCACATGACCGCTGGCCATACAAGAGAGAGCTAGTCGGGTCAAGCCAACCCTGTGTGTGTGTGTATGCATGTATGAATAATACTGAGGTTTGTACGCGGTTATCGCCAGAGGGTATTGTTATTTAAGGCTCTGGAGAGCATATCACTTGGTGAAGAGAAGACTACATGACCTTATTAAAAAAAAAAAGATATGCACTATCTGCTTAACCCAACAATTTCCTACAGTTACTGATGAGCGTATGGCAGTGCGTTCAGCTGGAAAAGGAGAAAAATATAATTCATTGTAATGTACAGTAAACAAAAATATATAAAAAAGTATAAAAGTAGCAGATCATATAATATGTAGGTTATACTGAGAGCACTCTAATTACTAACACTCTATACAGAGAGCATTCTAGTGACTAACACACAGTATTCAACTGGGGGCTAGCACTTTGTATAGAGTATTTGTAATTAGAATGCTCTCTGTATAGAGATCGCTCCTGTAACTAACATACAGGGTATTATACTGGGGACTAGCATTCTATACTGAGGGCATTCTAATTATTTATACTCTATATGCACAGCATTGATGTAACTAACATACAGAGTATTATACTGGTGACTACCACTCTATACTAAGAGCACTCTAATTACTAACACTCTATATAGAGAGCATTCTAGTGACTAACACACAGTATTCAACTGGGGCTAGCACTCTATACTGAGAGCATTCTAATGACGAATACTCTATACAGAGATCGCTCCTGTAACTAACATACAGGGTATTATACTGGGGACTAGCATTCTATACTGAGGGCATTCTAATTATTTATACTCTATATGCACAGCATTGATGTAACTAACATACAGAGTATTATACTGGTGACTACCACTCTATACTAAGAGCACTTTAATTACCAATACTCTATACAGAGAGCTTTCTAGTGACTAACACACAGTATTTAACTGGGGCCAGCACTCTATACTGAGAGCCTTCTAATTACTAATATTCTATACAGAGAGCACTCCTATAACTAACATACAGAGTATTACACTGGGGCTAGCACTCTATACTGAGAGCATTCTAATTACTAATATTCTATACAGAGAGCACTCCTATAACTAACATACAGAGTATTACACTGGGGCTAGCACTCTATACTGAGAGCATTCTAATTACTAATATTCTATACAGAGAGCACTCCTGTAACTAACATGCAGAGTGTTGCATTGGGACTAGTATTCTATACTGAGAGCATTCTAATTACTAATATTCTAGACAAAGAGCACTCCTATAACTAACATGCAGAGTATTGCTTTGGGACTAGCATTCTATACTGAGAGCATTCTAATTAATAATATTCTATACAGAGAGTACTCATATAACTAACATGCATAGTATTGTACTGAGACTAGCATTCTATACTGAGAGCATTCTAATTACTAATATTCTATACAGAGAACACTCCTATAACTAACATGCATAGTATTGTACTGAGACTAGCATTTTATACTGGGAGCATTCTAATTAATAATATTCTATACAGAGAGTACTCATATAACTAACATGCATAGTATTATACTGGGACTAGCACTCTATACTGGGAGCATTCTAATTACTAATATTCTAGACAGAGAGCACTCCTGTAACTAACATGCATAGTATTGTACTGAGACTAGCATTTTATACTGGGAGCATTCTAATTAATAATATTCTATACAGAGAGTACTCATATAACTAACATGCATAGTATTATACTGGGACTAGCACTCTATACTGGGAGCATTCTAATTACTAATATTCTATACAGAGAGCACTCCTGTAACTAACATGCATAGTATTATACTGGGACTAGCATTCTATACTGAGAGCATTCTAATTACTAATATTCTATACAGAGAGCACTCCTATAACTAACATACAGAGTATTACACTGGGGCTAGCACTCTATACTGAGAGCATTCTAATTACTAATATTCTATACAGAGAGCACTCCTATAACTAACATACAGAGTATTACACTGGGGCTAGCACTCTATACTGAGAGCATTCTAATTACTAATATTCTATACAGAGAACACTCCTATAACTAACATGCAGAGTATTGTACTGAGACTAGCATTTTATACTGGGAGCATTCTAATTAATAATATTCTATACAGAGAGTACTCATATAACTAACATGCATAGTATTATACTGGGACTAGCACTCTATACTGGGAGCATTCTAATTACTAATATTCTAGACAGAGAGCACTCCTGTAACTAACATGCATAGTATTGTACTGAGACTAGCATTTTATACTGGGAGCATTCTAATTAATAATATTCTATACAGAGAGTACTCATATAACTAACATGCATAGTATTATACTGGGACTAGCACTCTATACTGGGAGCATTCTAATTACTAATATTCTATACAGAGAGCACTCCTGTAACTAACATGCATAGTATTATACTGGGACTAGCATTCTATACTGAGAGCATTCTAATTACTAATATTCTATACAGAGAGCACTCCTATAACTAACATACAGAGTATTACACTGGGGCTAGCACTCTATACTGAGAGCATTCTAATTACTAATATTCTATACAGAGAGCACTCCTATAACTAACATACAGAGTATTACACTGGGGCTAGCACTCTATACTGAGAGCATTCTAATTACTAATATTCTATACAGAGAACACTCCTATAACTAACATGCAGAGTATTGTACTGAGACTAGCATTTTATACTGGGAGCATTCTAATTAATAATATTCTATACAGAGAGTACTCATATAACTAACATGCATAGTATTATACTGGGACTAGCACTCTATACTGGGAGCATTCTAATTACTAATATTCTAGACAGAGAGCACTCCTGTAACTAACATGCATAGTATTGTACTGAGACTAGCATTTTATACTGGGAGCATTCTAATTAATAATATTCTATACAGAGAGTACTCATATAACTAACATGCATAGTATTATACTGGGACTAGCACTCTATACTGGGAGCATTCTAATTACTAATATTCTATACAGAGAGCACTCCTGTAACTAACATGCATAGTATTATACTGGGACTAGCATTCTATACTGAGAGCATTCTAATTACTAATATTCTATACAGAGAGCACTCCTATAACTAACATACAGAGTATTACACTGGGGCTAGCACTCTATACTGAGAGCATTCTAATTACTAATATTCTATACAGAGAGCACTCCTATAACTAACATACAGAGTATTACACTGGGGCTAGCACTCTATACTGAGAGCATTCTAATTACTAATATTCTATACAGAGAACACTCCTATAACTAACATGCAGAGTATTGTACTGAGACTAGCATTTTATACTGGGAGCATTCTAATTAATAATATTCTATACAGAGAGTACTCATATAACTAACATGCATAGTATTATACTGGGACTAGCATTCTATACTGAGAGCATTCTAATTACTAATATTCTATACAGAGAACACTCCTGTAACTAACATGCATAGTATTATACTGGGACTAGCATTCTATACTGAGAGCATTCTAATTACTAATATTCTATACAGAGAGCACTCCTATAACTAACATACAGAGTATTACACTGGGGCTAGCACTCTATACTGAGAGCATTCTAATTACTAATATTCTAGACAGAGAGCACTCCTGTAACTAACATGCATAGTATTATACTGGGACTAGCATTCTATACTGAGAGCATTCTAATTACTAATATTCTATACAGAGAGCACTCCTATAACTAACATACAGAGTATTACACTGGGGCTAGCATTCTATACTGAGAGCATTCTAATTACTAATATTCTAGACAGAGAACACTCCTGTAACTGACATGCATAGTATTATACTGGGACTAGCATTCTATACTGAGAGCATTCTAATTACTAATATTCTATACAGAGAGCACTCCTATAACTAACATACAGAGTATTACACTGGGGCTAGCACTCTATACTGAGAGCATTCTAATTACTAATATTCTAGACAGAGAGCACTCCTGTAACTAACATGCATAGTATTATACTGGGACTAGCATTCTATACTGAGAGCATTCTAATTACTAATATTCTATACAGAGAGCACTCCTATAACTAACATACAGAGTATTACACTGGGGCTAGCATTCTATACTGAGAGCATTCTAATTACTAATATTCTAGACAGAGAGCACTCCTGTAACTGACATGCATAGTATTACACTGGGACTAGCATTCTATACTGAGAGCATTCTAATTTCTAATATTCTATACAGAGAACACTCCTATAACTAACATGCATAGTATTGTACTGAGACTAGCATTCTATACTGAGAGCATTCTAATTACTAATATTCTATACAGAGAGCACTCCTATAACTAACATACAAAGTACTATACTGGGGCTAGCACTCTATACTGAGAGCATTCTAATTACTAATATTCTATACAGAGAACACTCCTGTAACTAACATGCATAGTATTGTACTGAGACAGTGGCGTCTCTAGCTTTCAAATTTTGGGAGGGCACACTGGGGGCCAGGACAAAAGTAGGGGGGGCAGCTATAACAACGATACATTTACACAGTAACTGAGACTAGCATTCTATACTGAGAGCATTCTAATTACTAATATTCTATACAGAGAGCACTCCTGTAACTAACATATACTCCTGTAACATAACATATATGCTTCACTGGTCCCACTAATAACCAGCATGGGTGCACTTCCTGTTTTTAACTTTGCAAAAATGTCTGCCTCAACAAACCAGAAAGAAATTAATATCCCATCCAGTAAAGCAAACATAAGACATTTTTTATAACAGTTTATTAATAATAGGCACTCTTTCGATTTCGGTGAAAACTCTACATGAGGGGATTTAGAACTCTTAGTGGCAACCTAAGATTATCCCACATTTATGTGTTCTATGTCTATGTCTTTTGTGCCTACATATCTATATACTGTCTAGCCATCACACACTATTCTGTATTTCCACTGTGTATACAAAGACCGCATGTGATGTAGTCTAAAGATATTCAACAGTAGGCTTAGGCCTAGTAAATCCTGGATTTTGAACTATTAGATCCGAATCCTATAGAAAGATAGAAACATTTATCCCGAAGGTTTCATATGGATAACAATATAGATTTGTGAGATGAAGCTTGGGATGAAGATATTTATGAAGCAGAAGAAAGGCAAGGCTGCATATTATAACTATGAGTATATGATGACCTTCTCTGAGAAAACACTGGTGTATACAACGCTCAACGGCTTCTTGTACCTGATGTAATATTGGCCTTTATATATCCTGCTGATCTTGAGTGAAACTGTGTATGTGACCTTAGTAGCATGGTTATGGCTACTGTATCGCCAAACCAAGGAGTGGTCATCTGGATCCGCCTGCAAGCAGCAACTGGAAAGTCTTTCCCCAATCTGTGGTGGCACTTCTTTTTTTTCTTTCCATTTTTAATATTTATTGTTTTTTACATCATACAAAAAAAGTTATAACAATCTTTTAGACATCATACAGATAATATACCCTCCCCACCCACCTCCCTTATTGTCTGCTACCCCTTGAAGAAAACGAAAAAAAGAAAAAAAACTCTCACCTCTTGCCGCTCTCTCAGTACTACACCACCCCCGACCCCAACCCACAACACCCGTCGTCTCCTGGGGTGTAACTATATTAGCCATTTCTGCCATATTTTAACAAATATTAGTTTTTTCTTAATATTTACCAGGTGAAATTCCTCGCTAGCAAGTGAGATTTTAGTAGACTTCTCCCATTCCCTGACCGTTGGGACCGCACTACCTCCCCAATGTCCAATAATACACTTCCGAGCTTGAAAAATAAGTTTGGATGCAATTTCCCGATGTTGTGGGACATCAATTTTATCCATCACCCCCAGTATACATGTCTCAAATTGGCTAGGAACTATAAACCGGTGGTATTGTTCTATTCTGTCATTGACCTTCCCCCAGAGCTCTTGGGTCTTTATCCATGTCCAGAGTATGTGGACATCATCCACCCCTACCTCTCCACATTTTAAACAACTAAAAATTTTAGGTTTATAACACTTCATTAATATCTTAGGGGAGTAGTACAGACGATATAAGATCTTAAATTGAGTAATCCTGTGGGAAAAGTTCTTAGAGACCCTATTTTTTTCCTTTATGGCCAATTCCCAAAACTCTTCTTGCTGAGGATTTATGTCATCTTTCCATTTATACATTAAACTATTGGCTGCTTTTTTCTTAGTCTTTTGACGCAACAGACCTTCATATATTTTAGAAATTAATTTCCCCCCTGCTGTTATTCTGGAAATATTCATTAACGGCGGCGGGAGGGTATCAATTTGTGTACCTTTTCCTAGCGAGGTTCGTAATGCTTGCTTTAATTGCAAGTAGAAAAAACTCAGCTCTATATTACTCGAACCGTACTCATTTTTAAGATCTTCATATAATATTATATCCCCCCGTCTCCATACCTGGCCCAGTCTGTAGACGCCATGTTTCCACCAAATATTCTGCTCAATTGACTTTAATTCTGTAAGGTGGGTATTATCCCACAATAAGGTGTTGGCATGGGGTCCAGACTGGGCCCAAAGTACCGTATATGCCGGCGTATAAGACGACTGGGCGTATAAGACGACCCCCAACTTTTCCATTTAAAATATAGGGTTTGGGCTATACTTGCTGTATAAGACTACCCCTGAATGCCCAGCCCTCCCTGTCTTCAAGACGATCTTCTCCAGTCCAGGGAACTGACTGGGATCTGTGGATGGCACTGATATGGGGAGGGGGATCAGTGGATGACACTGCTATGGGGAGGGGGATCAGTGGATGACACTGCTTATGGGGGGGATCTATGGATGACACTATATAGCATCTTATGCTATATGTGTCATCCACAGATCCACCCCATGACAGTGTCATTCACAGATTCCCCCTCCCCATAACAGTGCCATCCACAGATCCCCCCTAAACAGTGCCATCCACAGATTCCCCTCCCCATAACAGTGTCATCCACAGATCCCCCCCCATGACAGTGCCATCCACAGATCCCCCTCCCCATAACAGTGTCATCCACAGATCCCCCCATGACAGTTCCATCCACAGATCTCCCTCCCCATAACAGTGCCATCCACAGATCCCCCCACCCCGCCATGACAGTGCCATCCACAGATCCCCCTCCCCGACGCTTAAAGGAGTATACATTTATTAACTGTAATCTGTAACTTTAACTTTAAATGAGCGCTCATCTCTTTACTAGGGTACCTTACTCTCAGCTCCGCTAACAGGCAGTGCAGGCAGCGCTCACTTACTGACGTCACGCGCCTGCACCGCCTAGTGGGAGGAGCAGGCACGTAACGTCAGTGAGTGAGCGCCGACCGCACTGCCTGTTATCGGAGCTGAGAGTAAGGTACCCTAGTAAAGAGATGAGCGCTCATTTAAAGTTAAAGTTACAGATTACAGTTAATAAATGTACTCCTCTGAGCGGCGGGGCCCTGTGTATTCTAACCCCCAGGCAAGCGTCCCCGTCCCCATGGGAACGCCTAGGGGTTAGAATATACCATTGGATCTGAGTATACCCGGCGTATAAGACGACCCCCGACTTTTGAAAAAAAAATTTAGTGTTAGAAAGTCGTCTTATACGCCGGAATATACTGTACTCTTGCCTCCTTCCAAGCCCTATCCATTAATTCAAATACCGGAATCTTACTACTTCCCTGTTGTGCCAAAATTCCTGCTTCTATTAATTGAAAAATAGTACAACTGTCTAACCTATAGTTTATCCCTGCAATCATGGACTTATATCTTTGCGTATTACTCCACGTTATCATGTTTTTTTTATATGACTAGCAATAAAATAGAGTTCTACATCTGGGACGGATAATCCGCCCTCCCTCTTATGGATATACAATATTTGTGCTTTTATCCTTGGTTTTTTACCTCGCCATATCAAATCCATTAAAAGGCTAGCTATTATTTTAAATATTTTTTTTGGGATCATTACCGGTGAGTTCCACAATATATAATTCAGGGGAGGTAATAGACACACAACCAAGGAAATACGACCTGCCATCGAGACATATAGTCTTTTTCCATACATCAAACATCCATTTTTTTACTGATTTCCTGTATTTTAGGGGCTACTATCAACTGAATATAGTCCTTGGGGTTTGGAGTTTTTTGAATACCCAAATATTTAACGGGTTCGTCAATCTTCTTAATTTCCAGTGGTCCAGGTATAAAATTGTTCAGAGGATCAAGCGGGACAAAGGCCGATTTAGCACAATTTATATTAGGCCAGCATATTTGCCATATCGGTCAAATACCTGGAAAATCTTCAAAAGTGAACTATGTGAGCCTACAAACAACATAATGTCATCCGCATATAAAGCAATTTTCGTGTTCCCCAAACCTGAAACCCACAATTTTTTCATCTTGCCTAATCATATCAGCTAGCGGTTCTATTGCTATCGCAAAAAGCAGAGGGGAAAGGGGACACCCCTGTCTAACCCCCCTACAGATCTTTATGTTATCAGAGTATTCCCCATTTAATATCACTTTTGCTGTGTATAACAATCTTAACCATGATATGAAATTGTCGCCAAATCCCATCTTCTCTAATGTTGTAATCAAAAATGGCCATTCTATAGTATCAAACGCCTTTGAGGCGTCTATGGTAAAAATTTGGCGTTCACCACAATTTGTAGGTTCAAGCTGGGTTGTAGTTTTGCCTACCATAAATCCCGTCTGGTCCTCAAGAAAAAGCCCCGAGACCACACTTCTAAGTCTAGTTGCCTAAATCCTGGCCAATATTTTATTATCAGTATTGATTAACGAAATGGGGCGGTATGAATCCGGTAGAATTGGATCTTTCCCGGGTTTTAAAATCAATGTAATTAGAGCTTCTCTTAATGAATCTGGCAGTTTCCCTACCGCCCTCGACTCATGCCACATTGCCAACAATTTCGGGGTTAGTATTTGTTTATATTGAGCATAGACTTCAAACGGAATGCCATCTATTCCTGGGGCCTTATTTTTTGTGATCCTGGATAAGACTTTATCTACTTCCGAGATGTTTAAAGGGGCTTCCAGGGTTTCACATTGATCTGTTGTTAGCCTAGAGATAGTGATTTCCTCAAAATACTGTTGTATTTGGGCCAAGTTCTTATTTATCTTGCTACTATATATATCTTCAAAATATTCTTTGAGCAGTTCTATTTTAGCCCCTTGTTCAATAATTTTATGTCCTGATTTATCTAGTAAACAATGGAAATAGTTATATTTTTTTTTATCTGGGTCGCTACCAAGGCTGCTAGCTTTTTACCCGGGATATGAGCGTAAATATAATTATCTCTCACATTATTTTCTTTTTGTTGTTCCGCCAGTAGAAGTCGCTCATCTTCCAATCTGAAGGCAAAAATCAGGACATTTAAACCAAGTCTCTTAGGTGGCCTGGGAACGCCCCCAAATGCCAAGGCTGTCTCCAAAATGTCCACTTTGGGGGTGGACCTTGCATAATCTCCACTCATTTTTCTGCCAGATTCACACAAGTGAACCGTCAAAAATCAGGACTTTTGGCAAGTATGCTTCACTGGTCCCACTAATAACCAGCATGGGTGCACTTCCGGTTTTTAACTTTGCAAAAATGTCTGCCTCAACAAACCAGAAAGAAATTAATATCCCATCCAGTAAAGCAAACATAAGACATTTTTTATAACAGTTTATTAATAATAGGCACTCTTTCGATTTCGGTGAAAACTCTACATGAGGGGATTTAGAACTCTTAGTGGCAACCTAAGATTATCCCACATTTATGTGTTCTATGTCTTTGTCTTTTGTGCCTACATATCTATATACTGTCTAGCCATCATACACTATTCTGTATTTCCACTGTGTATACAAAGAACGCATGTGATGTAGTCTAAAGATATTCAACAGTAGGCTTAGGCCTAGTAAATCCTGGATTTTGAACTACTAGATCCGAAGGTTTCATATGGATAACAATATAGATTTGTGAGATGAAGCTTGGGATGAAGATATTTATGAAGCAGAAGAAAGGCAAGGCTGCATATTATAACTATGAGTATATTATGACCTTCGCTGAGTTAACACTCTTGTACCTGATGTAATATTGGCCTTTATATATCCTGCTGATCTTGAGTGAAACTGTGTATGTGACCTTAGTAGCATGGTTATGGCTACTGTATCGCCAAACCAAGGAGTGGACTTTGTGTGAGTGCTCATCTGGATCCACCTGCAAGCAGCAACTGGAAAGTCTTTCCCCAATCTGTGGTGGCACTTCTTAACTGGGGCATTACCAGAAGCCAACAGATCCAAAGACATCAGAGACACTTTGGCTGAAGGAACTTTGAATTTATCAACTTCTCACTAAGAGCTCATTTGCCTCCCTTCTTTCCATATTCCATAGAATTTGAATTCACAGCTAAGACAATAACCCGTCAAAGGTAGTAAATTACCAACAAAAATCACAGACTACGACCCTACTAAAACGTAGTTCATATACATAGTGAGGGTGAGGTGCACATTAAAGATAATCAAATAAATGTGCTGTCATAAACAGAATGTCCCAAACTACTTGCGTGTTGCCCATGGATAATAACTAGTGCAGTAGGTAGGTCTCGGGGTAATACGGCAACGACACCCAGGTGGAGAAGTGGGTCCACACGTAGGAGGCGTCCACGATGGAGTGATTCCTTGGCACACGTGATGTCTCGGCTTCCCGGGGGCATATTTAAACTGGCGTGGTTGCAGCATACTTACCCACCACTCCATCGCGGACGCCGTCTACGTGTAGACCCACTTTTCCACCTGGGTATCTCTGCCGTATTACCCCAAGACCTGTCTCTCTCACAGCAAAACTGCACACACTGGCTGGAAAACTACCCTATCCCTATTTTATCAACTTCCCTACCCAGGTGACTGTCAACCCCTCTCTGGGCTGGGTTAAGCCAATTCTTGCTGAAAGAGATGGCCACTGCATACAAATCAAATACAGCAATTAAGTATGAAAACATACATTAGACATTACACATCCATCACAGTCGAAAACTTTGACCCAAAGATCAGACTACACAGGATGTTAGTGTAGTCTGTTACCATGGAAACATATCTGCATGGGAGTTTTATGCACAGAACTAGTATTGAGTGAATCGAAGCGTCCGAAGTGGAATTTGATTCAAAGTTAAGGAAAAATTTGATTCGCCACAAATCCGAATTTCCTCACACATCGTGGTAACTAATTTTTTTTTTTCTAAAAATGGTGGCTGCACGTGTTACACAGTGAAAGTAAGAAGCCCAGGAATGAAAGATCACTCATAATGCTGTGCAGTCAGCCAATCCGCTGTTAGCCATCCTCCTGTGATGTCACAGTCCTATAAAACCCCCATCCCACGTGGTCTGCACCATCATTGTGAGCTGAGGAGAGACGTGGCAAGCGCTCATGCGCTAGAGACAGTGTTGTATGAAAATGGTTTAAAAAATAATATTGGATAGGGAGAGTGCAGGAACAGTGCAGGGAGATCGTAGGGAGAGTTTTTGAGACTGTAGGGAGACAGCAGGTTGAGTTTAATCGCTGCGTACATCTTGTTCAACTGCTGCGACATTCATAGTTAATCTGTTACATTTCTGATACAGCTTCTGTACACTATGACCAACAGACAGTTTCCTGGGCCCTCAAAAGAAACAGGCAGTGGCAAAAATGTTGCTGTAGTCGGCACAAGTAGCAGCAGGAGAAGGGGGGTGGTAGCAGCGGTAGCAACAGGCCAGGGTTGCTACTGTCATCCAGCAGTCGTGTTTTGACCAACAATCCAGCTGTACTGGAATGGTTGACACGCTCTTCAACATCTCAAGTGACAACAGATACACACAGCCAGGAATGGGTGGGTTCCTCTGAAACCACGCTTAGTTGGCATGGCCCAGGAACTGCTTCTGTGCCCTCATCTGGCCTAAACCTGCCTCTTGCTTTTGCTGCTCCTTTTGCTAGCCAAGTAATGTATGCCGCCGGCTCTGCTGAGCTTTTCAGCCAAGATGAGCTTTGTGAGGACAGTCAGCAGTTACAGACCAGCACATATTTGGAGGAGAGGTCCAATGCGGACTCCTCTAGGTGTGCAACTACCAATGATGACAGTTGATAGGCAGCGTCTGTTGCAAGAGTTCAGAGACTTGAACAAGAGACAGGTATGGGTGACATAAGTGATGAACAAACAGATGGTATAGCCAATCCCATGTAGGAGCTGGGTGAAGAGGGGGCATTGTCATCAACAGGGGGAGAGGGTGACAGTGTGCCCATGAGACAGCAGGGTGGAAGCAGAGGAAAATCTGCAGCCAAACACGTGAGTCCCTTGCGCAAATGGCCTGATGCATGCTTTCTTGTTTGTGTACTGACAGCTGCTCTGTCATGATATGACAGAGGGATGACTACTGGCTATCCACATTGTTAGACCCTAGCTATTGGTCAAAAATCGGGGTGTTTTTTAAAGGTTCAGTTTTCCTGCAGCTCCCCCACAGGGAAAATGAAGTATTACATCATCATTGGGTTTTACATGTTCAGACATGTCTGCTCCACCAGAGATGTTCCTTGAAGGCACTTCTGCTTTGACCAATAGATGAGGGGCCTAAATTGAGGTTCACCCCTCTAATACCCCACTAAGAGGCACTAAAAGGATATTTAGGGCATACTGGGAGTTGTAGTTTTGCAACAGCTAGAGAGATGCCGATGAGAGACCTCTGCTAGAGAATGTTTTATTGTTGCAGCTAGCATGTTACTGCTTTTTAAATGGAGATATTTGCCTATCATGTAGAAGTACCAGGTATTTCTAAAATGTGTCCCACGGCCCTGCCCATTCCTCTTCTCTGCCTCAGTCTAGATCTTGAAATGTTCTAGTGAATTCCACCGAGATGCTAATTAATTCTGTAGGCCTGCCGGAGAAGTCTTAACTCAATTAATCGGAAGTTCCTGTAGGGCCTGGGACTGCTTCCAACACTCGTTCATCATTGCAGAATATTCTGGAAACTGCACAGACAAGGGCAGGAGCGGAGATGGTGATGTGTGCGGGTGAGACGGCTCAATACAGCAAAGGCATGGCATCTAGACTTATTTATACTTTCATTTTATTGACCTTGTTCACTGCGAGATAGATCAAGCAACAGAAATCATATATTCCAGCTCTGGCGATGAGTCACGGAGAATTGCACATCTTTTAACCATGGGGGGATCATTCCAGCTTGACACGTGCAAGCAGATTCATTACCGAGCTAAATTCCAGATGTAAACAGGGTATCTGACAGCTGATAAAACCTACTTAGTCCATCGAGATTGATTTTTTTTTCAGGCTTTTTATGTGTTCCCCACACAATCTTTTTCATCACCCAAAAAAAAAATCCCAAAAATATTCTAATAATGGACAAAATGATCTACTGCATAGATGAGGTGGCAAAGCTAATAATGAAAGCTACCGATGATATTAAGAGTTCTTTCCTTTGGACAACTTTTTTTGTTAGAAGGGCTCCTCAATATTTAGCTGATCACAAGCTGTCCTGTTAACAAGGTTATCAGTGCAAAGTGTTCAGACTCCCTGCAGCTCCCCCAAAGGGAAAATGAAGTATTACATGGTTCCCAATAATAATCAATGGGCTGTTCAAGCATGGACATGCCAGCTCCTTCAGACAAGGAGAGTTATGTTCTTTGTTGTTCCTCTCACTTTGGCTAACAGATGAAGTCCCTAAATTGAATCCCTCTGATATCTAATGATATTCAACAATTGGACAATCTCCAAAATGTTACTACTCTAGAGTCCACACTTGGAGGGACTTCTGCACCTTACCTGACATAATTTTGATTTTGACAGTGGCAATAATATTATGTTACTCACCTCTAGGTTCTGGTGCCCACAGCTCTGACAAGAGGCTAGGCAAATTTTCTCCTTCCCATGCACAGCAGATTTTTTTCTGCCCCCAGATGCAAGTGGTCATTTGCCATGTCTCCTTACTTGCAGATTAAGGTTCTTCCTTGCCTGTCTCCTGTTCCTGAATTCTACTGCTACTCTAATTATGACTTTGGCCTTGGCTTTGTTCTGGCCTCAAACCCTGGATTGTCACCTGGTATTTGCTGTTCCACTTCTGGCATTGCCTTGGCTGTCTCCTGACTATGGTTCCTTCCTATCTTCTCACTTCCGGACCACTTCCCCAGTGACAACCGCTGGCTACACTATAGTTCCTGCATGTTCTCCTGCTGCCAGTTGATGACCATTCTGGGAATCCACCAAGAAACCTTCAAATCTTCTTTTGAGATTAAAAGGGTTATCTAAAAGAAAGTATTTATCACTTTTCCATAAGATAGGTGATAAAAGTATGATCTGTGGAGGTCCAACTGTTTGGACTGTCATCAGTCTCCTCTATAATGGGGGCCACAAGCCCCCTGTTCTGGAAGCATTTGAATGAAGCAGTGATCACACATGTGCTTTTCCTGCCCCAATCAAAGTCTACAGGACTGACAGAGAGTCACAAATATAGTGATCAGCTATCTCCATCAGTACCATAGACATTGAATTATGATTCATAAAGATCAAGGTGAGCAATCCCACCCAGGCAAGATAGAAGTATTCAGAATTGTAGACCAAAAGATGACCTCATCCCATGGATCATTTCTGAATGATTTCCATAAATGCTTATATGAAGATAGCTCAAGTTTTCAACATTGGTTTTGAAGCAGGCAGCTAGGAGTTAAATCTACAGGCCTCCTGCACTGTCTACGGCTGTAAGTACGGTGTATTACATCTACCATAGCTGTCCCCTCAGCCTGACTGCAGATAAGACATGCTCAAAAGAACTCAAAATTGCCAAGTATACTCAGCCATTTTCTGTGTCAGTGGATCTGTCCCAGAAGTGTCATGGATCTGACACCAGCTGTCAAGCCTAGTCCTCAAATCCAATAAACAGTATCGCGTGGGCCTTTGAGATGGTCATGGAAAGTTTTAAAGGTTCAGTGAGACTGCAGTTATCTCTGCTAAAGATCTTCAAAACATCTTTTCAGGAGCCACCAGCCTGGAAAATAAAAGGCAGGAACCTGCTAGAGCCGGGATATGGAAGCCACCTCTGAAAAATACCTTGGTCATCTGTACTAAAGGGTGTAAAAAATGAAACTGGAACAATGAAATCTCTCTGTTGCTCTGCAGAAGATGCATAAAGCATACTTGGAAGCCTGGCAGGAATGCACCATTTGTCCACCTATGGTGATTTTAATGCACTGCAGCAGCTGACTGATGTCATCGTAATGCAGCATAGTTATACCAGATTGTAGGAGTCACAAGTCTTCCGCATACATCTATACTACATTATAAAATACTTTGCATCAAGGTTGAGGGACGAAAAGATTACTCCACCCAAAATACATATAGAGGCATCCATGCTCTATCTCTGAAGGTTTCCTATCATCTTAAAGGCACCACTTTCTATAAGGAAATGCGAAAATGTTTCTATGTAGCGCGACAATTTTATGCTGTTTAATTTCTTAATAAATCTTTTTGGCAATCTGGGTGCCATTTTGGATACAGAACTTCAAGTTTCTTTCATAGAAAGAAACTATAATTCTGAATAATAGCAGCAGCCACCATTAAGGAAGCGAAGGAGCTTACTGCATACTGGTTATCCTTTGAAATCAATGGTAAAACAGTATTCATTAAGCTCATAAGCTCCCTCTAGTGGCTATAGATTGATCTGTAATTGATGGCTTTAGTGTAAAAAAATTATTAATTGCAGGAATATCTTCCATGAGGTCATGTTTAACATTTAACTACCAAGAATGCTTTAAGTCTACAGTACATAATCTGACATTCATGAGAACCTTTACACATATACAGGAATCCTACTGCACAATCTGTTGATAATAACTCGTCTTTTATGAAAAAGAAAGTCTCCGTTACAATAAACCTTGAAGAATAATCTATTCAGAATTCATAACGGAAGGGGTATCCTGTTCAATAACCTCATCTATTAGTCACAGCGGCTATAAAAAGCGTCCTTCACTCTGGAAGACTCAGCCTTTAGTATTTATGCTTTATAATCAACATGCGTAATGATATTTTTCCCTGTAGGGGTGCTACAGGAGAATTTAAAATGTCCTACCCGGTTCCTAAGTTTGCAGTTGACTTTTGAAGACCTCAGTAGCAGGACATCCTGTGATCAGCTTATTGTTGAAGCAACTGTCTGACAAGAAAGGGTTGAACAAAGCAAGACGAACCGTTACAATGGCGGTCCATGGCCACAGCTGTCCCATGCACACGGGCACCAGCTTCCTATGTGAACTAGGGCCATTGTTCACCTCAAATGCAGTACTGTAAGGGTTGCCCTGTGAGCTGCTGCCAGGTTGTTTCCACTTGCTCATCAGCCTGGGCTATATAGATGAGCTGCTGGCCTCACTTACTTGCCTGACCAATTGGCCTCTATAGATCCTGCTTGGTCTCTCTTGCTTGCTAGAGCTTGTAAAAAAGCTACACTCTATTTGCCTGTATACTGATCTCTGCCTGATTCTGGATCCTGGCCCTCTGTCACCTGACCTGACCTGTGCCTGTTCACCATACTGATTCTGTGCCTCCTGCCATGACCTTTTGGATTTTTTCTCAGATTTGCAAAAACTCTGCTAGCCCTGACCTCTACCTATCATTGACTACGAATGTGCCTGTTCCCTTTGTGTCGCACACCAAAGTCTCTGATCCCCATGGGTCTGCAGCCAACCACGCTGGGGCTATTCCAAGAAGTAACGGCCTGGTGGCTTCCCTGCAGCAAAGTCCAGATCCCTGTATTGGCGTTAAAGGGTGAAAACTATGCTACTGACAGGAGAACACCCTCAAGACTAGCCCTAAGTAAAACTGGTTGTTTTGCAGTGCGTGCCCACACCCATTGCCTGTAACATTATCCTTGGCTAGTCCCAGATTTTCAACTTTGGTTTGTTTAATACCAAAATGTATTAGATATAAAGTGGACTGTACACAGTCTATTGCGTATAAAGGAATATAATATTAAGGTGTGTGGTGGCCTTTGACACAGAGGCTGTCCATTTTCCATGTATTTCTATATTTTATGCATTCCCCTCCCCCTGGTTCAAAAAACCCCCCCAAAAAAACTGATGAGTTATTTGAATTCCTGGGGCATTGGCCTTTGAGTCAGTCAGAGATGATATGTTAGGTTATAAGGCGAGGCATAAAAGAGGGCTCAAGATTGAGCCATGGTTCAGGACAACACATTTCTCCTTTGGGCCAATGCTTCTCCATGGTTTCCTAACACTGAGGCCACTTTCCTTCACACCAATTATGGGGAATGGTGATAGGCTACCATGAGCTGGACTCCTTCTGCAAAAGGCCTACAGATCCAACTTTAACCTTCCACAAAATTTGTTAAAGACTCATGATTAGTGTTGAGCGAACTTGTGTTTTAAGTTCCGCGTCTAAAGTTCGGGTTATCGAAGAATCGCGTGATGGATTCTAAATTCCATTATGGTCCATGGTAGTGGAATCCATAACGCGATTCTTCGATAAACTGAACCCGAACTTTAGACGCCGAACTTAAAACACACGTTCTCTCAACACTACTCATGATATAAGTAAGGAAGAACACATCTGTAGAACATTCATTAGGACTGTCCCTATGGTATGTAGTCCCTTGATAAACTCTGCCGAGTCATGAACGTCAGTGATGTCGTTGTCTATACAGAACACCATCTATCAAGGTGTATAAAGAATAGTTAATGAAGACAAAGGCTTCTATTCTCTGCAAATCCCGTGGAAATTTACACTTGTCGCGGAATTCTATGCATCTCTGCAGGTACAGGTAATTGCTGGCAAACAATAGTCTGAAACATTGCACAAATAATTCAGCTGCAGTTTAACAATTGGTATTTGATAGTAGTAATTTCTATAATACGGGATCTATTGATAGATGCGCATTTCTCATTGTGTAGTGAATCAGTCTGTAAACATGAGAACTACATAATGGAATCCAGGTTCTTCGGTGTAAAACAGAAGCAAAAAGAAGAAGAATCTACAGTAGGAAGGCTTGGGTGAATGATTTAAAGAGTTATTCCTATCTGAACATTATGGAATATCCACAGAATAAGCTACTGTCTGATAGGTCTTGAACCTATTTCAAGGAAGGGGTTATCTCTCCACTAGTGATGATTGAGCATGCTCGGCCGAACACCAGTTCGGCTCGAGCATCTCGATGCTCGGCACATGGCGGTATTCGGCCGAATACCGCATGTCCTCGAGCGCAATGCTCAAGTCTCCACCCTGCTACGCTGCCAATAAACGTGCAGGTGAGTACTGCCCTCACTGTAATGCCGAAGCCATGTTGGCTGCTGGCATTACAGTGATTGGCTGGCCGGAACGCGTCATTGGGTGCTATATAGCACCCGATGACGCGGGTACGGCTCATTCTTAGTCAGGGAGAGCTGAGCGTAGGAAGGGACAGACAGTGTAGGGAGTGATTTAAGAATATTTTTACCACCAGAACTTTTCAGAGACCCAAAAGTCCTTTTAAAGGGGTTCTGCAGTTTGTTTAAACTGATGATCTAACCTCTGGATAGATCATCAGCATCTGATCGGTGAACAGAGCTTAGCCGCGCCCAGGCCAGTTGATACTAGTCGTGACGTCACTGGGCCAGCGGTAAACAGTGAGAAGGCCGCGGCGCTCCTGGAGCGCCGCTGCCTTCTCAAACAGCTGATCGGCAGGGGTCCCGGGGGTCGGACCCCTGCCGATCAGATGCTGATGATCTATCCAGAGGAAAGATTATCAGTTTAAACAAACTGCAGAACCCCTTTAAGGACTATTGTGTGTGGCAGCAGAAATCTATATTTTTAGCGCAACCTGCGCTAAATTACTAAAACTTTACAGACCCAAAAGTCCTTCTAAGGACCATTGTGTGTGGCAGCAATATCTATTTTTAGCGCATCCTGCGCTAAATAGCGTACAATAGTTAGGCCGCTGCGGACAGTGACAATAGCTGCGCCACATCACCAGTGTAAAGTGTGCGCATCCCAAAAATATCTGTGACATCCAGTGTACTTTTTCCATAGACGGTGTCCTCTGCAGACACTGACATTACCAGGGCCACATCTCCAGTGTAACGCGTGCGCTTAAAAAATGTATATGTGACATCCAGTGTACTTTTTACAGACGCTTTGGACAGTGACATTACCGGTGGTACCTCTCCTGTATAACGTTTCCTCATCCCAAATACCTGTGACATTCCCTGTAATTTTTTATTAGCCGCTGGTGACAGCATTGACATTATCTGCAGGATATCTTCTGTGCAACGTTTCCACATCCCAAATACCTTTTTAAAAAAAATTGCGCATACACTTCCAAATCCTACGCTACTGTACGTGTGACAGACTTTCAATCATATATAACATTTAATATGAGGAAGGCGAGCAGTAAGGGACGGGGAAGTGGCGCTGATGGTGCACGCAGAGGCCGTGGCTCAGGGCGCGGTAAAGCTGTGCCTACTGCCAGAGCACAAGAAACACACTCATCCACGATACCTAGTTTCATGTCCCAGTTTGCAGGGCGGCGCAGGACACCACTCTCGAAGTGAGACCAGTGCGACCAGGTGGTCGGTTGGATTGCAGCAGATAATGCTTCCAGTCAGTTAAGCACCACACTGTCTTCCACCAAGTCCAGTCTTGATACTCCTTCCTCCCACATGAAGAGTCTGGCCAAACAAGTGATCCCACTCTCGGATATTCCGAGGAGTTCTTTTTGCCAAACATTCTTGAAGAGGGACAGATCTTGTGCCCTGATTCCACTGGTGTACATACAGGGGTTGCAGGGGTCGCAGTTGCAACCGGGCCCGACACTCCAGGGGGCCCTGCCGCCTGTAGACCCCTAGCCCCTGCAGAATTGCTGTGCCCGGGGCCCAGTGCTCTTCGTTTCCACGTGGCCCGCCCCTTTAATATACTTACCCTCCTTGCACGCACTATGACCTGACGCTGCACAATGTCAGGTGACAGTGCAGCGCGGGCCGGGAAGACAGAAGAGCGTGACTTCTGCTGGAGAGGAAGAGTAGCCGCGGTGCAGAACAGGTAAGTATGTTGGGGCCTGGGGATCACTCTGTGGGCTGCCGCTGATTGATCTGAGCCTATGGGGGCTGAGTGGGGGGCTGATGGGGGTCTTTGGGATGATCTGAGGTCTTATGGCGGCTGTGTGGGGGTCTGCTGGGGGTCTTTGGGCTGATCTGAGGTATTATGGAGGCTGACTGGGGGTATTTGGGCTGATCTGAGGTCTGATGGGGGCTGAGTGGGGGTCTTTGGGCTGATGTGAGGGCTGATGGGGGCTGAGTGGGGGGCTGACTGGGGGTCTTTGGGCTGATCTGAGGTCTGATGGGGGCTGAGTGGGAGTCTGATAGGGGTCTTTGGGCTGATCTGATGTCTGATGGGGCTGACTGGGGGTCTTTGGGCTGATCTGAGGTCTTATGGGTGCTGAGTGAGGGTCTTTTGGCTGAACTGAGATCTGATGGGGGCTGAGTGGGGGTCTTATGAGGGTCTTTGGTTTGATCTGAGGTCTGGTGGGGGTCTTTGGGCTGATCTGAGGTCTGATGGGGGCTGAGTGGGGGTCTTTGGGCTGATCTGAGGTCTGATGGGGGCTGAGTGGGGGTCTTTGGGATGATATGAGGTCTGATGGGGGCTGAGTGGGCTGATCTGAGGTCTGATGGGGGGCTGAGTGGGCTGATCTGAGGTCTGATGGGGGCTGAGCGGGCTGATTGGGGGTCTGATGGGGTCTTTGGGCTGATATGAGGTCTGATGGGGGCTGACTGGGGGTCTGTGGGCTGATCTGAGGTCTGATGGGGGCTGAGTGGGAGTCTGATAGGGGTCTTTGGGCTGATCTGATGTCTGATGGGGCTGACTGGGGGTCTTTGGGCTGATCTGAGGTCTGATGGGGGCTGAGTGAGGGTCTTTGGGCTGAACTGAGGTCTGATGGGGGCTGACTGGGGGTCTTTGGGTTGATGATGGCAGGGGGCAGGGCCTGGCAGCATGTCCGGATCACACTGCGCGCTTACGTGGCGTCACAAAGTTATCAGCGCTGCAGGTCCAGCAGGAAGTTGGGAACAGAGGAGCGCGGGAGCCAGTGCCCACTTGCCCAGTAGTCTGACTCTATACTACAGTCACTCACCCCACCTCGCTTCGTTCTCTCTCTCTGCCAGACATTTCTGCCAGCCTGAGCCAGGCCCAGGAGCAGCACTCATTCAGCCAGAGCCCCCAGCCAGCCCCCAGCATTCAGCCTTGCTAGTTGCCACTGACTTTCAGCAGGTCAATTCAGCAGCTTTCAGCCTGAGCCAGCCCAGCAGGTAATAGTTACTATCTGGCCTTGGTATGTTCTGTGTATTATTATATGTGAGCTGTCCTGGTATAAGTTATACATCTTCTGGTATATTAAGATGTATAACTTATACCAGCTGTACATATATAATTATATACAGGAGATGCCTAGGTTATACCAGCATCCTCCATATCCCTATATACAAGAAGATGTATAACTTATACCAGCTGTACATATATAATTATATACAGGAGATGCCCAGGTTATACCAGCATGCTCCATATCACTATATACAAGAAGATGTATAACTTGTACCAGCTGTACATATATAATTATATACAGGAGATGCCCAGGTTATACCAGCATCCTCCATATCACTATATACAAGAAGATGTATAACTTATACCAGCTGTACATATATAATTATATACAGAAGATGCCCAGGTTATACCAGCATGGACCATATCCCTATATACAAGAAGATGTATAACTTATACCAGCTGTACATATATAATTATATACAGGAGATGCCCAGGTTATACCAGCATGGACCATATCACTATATACAAGAAGATGTATAACTTATACCAGCTGTACATATATAATTATATACAGGAGATGCCCAGGTTATACCAGCATGCTCCATATCACTATATACAAGAAGATGTATAACTTATACCAGCTGTACATATATAATTATATACAGGAGATACCCAGGTTATACCAGCATGCTCCATATCCCTATATACAAGAAGATGTATAACTTATACCAGCTGTACATATATAATTATATACAGGAGATACCCAGGTTATACCAGCATGGTCCATATCACTATATACAAGAAGATGTATAACTTATACCAGCTGTACACATATAATTATATACAGGAGATACCCAGGTTATACCAGCATGGACCATATCACTATATACAAGAAGATGTATAACTTATACCAGCTGTACATATATAATTATATACAGGAGATACCCAGGTTATACCAGCATGCTCCATATCACTATATACAAGAAGATGTATAACTTATACCAGCTGTACATATATAATTATATACAGGAGATGCCCAGGAAATCCCGGTAGGCCTGCATAACTTCAGGGCCGGTGCACAGCCACGACAGGTGGGATGAGCAGTTGGTAGGTGACCGACAGTAGTGGACCACACGGCACAATGCTCCCCTCTTGCTAGTCAATGCATGTAGATTGGCAAAGTAGACAGGAAGTGCTCACTGAGAGCAACAAGCACTTCCTTTTAGACCGCGTACATCAGTCCGCTCGGCCATGCTACAAAGAGTTGGAGGGGAGGGTGGAGAGACACATGGAGGAGCTGGGGACGCGTATTCAGGGCTGCAGTTTATGGTGGAATTAATAGCAAGTAATGTTAGGTTAAGTATTTTGTACTTTATTTACAGAAAACAAGTTTTTCCAATTACGTCATCCTATCAAGATAAGAGTGGTGCTCAGAAACGTAAACAGAAAAGAGAGAAAAATTTGAGAACTGAGAGGCTTCCAAAAAAAAGCAGCTACTTTTCCACTCCAACAGCTGCCAGTGTTCCTCCTGTACAGAGTAACACTGAAAGTGAAATGTCTGTGGAAAGTGCTGTTGATGTCCCAGAGGTGGAAATCAGCGAGTGCACTTACTCCAGTTCTTTAGATCTAGCGAGCGATGATAACCCTGATCAAGGTAGTAGCACAAGTCTACCATCTAAAGAAATAGTGCAGTCAACCGAAAGCACCAAATCAGGTGATGATTTTGAATTGTTGAAATCTACAGAGGCTTCTATAGAACGTAGTGTTGTGGGAGAGAAACATGTTACTGATAGGGGACATTACCCTATCACAATTATGGATTCAAATATAAAGAGATTTATAATAGCTCATGGCCCGTGCCGACCTCCAGGACCTTTTCCACGAGATAAAGAGAGAAGGTGCTTTTCTGAAAGCTATTATGAACAAATTACAAAAACAGGCCTTAAGATCCCTGTGATGTGGCTATCAGTGATGGTCTGTTCGCAGTGTTCGCCAGCGAACACATGCGGGCTGCCATCTTGACTCACCCATCCGGCGATGCACAGGTAAGTCCTTACTTGTGCCTGTGTCGGGAGCCGGTCTGAAATCAAATGCGGTCACCGGGAGCAGGCAGTTCCGAGAACAGCCCGATGAAGGCCCCCGGTGGCTGTTCTCGGAACTGCCTGCTCCCGGTGACCGCATTTGATTTCAGACCGGCTCCCGTCACAGGCACAGGTAAGGGCTTACCTGTGGATCGCCAGACGGGTGAATCAAGATGGCAGCCCACATGTGTTCGCTGGCAAACACTGCGAACTGACCATCACTGGTGGCTATGCTACTCACCTAAACTGAATGTAGCATACTGTGAACTATGCTGGCTGTTTGGGGACCGTAAATAGGCAGGATTTGAACCTGCATGGGCAAAAGGAATCCAGAAATGGTAAAAGGCTTTCTGCAAGAATTCAGGTCCATGAGTCTTCCAAAAGGAAGGAAGAACAAAACAATTGATGAGGAAAATGAACAAAAAACTATTGGAGGCAAGTATTACATAGAATTGTTAATGTAACATTGACAATGTCAATGGCTAATCTTGCCTTCCGCGGTCATAGAGAAAAAATTGGCGAGGTCAACGATGGGAATTTTCTCTCCATTATAGAGCTGCTCGCGGAGTATGACCCTGTTCTAAAGCAACTCCTCCAGTTACCCCAAAAATCAGTAAAATACTTAAGTCCTAGAATACAAAATGAAATTATACACATACTTTCAAATAAGGTCCGGAACATCATTGTGTCGGAAATAAAACTGACGCAGTTTTTTTCAATTATAATGGATACTACACAGGATATATCAAAAGTTGACCAAATAAGTCAAATATTCAGATAAGTTTCTGTGGAAAGAGATGAAAGCCAGAGAGCAACTAGTGTTGAGATCAAAGAGGTTTTTCTAGGGTTTCATGCCGTTGAGGACCAGAGTGCTGCAGGCCTTGAACATGACATTGTCTCTTGCATAGAGAGCAACGGCCTCAATATAACAAAATGTCGTGGCCAGGGGTATGATGGTGCAGCGACCATGAGTGGGGTGTATTCAGGTGTGCAGGCTCGAATTGCACAGAGAGAAAAAGATGCCTTGTATGTACATTGTGCAGTCACAATCTGAACCTGGTACTTCAGGATGTTGTTGGGAACATACCAGAAATTTCTAGTTTTTTTGAAGTAGTGCAGGAATTGTATATTTTTTTGGGGGGAAAGCATACGCAGATGGAACATTCTTTCATCATTCTCTACAGAGTCCGCACTTACATTGAAAAAACTTTGCCCCACTCGATGGTCATCTCGCCATGATTTACTGCTTGCTCTACACTTTCGTTTCTTTTGTAGACATTATGCAAGCTTTACCAAAAATAAACTTGATGTCACCCAAGCCTAAAGAAAGAGATGATGCTGCTCGCCTTAGAACAAAAATAGGATATTTTCAATTTGTTTGTCTCGTTGTCCTGCAAAGCAAGATTTTGGACACCATAAATGTGGTTTCTAAATTGTTGCAGTCAAAAAATATGGATTTATCCAGTGCAGCACATCTAATACAAAAGGCAGCTCAAGTCCTTTCGAAATATAGGGATAATTTTGATGGAGAAAAACAAACAGTGGTAGAACTGGCAGAAAAGTGGGGCATCCAGACGCAGTTTGAAAACAAGAGAGTAAGAAAAGTGAAGCGTCACTTTGATGAACTTTCAATAGATAAAAGGTTGCCGGATCCTGAACAATGCTTTAAAACCGCTGTGTTTAATAGGTGTTTAGACATTGTGACCAACCAGCTGTCTAACCAATTTACTGGAATGAGCAATGTCATGCAGAGATTTAATATACTTCAGCCTACAGTCCTTGCCTCTGAAACTGATGATGATTTGTTCAAAGAATGCTACCCAGAGGACATGTCACCAGCTTTCCCAGAACAGCTTCTGAGCTTCCGTTCAACATTTCAGGAAGAGATTCGGAGATGCTCCACTCTAAAGGACCTTTCTCACCTTCTAGTTGTTGAAAACTGTGCCTCGTCATCCAATCTACAAGATGTGTGCATAGCGTTGCTACTGTTCCTCACCATTCCAGTTACAGTTGCCAGTGCAGAAAGGTCTTTTTCAAAATTAAAAAGTTAATAAATTACTTGAGAAGCACCATGTCACAACAGAGACTTTCTGGCCTAGCTCTGTTAAGTATTGAAAATGAGAGAGCTAGAAAACTTAACATTGAAACCATTGTGGACAACTTTTCTGAAATGAAAGCATGGCAGCATCCATTTGAAAGGGATTCGTAAGTTATCAGTTGTGCCTTGCGTTCTGCCTTGCATTTGGCCTTGCGTTCGGCCTTCAGTTCGGCCCTCAGTTTGGCCCTTAGTTTAGCTTGCAGTTTTGCATTTATAATAACCTTTGTTGCATGGTTTCAATCTTGCTTCATTGTTACTAAAAAGTGCTAATGCATGGTTGTTCTTTAGTTACTTTCTGCAGATAGGTCTTCGTTGTGTCGTGATTGTTTATTGAAAAGTTTAATTAAAGAAGAATTTAACGTTACGGAGCTGGAAGGCATCACGTTTGAATTAACCAAGTTGGAAGTTACCATTGTTTGTCTTGCAATCCTGTTTCATGAATAAGATTCCTCGTTATGGAAGATTTGAGTAAGTTACTTCTGTTACGTGGCTGAACTACATGGGAATAGTTTAATATATACGGTGATATGCAGTATTTAAAATAAAGTGGTAAGTTATTGCTGTTTCTTATTTCTGCGGGTTCAAAATTCATCCATCTTGCAGTAGCAAATAAAATATTGTTTTGGAGAATTTCAGTAAGTTGAAAGTTTTTTTTTTTTTCTTGGTCCAATTGTACAATAATTGTCACGGTAGAGGCAAAGGAAAAAGGATGGTAAATAAAAATCTCTTTTAAATTGATCGTTGAATGAAAATAAGCTTCATAGACTAGTTTATCACACCAAAATTAAACTTCCTGTATGAATGTGTCTGCCTTTTCTTATTTTTTAGGTCTGTCTCCAGTTCAAGAAGGAGGAGGAAAATTTTTGGAAGATATACTTTTCTTTCTTTATTATTTATTTGGACTATTGTTGGTCTACACCAAACTGTTAATGTCCCTAATAAAGTTGTTTTTGGTGCAGTATGTATGCATCATTTTTCTCATTCTGCGTGCTTATAATGACATATAATGTACATACCTCCCAACTCTTGCCCCTGGCAAATCGCGCAGAGGTAGAGCTTGGCAGGACAGCAGGATTGACATCCAAAATCGGCCTGTCCCGCACAAAGCGGTACTGTTGGGAGGCATGTTGGGTGAATGGTAGGGGAGGTAGTGGGGGGGTGTTTGAGTAGGGAGGGAGGCGACGGGGAGCGGGCTCCATGGATCAGTTTTGCACCGGGGCCCCATGGATTGTGTGTATGCCACTGCCTGATTCCCAAACTCTTGAGCATCCACAGTCACAAGAAGATGACGGTGGGGAAGGCAATTACCGTTTAATGAGGTGGATGATGATGAGACACAGTTGCCAATAAGTCCACGGCAATTAATGTCTAAAGAGGTTGATGAAGAGGATGAGACACAGTTGTCAATCACTGAGGTTGTGGTTAGGTCAACATTCAGCAAGTCAAGGCAAAATGCAGAAAGCGTGACACCAAACAGGCCCTGCAACTGTTCCACGGAGTGGCTGAATGCCTGGGTCCACAATCTGTGTCTGTGGGTCACACCACTGCCTCCTCTTTCCCTATGTTACGTGCTGGCGATTTCCCTGTCAAAGGCACAAGCACAGATGCCTCCCACCCTGCACCTGGATATTCGCATGCACCATCAGTGACCACATCCACTTCTGTGTCCCAGCGCAGCTTACCCCAGGCCTTTGAACGCAAGCGCAAATACCCAGCCACCCACAAACAGGCCATAGCACTAAATGCACAACTTTCCAAATTACTGGCCCTGGAAATGTTGCCATTTAGGCTTGTGGACACTGAGGCCTTCCGCAGCCTGATGTCGGCGGCCATCCCGCGTTACGCAGTCCCCAGCCGCCACTATTTTTCAAGGTGTGCCATGCCCGCCTCACACCAACATGTGTCCCATAACATCACACGTGCCCTGACCAACGCAGTTACTGGGAAGGTCCACTTAACCATAGACACATGGACAAGTGCATTCAGCCAGGGATGCTACATTTCCCTGATGGCACACCAGGTAAACAATGTGGAGGCTGGGAGCGAGTCGTAACCTGGGATGGCACAGGTGCTACGTCGATCAGGGTTTCCGCCAGCACTTACGTTAGTGGCTTCAACCGCCACTTCTCCTCCTCCACCTCCTCCTCCACTTCCACCTCAGAATTATCCGCGTGCAGCACCAGTCAGTCGGTAGCTGGAAGCAGTGTAGCACTGCAGTGGGGGAAGTGTCAACAGGCCGTGCTGAAACTGAAATGCTTAAGGGACAAACAGCACACCGCTGCAGAGCTGTGACAGGGGATAAGAGACCAGACTGAGCTGTGGCTCTCGCCACTCAACCTACAACCAGGCATGGTTGTGTCTGATAATGGCCTTAATTTGGTGGCGGCTTTGGAGCTCGGCAAGCTCACACACATGCCATGCCTATCCCACATCTCAAAACCTACCCAAATTTGCCTGAGCTACTGGTGAAGGTACACCGCATGTGTGCACATTTCCTCAAGTCATCGACAGCTTCAGCCGGTCTGTTAACGCTTCAGCAGCGCTTGACATTGCCAGATCACCGGCTGTTGTGCTATGTGAGCACACGCTGGAACTCCACGTTCCACATGTTGGCCAGGCTTTGTGAGCAGCAGAAGGCAGTAGTGGAATACCAGCTGCAACATGGTCGTCGCCTTTCAAGTCAGCTTCTGCTATTCACAAGCGAGGAGTGGGCATGGATGTCTGACCTCTGTGAGGTTTTAAGAAACTTTGAGGAATCAACACAGATGGTGAGCGGCGATAACGCTTTTATCAGCGTTATCATCACACTTCTGTGTCTACTCAAATGCTCGCTGCTCACAATAAAGGACAACGCTTTGCATGTGGAAGAGGTGGAAATGCGGGAAGACATTTCACAAAGTCATAGCCAGACCACCCTCAGTTCGTCTTCTCAGCATGAATTGGACGATAAAGAGGAGGAGGAGCAGGAGACCGTTGCCTCCGCTACAGAGGGTAGTATTCATGGAAGTTTAATTCCATCTGTTCTGCGTGGGTGGGCAGAAGAGGAGGAAGAGGATGAGGAGATTGAGAGTGATCCTCCTGATGACGACAGCGAAGTCTTGCCTGTTGGTACTCTGGCACACATTGCTGACTTCATGTTAGGCTGCCTTTCCCGCGACCCGCGCGTTATACGCCTTTTAGACAACACGGATTACTGGTTATTCACCCTTCTCGACCCCCGCTACAAAGAGAACTTCTCATCTCGTATTCCTCTGGTGGAGAGGATGAGCAAAACAGTGCAATACCAGAAGGTCCTTGTTGAAAAATTGCTCCAAAAATTTCCATCTGACAACGCTGGCGGCACAGTACGTACTTCCTTGGCCAACCGACAATGGGAACTAACAGCAGTTCCAACAGAGGCAGGGCAACACTCTCCAAAGCCTGGGACAGTTTCATGACACCCCGCCAGCAACCTTACCATCAGTGTCGGACTGGGGTACCTAGGGCCCACCAGTAAAATGTATTTTGGGGGCCCACCGTATGGATATATTCGAATATAATAAATAATTTAACAAGTTTTTTTATATGAACATAGGCTGGTTGAGGTGCTGTAAATTGAATATATGTATGTAGTGAAGTAAATCTAATGTGTTATGTGCCACTTGTGCAGGGGGTGGGAGACTAGGGGCCCACCTTGCTCAGGGGCCCACCGGGGGATTCCCCTTACCATAATGCATGGCCTATTGTCACAAGGAGGTAAAAATTTGGAAGATGGTAAAGGAGTACATAGCAGACCGTGTCAGCGTCCTCAGTGTTCCCTCTGTGCCTTACAACTATTGAGTGTCTAAGCTGGACACGTGGCACGAACTGGCGCTCTACGCCTTGGAGGTGCTGGCCTGCCCTGCTGCCAGCGTTTTGTCTGAGCGGGTATTTAGTGCTGCTGGTGGCATTATAACAGATAAGCGTATCCGCCTGTCAACTGAAAATGCTGACAGGTTGACTCTTATAAAAATGAACAAGGCCTGGATTGCCCCAGACTTCTCCTCTCCACCAGAGGAAAGCGGCTGAACATAAAGGCACTTTAAATGTGTTGTTTATAATGTACTGAATACACTGTATTCCCATGAACCCCTTCCACCACAAACAAGGGTATATGGTTGAATCTTCCTTTTCTCCTCCGCCTCCTCCTCTTCCATCATATCAACATGCTACATCGCATATAATGCCCTCGCATCTAATGCATATAATGCCCTCGCATATAATTTTTTAGAGAGTCAGCTCACCAGCAGGCCCTCAACTACAATCTTTTACAGAGTCAGCTCACCTGCAGGCCCACACATATAATGTTTTACAGGGTCAGCTCACCAGCAGGCCCTCGCATATAATGTTTTACAGGGTAAGCTAACCTGCAGGCCCTCGCATATAATTTTTGAGAGGGTCAGCTCACCAGCAGGCCCTCACCTATAATCTTTTACAGGGTCAGCTAACCCGCAAGCCCTCGCATATAATTTTTTAGAGGGTCAGCTCAGCAGCAGGCCCTCACCTTTAATCTTTTACAGGGTCAGCTCACCTGCAGGCCCACATATATAATGTTTTACATGGTCAGCTCACTTGCAGGCCCTGGCATATCATTTTTTAGAGAGTCAGCTCAGCAGCAGGCCCTCACCTACAATCTTTTACAGGGTCAGCGCACCTGCAGGCCCATGCATATAATGTTTTACAGGGTCAGCTCACCTGCAGGCCCTCGCATATAATTTTTTAGAGGGTCAGTTCACCAGCAGGCCCTCACCTACAAGTCCAGTCTCACTATCCAAGAGTCTGGTCAACACAATCCTTACCGGCGGGGGTCGCGTAACTAGTTTAACGGAGGAGTCTCGTTCATTATCGTAATAACCCAGTCAAACCAACTAAGAACGTCCATGCACCACCACTTATAGAATCGAGAAAGAGCTATCAATCTTTAAATTCTTTCCGTGTCCAGGCCGGGTGAGGTTTCCTGTGTTGAGTCAAATTAAGCCGCAGGCTTCACTCCTGGTGGTGCCCTTCTGTCAATTCTTTTAAGTTTCAGCTTTGCAACCATACTCCCCCCGGAACCCAAAGACTTTGGCTTCCTGGAAGCTGCTTGGCGGGTCATGGGAATAACACCGCCGGATAGCCGGTTGGCATTGTTTATGGTTGGAATTACGACGGTATATGATCGTCTTCAAACCTCCGACTTTCGTTTTTGATTAATGAAAACATTCTTGGCAAATGCTTTTGCTTTGGTTCGTCTTGCGCCGATCCAAGAATTTCACCTATAGCGGCGCATTACGGATGCCTCCGGCCGTCCCTCTTAATCATGACCCCAGTTCCGAAAACCAACCAACCAGAGTCCTATTCCATTATTCATAGCTGAAGTATTCTGGTGACCCGGCCTGCTTTGAACACTGTAAATTTTTTCAATGATCAGCTAAGCAACAGGCACTCTCCCATAATTTTTTAAATGGTCAGCTCAGCAGCAGGCCCTCAACCATAATGTTTAAGAGGGTCAGCTCAGCAGCAGGCCCTCAACCATAATTTTTTTGGTCAGCTCAGCACCAGTCTGACCCTCACCCATAATGTTTTAGAGGGTCAGCTCAGCAGCAGGCCCTCGCCCCTAATGTTTTAGATGGTCAGATTAGCAGGCCCTTGCTCCAAATGTTTTAGAGGGTCACCAGCAGGCCATTATTCATAATTTTTTAAGGGTATGTATGATGCCCTCCTTTAAATGTAACAAAGGGTGTATTGGAGTGCCGATTCCTTTCACTTAGTGCATAGGCTTTATGAGTGTAGGAGTCCCGCTACATGAAGAATTGTACCACAATGTGAATGAGGCCTCCTTTATGTGATATACAGGTTGTATCGGAGTGCCTCTTGCTTGTAATTTTTGGCAGAACTTGCACTTTATATAAGTATATATACAGAAAAGAATGTTTCCTAACAATTTTTCCTCTAAAATCGATTTTATCTTTGGTTTTGTGCGTATTATTGTCAGTCTGTAAAAGTGGCATACTACTCGGACAACATCGTTCCCAGCAGTGACCTAGGAGTCCAAGATGCATCCATACATCCTCCCCATGCTGTTCCAGAACCATTTCGGTGGTGTTTCAGTCAATTTCTGACCTTTTCCTATGAACCAGGCACCCTCCCCTCTTCAGAGCAGGGGGAGGGGGGGCCTGGTTTAATGTTCGGGTTCACCCATTGACTTCCATTATGCTCGGTAGAGCACCCGAGCACTTTGGTGCTTAATCAACACTACTCTCCACCTCTCCATTCAGAGGAGGTAAGAAATAAATTAAGACATCAACGCGCCGCTGCTAGAAGGAAGACACTCCTCGGATCGTGCACTGGGAACTTCATTGTGCAAATTTACAACGCATAAAAGGAAACGGACCGATTCCCAAACGCATTGTAAATTTGCATAATAAAGTTCCCAGTGCAAGATCCCGATAGGTGTATTCCATCTAGCCGCATCACAGTGATGTCCTAATTAGTTCCTTGCGTTTCTTCTGGCTACTTAGGAACCTGGACAGGAGCACTCCTTTACTCTGCTTGACAAGGTGTTATGCCCTGTGCACAACCATCCAAGGTGTGCAGGTATAGCCTGTAATTGTCTTCCCCGACTAACAGCCCTTACTATGATGCACTATCCACCTTCTTTATTTTATGTGACACCTCTCCGTTCATGATCTCTGCACTCAGTTCTGTCCGAGTTCCAGAAATAGCCTTGCATGGAGACAACTGGGCATGCGCAGCCCCTTCGCCGTTCATGGCGGCTGTTAGAAGGGGCTTCATTCCCGAGATATTAGAATATGCTGTGGATATGCCATAAATGTTCACATGAGAATAATACTTTAGGGAGCTTTTCCACAAGATGCCATATACTGCAGTTAAAGACACAACTGTAATCCTGACTCCCGTAGGTCCTAATCCTGACTCCCTTAGGCTGGCCAAACACATTATTGTTTGACTATCTCTCCAGACCGCTCTATAGTTACGCTTGCACATATCTCTTACTGAAAACAAAAGTATCGGGCAGTTGAAATCCAACTGAACAATCCTTAATTCCACCAACAGCAACAGTTGGGAGGCTCTCATACTTAGACCATCGGCCAACATTTATCTAGTTTGAATGGCCATCTTAAGACTTTGAAACTTTGAAAGAGAGGGAGACATCCATGCATGGCCACCTCTTCTCATCTCGATAGGATTGGAGAACGCCCATCAAGGGACCACTGTTTTTCTGACAGCTGGGAGATATATACTACATTATGGTAGGTGATACACATGGGAAAAACTGGATGGTACAGGGAATATGTCTCCTTGGAGCATGCCTTAGGTGGTCCCTCTCAACAACCCTGCTCACTACTTCAGCATGGGAGGTAGAGACAGGACTGGAGTTCTGAAACACTAGGATAGAAAGACCTCCCTCCTCCCTGTCATATACTTTCAGTTTTACACTAGATGGATTTTTGGTGAGTGAGGAGGTTTGTTGAGCATTTACTAAGATCTACAGGCTATTGGAAGGTAAGGAAAAAGTCACATACCTCTAATTAAATATATTTCTTATTTTCAGTTATTCACACATACTGCTGGTTATGCCGTACACTGCCATTCACCGCCGGACCCCTTTGACTATAATGGGATACAGCAGGGAACGTTTTTTGTCCAGCCGAAAACTGGCACTTATGCCGGAAAGCATCCAAATCCCATAGCTTTCAGTATCCGGCTAGGCCAGATTCATTACATACAAGTTGTAACTAGCCTAAAAACATCAACCAGTTTTTTTGTCACACTTTGAACAGATGTTTTTGCGGCACTTTTCAACTATGCAAAAACAGCATGCCTAGAGCATACTGTGATTAATAAAAAAAATATATTGTCAAAAAATAATTAGGCTTCAATTTTAGCCATGGTTCAGAACACCACACTTCATCTTTGGGCCAATAACTTTCTCTGGTTTCCCATTATCGAGTCCACGTTCCTTCACAACAAACATTGGGGAAGGGAAGTAGGCTAACATGAGCTGAACCCTCTCTCTTAAAGGCTCACGTTTTTATAGTAACAGGTTCCCTTTAACTACATCTTCCAGGAGATCACATCCTTTTTGCCATTGTTTTTCAAATTTGCCAAGTAACGAGAAAACAAAAACTAGCTTAATTTATACCAGTAATTGGTGAGAACAATATCCAGTTCTCCTGCCATTGTAAGATGCACTGCCAACTGACTGTAGAGGACACTAGTATGAAATATTTTATCATACCTTTTGATACCTCTATGATGTCGCCATCTCCCAGCAACCTAATTACCTGCCTTCTCAAGATAACAAAATAGCAATGTGTAGAACAGGTTTATTCCATGCAGTCACAGAGGTCAGAGAGGACACATCCCAGCTCACGTCAACGGTGGGAAAAGTCAATAATGTAACAAGGTCTAATGAGTGAAATCACTCTGGGGACACTTAATGGACAAGTACAGCTCTGCAGAGTAGAACACAATGGTGGAGATGAATAATGATATCAGAGCAGAAACAAAACAAAAAAATTCCAAAAAATTCATCACACAGATTTATTACAGATGTGGGCAAGCCTTAGTCCAATGGAATAGAGAGATGTTTAGAAGAAGATTTGCATTGGTTGACTGATTCGATTTGGGTCCAATTCAATTTACCAGAAGGTAAAATGTTAAAAAGTGGCCTGAAAATTTATGTATGACTCTGTAAATTCTCATAGGACTCTCTCTAGTTTCTCCATTTTTGTTTTACTTTTCTATAAAAAAAAATTCTCTGTCTTTCTTTCTTTCTCTGCCCAAAATTTGCCTAAAATCGAATCACCAAACATTCGGATTTGGATGCAGCTCTAATTTTTTCAAGAGTGATCCTCCTCTATAAAGTTCAGTTAATTTTGTACCACTATGGCCGTGATTCAAACTTTTTGAAACTCTATAATTTAAAGGGTTACTCCCACCTGGTACATTTATGGCATATAAACATGATATGGCATAAATGTCTCATAGGTGTGTCCACATCTCTGGAACCTGATCCTATCTCAAGAATGGGCCCCGTCACACCTTACTAGGATTGGAGGACCTATTAGACATCTATCAATCCAACCAATATGCCATAAATGTCTCAAAGATGTGTCCATCTCTGGAACCTGTTCCTATGTTGAGAATGGGCCTCCTAACACCCTACTGGAATTAGAGAGGTTAGGTGGGACCTGCACCTACTGGACATCTATCAATCCATAGAATATCTCATAAATGTCCCTGATAGTACAGCGCTTTAAATTAATTTTCAATAGACTTTTTGGTTTTCTGTACCTGATGCATAAAGGAAGAAAAAATATTTGTCTCCGAATTTTAAAAGCGTAGACACCTTGTTAGCCATCATCTGTGGAGATGATACCAAGTGTAATACTTAACCAATAAAATTCGATCTGATGTTCTAGACATTTTATAAATGTTTCAGGTCTGATTACTTCTTCTGCTGTCTTAGAAGACTCTTTAAACAGGAGCTCTGGTCTTTCTATGATCTTGTCATGCAGTATAATTTATAAACCACAAGCTTTCTCTCACCATCTACAGCACTGTACTAATTTTCGGCCTCCTGATGGATGCTCAGTAATTGCAGTGTGCTGATACATCATGACACCAGTTTATCTCCCAGCATTCTGATCACCCCATGCTAAATCCAATACATAATTATACATCCCTGGCCAGCAAAAGGAAGGGATGGGTCGGGTTGGGTGAATTTTCTTCAGCAACAATCAATAGTTGAAAGGTTGCAGGGATGTCATCAGCTATACACATTTGTTTCTGCAAGCCATTAGTCAGAGCTGTAATGCGGTGGAGTTCATAGCAATTACGTAGCCTTCCATGAAAATTGGTGCTCAACGTTCTTCTATCTGCATCTGTGAGCAAACCCCTATGAATGATGTTGGCTGTCTAATAAGAGGACTACAATGTTCAATCATGTCAGTGTCCTATCAAGTGTGTGCTATCAAGAACTTTGGCTCTTCTACTGTTCTAAAATGATAAAGGGATTGCCTAGAACTGTCTTAGAAATCTAATTTTCATATACCTTATTGTAGAATTTTGAGTTAATAAAAGGAAGTCCTCCATTCAGGATCCTCGACTGGGTAGGAAAGACAGCAACTACAAAGAGTTTCTCCACTCTGGAGGATCTACGTATTTAATAATACACTAGCACAACTCTGGAGGGCCCATTTTAGGCTATACCATCACAATATATATTTGAATGGACATTGTGTAATGCTTCATGGCTCCTAGTGCGGCTCTAGAGGAAAACTGAACACTTACTGCTAGGTTTCCCCATATATAACAGCATATCTCGGGAGATGACATTAGCAGGGATAACTTGTGATCAGGTCTATCGTCAAGGGACCCTTCTAACATCTAGAAACAGTGGAAGTGTTTATACCTACAATACATACGTACCAACAACATTTTGTGACTCCATAATCCAGGTCAGTACATTCAATGACTTTTGGTTGGACAGGCACATTTGTGTTGGAAGAATTTTCTGAAAATAACACCGGGTTCATTTATTGCCTAAATGGTTGCACCTTGGCTAAATTCTAACCTCATGTTCCACAATGATCGACACCTTGTGTAACTGTGTATGCAGTGTTCCTTTAGTTTTAGGAGAATGGACTTTTTGTAGTTTCAGCAGAGTTAAACAGGTCCAACACAGGGTGTAGTTCAAAGAGAGTGTGAGACTACAGAATTTTGGTTAGAATTTGGCTAAGCCAATAGTAGTGGTTGGATTTCAGATTATTGTATCAGGATTGGTCTAGAGGCTTATAAAAGAGTGTTCTAGTGGTCTCCTTCTGGGATTCGTGTTCCTACCTATCCCTCAGTTGAACTTGATGGACTTATGTATTTTTTCAACTGTATTAACTATGTAACTATGTAAATTTTTTCCTTTGGCCAACCTTCTGTTCCTATGAACATTAGTATTCTTAGTCAGTCAGCATAAGGCCTCATGCACACGACCGTTTCACACTTGAGGCAGGACGGATCCGACATGCTGTTCACCATGTCGGATCCGTCCTGCCGCTATTTCGCCGTGCCGCCGGACCACCCCTCCGTCCCCATTGACTATAAAGGGGACGGGGGCGGAGCTCCGGCGCAGCACGGTGGTGCACGGCAATGGGGGATTCGGAAAGTCCTGCATGTCCGACTTTTTAGTCCGGCGGCTTTCGCCGTGCTGCGCCGGAGCTCCGCCCCCGTCCCCATTATAGTCAATGGGGACGGAGCGGAGGTCCGGCGGCACGGCGAAATAGAGGCAGGACGGATCCGACATGGTGAACAGCATGTCGGATCCGTCCTGCCGCAAGTGTGAAAGAGCCCTTACAATGCAAGTCAAGTGGACGGATCCGTTTGACGTTGACACAATATGGTGCAATTGCAAACGGATCCGTCCCCCATTGACTTTCAATGTAAAGTCAGGAGTTAATATACCATAGGATCGGAGTTTTCTCCAATCCGATGGTATATTTTAACTTGAAGCGTCCCCATCACCATGAGCTATGAGCTGAGTGCTGCGATTGGCCAGCGCTACAGCATAGGAGAAAGAGACGCCGGCAGGTTCCCCTGGGTGGAGCCTAACTATGAACATACCGGAGGCTATAACCGGAGAACGGAGCGGCGCCCAGGGATAACAGTAAGTGCAGGGGGATCCCTGGGCGCCGCTCTACACGTCTGTATAGTCAGTTTAGATACTTTATTCTGGTGAAAGGTCATCTTTAAGTGTTTTAGGGAATTCTAATTCTCCCCCCTCTTTTTAGTGTTGTGGGCTTGTGGCATCCATATCTATTGGTGTCCATGTCTTCATCAGTCTGTGTGAGATACTGTACTTGCAGCTGGTTGTCAACTTTAATCTTTATTTCTAAAACTGTTGTCCCCCTTTCCCACAAATATGTTGCAGAGTTGCTGCCTGAGTCTCAATTGACATAAATATTGGCATCCATGTTTTTTTTTATGTATGTTGAGTACTTTAGGCCCATAAGGGCCAGCTTAACCGCCTCCGGACCGCCTAACGCAGGATTGCGTTCCGGAGGCGGTCGATTCATTCCTCTTCGGCGCACAATCTCGCGAGACTTCCTGTGAACGCGCGCACACAGGAGCGCGCGTTCAAAGGAGCTGCAGGTAAACGAGCGGATCTACAGCCTGCCAGCGGCGATCATTCGCTGGCAGGCTGTAGATGCGATTTTTTTTTAACCCCTGAAAGGTATATTAGACGCTTGTCACGGCGGGAAGTGGGGGAAACCCCCCACCGTGCGGTGTCAAAGGGTAAAGGGGATCAGCCTGGCCAAAAGGAATAATAAGGGAGCAGGTCACTTCCTACCGTGTCCCTAATCCTCTCCCTGACTCCTCACTGTATGAGCAGACCCCAATGGTAGGACGACTCATACTCAGGATACCTAAAGACTCTAAGTCGCCCTTGTAATCCCTCACCAAGGAGCAGGGAAGAGACGACCTGTTCATCCCAGTCATGGAGGAACAGGAGTCTCTATCTGAGGCCAGGCTGCAAGGAGAGGGGAACACATACAGCATATGGAGATGGCAAGTAAGTGAAACCAGTAACACACTTACCTGCCACAGACACACTGACTGGAACCCGTGCACAAGTACTGGTGTCCACACAAACATTAAGGACACAGCACACACCACAAACCACACAGGAACCCAGGACACCCATAGCTGCAATAAACATAAGACACCATAAAAAAAATCTTCTATGACCCCAAGGGTGGCCCTCACTGGACAGATGGCATATGAAGACCAGGAGGATAACTCCAGCATACACCATGGCTGGAGTAACCCCCAGCTTCAGGCATCCAGCAGAGGCTAAATAGCCCAAGCAGCCACACCCACACACACATAAACCCAGTGTTAAAACACTAGGAAGGGAGTTAACCCTTCCAACACCAGACAAGGGGAGGAAGCCACTTAAAGGGGAAGTGCACACACAAGCATGCAAAGCTACACATTGCCGCAGGCAACAACATGCGTGGCAACCATGTCACGGCAATCACCCAGAAGGCCGAGACACTGCCACCGCATGCACACACAGCAACACATTGCCGCGGGCAACTGCAAGTGTAGCAACAGTGTCACAGCGCACACCATAGGCCGTGACAACGCTGTTTTGATAACAACGTCTAATATACCTGCTACCTGGTCCTCTGGTGGTCCCTTTTGCTTGGATCGACCACCAGAGGACACAGGCAGCTCTGTAATAAGTAGCACCAAACACCACTACACTACACCCCCCCCTGTCACTTATTAACCCCTTATTAACCCCCTGATCACCCCATATTAGACTCCCTGATCACCCCCCTGTCATTGATCACCCCCCTGTAAGGCTCCATTTAGACGTCCGTATGTGTTTTGCGGATCCGCGGATCCACGGATCGGATCCGCGGATCCGCAAAACACATACGGACGTCTGAATAGAGCCATACAGGGGGGTGATCAATGACAGGAGGGTGATCACCCCATATAGACTCCCTGATCACCCCCCTGTCATTGATCACCCCCCTGTAAGGCTCCATTCAGACGTCCGTATGTGTTTTGCGGATCCGCAAAACACGGACACCGCGGATCCGCAAAACACGGACACCAGCAATGTGCTTTCCGCATTTTGCGGATCCGCACATTGCCAGAAATATATAGAAAATGCCTTTTCTTGTCTGCAAAACGCAGTGTTCGCCCGATCAGGCCTGATCTTGTGCGCACACTTGCGTTCAGTCCGCCCCACCGCAGTGACAGCCTGCGCCGACTGAACGCCACTACACTACACCCCCCGTCACTTATTAACCCCTTATTAACCCCTGATCACCCCATATAGACTCCCTGATCACCCCCCTGTCACTGATCACCCCCCTGTCATTGATCACCCCCCTGTAAGGCTCCATTCAGACGTCGATATGCGTTTTGCGGATCTGGATCTGCGGATACGCAAAACACATACGGACGTCTGAATGGAGCCTTACAGGGGGGTGATCACCCCATATAGACTCCCTGATCACCCCCTGTCATTGATCACCCCCCTGTAAGGCTCCATTCAGATGCCCGTATGTGTTTTGCGGATCCGCAGATCCGCAAAACACATACGGATGTCTGAATGGAGCCTTACAGGGGGGTGATCACCCCATATAGACTCCCTGATCACCCTTCTGTCATTGATCACCCCCCTGTAAGGCTCCATTCAGACGTCAGTATGTGTTTTGCGGATCCGTGGCCCACGGATCCGCAAAACACATACGGACGTCTGAATGGAGCCTTACAGGGCGGTGAAAACCCCATATAGACTCCCTGATCACCCCCCTGTCATTGATCACCCCCCTGTAAGGCTCCATTCAGACGTCCTTATGTGTTTTGCGGATCCACGGATCCGCAAAACACGGACACCGCGGATCCGCAAAACACGAACACCGGCAATGTGCTTTCCGCATTTTTCGGATCCGCACATTGCCAGAGCAATTGCAGACAAGAATAGGACATGTTCTATAGGCTCTACAAAAAACGCAGTGTTTGCCCGATCAGGCCTGATCTTCTGCGCACACTTGCGTTCAGTCCGCCCCACCGCAGTGACAGAAATATATTTTTTTCTGATCACTGCAAAAACACAGTAAAATCGCTGCGGCGCTATAAAGATCACTTTTGAGGGGCATGGCGAGTTCATAGAAGATTTTTTATTTATTTTTTGTCACAAGTTAGCGGAAATTTATTTATTTATTTTTCTTTAAAAAAGTCTATATTCCACTAAGGCTACTTTCACACTTGCGGCAGGACGGATCCGACATGCTGTTCACCATGTCGGATCCGTCCTGCGGCTATTTCGCCATGCCGCCGGACCGCCGCTCCGTCCCCATTGACTATAATGGGGATGAGGGCAGAGCTCCGATGCAGCACGGCGGTGCGCGGCGAAAGCCGCCGGACTAAAAAGCCTGACATGCAGTAATTTTAGTCCGGCGGCCTTTCGCCGTGCACCGCCGTGCTGCGCCGGAGCTCCGCCCCCGTCCCCATTATAGTCAATGGGGACGGAGCGGCGGTCCGGCGGCACGGCGAAATAGCCGCAGGACGGATCCGACATGGTGAACAACATGCCGGATCCGTCCTGCCGCAAGTGTGAAAGTACCCTAACTTGTGACAAAAAATTTAATCTCACATGAACTCACCATACCCCTCACGGAATCCAAATGCGTAAAATATTTTAGACATTTATATTCCAGACTTCTTCTCTTGCTTTAGGGCCCCTAAAATGCCAGGGCAGCATAAATACCCCACAAGTGACCCCATTTTGGAAAGAAGACACCCCAAGGTATTCGCTGAGGAGCATATTGAGTCCATGAAAGATTGAACTTTTTGTCACAAGTTAGCGGAAAGGGAGACTTTGTGAGAAAAAACAAACAAAAAAAAATTTCTACTAACTTGTGCCAAAAAAAAAAAACTTCTATGAACTTGCCATGCCCCTCACAGAATACCTTGGGGTGTCTTCTTTCCAAAATGGGATTACATGTGGGGTATTTATACTGCCCTGGCATTTTAGGGGCCCTAAAGCGTGAGAAGAAGTCTGGAATCCAAATGTCTAAAAATGCCCTCCTAAAAGGAATTTTGGCCCCTTTGCGCACCTAGGCTGCAAAAAAGTGTCACACATCTGGTATCGCCGTACTCAGGAGAAGTCGGGCAATGTGTTTTGGGGTGTCTTTTTTCATATACCTTTTTTTCATATGCCAACTTTGTATAAAAAAATGGGAAAAGTTGTCTTTTAGAGAGATATTTCTCTCACCCAGCATGGGTATATGTAAAAAGACACCCCAAAACACATTGCCCAACTTCTCCTGAGTACGGCGATACCACATGTGTGACACTTTTTTGCAGCCTAGGTGGGCAAAGGGGCCCAAATTCCAAAGAGCACCTTTAGGATTTCACAGGGCATTTTTTACACATTTTGATTTCAAACTACTTCTCAAGCATTAGGGCCCCTAAAATGCCAGGGCAGTATAACTACCCCACAAGTGACCCCATTTTGGAAAGAAGACACCCCAAGGTATTTTGTGATGGGCATAGTGAGTTCATGGAAGTTTTTATTTTTTGTCACAAGTTAGTGGAATATGAGACTTTGTAAGAAAAAAATAAAATAAAAAAATCATCATTTTCCGCTAACTTGTGCCAAAAAAATTCTAGGAACTCGCCATGCCCCTCACGGAATACCTTGGGGTGTCTTCTTTCCAAAATGGGGTCACTTGTGGGGTAGTTATACTGCCCTGGCATTTTAGGGGCCCTAAGGTGTGAGAAGTAGTTTGAAATCAAAATGTGTAAAAAATGCCCTGTGAAATCCTAAAGGTGCTCTTTGGAATGTGGGCCCCTTTGCGCACCTAGGCTGCAAAAAAGTGTCACACATGTGGTATCGCCGTACTCAGGAGAAGTTGGGCAATGTGTTTTGGGGTGTCTTTTTACATATACCCATGCTGGGTGAGAGAAATCTCTCTAAAAGACAACTTTTCCCATTTTTTTTTATACAAAGTTGACATTTGACAGAGATATTTATCTCACCCAGCATGGGCATGTGTAAAAAGACAGGAGGAGCTGGGCATATTGATATATGCAGCTCTCCACTGCAGAGCATCGGTACACTGCCAAACTGGGGTTAAAACTATATTTTTGTGTGTTAAAGGCATCCCTGTATATATGTATGCACAAAGTATTAATAGGCCTTATTTACATCCACTAACCATTCGGTGGGGCTGTTTATTTCACCACAGGGAAGGAGGAGTTTAGAACAATCGACAGTCTGTGCAGACACCAGACAGATCCGCTCCAAACGCAAGTGTGAAAGTAGCCTTAAGCGTAGAAAATGGTCTAAATGTACGCCAGCAAGAAAGCTGGCTTACATTTAGATTGGTGCTGGATACGCCAAAGTTATGTAGAGGCCAGAACATCTACATGACTTTGGCAGATCCACCACCAACTCAGGGGCTTATTAAGAGCGGCATCTAAAATGCCAGTCTTAATAAAAAATACATTTGGAGCAAATTGTCCATCTGCATAAAAGAATATCCACATCCCGAAGAGGACATTGTGAAAGTGAACTGTAAGTACTGCAACCTGTGCAATCTGGCATTAGGGTCCTCCCTGGGGTTGCATTGCAAGAAAAAGAAAGTGTGCAACCCCATTCCTGGATGCTTATGTCCAAGTCAACTAGAGTAGTGCAGTGTATAGAAGATTCCTTTAAAGAAACTTGGCCTATTCACAATTGTACCTGTGCAGCTGTGTTATCTGTAAGAACTGTTTGAGTAACACCTGTCAGTCCATTGCATGCGGAGAACTGTAACTGATGTGCTTCAACTTAATCCTTCAGTAATAAATTATTTGCTGTAAACCGGGCCTTTTATTCCCTGCCCTGCTACACTGAGCCAACATCCACAGCTGCACCAAGGGACTCTACTTTTCACCTCCAAACCTTCAACATCAAGGGCACCTCAACTGACATCAGGCAGGAGGACCCCAAAACCAGATGGTTCCCTGAAGGTTGTGTCCTTCCCATAACTACAAGGCCCAGGAGAGCTACAGAGTGAATACTATGACGTCCATTCTTGTTACTATCACTCCTATCGTCTCCACTGCTCTCCTCCTTCTGGGTCACAGCATATACATATTTATGAGGAAAGGTTTCAGTAAAGCTAGAAATGCATTCATTTATTCCTCTGTTGATTCTGGAAAAATGGATAAACATTGTAAAGACAACATATTCTGTGGTGAAGGCTTCTTGACACTTGGGAGCGTGTTAATGAAATGCTCTCTGAAGCCATGTCTCCAAGCCTGCTATAGAAAATTGTGCCGAAAACAGAAAGAGCTTTTTTTTTGTAAGAAAAATAGATTTCATACTGTGCATTGTCAGGACGTTTCTATGCCGGCACAGTCTGTGATATTAGCAGCGCCAAGCAACCACCGCAAGATTACAATACAATGCACTGACTCTGTAATCCTCCTTATTACGTGTCCCGCTCACCTTGGGGCTGCTTTCTCCTGCCAGCCTCTTCTGAGGTATCTTCATGGTTGGTGTCTTCTTGGACACTACTCATGCTCTTTTTCTACAGCCCTTCAGTCTTGGCTTCTTCTTCCTCAGAACAGTTCTGTGGTGTCTTCTGGTGGTTGCCACAAGCATGTGGTGGCTCTCTTGTCTTTAGAAGAAGGTGCACACCTCTGCACCTTTTCCCCACCGTCCTGTGCCTGGGCAATATGGTCCTTTTGGTGACAGTAGCTACAAATGCTGTTCTTGGCTTGTCTGCTTCCTGTTTCGACTTACTGGCTGACCACTGTTGTGTCTCTAAGCCACCTACCTTGAACATTGCTCATCTGACTACATCTTATTGATTCTGTACCAGGCTCTGTTATGACTTGTGATCCTCAAGTCCAGATCTCTATATACTGTAGAAGTTGAAAAGTGAATATGAGGAAATCCATTAGACTCCATTTTCTATAGATGGCCTGAGTTTCCTTACTCTTACAATGTTATTAAAGGGGTTATTTCACTGAAGCAATTACTAGATGAAAAAAAGCAAAGTACATGCCAAGAACCAATGCACACTGTATGATAAAAAGATAAAGCTGTATTGGACAAGTTAAATAATAGAATAAAATGGAAATAATAATAATCCCCCCAAAAATATACTAATCCATAGTGTATGAGGAGATCAAAGTTAGGGCTCATTCAGACGGCCGTATGCTGTCCGCAAAAATACTGAATGCTATCCGTTTTTTTGCGGATCCGCAAAAAAAATGAAACATGTCCTATACTTGTCCGTGAAAATCAGGACATGGCCCCATTGAAGTCTATGGGTCCGCAAAAATACTGAATGCTATCCGTTTTTTTGCAGATCCGTTTTTTTGCGGATCCGCAAAAAAACGGATAGCATTCAGTATTTTTGCGGACAGCATACGGCCGTCTGAATGAGCCCTAAAATAGATATACCATATTTTGGATTTCAGATCCTTACATCAGACCCCCATTTCAGATCCTCACAGTAGACCCCATGTCAGATCCTCACATCAGATCCCCACATCAGATCCCCATTTCAGATGCTCACATCAGACCCCCATATCAGATCCTCAGATCATACCCCCAAATCAGATCCTCAGATCAGACCTCATATCACCTTGTTTGGGGGGTAAAAGTGTGTCTTATAAAGTGAAAAATACGGTAACCAAAGAACTGAAGTCTAATGTAATACCACAAGATCAAAGAACAGTAAAGTCCTAGTACAAATGTGCAAAATGTACTCAGTGGAAAAAAGAAAGAAAGTACCATACAACCTCTTTCAAAGTGCTGTGAGGCTAAACCCCACGTGCATCACTGTCACAAATCATGTAGCTTCGTCAGGAGTATCAAAAAAATACTACTATGCAATGAATAGGGCATTTGAAATTAGGTATTATTGCTATATACGTGCATGGTTGAGTACTAGTGTTGATCGGGCATGCTCGGCCAAACACCAGTTCGGCTCGAGCATCGCGATGCTCGGCCGAATATCGTGTGTGCTTGAGCGCGATGCTCGAGTCAGTGCATTTAAATCTAATTTATCCTCTATTTCTGAAAAGTTTCTGATGGGATTCAAACTCACAACCTTCTACATCACAGCCAAGAATGTTAACCACTACACTACAGGGAGTGCAGAATTATTAGGCAAGTTGTATTTTTGAGGATTAATTTTATTATTGAACAACAACCATGTTCTCAATGAACCCAAAAAACTCATTAATATCAAAGCTGAATATTTTTGGAAGTAGTTTTTAGTTTGTTTTTAGTTTTAGCTATTTTAGGGGGATATCTGTGTGTGCAGGTGACTATTACTGTGCATAATTATTAGGCAACTTAACAAAAAACAAATATATACCCATTTCAATTATTTATTTTTACCAGTGAAACCAATATAACATCTCATCATCAATGGGGTTCAGATCAGGTGAACAAGGAGGCCATGTCATTAGATTTTCTTCTTTTATACCCTTTCTTGCCAGCCACGCTGTGGAGTACTTGGACGCGTGTGATGGAGCATTGTCCTGCATGAAAATCATGTTTTTCTTGAAGGATGCAGACTTCTTCCTGTACCACTGCTTGAAGAAGGTGTCTTCCAGAAACTGGCAGTAGGACTGGGAGTTGAGCTTGACTCCATCCTCAACCCGAAAAGGCCCCACAAGCTCATCTTTGATGATACCAGCCCAAACCAGTACTCCACCTCCACCTTGCTGGCGTCTGAGTCGGACTGGAGCTCTCTGCCCTTTACCAATCCAGCCACGGGCCCATCCATCTGGCCCATCAAGACTCACTCTCATTTCATCAGTCCATAAAACCTTAGAAAAATCAGTCTTGAGATATTTCTTGGCCCAGTCTTGAAGTTCGGGTCTGGCGGGGGGCTGTCTGGGAGCTCTCTCCCTCTCCATCGGGGGGCTGCAAAGGCACAGCAGCCCCCCGATCGGAGAGGGAGGGAGCTCCCTGAGCTGTTAACCTTTTCCATACAGCGGTCCGTACGGACCGCTGTATGGAAAGGGTTAAACGGCTGACATCGCATCACTGATGTCAGCCGTTTATACCAGGGTGCCAGCAATGTGCTGGCACCCTGGTATACCCACTGTACACCAACGATTATTCAATGGGAGGCGGGCGGGGGATCGCGATCCCGCCTGCCGCACCGCCCGCCTCCCGCACCGCCCGCAACCCCCCCTGCACCTCCCACCGGGCTAAAATCATTCAGAGGTGCAGGGGGGTGAAAAATATATATTTTTGCCACACTAAAGTTTCTGATCGCCACGGTCAGGGACCGCGGGGATCAGAAACTGCAGAAATCGCAACAAACCGCAGGTCTGAATTGACCTGCGGTTTGTTGCGATCGCGGACATGGGGGGGTCACGGGACCCCCCCCCCCCGGCGCATTTAGCCGAGGTGCCTGCTCAATGATTTGAGCAGGCACCTTGTTCCGATCACAGCCGGCCGGGCGGCAGTGATCGGAACAACACATGACGTACCGGTACGTCATGGGTCCTTAAGGACTCGGGAAACATGCCGTACCGGTACGTCATGCGTCCCTAAGGGGTTAATGCGTTTTGCACGCGCGCGAGAAAAATCGGCATGTCACAGAAGTTCGGGTTTGGGTTAGGTGTTCTGTAGATTTTATTATTTTCCCTTATAAACAAATTATAATAAAAATAAATAAATATATAAAAATACTCACCTCATCCATTTGATCGCGAAGAGCCTGCTGTGGCCATCTTGATTGAAGATCCAGTGCAAAATCTCCCGCAACTTCATCACATCAGCCGGCGTGGTGACGTCATACATCGCCGCACACAAGATTTTGGGTGGGATCTTCAATCAAGATGGCGGCGAGCTCTTCGCTCTCAAATGGATGAGGTGAGTATTATTTTTTATTTCTTTTTTTTTTACCAATCGATTCGTTCCCACGAAGCACGAGGAAATTCGGCTTCGCTGAGAATCAAATTTTCCCTGAAATTCAGATTGGAGTCCATTTTGGACACAACGATTTGCTCAACGCTACCTGGGAGAAATCTTGGAGATGATTGTGTGAGGAGCCAACAAGAGGATGTACTACAAATAATATCTTGTATACAGCAAGGTCAAGAAATAAAGCTTCAGGAGAGACAAAGTGAGTGTCTGATGACGCCTTGAGAAAGATCCCAGGAAGCGGATCGAAACGTTGTGGGTCTGGTGAATAAAGTTTGATACTATTTTACGCCTTGGAGGTGCCGTGGAATTCTTCACGCAGATGACGCAAGAAGTGATATTTTTAACTCTACATAATTGTAATCGAAAAATCCTTACAATATGTACAAAAAAAATTAAAAAACTTTTTGAGTTCTCCGGCCCTCGGTTATCTTAACGTTACCACATTGTGGTATGATTGGGCTGTTTGACCGGACCAGATATGGATGAGAAGAATTAAAGATGCATCAACCGGCAATTCAGGAGGGGAATAAACTCATAAAAATACGATTGTTTTAAATCTTTTACAGCGTGTTTCCAGCCAACTTGTACTTTAGAGATCATTTTCTTTCTCAGGGAACCATGCCAGCTGCCAGCTTCTGACTTATCTCTCTGGTGGATCCCATAATCCTCTAGGAGATAAGAGGTTGGCAAACCTTAAAGATATCGCTTCCATGCTTTAATGGAATAAAACCGAGGCGGGGGTTTGCAAAACATCTCATCAGAACTACGGTGTGGTGTGTAGTGGGTTAACGCATACCCAACCCGATGGTCTTATGCACCCTTCGGTTGCTGATCTTCAGCCAGCCAAACCCAGAGACGGAGGAGAAAAGCAGCCTTCTCTCCCCGAGGCATGAAGATACATACAAACCAAGCTGCAAACCACTCAGCGAGATAAATGGAGGAGATTAACAAAGGAATAAATAAGTTTCCACCGAGAATGCCGGCGTTTATTGAGAGAACAGGAATTAAATAGCCATTATCAATTGTCTGTACACATGGATGGAGGTAGATTTATGACCGGAAGACATAGACGGACTCGATGGGCTGATTTCAATGTAGATTAGGAATGAGACGGGTACAGCTCAGGTGGTTACAGACTTTAATTTAATCAATGAGATTGGCACAGCGTCAGCCGGCAGCAATTCACCGGACCACTGATCAGTCTAAATATTTCTAGGCTGAGCATAAAAAATATAATAAAAATTATTCTCTGGGGGGGGCGCTCTTTATTTCCTCCTGTTGAGTAGCTACCACTGATCTGTCCTAGACCTATGAAACTGGAGGCCTACGGTGCTATATAGCACCCGATGACACGTGGTTCGGCTCAGTCTTAGTCAGGGAGAGCTGGAGAGCAGAAGGGAGAGATAGTGTAGGGATTGAAATAGCAATATTTTAGTTTTTATACTTGTTATAGACCCAAAAGTCCTTTTAAGGACTATTGTGTGTGGCAGCAATATATATTTTGAGTGCAACCTGCACTAAATTGCTAAAACTTGTTAGAGACCCAAAAGTCCTTTTAAGGACTATAGTTGTATCTGGCAGCAATATACATTTTTAGCGCAACCTGCTCTAAATAGCTTGCAATTGTCTGGCCGCTGCAGACAGCGACATTATCTGCACTACATCTCCTGTGTAACGTGTGCGCAGACTAAAAATATCTGTGACATCCAGTGTCCTTTTTCCGTAGACGGTGTCCGCTGCAGACAGTTACATTACCTGCGCTACATCTCCTGTATAACGTTTGTGTATCCGAAATATCAGTAACATTTAGTCAAATTTTTTTGCTGCTGGTGGCAGCGACATTACCTGCGCTACATCTACAGTATAATGTTTGCACATCCTAAATATCAGTGACATTCATTCAGTGTAATTTTTTATTAGGCGGTGGTGACAGCGACATTACTTGTGCTATATCTCCTGTTTACCATGTGCGCATCCTAAAAATATCTGTGACTGTGTACTTTATTTGCGCATATACTTACAAAACCTGTGCTACTGTACGTGTGATATACTTGCAAGCATATATACCATTTAATATGCGCAAGGAGAGCAGTAAGGGACGGGGAAGTGGCCGTGCTGCTGATGGTACACGCAGAGGCTGTGGCCCTAGGCACGGTGAAACTGTGCCTGCTGCCAGAGCACAAGAAACACACTCATCCACGATACCTAGCTTCATGTCCCAGTTTGCAGGGCGGCGCAGGACACCAATCTTGAAGTAAGCCCAGTGCGACCAGGTGGTCAGTTGGATTGCAGCAGATAATGCTTCCAGTCGGTTAAGCACCACCCTGTCTTCCACAAAGTCCAGTCTCAGTAGCCAAGAGTCTGGTCAATATGAGGAGATCTTGTGCCCTGATCCCCAAACTCTGGAGCATCCACAGTCAGAAGAAGATGACGGTGGGGAGCGGCAATTAGTGTTTCATGAGGTGGATGATGATGATGAGACACAATTGCCAATAAGTCAACCGCAATTAGTATCTCAAGAAGTTCATGATGAGGATGAGTCACAGTTGTCAATAACTGAGGTTGTTGTTGGGTCAACAAGTCAGAAGGATGACCAGAGTGAGGAAGTGGAAGAGGAGGTGCTGGACGATGAAGTCACTGACCCAACCTGAGAAGATGGTAAGCCGAGCGAGGACAGCAGTACAGAGGGGGAGGGATCCACAGCACCGCAACAGGCTGGAAGAGGCAGTGGGATGGCAAAAGGGAGAAGGCGGGCTACACCAAACAGGCCCGCAAATGTTCCCCGGAGCACCCCCTTGCGGCAATCTCCCTTGCCAAGGGGTAGGTGTTCCGCAGTCTGGCGCTTTTTTGAAGAAAGTACGGATGATAAAAGAATTGTCATTTGCAACCTGTGCCGTACCAAAAGGAGCAGGGGAGTGAACACTAGCATCCTCACCACCACCAGCATGATCCACCACATGACATCAAAGCACCCTAATAGGTGGGCCGAACGCCTGGATCCACAACCAGTGTCTGCGGGTCACACCACTGCCTCCTCTTCCCCTGTGTTACGTGCTGGCCAATACCCTGTCCAAGACGCAGGCACGGATGCCTCCCGCCCTGCACCTGAACCTTCGCAAGCACCATCAGCTAGTACATCCACTTTTGTGTCTCAGCGCAGCGTACAGATGTCTATACCCCAGGCTTTTGAACGAAAGCGCAAATACCCAGCCACCCACCCACAAGCCATAGCACTACAGTAAATGCGCACCTTTCCAAATTGCTGGCCCTGAAAATGTTGCCATTTAGGCTTGTGGACACTGAGGCTTTCTGCAGCCTGATGGCGGCGGCTGTCCCGCGGTACTCTGTCCCCAGATGCCAATATTTTTCATGGTGTGCAGTCCCAGCTTTACACCAGCATGTGTCCCGTAACATCACCCGTGCCCTGACCAACGCAGTTATTGGGAAGGTTCACTTCACAATTGACACATGGACAAGTGCTTTTGGCCAGGGATGCTACATTTCCCTGACGGCACACTGGGTGAACGTTGTGGAGGCCAGGAGCGAGTCGTTCCCTGGGATGGTACAGGTGCTAACGACGCCAAGGATTGCGGGCACTACTTCCATCAGGGTTTCTGCCGCCACCTACGTTAGTGGCTGCAACCTCCCTGTCACGCCGGGGGCTAGGGGAACCCCCCCACCGTGCGATATCAAAGGGAAAAGGGGATCAGCCTGGCCAAAAAGGAGTAATAAGGGAGCAGGTCACCTCCTACAACATCCCTAATCCTCTCCCTGACTCCTCACCGTATGAGCGGACCCCGATGGTAGGACGACTCTTACTCTGGATTCCTAAAGACCCTAAGTCGCCCTGGTAATCCCTCACCAAGGAGCAGGGAAGAGGATTAGGGATGTTGTAGGAGGTGACCTGCTCCCTTATTACTCCTTTTTGGCCAGGCTGATCCCCTTTTCCCTTTGACATCGCATGACAGTATGCCACTCCCCAGCGTGACAGTATGACCACAAAAGCTCCTTGCTTGGAGCCTTCGGAAGAGGGCCCAGCATGTGTCGCCTGCCATTTTCTGGCGCACATGCTTATCCTCCGGAGGGAGGGTGAAAGGTGAGACGCTGTTAATAGTGCGGTTCCCTGTGACAGTTGGTTGCAGTTGGTATGAACCGTCACTGGTGTTTGCGTTTCTCCTCGTCCATTTCTCAGTGGTTCAGGTGCTTGTGTTGTGTGCTGGTTGGGAATACATGCCGGCAGTGACCTAGTGTGAAGCGTGTCTGAGGTGGACGCAGCATTCAGTGTGGTTTCTCTGGGCTGTTTGGTGGCTGGTGCCCTGGTTCCTGTGTGTTGCTCCAGGGGCTGGCGGCAGTCTTAGAAAAACAACCTTGCTCTGACGCTGAATCTTCTTACTTCCCCTTGTCCATGTCTCAGTGGTTTTGTCACTTGTGTTGTGTGCTGGCTGCATTCCTGTGGTGTACTGGCTATGTGCTGGTTGGGAATGCTTGCTGGCAGCGACCTTGTGTGAACTGGGTCTGAGGTGGACACAGTGTTCAGTGCGGTCTCTCTGAGCTGTATGGTGGCTGGCTGCCTGGTTTCTAGGTGGTTCCTGGGGCTGGCAGCAGTCTTTTAGAGACGTCCTTACACTGGCTCTGATCCTGTTACTTTCCCCAACCCCGCCCTGTTGTTTTTTGGGTTTTCTGTTTAGTTCCCCTTTTTTTGGGGGGGGGGACTTTGAGGGGTGGGAGTGTCACGGCCTTTGGTTTTCGCTGTGACACTGTTGCCACACTTGCGGTTGCCCGCGGCAACGTGTTGCTGTGAGAGCATACAGTGGCAGTGTCTCGGCCTTCTGGGTGATTGCAGTGACATGGTTGCCACGCATGCTGTTGCCGGTGGTTACGTGGTTTGGTATGCTTGTGTGTGCACTTCCCCTTTAAGTGGCTTCCTTCCTCTGTCTGGTGTTGGAAGGGTTAACTCCCTTCCTAGTGTTTTGTGAACACTGGGTTTGTGTGTGGGTGGGTTTGGCTGCTTGGGCTATTTAGCCTCTGCTGGATGCCTGAAGCTGAGGGTTCCTCCAGCCTTGGTGTATGCTGGTGGTTCTCTGTTCCTGGCTTTTACCATTTGTCCAGTGAGGGCCACCCTTGTGGTCATCAATGTTATCCCGGAGTCTCCTTCCCTTCCTGTCCCTATTTGTATAGAGTGGGTTATGTTAAGGGTGTTGGTATGTCTAGTTTGGTGTTACATGTCTGGTGGTGTTTGGTGTCCATCATGTTTACTAGATATTGCCCTGTCTCATGTTATAGCAGCTATGGGTGTCCTGGGTCCCTGTGTGGTTTGTGGTGTGTGCTGTGACCTTTAATGTTGGTGTGGACACCAGCACTTGTGCACAGGTTCCAGTCAGTGTGTCTGTGCCAGGTAAGTGTGTTATGGGTTTTGCTTACCTGCCATCTCCATATGCTGTATGTGTTCCATTCTCCTTGCAGCCTGACCTCATATAGAGACTCCTGTTCCTCCATTACTGGGATAAACAGATCGTCTCTTCCCTGCTCCTTGGTGAGGGATCACCAGGGCGACATAGGGTTTCTAGGAATCCTGAGTATAAGTCGCCCTACCATCGGGGTCCGCTCATACGGTGAGGAGTCAGGGAGAGGATTAGGGACGCAGTAGGAGGTGACCTGCTCCCTTATTACTCCTTTTGGCCAGGCTGATTCCCTTTTGCCCTTTTACACCGCATGGTGGGGGGTTTCCCCCACTCCCCGCCGTGACACTCCCCTTCTCCTCCTCTGCCTCCTCCTCCACTTCCACCTCTGAATTATCGTCTTGCAGCACCAGTCAGCCATCAGTCAGTAGCTGGAAGCAGTGTAGCACTGCAGTGGGGAAGCGGCAGCAGGCCGTGCTTAAACTGATCTGCTTAGGTGACAAACAGCACACCGACGCAGAGCTATGGCAGGGTAAAAGGGAGCAGACTGAGCTGTGGCTCTCGCCACTCAACCTACAACCAGGCATGGTTGTGTCTGATAATGGCAGTAACTTGGTGGCGGCTTTGGAGCTCGGTAAGCTTACACACATACCATGCCTTGCCCACATGTTCAACCTAGTGGTTCAGCGGTTTCTCAAAACCTACCCCAATTTGCCTGAGCTACTGGTGAAGGTGCAACGTGTGTGTGCCCATTTCCGCAAGTCATCGACAGCTTCCACCGGTCTGGCAACGCTGCAGCAGTGCTTGCAATTGCCAGCTCACCGACTGTTGTGTGACGTGAGCACACACTGGAACTCGACGTTCCACATGTTGGCCGAGGCTTTGTGAGCAGCAGAGGGCAGTAGTGGAATACCAGCTGTAACATGGTCATCGCCTTTCCAGTCAGCTTCCGCTCTTCACAAGCGACGAGTGGGCATTGATGTCTGACCTCTGTGAGGTTTTACGCAACTTTGAGGGATCAACACAGATAGTGAGTGACGATAACGCTATTATCAGTGTAACCATTCCACTTCTGTGTCTACTCAAACGCTCGCTGCTCACAATGAAGGCGGACACTTTGCATGTGGAAGAGGTGGAAATGTGGGAAGAAAGTACACAGGGTGATAGCCAGACCACCTTCAGTTCGTCTTCTCAGCGCGAATTGGATGATGATGATGATGATGAAGAGGAGGAGGAGCAGGAGACTAATGCCTCCGCTACAGAGGGTAGTACCCATGGAAGTTTTATTCCATCTGTTCAGTGTGGATGGGTAGAAGAGGAGGAAGAGGATGCAGAGATATAGAGCCCATCCTCCTCATGAGGACAGCGAAGTCTTGTCTTTTGGGACTCTGGCACACATGGCTGACTTTATGTTAGGCTGCCTTTCCCGTGACCCTTGCGTTGTACGCATTTTGGCCAACACTGATTACTGGTTGTTCACCCTTCTCGATCCCCGCTACAAAGAGAACTTCTCATCTCTCATTCCTCTGGTGGAGAGGACGAGCAAAACAGTGCAATACCAGAAGGCCCTTGTGGAAAAATTGCTCCAAAAATTTCCATCTGACAACACTGGCTGCAGAGTATGTAGTTCCTTGGCCAACCGAGGAGGGGAGACAAGGGGAACACACAGCAGTTCCAACAAAGGCAGGGCAACACTCTCCAAGGCCTGGGACAGTTTTATGACACCCCGCCAGCACCCTCAACCTGATGCGCGGCCTAGTGTCAAAAGGAGGGAAACATTTTGGAAGATGGTGAAGGAGTACGTAGCAGACCATGTCAGTGTCCTCAGTGATCGCTGTGTGCCTTACAACTATTGGGTGTCCAACTGGACACGTGGCACTTAGGCTCCATTCACACGTCCGCAATTTTCAATCCGCATCCGTTCCACAATTTTGAAGAACGGGAGCGGATCTATTCATTTCAATGGGGCAGTAAAAGATGCGGATTTGCTGTTCGCATCCGCACTTCCGTGATGCGGATCTGCATAAAAAATTAACCATGTCCTATTTTTGGCCGCAAATTGCAGTTCGCGGCCCCATTGTACTCAAGAAGGAAGGAAGTTGAAAAAAAATTAGCACATCCTCCTGTCGTGACTTTCTGAGCCAGAGAAAGTTGTGTGGCAGAAGAGCAGAATAGGAGAATGTCTGCAATCACTATTGAAAAGCTAATTGTTATGATTCAAGAGCGCCCTGCACTATGGGATACACGTGCAGAGGTGTATCATGAATGTCTAGAAAAACTCCGCTCTTGGGAGGAAATTGCAAAGGAATTGCTACCGACAGCATGGTCCGCTGCATCAACAGCGAAAAAGGAGAAAATCAGTGAGTATTAAAAATTGTTAGTATTTGTATTTAAATTGTCTGTGAAAACCTGGCCTACAGTGGAGGTGAGTGCAGGAGCACACAGTGTCATTGGTTGCTATGACGCAGTGCACTCCTGCACTCCTGCACTCAGCAGCATGGCAGGCTGTGTTTTTCCTACACTGTGACCGTGACATGGTGCAGCAGGTGCCAAGGTGACATTACAATGCATGGTGCCCATGCAGTGTAATGTCACCTTGGCACCTGCTGCACCATGTCACTGTCACAGTGTTGGAGAACCCGGCCTGCCATGTTGCTGAGTGCAGGAGTGCACGGCGTCGTAGCAACCAATGACACCGTGTGCTCCTGCTGGCCCATAATGTCACCTTGGCACCAGCTGCACCATGTCACCGTCACAGTGTTGGAGAACCCGGCCTGCCATGTTGCTGAGTGCATGAGTCCACGGCGTCATTGGTTGCTATGCATCATTTGAGTGCACCCAAAAATATTAACAATCTAACCGTCAACTCATGAGCTCCTACATGAGACAGTTGCCAAAAAAATTAAATAAAAAAGTGGCTTTATTAATGTTGAGAAAAGTGCTTTCTTATTTAAAAAAAAAAAGGCTCTATAAAAATTACACATAATCTAACCTGTCAGATGAGCGTTGTAAATACAAAAAAACTAAAATGGTGTGAAAACAGCAAATTTTTAGCATTTTTAATCAATTTTATACTGTAACAAAGCAAGGGTTAACAGCCAAATAAAACTTTGTAAATTGCCCTGATTCTGTAGTTTACAGAAACACCCCATATGTTGTTGTAAACTGCTGTACGGGCACACGGCAGGGCACTGAAGTAAATGGATGCCATATTGTTTTTAGATTTTGCTGTACTGGTTTTATGACACCTTGTCACATTTTAAGCCCCCCTGATGCACCCCTACAGTAAAAACTTCTGAAAAGTGACTCCATTTTTGAATTTATGGGATGAGGTTGCAATTTTGTAGGTACTTTTATTGGTTGCTCTATAGTACACTTTATTTGAGGCAAGGTATAAAAAAGAAATTTCATAAATATTATTGCCTTTTGACTTTCAATACATATGTTGTTTTGTAAGTGTGGGTTCACACTAGCGTTAGGAATTCCGTTATGGCTTTCCGTTATAACATAACGGAAAATAACGGAATTCCCACACAGAATGCAAAACTGAAGCCATTAAGGCTGGGTTCACACCTGAGCGTATTCGATAAGCGCTTTTTACAGGCGTTTTTATCGGGCGTTTTTGAGACGTATTTTGGGTCGTTTTTGTATTTTGGAAACGCACGTAGTACGCGCGTTTGTGTGATTGACCACAGAGGCTTCCAATGAAAAACTGCCATGAACGCGCGACAATACGCCCCAAAGAAGCTCCTGTACTTCTTGGGGCGTAGGGCGTTTTACAGCGCGTTTGTACACGCTGTAAAACGCTCAGATGAGAACCATGCCCATAGGGAAACATTGGTTTTTGCCTGTTGAGTGTTTTACAGCGCGTAGGAACGCGCTGTAAAACGCTCAGGTGTGAACCTAGCCTACAAGGCATTCCGTTTGCTTTCCGTCATAATAGAAGTCTATGGGAAAGCATAACAGATCAATCGACAGCTTTCCCATAGACTTCTTTAGGACGGAAAGCAAACGGAATGCCTTATAAATAGGGATGAGCGAACCCGAACTGTATAGTTCGGGTTCGTACTGAATTTTGTGGTGTCCGTGACACGGACCCGAACCCGAACATTTTCGTAAAAGTTCGGGTTCGGTGTTCCGCGCTTTCTTGGCGCTTTTTGAAAGGCTGCAAAGCAGCCAATCAACAAGCGTCATACTACTTGCCCCAAGAGGCCATCACAGCCTTGCCTACTATTGGCATGGCTGTGATTGGCCAGTGCAGCATGTGACCCAGCCTCTATATAAGCTTGGGTCACGTAGCACTGCACGTCACTCTGCTATGATCAGTATAGGGAGAGGTTGCAGCTGCGACGTTAGGGCGAGATTAGGCAGATTAACTCCTCCAAAAGACTTCATTCTGTGATCGATCTGCAGCTGTGGATCATTGAAGTGCTATTATTGACTTGCTCACTTTTTTGAGGCTGCCCAGAGCGTTTTTGGATCACTTTGTTTCTGGGGTGATCGGCGGCCATTTTGTGACTTGTGGTGCGCCAGCACGAGCTATCACCAAGTGTATTTAACCATCGATAGTGTGGTTATTTTGTGCTATATCCTACATCAGCTGCAGGCTGAGCCTGTTTCACCCAAGTGCATTTAACCATCAACAGTCTGATTATTTTTTGGCCATACACTACATCAGCTGCAGGCTGAGCCTGTGTCACCCAAGTGCATTTAACCATCAACAGTCTGATTATTTTTTGGCCATACACTACATCAGCTGCAGGCTGAGCCTGTGTCACCCAAGTGCATTTAACCATCAACAGTGTGGTTATTTTTTGGCCATATATTACATCAGGGGCAAGTTGAGCCTGTCACCCAGTGCCTAAAAAATAGACCTGACATTTCTATTCAACCAAATCTGCACAGTTTTAGCTGGTCAAGTTATTTGTAGTGACCGTCAAAGCAGACTTTTTGTTCTGGGTTGAAAAAGCATTCCCAAATTTGCCATTCTCAAAATTGTGGTGAACGGGAACAATGAGGAAAACATCTAATAAGGGACGCGGACGCGGACGTGGACATGGTCGTGGTGGTGTTAGTGGACCCTCTGGTGCTGGGAGAGGACGTGGCCGTTCTGCCACAGCCACACGTCCTAGTGAACCAACTACCTCAGGTCCCAGTAGCCAGCAGAATTTACAGCGATATTTGGTGGGGCCCAATGCCGTTCTAAGGATGGTAAGGCCTGAGCAGGTGCAGGCATTAGTCAATTGGGTGGCCGACAGTGGATCCAGCACGCTCACATTATCTCCCACCCAGTCTTCTGCAGAAAGCGCACAGATGGCGCATGCAAACCAAGCCCATCGGTCTGTCACATCACCCCCATGCATATCAGGGAAACTGTCTGAGCCTCAAGTTATGCAGCAGTCTCTTATGCTGTTTGAAGACTCTGCTGCCAGGGTTTCCCAAGGGCATCCACCTAGCCCTTCCCCAGGGGTGGAAGAGATAGAATGCACTAACGCACAACCACTTTTTTTTCCTGATGATGAGGACATGGGAATACCACCTCAGCACGTCTCTGATGATGACGAAACACAGGTGCCAACTGCTGCGTCTTTCTGCAGTGTGCAGACTGAACAGGAGGTCAGGGATCAAGACTGGGTGGAAGACTATGCAGGGGACGATGAGGTCCTAGACCCCACATGGAATGAAGGTCGTGCCACTGACTTTCACAGTTCGGAGGAAGAGGCAGTGGTGAGACCGAGCCAACAGCGTAGCAAAAGAAGGAGCAGTGGGCAAAATCAGAACACCCGCCGCCAAGAGACTCCGCCTGCTACTGACCGCCGCCATCTGGGACCGAGCACCCCAAAGGCAGCTTCAAGGAGTTCCCTGGCATGGCACTTCTTCAAACAATGTGCTGACGACAAGACCCGAGTGGTTTGCACGCTGTGCCATCAGAGCCTGAAGCGAGGCATTAACGTTCTGAACCTTAACACAACCTGCATGACCAGGCACCTGCATGCAAAGCATGAACTGCAGTGGAGTAAACACCTTAAAAACAAGGAAGTCACTCAGGCTCCCCCTGCTACCTCTTCTGCTGCTGCCGCCTCGGCCTCTTCTGCTGCTGCTGCCGCCGCCTCGGCCTCTTCCTCTGCCTCTGGAGGAACGTTGGCACCTGCCGCCCAGCAAACATGGGATGTACCACCAACACCACCACCTGCGTCACCAAGCATCTCAACCATGTCCCACGGCAGCGTTCAGCTCTCCATCTCACAAACATTTGAGAGAAAGCGTAAATTCCCACCTAGCCACCCTCGATCCCTGGCCCTGAATGCCAGCATTTCTAAACTACTGGCCTATGAAATGCTGTCATTTAGGCTGGTGGACACACACAGCTTCAAACAGCTCATGTCACTTGCTGTCCCACAGTATGTTGTTCCCAGCCGCCACTACTTCTCCAAGAGAGCCGTGCCTTCCCTGCACAAACAAGTGTCCGATAAAATCAAGTGTGCACTGCGCAACGCCATCTGTGGCAAGGTCCACCTAACCACAGATACGTGGACCAGTAAGCACGGCCAGGGACGCTATATCTCCCTAACTGCACACTGGGTAAATGTAGTGGCGGCTGGGCCCCAGGCGGAGAGCTGTTTGGCGCACGTCCTTCCGCCGCCAAGGATCGCAGGGCAACATTCTTTGCCTCCTGTCTCCTCCTCCTCCTACTCAGCTTCCTCCTCCTCTTCTTCCACCTGCTCATCCAGTCAGCCACACACCTTCACCACCAATTTCAGCACAGCACGGGGTAAACGTCAGCAGGCCATTCTGAAACTCATATGTTTGGGGGACAGGCCCCACACCGCACAGGAGTTGTGGCGGGGTATAGAACAACAGACCGACGAGTGGTTGCTGCCGGTGAGCCTCAAGCTCGGCCTGGTGGTGTGCGATAATGGGCGAAATCTCGTTGCAGCTCTGGGACTAGCCGGTTTGACGCACATCCCTTGCCTGGCGCATGTGCTGAATTTGGTGGTGCAGAAGTTCATTCGCAACTACCCCGACATGTCAGAGCTGCTGCATAAAGTGCGGGCCGTCTGTTCGCGCTTCCGGCGTTCACACCCTGCCGCTGATCGCCTGTCTGCGCTACAGCGTAACTTCGGCCTTCCCGCTCACCGCCTCATATGCGACGTGCCCACCAGGTGGAACTCCACCTTGCATATGCTGGACAGACTGTGCGAGCAGCAGCAGGCCATAGTGGAGTTTCAGCTGCAGCACGCACGGGTCAGTCGCACTATGGATCAGACCCACTTCACCACCAATGACTGGGCCTCCATGCGAGACCTGTGTGCCCTGTTGCGCTGTTTCGAGTACTCCACCAACATGGCCAGTGGCGATGACGCCGTTATCAGCGTTACAATACCACTTCTATGTCTCCTTGAGAAAACACTTAGGGCGCTGATGGAAGAGGAGGTGGCCCAGGAGGAAGAGGAGGAAGAGGGGTCATTTTTAGCACTTTCAGGCCAGTCTCTTCAAAGTGACTCAGAGGGAGGTTTTTTGCAACACCAGAGGCCAGGTACAAATGTGGCCAGACAGGGCCCACTACTGGAGGACGAGGAGGACGAGGATGAGGAGGAGGTGGAGGAGGATGAGGATGAAGCATGTTCACAGCGGGGTGGCACCCAAAGCAGCTCGGGCCCATCACTGGTGCGTGGCTGGGGGGAAACACAGGACGATGACGATAAGCCTCCCACAGAGGACAGCTTGTCCTTACCTCTGGGCAGCCTGGCACACATGAGCGACTACATGCTGCAGTGCCTGCGCAACGACAGCAGAGTTGCCCACATTTTAACGTGTGCGGAATACTGGGTTGCCACCCTGCTGGATCCCCGGTACAAAGACAATGTGCCCATCTTACTTCCTACACTGGAGCGTGATAGGAAGATGCGCGAGTACAAGCGCACGTTGGTAGACGCGCTACTGAGAGCATTCCCAAATGTCACGGGAACCAGTGGAAGCCCAAGGCGAAGGCAGAGGAGGAGCAAGAGGTCGCCAACGCAGCTGTGTCACGGCCAGCTCCTCTGAGGGCAGGGTTAGCATGGCAGAGATGTGGAAAAGTTTTGTCACCACGCCACAGCTAACTGCACCACCACCTGATACGGAACGTGTTAGCAGGAGGCAACATTTCACTAACATGGTGGAACAGTACCTGTGCACACCCCTCCACGTACTGACTGATGGTTCGGCCCCATTCAACTTCTGGGTCTCCAAATTGTCCACGTGGCCAGAGCTAGCCTTTTATGCCTTGGAGGTGCTGGCCTGCCCGGCGGCCAGCGTTTTGTCTGAACGTGTATTCAGCACGGCAGGGGGCGTCATTACAGACAAACGCAGCCGCCTGTCTACAGCCAATGTGGACAAGCTGACGTTCATAAAAATGAACCAGGCATGGATCCCACAGGACCTGTCCATCCCTTGTGCAGATTAGATATTAACTACCTCCCCTTAACAATATATTATTCTACTCCAGGGCACTTCCTCATTCAATACTATTTTTAATTTCATTTTACCATTATATTGCGGGGCAACCCAAAGTTGAATGAACCTCTCCTCTGTCTGGGTGCCGGGGCCTAAATGTGTGACAGTGGCCTGTTCCAGTGGTGGGTGACGTGAAGCCTGATTCTCTGCTATGACATGAATACAGATTCTGCGCTGACATAAGGCCAGATTCTCTGTTACGGGACCGCTCTCCTCTGCCTGGGTGCCTGGGCCTAAATGTGTGACAGTGGCCTGTTCCAGTGGTGGGTGACGTGAAGCCTGATTCTCTGCTATGACATGAAGACAGATTCTGCGCTGACATAAGGCCAGATTCTCTGTTACGGGACCGCTCTCCTCTGTCTGGGTGCCGGGGCCTAAAGGTGTGACAGTGGCCTGTTCCAGTGGTGGGTGACGTGAAGCCTGATTCTCTGCTATGACATGAAGACAGATTCTGCGCTGACATAAGGCCAGATTCTCTGTTACGGGACCGCTCTCCTCTGTCTGGGTGCCGGGGCCTAAATGTGTGACAGTGGCCTGTTCCAGTGGTGGGTGACGTGAAGCCTGATTCTCTGCTATGACATGAAGACTGATTCTGCGCTGACATGAAGCCAGATTCTCTGCTATGGCATGAAGAGACTGATTCTCTGCTGACATGAAGCCAGATTCTTTGCTATGGCATGAAGAGACTGATTCTCTGCTGACGTGAAGCCAGATTCTCTGCTATGGGACCTCTGTCCAATTGATATTGGTTCCTTTTTATTTTTTTAATTTTTATTTTAATTCATGTCCCTATCCACATTTGTTTGCAGGGGATTTACCTACATGTTGCTGCCTTTTGCAGCCCTCTAGCCCTTTCCTGGGCTGTTTTACAGCCTTTTTAGTGCCCAAAAGTTCGGGTCCCCATTGACTTCAATGGGGTTCGGGTTCGGGACGAAGTTCGGATCGGGTTCGGATCCCGAACCCTAACATTTCCGGGAAGTTCGGCCGAACTTCTCGAACCCGAACATCCAGGTGTTCGCTCAACTCTACTTATAAAGGCTTCCGTTTTGCATTCTGTGTGGGAATTCTGTTATGGCTTTCCGTTAACATAACAGAAAATAAAGGAATCCCTAACGCTAGTGTGAACCCAGACTTAATAATTTTTTTCTTTTTTTAGTTTATAATATATCTTTTTTTTTTTTTTTTCTAGTACAGCAACTAAAAAAGCGGTGGAACACCAGCCGGGACCAATACCGGCGAGAAATAAATGCTAAACAGAGTGGAGAAGGTTTAAAAAACAAAAAACCATACATGTATACCCGACTTCTTGGATTTTTAAAGCCAATAATGGAAATGAGAGCGTAAGTAAAGTTTATTTAAGAATTTGAAACATTACATAAAAAGGGCTTGTCCACACGACCGCGTGAAACCCGTGCCCGTGCTGTGGACCGCAAATTGCGGTCCACAATGCACGGGCACCTTCCGTGGCCCAGCCGCATGGGGATCGCAGACCATTTAACTTGAATAGGTTCCCGATCCCTAAAATCCGCAAAAAGATAGAGCATGTTCTATCTTTTTGCAGTGCGGAGGCACAGAACAGAACCCCAGAATGCACTCCGTACCGCTTCCGTAGGGTTCCCTTCCGTGCTTCCGTTCCGCATCTCCGGATTTGCAGACCCATTGAAATGAATAGGTCCACATCCATGATGCGGAGCAACAATGGAACGGTGCCCGTGTATTGCGGATCCGCAAATGCTATCTGCAATACGGGAACGGGACACCAACGGTCGTGTGAATGAGCCCTAAAAATTGTAATATAAAATGTATTAATCATAATATTTTCTAAACAGAACCATGGACAATCTTTCCCAAGCTCCGAGATCTCTTCAAGCAGTGTCAGAAGCTCCGTCGGAAGCTCATGGATCTCAAGCTCTTGCAGAATCTCATGCTCTGTCAGAAGCACAAGGATCTGAACAAATGTCTGCCGAGATGGAGGGAATAATTGAAAAGGATAACCAGGAGGCTACAGAACAAGATCCACCACTGCAGCCTTCTGTAGTAATCGAGGAAAGACCAGAAGAAATTCCTCGTCCAGAACAAGTAACCCCTGTAGCAGCTAATGCTCCGATGTGTTGTTCTTCTGGCAGACAACAGCGACAGCAACAGAATGATCCCGGTGTAGATCTTCGAACCCAGGTGGATACAATGGTGAGGGAATATCTAACCCGGAATCGCTCTGAAGCCAAAGAGGAAACTTTGTTAAAAAGTCTAGGTTACCTCTTGCGTCGTGTGCCAGAAGAACGACATGCACGGTGCATTTCTGCTATGGTTCAAGTTCTTGATCGGTTCGCTGCCCCCCAGGAGCCACATCACCTGGAAGAATATCTCAATACATCTAGAAGAGAACAGTTTAATCTTCCTTCCCGTCATCGCCCTGATTCCCCAATTGTGCAAGCACCAGGCCCCTTTTAAGAGGGAATTGTATGACCGTTAAAAAAAAAAAATTTTGTTAATAATTTAAAAAAATTATACTTTTAATCTTCTATTACAAATTATTAATAAAAAAAAGTTAAAATTTTTTAATTTTAAATTATGTTTTTTTAATATTGATTACATATTATGTAATTAGGTAATTATTATTAAATAAGGCCTCATGCACAAGAAAGTTGTGAATCTGTTCCTTGCATTGGGGACCACAATTTGCGGTCCTCAATACACGGAACGGCCGCACAATATATAAAAAATGTTAATTGACGTAATTAAAAATGAGGTATTAGAAGGTATTTACACCAATTTTTTTTTTTTAAATTGGATTTTACACAATACCTCAGCCCATAAGCCCACGTCAAGGGTCCTCAATCTCTTGTGAGTCCCTAATCTAAACTAACTATTTTTTGGACCGTTGGATGCGGATCATGGATCCCATTCAAGTGAATGGTTTCACAATCCGCATGCGACTTTCCCACGGTCGGTGCCCATGCATTGTGGACCATGTGCAAGAGGCTTAATATCTTATTTTTTTTTTGGTGGTACCCTAGCAGCATCTATCCCTCCTTCCTTTTTTATTTCTACGGAAACACGGAACGGATGTGGATGCACTTTTGTGAAACAACGCAAAAAAAACAGACTGTAAGGAAAATTGCGGAGGCGTGAATGGAGCCTAACTGGCGCTCTACACCTTGGAGGTGCTGGCCTGTCCCGCCGCCAGCGTTTTGTCAGAGCGTGTATTTAGTGCTGCTGGGGGCATAATAACTGATAAGCGCATCCGCCTGTCAACTGAAAATGCTGACCGGTTGACTCTTATAAAAATGAACAAGGCCTGGATTGCCCCAGACTTCTCTAATCCACGAGAGGAAAGCGGCTGAACATAAAGGCACTCTAAGGCTCCATTCACACGTCCATGGTGTGTTGCGGACCCGCAAATTACGGATCCGCAACACACCTGCCGGGCACCGCAGCTGCGGACAAGAATAGGACATGTTCTATCTTTTGTGGAGCTGGGGTCCCGAAGATCGGGGCCGCCCTCCGCAAATGCGGATGCAGACAGCACACTGTGTGCTGTCCGCATCCATTCCGTCCCCATAGAAAATGAATGGGGAACGGATGCGGACCCATTTGCGGATGTGTGAATGGAGCTAAAATGTGGCTTTTGTGGTGTATTGAATACACTGTATTCCACCCCTTCCACCACTAAAAAGGGTATATGGTTCAATCTCCCTTTTCTCGTCCTCCTCCTCCATCATATCAACATGCTGATTAGGCTGCTCTCGCTCCTAATGTTTTAGAGGGTCAGCTCAGCGGCGGGCCCTCACCCATAATGTTTTAGAGGCTCACCAGCAGGCCCTCACCCATAATGTTTTTGAGGGTCACCAGCAGGCCCTCACCCATAATGTTTTAGAGGGTCAGCTCGCAACAGGCCCCACCAGCTAGATAACTAAACCCTCCAGCACCAGACAGGGCAGGCCCAAGGAGAAAGGAGGAGGCACCTACATGCTGTAACCACAACAGGTTGCCTCTGGCAACAGCATGCACGGCAACCGTGTCACGGCACACACCAAAGGCCGTGACACAGGCCCTCGTCCACAAAATTTTTTATATGGTCAGCTCGGCAGCAGGCCCTCACCCACAAAATATTTTAAATGGTAAGCTCGCCAGCCAGTTCTCGCCCACAAAATTTTTTAGATGGTCAGCTCGGCGGCAGGCCCTCGCCCATAATGTTTTAGATGGTCAGCTCAGCAGCAGGCCCTCGCCCACAATATTTTTTAGATGGTCAGCTCAGCAGCAGGCCCTCGCCCACAATTTTTTTTAGATGGTCAGCTTGGAAGCAGGCCCTCACCCCTAATGTTTTAGATGGTCAGCTCAGCAGCAGACCTTCACCCCTAATGTTTTAGATGGTCAGATCAGCAGCAGGCCCTCGCCCCTAATGTTTTAGAGGGTCACCAGCTGGCCCTTGCTCCTAATGTTTTTGAGGGTCACCAGCAGGCCATCAATCCTAATTTTTCAAGGGTGTGTATGATGCCCTCCTTTATGTGTAATAAAGGGTGTATTGGAGTGCCGGTTCCTTGTAATTTTTGGCAGCCCTTTCCCTCAGTGCATAGGCTTTATGAGTGTAGGAGTACCACTACCTGAACAATTGTACCACAATGTGAATGAGACCCTAGTAGTATGTATTCCTATACAAGTCTCAATTTTTATATTTTTTTAAGTAACTGGCCATGCAGCTCTATAGTGTAGTGCTTAAGATTATTTGCTGTAATGTAGAAGGTTGTGAGTTCGAATCCTGCCAGAAACTTTTCAGAAATAGAGGCTAAATTAGATTTAAATACACAGGGTGACCCCAAGCACTGACTCCATATATGGACATAGCTATATATGGAGTCAGAGCAAGGACTCCTAAGCTGAACTAGAGTCCTGACACCCTCCCCTCTTCAGAGCAGGGGGTGCCTGGTTTAATGCTCGGGTTCTCCCATTGACTTCCATTGTGCTTCGGGAAGTGTTCTTCTCGAGCACATGAGCACTTTGGTGCTTAACCAACACTACTACCCACCACCATCTTAGACCTGCCGTGAACCTGATCAGGGAAGCAAGTCAGTTTTATGTATGTCAAACATGGCGATTGCTCACATTCCAGGGCAGAAAATTAAGGCATTGGTTAAGAAGAAAATTTGGAGAACAATAAGGTCTCGTCGTTAGTTTCGGGATTCTTGGCTGTCCTCATGTACGCCGGTAATTTTATGCTCTGTCTGCAGAATATTGGCAAAACATCTGGTTTTTCAGCTTTTATTGCACAGCCAGTAAAAATATCTGAACATAATTAGTAAATTGACTTGTGTAACAGACTAATTGTTGTCCCCGAATTGAGGAACATTCCAATTAATGACAACGATCTGAGTTCAGGCATTATGTTTCAAAGGAAATAACATGTTTGTCATTTTTAGAACGGCTTGCTGCAGATTTCATGCTTGCCTTATTCTGCTTTGTGCTTTGTCCATTTGTGAGGGAAGAATTACATTTTTTTATGATGCTAATATTTCAAAACAACTGGCACTAAGTATTAATTATTGATATGTTACATCACTACATGGAACTGACAACAAGATTAGAGGCATAAGCCAAAGCCAGAAGACACTTGTAAGAAGGTCATGGAGGAGCAGTGAGAAGACGGAATTGAGGAGCAGGGGAAAGAATGGTATCTTCGAATATCTGAAGAAAAGATTGCCTCAGATGAAGAAGGGGCTTCTCTCCTTTGGACAGTTAGAAAGGTCCCTTGACAATAAATTCATCATAGTGTCCATTTGCCATGGACCCCCAGCCATCATCTGTAATCCTTGTGAAACCTTACAGTAAGTGTTCAATTCCCATGCATCACCACCACAGTAAATATGAGGTATTAAACTGTGTCCATTGCGATGGGTTGTCCTTGTAATACAGGACAGGACAGGTCCCCCAGGGTGAGAGACATTCTTTGTAAGTGCTCTCCACTTTGGGCAAAGTATGGGGGTCCTAAACTGAGGACCACTTCTATTTACTTAAGATTCTCTAATATGATATATGGAAATGGATATTCTAAACTAAACAACCTTTTAAGGTGTCACACTCATCACTATCAATGACCATTTATTTCAACAATCCATACCAGAAAACCCCATCACATGGTCTTTTCTGTAGTACGTCTCTGGTTCTGGTAGTTCTACCCATCACTGATACCGCTTGGACTGGCAGCTACTGTTTCACATATCCCATACTAGAATTGTGTCCATTCTGAACAACCCCCAAAGTCGAGCATGGTGCTTAATCATTTTTTATTGGGGAGGCTATGCCATGAAGCTCTGGTTGAGGGGAAGGTTAGAACTGGTGTCAATTATATGTTGCCAACTCTTAAGTTGATTTCAAGTCCCATGAGGAGCATGTATATTTCTAGAGGTACCACAATAGTAACAAGAGAAAGAAGAACCAACTGAGGGCCATGGTGCTCTTATTTTCTATAAAGGTGAAACACTAGTTCTTCAATGGCAGGAAGAAGAGTATGAAAGCATAGAGTCAGCACCAAAGGGAGACCAAGCTATGTGCTGGGCTGCACTTCTTCATTGAGCATTCGATGAAAGCTCTGTGAATCTATTCATGGTACCATAAATAGAAAGATGTATCATGGAAGAGTACTTTGGTTGGAATATTAGCATGGTGGATCTCACTTCATTATCAGCTCCTAAACATAGTAGCAAAAAATGAATCTGGTTTTGAAAACTTCTTTTCGTGAAGGTTTACTTCTTGCAACTTGGTACTCTGTTGCCTCGATAACTATGTGATGGTTGACCAAAATCTATTTTTGAACAGCTTAAGAAATTAGAATGGAGAGGGTTGCAGACAGTGGTGTAGCTATAGCTGTCGCAGAGGTAGCGGGTTGCCACCGGAACCGCAAGCAAAGTGGGCACGCAGGTGCCCCTCACCACATGAAGGCTGATTTGTACTTCCTTGATCTCCTTTCTGATCTCCTATCATAAATCTTTTAGATTACTGAAATGCTGGAGTGGAGGAGATAAGGGAAAAAGATTTATGATACACAGGCTGCTGGACATCCCCATCAGTCAGAAAGGATATGATTAACCTTTCGATGGAAAAAAGTGGCAGCATATGATCAAGGAAAGTAGGATGTGTAGGCTGCTAGGGTTACAATGTTTTTGTAGCACATCTCTGTATAGAAGAGACTGCAGAGACTCCCGAGCTGTAAAGATGATTATATCACACCCAATATTACTCACAGTAGCATGGTGGTTTCCACTAACTAATATGAGGTCCATTTCAGGACCTACAGCTCAAGTAAGTTGTTACTAGAGACCAAAAACATCCAAATAACTATCATATACAGAAAGCACAATGTGGTGTAAAAGAACCCACCTCTGCTCTGTCAAACTCTGTGATGTGATCGCTGTTGGGCAGTGGATAACTCAAATCAGAGAAGACAAACCTTTAATTATTCCCCTGGTTACACAAGCAAGAGGAAGCCAGTTGAATGGAGAGTATAGTGATGGCGTCAGGAGTGTGGTGAGGTAAATTTATTACCAAAGAAAGCACTGGGAACCAGAGGTCACCTGTAATAGTTGTGATCACTCTTTAGTAGAACTCTCTGAAAAGCATGCAGGGCCAAGTAATTAGTGGAACCCAAGGGAATGGAGAGAAGAAAAAACGGTTGTTGGTGGGACCTCTTTGAGGATGGGGACCATGGGCAATTGCCCAGTGTGACCCCCTCTAATTTCAGCCTTGGAAAACGTTGATATTGTGGTAAGAAGACTATGGTAGGACTTATCAGAGCAGTAGAAAGTTATATGCTCCACTGTCAGGTCACGGAGCATCCAGACACTGATTGCACAATAAAATATTGGTTACAGCAACTGCCTATGAGAATAATGTGTGTGCAGAATGCAGAAAAAAACCTATAATATATAAGCATCCGCATTGCTGTACAGAATAATAAAGTGTAATACTAAATTCACACTGACTAAAAAGATTACAAGAGTTCTCTGACGGAGCAGAGCTAGTTCATTTATTGAATGCTATATTATCTCCTGACACACATTAACTTTGCAGTGGGAACAATTGACACAAAACTCTTCTTACACATTAATCCACCGAGGCTGCTGTGTGTTAGATCTGAAATGTGTATCGGAAGGGAGCTCTTTACATCTCAGAAACCTATAGGGTATGAATCTAAAGGCCACTGGTGTGCAGATTTTTGGAATAATGGACGTATTGATGAAAGAGCTCTATTTTTAAGGTTTGAGAACATTTTCTCGCTAGATTACTGTTTCCTAACCTGTTGCTCTCACAGGGTACTGGGAGTTGCAGGTTTGAAATGGTTAGAGAGCTACTGGTTGACAACTATCTCTATAGACATTTTTTTCTTGTCATGATAAGTGGACCGCCACTGGTTTCCTCCTCTTAGTGCTCAGCCTAGTTCTTTTGACATGACAACCAGTGCAACTGATGATGTCTCCAAAGGAATTTACCCAGATTGGCAGTTCCTGACATCTTCTAGCAACCCCCCTGTCTTCAATTACTTGATCCTGGTAATGAACTTAATTAACCCCTGACTACAGATGAACACATTTCTGTAAATTCAATATGGGTCCAATTTGACCATCTGATTTAATTTACACCTGAATCGATTTAACCCAAATTGGAAAGCTCTGAAAAGCTGACATTCTAGTCTCTCTCTTTCCCAAAATTTTGGCTGAATTCTGATTCTAAGGAACAGATCTCTACCCCTGACCTTTGCACCTGATTTACCCCTTCAAATCTACACTAGATGTGTAGAGACATAGACATTGTCTTCATCCGCTGGCTACAGTAGGTCTCAGATCGTCCTTGGTACTTTCATGCCACCTCCATTCAACCAGCTTGCATAACCTGGGGCTCTGGAAGGAGGTTAAGGGAATACTAGCAAAGTCACTTAAAACATCCAGGAGAAACCTCATGGACTCTTGGAAGAGTTGGCAAATCTCTCTTGTGCTATGGAAGTCTCCCGGACAACTTATGTAATTCAGCCCTAACACCGCAATGCTATATTTGGAAATCCATAAAGGGAGGGGTTGGGCTGTGTCATGTAAAGGAAGGTGGCCTGTGTTTAAATGGGGTGAGGCTAGTTAACAAGGGGACATCTCAACCATTAGGTGCCACACTATTCTTCTGCAGTCTGTCCCAAAAAGTTGACTACAGTAGTATGGTTAAGAATGAAGAATAAAAGAGTCACTTACACTTTTTTGCCATGGTTAGTCAGTGCCAATCTAGTTCTACCTTCATAGTGAGTTATAGTGAGCTGTTATGGATATCGCTGTTGGCATCAGCTGACTGGAGGAGGTCCTCTTCATCCTTTAGTAGGCACAGCTCCGTAAATTTGGTAGGGGTTGTGCACAACAGTTCAGTCCTGAGGAGAGTCTGTCTTCAGTTCTACTGAGTGCTGAAGACGTCTGTGTAATATACAGAGGCTTCCATCCTTCCTCTTGTCCCTACACGGTTCCTGACTATGTATATGTGTCCTATTACTGCCCATCATCCTGCCTATCTGACTTATTACACAGGCATCTTCAGCGCTCAGTAGAATGCTGAAGACAGTTAGAGCTTTGCTAAGAAGACTCTTTACACCCTATTTTCTAGTACAAAGAAGCATCTTTTCCTAATAAAGTATATTACAAAAATGTTCAACATCCCTGTCTCCACACAATATTAAGGATAAACTCAAACGACAGTTACACTTGAAGGACAGGAGGTTTATGTCATTCTCAGATATATTCCCATTGATCTAAGTTGGGCCCACATATAATACTAATCAAGGAGAAATAAATGGCAATATATGGCATTGTCAGGTTCAGGCTCACTAATGAAATATTTGCCCTAATAATACAGGTACATGCAGTGGAAATAAAATAAGCTGAAGGCTTCATCCATTATACTCATCAACCTAGCTCATTGCAGAGCAGAGAAATTGGCTGGGCGGGTTCTGTTGTATTTAGTAAAAGCCTCGTCTCCCTGCCCAGCACATCCCAGAAAACTCGCTATCTCATACTTGGGAACCCTGCCCAAGACGTTGGCTGGATTCTCGACTGTGGTTTATCATTTCCTCCTTTTAATGAAAACTGCAGCATCTTGTCTAGAGGAGAAATAGGAGCCTGATCTGCCTAATGCTCTTTAAACACCAGTGAGAGCCAGCTGAGCAATTGCTACTAATAAAACTGACGAGGAGGGGGGAGCGAAAAAAGGACTGGGAGTACAGACGGCGACCATCTATGCTTTTATGAAAGCCACAATGGGGTCTCTTCATGCAGAGATTTCGTGCAGGTTTTTCTGTGGCATTCTGAAAACATGATATTATCTTAAGGGGAGCATATTGCCAGGATGAGCTCCTAATACTCAAATAATGCTGAACTAGAGGATGAAATGTCTCCACAAGTGCCAGTCAGAGGCTGGAAAGAACAACACGTGTCTTATTAATTTCCATACAGCAGAGCTGTGAGGAAAAGTCACATTACATAATTTCTTGGTTTGGTTATCAGCTAGCATTTTCTAGTTGGATGAAGTTAATGATTGTTGAGCCTTTTTATATCCGGGCCTTACTCCATTTTTCTTGTTGAGATATTTTGTAACAGATATTTTGTACTTTAAACAGTTTTCTTGGATGTGTTGTTCTCTTATCGTATTTGTTTCTGTTCTAGTATGTTTTCTGTGTATTCTGCGATCTGTATTTCCACTGTGTTCTTTGCTATGTTGGGGCTCTGTTTTTTTGCCGTGCTGTTGTATTGGTCTGGTTGATTTGCTGACTTGAATTCAGATTGGCCTCCACCTTCCCCACAGCGCCGAAACGCTGTGCCACGGGGACCACCTCGTCCACTTCGTCTCGTATCTCTGTGCCTCTTGTGACCAAAGTCCTATTGTGACCGAAACGTCGAGAAAACAGTCACAGTCTAATTATTGGCGGTTGTTCCTTGTAGTTTTGCTTCCTTTGGAGGACTTGTCAAAAAATAATATTATTTTTTTTGCATATAACTCATGAGTGTGGGGTGAATATCTTTGTCATTGAATTCAGATAGGGTCAGTTGTCTATTGCTCTTTTTCTGTTTACTGTTATTTAGCAGCTATCTACCTGTATACCATACATTTGCCATCCACTCTATTGCTGGATCATCTCCTCCTTCCCTTCGTGACCTTCAGCATTTGGTTCCTGTCATCCACCAGTCTGTTTGTTCTAGTGTCTTGATATATGCTTCATATACAGTATGTTGTTTCTGTGACTGTCCCGTTGTTATGCAATTCAGACCTACTTTAACTCTTGGGACATCTGAGTACCAAAAGTCTTTGTTAGGACTTGGGCTAGGTGAAGGTCACAACTGGCATTATTAGGAATTTGGAGAAGACAAACATTACTTCCTCTGTTACCCTAATTAACATAATAAGGGGAGCATCTACTGTGCATCATTTTAGCTTGGATAGGACATCTTAAAGGAACCCTGAGCTACAGATAGTCTTCCCTCGTCGGAATAGGTAGAAATCTGGCATCATATTCCCCTGGTGGAAGTTGTTGAGACGATCATATAATATCCAAAGCCTCTCCTACCTCATGATCTGAATCACAGTTATTTTTTTTAATTGGAGGTTTTACTTGCCTTCATCTTAACATACTATAGTTTAAAAAAGAAAGTTCTCCCAGTCTTGGTGGTAGGACACCAAAAAATTTAATATTATGACTCGAGAGCCTCTACAAAAATAATTAAAGGTCCCCAAACTGACAATGTCCTATCTAGAAAAGAAAACACTGGGTCCTCTGCACCACGAATAGTTATGCGTCCGTCTACAGAGAGCCCATTAGATAATGGCGCCAACCCCCCTCTTTTTTGATGAAATAGAAGATGTCACAGCCCAGCTCTAACACTAACTTTTTGAACAATTTGTAGTCTGGCCCATTTATTGTCATTATTAGTATTAGTATCATCTTAATTTTGTACAAAAATCACCAATTCAGTTTTGATTCTTGGCCAAAAGGTGATTTGTTTTTCTCCAGATTACTTTGTCTTCTGTTAGATTCTTCAGGTTTTCTCAATGAACTTGGTCACAAATTATGGGATTTTTTATCTCATTCTCATTTTTTATGTCTTTAAAGTCCTGTCCTGTTTTATGTCTTTAAACTGTTTGCTTGATCAGAAAGAGGAATATACCTTTTTTCCCCAGAAATTTTGCCACTCTTGACAATGGCTGTGTCTGGTACTGCAGCTTGAATTCACTTGGATAAAGTTGCATTACCAGATACAGCCTATGTACTACTTACAGGTTGGAGGAGGCAGTATCAAATTGTACCGAGCCTAATTATTTATTTCCTGTGTCGGGACTTATTAACCCTTCATGACCAAAGAACTTGATGAAACACACCATTCTACATCTTTGTGTTTTGCTGAGATGTAAATTGTCGCAGTTAATATTTTTACCTCTAGGTGGTGCTGTAGAATATTTGTAATGCACTTGCTGAAACGTCAACATTTTATGGCTCAGGTTGCTCACAGTTTGAACTCAACAGCACACAAAGTGGCTGAAAAAGGTATTACAAGTGGAAGCTTGAATAGTTTGTGAACTATATATATTTCTATAATTGGAAAGTGTTAAGAAAAAAAAAGAAATAAGTTTCATACAGTGGATGGACTGTATGCGGATTAGGGCTATCTCCATTCCAGACTTTTGAGTTGTGTTGTGTTTTATAGAAGTACATTGATTTTTATGTAATTTCTCTGACTAATACTTTATAAACCCATTTATACAATTTTTTAAAAGTGATCCTATTCATTCAGTATTTACTCTAAGTCTTATATAGCGAGGTATGATGTAACACGATATTACAGAACAGCAGGACTGCCGGACTAAACTCTGGGGATCTATAGACTAAAAAAACGGCTGCACATAACAATTCAATACCAGGAGCTCCAGATTTTATTTAATACCTCATATCTATTTAATGCCTCCCTTGGAATATGGAAGGAAAGGTTTAAAGAATGATTCTTATTTTTTTTAATATTTTTTTTTCTGGTCCAGGATCGCCATGTGAATACAGATAAGCGAATCAATTCTAAAACTAATCAAATTTGTTAGGAATCTCGCAAAACTGAAACTTTTGCAATTCATTTTAGATGAATTGCTCAAATTGGCATCTGCCGTTTTACAGATCAAAAGATAGAACAGGAGAATCACATGACTCCCTGGGTGGCATCCTGGCTGGCGGTGTGCGTGCCCATAATGCCTTGCAGTAAGTCATAGACACTATATAAGATTCTAACCAGAAAATAAATGTTTATGCATGGGCATAGCTGTGATAAAAAATGAATACAGCTAGTTTAGAGTCAGGGAGAGTTTAGTGAGATAATAGGTAGTTCGTTAAATTAAACTCATTAACAGAAGGAGAAAGAGGTTTTAGATTGGTACAGGAGAGTTATCAGTGTAGTGTATAATTGTGTGACTCAGGCAGGCTGCCAGCTAACTTCGGTGAGTGCTGCAGCAGCATTTAAAGCTATACCACTCAATTTTTATTAATGTGGTTCCTCCAATCTTCATTGCATAATTTCACTATCACTGACACAAATATTTTGCAATATTAATCCCGGTCCTGATATTATACTGCCTAAAGCATGTTTCTGCATCACAGTGTATGCAGTACTCCAGAAACAGGGTGACTTCAAAGGGTTAATGGATTATTGCTAAGTCAAATGTTGGGATTTGTTCTGTTTGGATAATTAAGGGTTAAACTTGTGTATACAGGTTGGGTCGCTGGGGAGATGGACCCTGGGTCTGCCTCCAGAGGAGTCTAGTGTAAGCAGAGGATAGACGTGCGTGAGAAAGCTCTGAGGACACCGCCTCAAGTCCTAGAAAACCACCATCTCTGAGACTTCTACAGCTGAAGAACATCTACTACACCAGAGTACTGCAGAGATGCAGTATAGCAATATACATATCAAAGCATATTCTCTGCGCTTTGCAGAGTACTACAATTCTGGAGTAGTATGCTGCAGTGGCCCCCATGATGATCTTCCGACGAAGGTAAGCTACTTCCTTGGGTGGCATGTCCTTAAGTCAATGGGTAGCCATTTATTTTAGTGGATACCATTGGTTCTTCAGGACTGAGTGTGATACACCAATAGGGCATTTGACTATCATTTTTGTCATCTCTGTGTCCCATTTTTTAAAGCCCAGCAATATGTAAATCATATTCATATTATACAGAACACATTCAGTATTCTATGTAAAATAAAGCACCACCGCGGCCAAAATGTTCTACAGCCTCTACTAGTAATATCTCCATGATTTGTTATGCAGCTTCTGAAATGAAGCAAAAAATTAAAGGGCACCAATGTAAGTGCTGTGCCAGATGTATCTCCCTTCCACGACTCATTTGTCTCAATAATGAGAGATGCGACTTGTGACACTTTGTTGCTCCTAACTAATCTATTATCTGCAATGAACAGTAATGTATATGTATAGGGGGCGAAATGAAGACCCGCTTCCATAATTCATCAGCCCATTGGTGCATAACGTAAATATGGGCATAAATAATACACACCATGTACAGGACATATTACTGTGGCTTGATAGGTGCATAAATATACAAGGCGAGCATTTCTGTGGAGTGGACATCCATCAGGAGCAGAGGAAGTTTAGACGAGAGGCTCGAAAACCTCTTAGTGACCATACAGCAATTATCAGCAGGGTGCCCAGAAAATGTTACGGATTACGGATAGACAATGCAATAAGCTTACACATCCTACTATATTTTATAGCTGAGAAGTTCAATGGCTAGAATACAAACCGGCTATTACATAAGTGATGCTTCATTATAGGAGCGCCTTCACCTTTCGCAATCCACGAATATGGAAAGAGATGAGACAATCTAGTTTTTTTGATGTGTTACAATTATATCGGAGGCCAACTATGAATACAACCAACTTCCTTGGACACCATTATGTGGAGATTTTAGGGAATCTAAGAGAAGTCTCCTTTTTAGATCATAGCAACCTAGTCCTAGCAACATACACAGAGCACAGTCTACCCCATCCTCCTATATAAAGTAGAAGTTCATGTTTTAACCTGTATCACCTAACAGAGGGTGAATTATATTGCAAAGATCACCCCTATTTCTGGTTTTCTATGCTAAGGTCAGCTGGAGAAGGGCAGTGTGAGGAGGATTGCTTTGAAGAAACATCTTGGCCTGTTAACTATTACTGCAGTTGTGAAACCTGTGAGATCTGGTGGAAATCGTATCTTGTAGAAGAACTGCCAGTCCATGCATGCGGAGAGCTTCAATTCATCTGCTTGAACTTCATTCTTCAGTAAAGAACTGTCCTACAGCAAAATCGCCTCATCATGGCCTCCAACGCCTTGCACCTCCCAACTTTTCACTATCAAGGGCACCCTGAGACACCTCTAGGCAGAAGAATCCCCAGATAATGAATATGTCCCAATGGGAGGGGAGATTCGCCTTTTCCATCACTTCCTGGCCCAGGGGAGCATAATAGCAGGAGTGCACCACCAATGAGGCCAAGCAGCACCAGGTAGCGGCAGAGAGAGGGACAGTGGAAGGGCCATGGGCAATGAGCAATTTCATTGTGGAAAAGGGGTTAGGTTAAGAAATTGGCATGGGGGGCGCCGTTTCAGTTTTCTCCTCAGGCAGCAGAAAGGCTAGGTTGACCCCTGCGTCAGAGTGAGTACTAACTAGAACCACTATTCTTACTACTATCTATCTTATCCTCTCCTCTGCTCTCCTGGATACACTGCACATAGTCTCTACGCAACTCAGTCTCCTTCTAGTGAACAACACCAAGCACAGTTACTATACAATGTACGACTGTGTGCTTGGTAGACTCTTTCGATAACCAATTGGAATGGTGGTGCCGGGATTCGGACCCTTGCAGATCTGACATTGATGACTTATCAAAATCTCGGGTAACCCCTTTATTGAAAACCCTATAACATTTTTGGCTCCAGGTAACCTACGCCTTGTACACCAACCCTTTTGACAAATTTGACCCAATTTTCTACACTTTGAGTGGGCCACGCCAAGGGAGCTATGTTTGTTTTTCACCACGGCCCTGACCTAATACAAAATTCACTAACAAGGAACAAATGGTCTATTTTACTTTCCTCAAAGCCGGCTAACAGTTTAATACATCAGAAAAACAATTGAACATTTCTCTTGCCTCAGATGAAAATTCACGTGTTGTGGCAATTTTCGACAGCCGCTAAATATCTTTCTCCCAGCTGTTATCATAAAAGCAGGTTTGGTAGGTTTCATTTATTATTGTACTGCCTGGCATTGTACTCTTGTTACAGGACATTTTTAAGAACAAGGCAATGATTTCAAATATTCTTCAACAAGGCCGCCGAATAGCGGAGCGAGTGACAGTTTGTAACATAACAATATTGCAAAACACCAGCCAAATGGGTTGTTAAAAGGCAGTTAAGCGGTTGAAATTTTTTCTCCAAAAAGGGCCATTTGTTGTTTTAAAAAAAAAATGTAACTTCTTCTTTTTTCTCCTAATGGTGGCTTTCTATTGAGCTATTAAGGGGAGGAGTGACAAAAATGTACCCTGGAATTATGTTATACAGAATTTTTAAAGGACCTTTATCATGGGGATGGACGTGATAAAACTTATCACATGATGTAAACTTATCTACTTGGGGTTCTTTTTATCCACATTAAATATATATGCAAATGAGCAGTTAAGTGCACTGAGGGCAAGTCCCTCTGTAGATCTGTGCACTAGGGGGGCAACTAAAGACTCATAGGCCCTGGTGCAAGAGTTAGCTTGGGCCTCTCTTCTACCAGTGCTTTGTGACAAGAGGCAGGGGAGCACCTAGCCTTTCTGCTGCCTGAGGCAAAAATTGAAACGGCACTCGCCCCTTGTCAAATTCTTGACCTAACCCCTGTCCTTCAGCCCTACTGTTAAAGACATACTTGGAAAACATTGCATACAGCGCTACAAAACATACAGTAATACAGTGCCACATACCTCTTACATTCAGTGATGTCTCCTCTGATGTAGATGTTCTCTGTCCTCATCTTCTCCTTTCAGACCGCCATGATGATTTCTTTTAGTTGTCTCCTGTCTCTAAAGAGTTTGACAAACAGACATCTTAGTTTCCTACTTTTCCATCATCTGAATATCTCATCCTGCCACCTCTAATACTGTGCCCGCTGTGCTCCCCAATACTACACTGCAGAAACAGATAAACCCCCTGAAAATACTAGTTACACACAGATAGTGCCCCCTTCAATAATTATTGACACACAGTGCCCTAAAAATTAATTGTGCCCAGCAAATAGTGCCCCTGACACTAATGTGGAAATATAAATACCCCACAAAAATAATTGTGCTAAGCTAATATTGTGCCAGGGTGGCCAAAAAGTCCCACCAACTGAAATAATTACCGTATTTTTTGCTTTATAAGACGCACCTGATGATAAGACGCACCTAGATTTTTGAGGAGGAAAATAAGAAAAAAATTTTTTGAACCAATAGGTGTGCTTTTGGAGGGGTTTTGAACTAATGGTGTGCTTTTGGAGGGGTTTTGAACTAATGGTGGTCTGTGGATGACGCACTGTTATGGGGGGACCTGTGGGTGACGCACTGTTATGGGGGGACCTGTGGGTGACGCACTGTTATGGGGGGACCTGTGGGTGACGCACTGTTATGGGGGGACCTGTGGGTGACGCACTGTTATGGGGGGACCTGTGGGTGACGCACTGTTATGGGGGACCTTTGGGTGACGCACTACTACGGGGTATGTAGCATCATATATAGCATCTTATGTAATGGGGATCACTATTCACACAGGGACAATATACTGTGACACATATGATACTGTGACCAGCATAAGATGATCTTATGCTGGTCACAGTATCATGTGTCACAGTATATTGTCCCTGTGTGAATAGTGACCCCCATTACACCACAGGGCACACAGTAGACTTTATATGTAAAATCTTTTAATGGCTCTGCTTTCTTCTATACCAGTACTCACTATAAAAGCAGCAGTCCGGCCAGCACGTGACGCCACTCACTCAGTCAGTCACACTCCTGCCAGCTTCATTAATGAAGTGGGAGGAGCATGACCGAGTGAGTGACGTCACGCGCCGGCAGGACCGCTGCTTTCATAGTGAGTACTGTTATAGAAGAAAGCAGAGTGTAATGAAGCCGTTTTCATATGTAAAGTCTATAATCTTCAAGCAGTGTCTCTGCTTTAAACTAGGGCAATCCTCTGTAGTGCAACTCACTATGAAAGCGGCAGGCAGAGCGGCAGCGTAACCTCGCGATGCTCACTCATTCACGCTCCTCCCACTTCCTTCCCATGAATGAGTGAGAATCGCGAGGTTACGCTGCCGCTCTGCCTGCCGCTTTCATAGTGAGTTGCACTACAGAGGATTGCCCTAGTTTAAAGCAGAGACACTGCTTGAAGATTATAGACTTTACATGTGATAATTACCGTGAGCGGGGTCCGATGTATTACAGTACAGTGACTGCATCGGGCCCCGCCGCGAGTGTTGCCACTTGCCAGCCTCCGTCCCCTCCTCCCACCCCTCTGATACATTGCGGCTTGCGATGTATCAGCGTGACCAAAGTAAACATGGCAGTGTTCGCTTTATAAGACGCACTGCTATTTTCCCCCCACTATTGGGGGGGAAAAAGTGCGTCTTATAATGCGAAAAATACGGATCTACCAGAATGCACTTAGTGTTAATGGCGCCCCCAATTGTAATAATGCCCCCCTTGTGCTACAGAAGTAATAAAGCCTCTATAGTCTCCATACTAGTTATCATGTTCCCCATAGTCCCCCCAGTAGTAATAATTCTCCTTATTATGTGTGCCAGTAGAAAAATGCCCCCTAATGTGTGCAGGTATAAAAAATACCCCCTTATAATGTGCACCAATACAAAACCTACTCTTTTATAGTGTGCGCTAGTACAAAAAAATAGCCCCTTATAAAGTGCACAAGCAAAAAATTAAATAAAATTGTTATGTGTGCCACTGAAAAAAATGCTCTCTTAAAATAAGAGCCAGAACAAAAAAATGCCCCCAGTAGAGCCATGGTGCCCGGCTATTAATGGGTGCCAGTACAAGAACATGCCACCTTATGTCTGCTAGTACAAAATGCCCCTATTTAGTGCTCCAATAGATGCCCCTATAGTGCTCCCCCCAATGGTGACCCAACAGCGAAAAAAATAAGCGCAAATACGTAACTCCATGCGGATGTCAGCGATGCAGTGCAGGTCTCTGCCGGCCTGATTCCTGAGCTGTACACTGCTGGACTCAGGTGGCACGATGATGATTACGTCCTCATGCTGCCTGTGCCAGGCTCTGATAGGCTACAAGCACTAGGTCTAAAGCTTATGAGAAGGAAAGGTCGAGCAGGGAGACATCACTCCCTTGCCCCACCACAGCACCTAACTGTATCGCTGTCCTGAGGACCATGATGCATACTTGGTGGTGCGCCACTGGCAAGGGAGGACCGCTGAGAACCCTATAGCTAGGCCCCTGCTGTGCACCCTTGCTCCTCCTGCTTCCTCTGTCAGCCTCTTTCTTGAACATTCCTGCATCTGGCCAAGTCCTGTCAATCAAAATGGAGAGGGAGAAGCTGGCAGAGCTAGCGGGAGAAGCACTGGTGCACAGAGTGGCTCAGGACTGCCCTTGGTGCACTTAACTATTCATTTGCATATGGAATAAAAGTACTTTTTTGCTCTAGAATAATGCAACGGATTGCAAAGTGAAAGGTGTCATACATTCAGCCCTACAAGACATTCTACCTGGTTTATGGGTGAATTTCCTGGTGACAGACTCTTTTTAGAGACCATCTCTAGGCTGTTGCATGAAATAATGAATTTCTTATCCTAGGAACCGCAAAGTAGAATTAAAAAAAATATTGTATTATATTGTATTTTCAAACCACATAATACCCTCATATACTGGGAAGATAATATCCAAATAATGCTGTCATAGAGTTTCCACAAAGTATTCAAAATTAATATCTGCCCAGAGATGTTACATTTTTCCAAGGTTGGGTGTAAGGACTGGCCAGGTCTGTACAGATAAGCCTACAGCACCATTATTGAGTATGGTTGCCATATTGCTTGTGCCATAACCAGACCTTCTAAAACCTAATGTGTATATAAAGTATACCCTGAGATACCACAGCAAAATTTAAAAGCCATCCCACCTGCTATGCAGAATATAGCCGTCTACTAATTGGAAAATGAACTTTGGATCCCTATAGCCACATCCCTGCTATTTTTCATGAACTAAGACTGCAGGAGGCATGGTTATAGAAATCCAAGTCAATGTCATTGGAACCATTGGCTTACCTGCATGGACTTCACCCTTACCTCCACGCAATCCTGGCCTCTGGAAATGTCAAGTAAGCTCAACGTGTGAATTGCTTGGGAGCACAAATTTCTATCCAAGGCTACCAAAAAATTCATATTGTGCTAGCTTGACCAACCAAAGACAAAAGGATTATGTGCAGGGGTGTAGCTAAAGGCTCATGGGCCCTGGTGCAAGAGTTCAGCTTGGGCCCCCCTTCCCTCAGTGCTTTGTGGCCATGGGGGCATATAGGCTTCCTGCTGGCTGAGGCAAAAATTGAAACAGCACCTCCCCCCCATACCAAATTCTCGACCTAAGCCCTTCCCTCCAGCCAGAGTTAGAGTGTAACTTGACCAGCATGCACTTTCTATAATACTGGTGTCTTCTTATGTGGCACAAGGGTCTTTGGGCCCCCTCAGGCTCCTGGGCCCGGTAGCGACTCCTACCTCTGCACCCCCTATAGCTACGCCCCTGATTATGTGTCTCTAGACTCCATCATTGTACACTGAGCTGTGGTTGTACATCCATCGTGTAGACCATGTCATCTTATATATTGACCGTGCAGGATTAGGATACTGTACATGGCCATTAGGTTACTGATCTTTGGATCCCTATAGCCACATCCCTGCTATTATTCATGAACTAAGACTGCAGGAGGCATGGTTATGCAAATCCAAGTTAATATCATTGGAACCATTGGCTTACCTGCATGGACTTCACCCTTACCTCCACGCAATCCTGGCCTCTGGAAATGTCTAGTAAGCTCAACGTGAGAATTGCTTGGGAGCACAAATTTCTATCCAAGGCTACCAAAAAATTCATATTGTGCTAGCTTGACCAACCAAAGACAAAAGATTATGTGTGTCTAGACTCCAGCATTGTACACTGAGCTGTGGTTGTACATCCATCGTGTAGACCATGTTATATTATATATTGACTGTGCAGGATTAGGTTACTGTACATGGCCACTTCTTTCAAAAACAGCATCACACCTGTCCGCGGGATTTTTTACCATTCATTTCAGTGAAACTAGATGGTAATCCCCGACACAGCCTATGGACAGGTTAGGTTTTATTTTTGGAATAAAGCAGTCATGTTTTTTTTAATCTGTACAAACCTTTGAAATGCAAAAAAAAAATGTAACAGCATCATTATACAGGATTTGTATCTCGGCTAAATTTAGCCTAACTTGAAAGCAGCCACATCTGACACATCTGATTATTTGTGAATTAAAAAAAGAGAAACTCATGCAAAATTTCTACCCGAGGAAGAATGTGATGTGAGCCTAAGATATGGTGATCATTTACGGAAAAAACCTGAGATCTAAGTGTAATATTGCTATATATGTCAGCCTTGTTGTAGTTATTCTCTTAAGGATGTCCATTGGAGGAACATGGGGAATGTTAATAGCGTTGTAATTGACTTTGATTCATTCTCGTTTAGAAATAGAGTGCCTAGCTATCACTGAAGCTTTATTCAATTTGGGACAAAAAAAAATTGTACTACTAACCTACGATGTCCACATAGAAGTGTAGAGAGCAAGATTATTAGGTCATATTATGTCCTCTTAGTCTAGGACAAGAGGTTCCACATTGCTGAACCTGTCTCTGCCCCTACAATTTCCCTAGAGCAGTATTCAACATGACTATGGGTAATCCATGAAGAAGATCCTCCACGATAGTTAGGGCAGAACCTATATCTAATCGTCCCAACCTATGATGTCCACATAAAAGTGTAGGGGACAAGATCATCAGACCATGAAATGCCCTCTTGGTCTAAGACAAGAAGTTTCACAATGATACCACATTGCTGAAGCTATATCTATTTCTTACAGGAGACCCTGCTTGAGAATCCTACAGGAAATCTAGGGCAGAACCTAGATCTAATTGTTCCAATTTGTTTTGGGTGATTGAATTTGTAGGATTCATCAGAAAAAATATGAACAAATAGGCCCACATAGGCCTGAAGTTGGTAACATTTCAAAAAGGTAAATTCAGATAAATACATTTACAGGTGATGATCTGAATTAGGTAGAGTTGGAACATTTGGTAACTACATCACCCTTCAGGGGGGAGATTGTCCAACTTTCCAGAATGACTAATAATCTGGTGTCTATCTGGGCTCTGTGATGCCAGATTGTAGGGATTTTGTCCAACCTTCCAAAAAGCTAATAATTTGGCGTCTACCTGGGCCTACAATGCCGGATTAAATGGGTTGTTTGCTTTAAGAAATTAAAGAACGATCATACTAGAAAGGTCACCTTTTGAGGAACCCTCTCCATGAGCAAGAGCGGAGAGTTCAGGAAAAAGAGTCCTCTGGTGGATTTGGCCCACCCATGGTTTCTGTACATTTGAACGGTTGGCTCTAATACTTAATTTCACCTGCATCTGAAGCTTTACGGCCAGTGGCATAGTCGAGACAGCTCATATAGCTCATCTCTTAGAACAAAGACCATCTCCTTCTTTGGAGGACCCAGCCAATTCATTTCAATATGTAATGCCTTATTTTCCCTGTGGAGGCACTGCAGGGAATAAAAAAAACTTACTTCCAGGTTCCCTTATAGTTCATTGATGGGTATCCCACACTTTCAGCACTTCTAACTAAAAGGGATTGTCTAAAGCACAGAGCTCCTTTAGATTACTTTTACTGTGTATGAGGCTGTACACAACATTTGTCTTTGTGGCCTTTGGGATGTTCCACCTATCCCTTTTTTAATGGGGAAAGTGAACGGGCAGAATTTCGAAGAAACCGGGGAAAGAAAATAGGGGTCAATTCACCTGGAGGAGGAGGAGTTTTTTAAATGTCTAGATAAACGTCTTGCAGGAAGCGATAGTGACTACCGGCGAATGATGTGTCTACCCGGCTTCATGGAGGCATATTATTTTGTCATTATCTCCCATTTAGAGAAGTGACAGCCCTGTTCTGCTGTTTTTGATATGCCGATGGCAGACGAGAGAGGTTCTTACGAGGAGAGATTTCGACAAATGCAGCTTTGGCAAAAACACAGAAGATACAGAACTTGTATTCTGCATACATAAGCAAATCTTGATGCCGGTTTGGAGTAATAAACCTGCACATCAAGATGTGATACATTTGGAAATATCACCCCGGTCTCTGCGCTGCGTCGGCGTCTTATCAATAGAATCACAATTTATTGTGTTATTTCTTGCTAATGATTTCTTACGGCACATCTATCGGTCTGGGAGCCGCGGAAAATTAACTGTAATTTACAAGACGTCGTAAATGGTTATAAAGTGACAGTCTCCGACACATAATTTTCCAGCCTGAGAAATAATATATACTTCTATCTATACAACTGATAAGTAGTATTAATGTCTGAAATTCCACAGATGTAATTTCCAGCATAACTTAAGCATTAAAAAGCACCTGTCAGCAGGACCTGCTGTATTAAACCATACATACTACCTAAGTAGGGTTGATTCTGCTGAGTAAAATGATACATGTCTTGTGTAAATCGGTTGTGGTGTTCCAGAGTAAAAAAAACTTTCATTATTTATGCAAATGAGGGCCTCAGGGTACCGCGGGGGCATGACCTATCAGCTCCTCACCTTTCCAGTTCTGGCTCCACCCCTCAGTGTACTGTATTTGCATAAAGAATAAAAGTCTTTTTATTTCAGGAATGCCACAGCCGATTTTAACAAGACAGGTTTCATTTAAATCAGCAGGATCCAACCAACTAGGCAGTATGCATGGTTTAATAGGGTTGATCCTACTGGCAGGTGATCTTTAAGTTTAAAACTTAGCAGGGCTTATCAGTACCCTGCCTGATGTGTCTTTTTTTAGTTAATAAAGTGACAATTGGCAGTTACTAGTTGGAAGCATAACTCTACACACTAGGACACTGTCAGACTTTGAAGGGACACACCCCTATGGTAAGGGAGATGGTAACACCTAGTTGTCAATATGTTCATGCATTTCTAAGAGGAATAACACAGAATCTTATAAGAGATGCTTATGAATTGTTGGTTCAAAAAAGTTGTGCCACACCTGTCTACAGCAACAACTTAGATCACTGTCAAAAAGATAGACAGGAGTATTCTTTGCCAGTTTCTGGCAACCCATTTGCATTGAAGAGATCTAGAGGGTCTCATCAGCCAAACTGGCTCATCAGCCAGTTTGGCTGATGAGCTAATTTGTATACTTCTTTCCCATGGAGCATTGCCTTTAAGATAAGTATCTTAAAGGCAATGCTCCATGGGAAAGAAGTATATAAATTAGCTCATCAGCCAAACTGGACACTCTTCCAAAAGGAAGTCTATGTAGGCAATATACAGCGGCGTGCCTAGGGTGTTTGGCACCCAGGGCAGTTCCTTTCTCTGCCCCCCCCCCTCCAATACCTGACCACATACCTCTTACATCCAGGGACATCTACTGTCATGTAGACCTTCTCTTTCCTCTTCTCCTCTGTTTGACCCAGACCACCATGACAAATTCTTTCAGATGCATCTCGTCTCTACAGATGTTTGTGACACAGACACGTTAGATTTCTCAGTTTTCCCATAAACCTCCCCATCCTGGTGTCCCCACAGTGTCATCCTGCTGCCACCCCCAATACTGTGCCCGTTGTGCCCCCCAATGCCCCAGGTACTATACTGCTGAAAAAATAGTGACCCTAATATACATAATTGGGGTCACTTATCAAACTGGTGTAAAGTAGAACTGGATTTCCAAAAGAGCTGTCAAAAATGTAAGGTGGAATCTGATTGGTTGCTATGGGCAACTAAGCCAGTTCTACTTTACACCAGTTTGAAAAATTACCCCAAATGTCCCTATAGCGTCTACAGCAGCTATAATATCCTCTAGAGACCCCAGTAATAATACCACCCTATATTGTGCTCTAGGCAATAATCTCTGTATAGTGTCCCCAGAAATAATAGAATTGCGCCTACAGTGCCTCCCCAATAGCAAGGCCCCCCACACTGCCCCATACAGTAATTTCCCCCACACTGCCCCCACACAGTAGTTTCCCCCACACTGCCCCCACACAGTAATTTCCCCCACACTGCCCCCACACAGTAATTTCCCCCACACTGCCCCCACACAGTAGTTTCCCCCACACAGTAGTTTCCCCACATAGTAATTTCCCCCACACAGTAGTTTCCCCCACACAGTAGTTTCCCCCACATAGTAATTTCCCCCACACTGCCCCCACACAGTAATTTCCCCCACACTGCCCCCACACAGTAGTTTCCCCCACACTGCCCCCACACAGTAATTTCCCCCACACTGCCCCCACACAGTAATTTCCCCCACACTGCCCCCACACAGTAATTTCCCCCACACTGCCCCCACACAGTAATTTCCCCCACACTGCCTCCACACAGTAGTTTCCCCCACACAGTAGTTTCCCCACATAGTAATTTCCCCCACACTGCCCCCACACAGTAATTTCCCCCACACTGCCCCCACACAGTAGTTTCCCCCACACTGCCCCCACACAGTAATTTCCCCCACACTGCCCCCACACAGTAGTTTCCCCCACACTGCCCCCACACAGTAATTTCCCCCACACTGCCCCCACACAGTAGTTTCCCCCACACTGCCCCCACACAGTAATTTCCCCCACACTGCCCCCACACAGTAGTTTCCCCCACACAGTAGTTTCCCCACATAGTAATTTCCCCCACACTGCCCCCACACAGTAATTTCCCCCACACTGCCCCCACACAGTAATGTGCCCCACACAATAATTTCCCCCACACTGCCCCCACACAGTAATTTCCCCCACACTGCCCCCACACAGTAATGTGCCCCACACAATAATTTCCCCCACACTGCCCTCACACAGTAGTTTCCCCCACACTGCCCCCACACAGTAGCTTCCCCCACACTGCCCCCACACAGTAGCTTCCCCCACACTGCCCCCACACAGTAGATTCCCCACATAGTAATTTCCCCCACACTGCCTCCACACAGTAGTTTCCCCCATATAGTAATTTCTCCCACACTGCCCCCACACAGTAATGTGTCCCACACAGTAATTTCCCCCACACTGCCCCCACACAGTAATGTGTCCCACACAGTAATTTCCCCCACACTGCCCCCACACAGTAATGTGTCCCACACAGTAATTTCCTCCACACTGCCCCCACACAGTAGTTTCCACCACACTACCCCACATAGTAATTTCCCCCACACAGTAGTTTCCCCCACATTACCTCATATAGTAATTTGCCCCCACATAGTAATCCCTCCCATAATAATTTGCCCCCACATAGTAATCCCTCCAATAATAATTTGCCCCCACACAGTATCCCACGATAATATTTTCCCCCGCATAGTAATTTGCCCCATACTGCAATTTCCCCCCGATGTACTGTCCTCCTGTGTGTGTCCCTGATGTACATGTTCCCCAATGCACATGTCCTCCTGTCTGTCCCCCCAATGTCCCCCAAAGTTGGCACATAAAATGAAAAAAAAAAAAGAATCTAAATACTCACCTATGTCCAGGCGCACAATGGCAGTGTAACAGTACAGCCTGGATCACAGCGGCTCCCTGTGACGATACGCTGACTTGCGCTCCAGCGTGGAACGCACCGGCCGTCTGCGATGATACGCTGGCTTGCGTTCCAGCGTGGAACGCAGTGGCCGCCGGGCCGTCCTGTGACTCCGCCCACTTACCGTCCGGCCCTTAAATAGAAGACAGGTGCTAAGCAGGGTGTTCCACTAATGGAGTGCGCACCCTGCTAGCTCCACTGCATCTGAGGACTCTGTCCACATATCCAGACCTGGATCCCTAACAACAGCGTGAAGGACTGTCTACCTTCTTGCCACTGGCTTCCCCACTGCTGGCTTCCTAGCCAGGACCAACTAACCGCAAGTATATGCCTGTTACCTGCTCTGATTAATGTCCTGGAACTCTGAGTGGGGTGGTTCCTGACTGGTGTGAGACGATACTCCCAAACCAACTCTGAACCTACTGCATACTATATACTAAACTGTGGACATGCTCTGAACCTACTGCATACTATATACTAAACTGTGGACATGCTCTGAACCTACTGCATACTATATACTAAACTGTGGACATGCTCTGAACCTACTGCATACTATATACTAAACTGTGGACATGCTCTGAACCTACTGCATACTATATACTAAACTGTGGACATGCTCTGAACCTACTGCATACTATATACTAAACTGTGGACATGCTATATACTAACCCTGAACCTACTGCATACTATATACTAAACTGTGGACATGCTATACTAACTCTGAACCTACTGCATACTATATACTAAACTGTGGACATGCTCTGAACCTACTGCATACTATATACTAAACTGTGGACATGCTATATACTAACCCTGAACCTACTGCATACTATATACTAAACTGTGGACATGCTATACTAACTCTGAACCTACTGCATACTATATACTAAACTGTGGACATGCTCTGAACCTACTGCATACTATATACTAAACTGTGGACATGTTCTGAACCTACTGCATACTACAGGGAGTGCAGAATTATTAGGCAAGTTGTATTTTTGAGGATTAATTTTATTATTGAACAACAACCATGTTCTCAATGAACCCAAAAAACTCATTATTATCAAAGCTGAATATTTTTGGAAGTAGTTTTTAGTTTTAGCTATTTTAGGGGGATATCTGTGTGTGCAGGTGACTATTACTGTGCATAATTATTAGGCAACTTAACAAAAAACAAATATATACCCATTTCAATTATTTATTTTTACCAGTGAAACCAATATAACATCTCAACATTCACAAATATACATTTCTGACATTCAAAAACAAAACAAAAACAAATCAGTGACCAATATAGCCACCTTTCTTTGCAAGGACACTCAAAAGCCTGCCATCCATGGATTTTGTCAGTGTTTTGATCTGTTCACCATCAACATTGCGTGCAGCAGCAACCACAGCCTCCCAGACACTGTTCAGAGAGGTGTACTGTTTTCCCTCCTTGTAAATCTCACATTTGATGATGGACCACAGGTTCTCAATGGGGTTCAGATCAGGTGAACAAGGAGGCCATGTCATTAGATTTTCTTCTTTTATACCCTTTCTTGCCAGCCACGCTGTGGAGTACTTGGACGCGTGTGATGGAGCATTGTCCTGCATGAAAATCATGTTTTTCTTGAAGGATGCAGACTTCTTCCTGTACCACTGCTTGAAGAAGGTGTCTTCCAGAAACTGGCAGTAGGACTGGGAGTTGAGCTTGACTCCATCCTCAACCCGAAAAGGCCCCACAAGCTCATCTTTGATGATACCAGTACTCCACCTCCACCTTGCTGCGTCTGAGTCGGACTGGAGCTCTCTGCCCTTTACCAATCCAGCCACGGGCCCATCCATCTGGCCCATCAAGACTCACTCTCATTTCATCAGTCCATAAAACCTTAGAAAAATCAGTCTTGAGATATTTTGTGGCCCAGTCTTGACGTTTCAGCTTGTGTGTCTTGTTCAGTGGTGGTCGTCTTTCAGCCTTTCTTACCTTGGCCATGTCTCTGAGTATTGCACACCTTGTGCTTTTGGGCACTCCAGTGATGTTGCAGCTCTGAAATATGGCCAAACTGGTGGCAAGTGGCATCTTGGCAGCTGCACGCTTGACTTTTCTCAGTTCATGGGCAGTTATTTTGCGCCTTGGTTTTTCCACACGCTTCTTGCGACCCTGTTGACTATTTCGAATGAAACGCTTGATTGTTCGATGATCACGCTTCAGAAGCTTTGCAATTTTAAGAGTGCTGCATCCCTCTGCAAGATATCTCACTATTTTTGACTTTTCTGAGCCTGTCAAGTCCTTCTTTTGACCCATTTTGCCAAAGGAAAGGAAGTTGCCTAATAATTATGCACACCTAATATAGGGTGTTGATGTCATTAGACCACACCCCTTCTCATTACAGAGATGCACATCACCTAATATGCTTAATTGGTAGTAGGCTTTCGAGCCTATACAGCTTGGAGTAAGACAACATGCATAAAGAGGATGATGTGGTCAAAATACTCATTTGCCTAATAATTCTGCTTGCAGTGTATATACTAAACTGTGGACATGCTCTGAACCTATGGCATACAATATACTAAACTGAGGACATGCTATATACTAACCCTGAACCTATTGCATACTAGATACTAACTCTGAACTGTGCACAAGCCTATACTAACTTGTGACTCCTGTAATACTGGGAGACCTTCCTCTCCAGCAGTAATACTAAATAGATGGATAGCGGTAAATGATTTTGTTACCCCAAACTCTCCGCCCAAGACTGAGAGAGACGCCTGGGGTACATACTGAGTAACCGCGAATCCCACAGCCAAGAACAAAGGCAGTGGGATAATAGTGCATGTCCATTGCTTCCGCAGTTGAGATCCTAACTGATCAACTAGGTGCGTTACATATTAGTGGAACCCACATGGATCCAGTGGAGGTTGCAGGATACCTCGTCACCCTCACTAAGAGGGTGGAGACCCTCAATGTGACTATACAACATCTCCAGCTAGAAAACCAGGCAATACGGCAACTTGTCACTCAGGGGCCAGGACACCCCCGTGATGGACCAGAACCCAAGGTCAGCCCACCTGAGATATTCGCGGGTGATCGAAGGCAGTTCAGGGATTTCCTGAACGCGTGCAAACTAATGTTTGAGCTGCAGCACCGGACTTACCCAACTGACAGAACAAAAGTACTTACCATGATCTCATACCTCAGGGGGGAGCCCAGAGCATGGGCCAATACTTATTTAGAAAAAGAAGACCCAGTCCTGGAATCCTTCCCTCTGTTCCTTGAAAAAATGGCCCTTCTCTACGAGGACCATAGTAAACAGCTGACCGCTGAGACCACTATACGCAGCCTTAAACAAGGGAGACGACCTGTAGAGGACTTTATTGCGGAATACACTCGCTGGGCCCGGGAGACTGAATGGAATGACCTCACTCTTAGGAATCAGTTCCGCCTAGGTCTTTCAGAGGCCCTGAAGGACGAATTAGCCCGAGGAGAATTACCACTTACACTTAATGCCTTGATGCAGAAGGCCACCACCATTGACAGACTGCTGAGGGAACGCAGAGCCGAGAGAGTCTCAGGCTTCACACCCAACCCAAGACCGTCCAGCCAGGGTCCTGCTGTAGAGATGATGGAGATTGGGGCGATCCGAGGTCCTCTGACCGAGAGAGGGAAAGCCAGGAGACGTAACCTCAACCTCTGTTTATATTGTGCGTCTGCTGACCATACCGTTGACGGATGCCCCGCGATACGTAAGAAGTGCGAAGGTAAGAGCGGCACGTCTTGTACCTTAGGCAGTACAAAAAATAGTACTGGTGGTTACATATACACATCTCTCACCTTACAGTGGGACCAAAACCGGATTATCGTTGAAGCCATGGTGGACACGGGAGCATCGGGGAATTTTATCGATATGCATCTGGTTGAGCGAAATAAAATTCCCGACATGAGAAAAAACGTTCCGATATCCGTGAGTTTCATTGACGGTACCACTTCTAGTCCTATCCACAGTCAGACTCAACCCCTCATGGTGACATGTGAAAATAACCACACAGAATTCTTATCCTTTGATATCATACACTCTCCATTGTTTCCCGTGATTCTTGGGTTGCCATGGTTGCAAATACACCAGCCAGCCCTCCTATGGAAACAGGGGAGAGTTCAGTTTACGTCACCTTATTGTATGGAGACCTGCTTTCCTCTCAAATCTCTCATGCACGTGGGAGTGAACCAGGTCCCCAGCCAATACGCAGACTTTGCTGAGGTATTCAGCGCAAAGAAGGCGGAATCTCTTCCGCCCCCATAGATCTTACGATTGCCCCATAGACTTGTTGCCGGGTAGTGAGATACCCACGGGTAGAATTTATCCATTGGCACAACCAGAACTTGTTCACCTCAAACAGTACCTAGAAGAGAACTTACGAAAAGGTTTTATTCAACCTCCCCGGCAGCAGCAGGGATGTTCTTTGTGAGAAACAAAGACTCAAGCCTAAGGCCCATTATAGATTACAGAGCCTTGAACAAAGTAACAATCAAAAATCGGTACCCCTTGCCACTAATATCCGAACTCATAGAAAGATTACAAACAGCAACAATCTACACCAAGCTGGATTTGAGAGGCGCATACAACTTAATTAGGATCAGAAAAGGTGATGAATGGAAGACAGCTTTCCGCACTCGGTATGGTCTCTTCGAGTATACAGTGATGCCCTTCGGGTTGTGCAACGCCCCTGCCACATTCCAAAATTTTATTAACGACATCTTTAGGGATCTACTGGACGTATGTGTAATCATCTATCTTGATGATATACTAGTGTATTCCGATAACTTACACGATCACAGGAAACATGTCCGTTGGGTTCTCGCACGGTTAAGTGTTCATCGCTTATACGTCAAACAGGAAAAATGTGTATTCGAGACTACCTCTCTTCCCTTCCTCGGATACATAATTTCACCCAAAGGTATCCAGATGGATCCCTCAAAAATCACTTGCATCCAAAATTGGCCGATTCCGGATTCCAGGAAAGCTCTTCAACGGTTCCTGGGGTTCTCAAACTTCTATAGGAAATTCATTAAAGATTTCTCCGCTACCACTAAACCACTAACCCGCTTAACTAGTGTCAACACGAAGTTCGTTTGGTCCAAGGACGCCCAATCAGCGTTTGAGTTATTAAAGAACAGGTTCACTACGGCACCGATACTGACTCTCCCAAATCCGAACCATCACTACGTGCTGGAAGTAGACGCATCCCAGGCAGCCATAGGAGCTGTTCTGTCCCAGCGAAGCTCTTTTTCAACTCCGTTACATCCTCCCGGGTTCTACTCCCGGACGCTAAATACCGCCGAATTCAATTACCCCATAAGCGAAAAGGAACTCCTCGCCATAAAGTGCTCCCTGGAAAATTGGAGGCATTTACTTGAAGGATCAATACACCCCATCACAATTTATACGGATCACCGTAATCTACAATACCTGAAAACCAATAAAACATTATCAGGCCGTCAAGTACGGTGGAGTGTTTTTTTTTTGACAGGTTTAACTTCCAAATTACATACCGACCAGGCTCAAAAAATGGGAAGGCCGACGCCTTGTCACGACTGGCTGAAATTCGCACCTCAGACACGGCCCCCACATGGATCATTCCACCGAAGAAACTCGTCCTTGCCACCATAACGTTGGAAACCCAGCTCAAGGATGCTCTAATTAATGACCATGCTAATACCCCCCCTGGTCTTTCGCAGAACCAACAGGGTCTCCTTTACAAGGACAGCCAACTGTACATACCACCCTCCCTCACCAATCAGGTGATCAAACTTTGCCATGATTTACCCCTCGCGGGACATCCCGGCATTGCTAAAACCACAACCCTGATACACAGGAACTTCTGGTGGCCAAAGATGACCAAACAAATTGAGGAATACGTTTCCACGTGCGAGACCTGTGCCTCATGTAAAACTAACAGAAACCGACCTTATGGTCTCCTAATGAGTCTTCCCATCGCCAACAGACCCTGGGAATGGGTCTCGATGGATTTCATAGTTTAACTTCCCCTTTCCAGAGAAAACAACACCATCATGGTGGTAGTGGATTTGCTGACTAAGATGGCACACTTCGTGCCCCTCAAGAAGTTACCCTCCTCCAAGGAAACGGCCGTGGTATTCCTGTCTAATATTATTAAGTTACATGGAATTCCTAGCCAGGTCATATCAGACAGGGGTTCGCAATTCGTATCCAAATTCTGGAGAGCACTTTGTTCCAGACTTCAAATCGACCACAGAATGTCTACCGCCTATCACCCCCAAACTAATGGGCAGACTGAAAGGGTGAATCAGTGTCTGGAACAGTATCTCAGATGTCACTGCTCATTTCTCCAGGATGACTGGGAGGGCCTACTTCCTCTCGCAGAATTTGCCTATAATAATTCTACGAATTCCTCCACATTACATACTCCATTCTTTGCTAATTACGGATTTCACCCTAGGTCTCTTCCTCAAACCAGCCTTCCCACAAACGTTCCAGCCACAGACTATTATCTGACCACTTTGCAAACTACCCTTAAGACGCTAAAAGACAACCTTCAACGGGCAAAAGAAAGACAGAAGTGTTACTACGACCGTCGTAGGAGAGAAAGTCCTCCCTACCAGGTCGGGGACTCGGTTTGGTTATCAACAAAAAACCTTCGGTTGGGGGTACCTTCCAAGAAATTGGGAAGACAATTCCTGGGTCCTTTTCCGATAGAAAGGATTATTAACCCCAACACGGTGAGACTCACCCTTCCTCCGCGATAACAGGTACATCCCACATTCCACGTGTCACTACTGAAGCCGTTTAGATCTAGGCCGTTCCCATCAAGTGATCCTCGACCCTTGTCTCCGATAGAGGTCCAAGGAGAAGAAGAATTTGAAGTTGAGCAGCTCATTGATTCCAGAAGAAGACGGGGGAAGATCCAGTATCTCATTAGATGGAAGGGGTATGGTCCCCAGGATGACTCTTGGGAAGATGTGCAAAACGTTCATGCTCCCAGACTCCAAAGATTGTTCCATAGAAGATTTCCCAACCGACCCTCTCCTAGTGGGGTACCCCGGAGGGGTCCCTTAAGGGGGGGGGGGGGGGGTACAGTAACAGTACAGCCTGGATCACAGCGGCTCCCTGTGACGATACGCTGACTTGCGCTCCAGCGTGGAACGCACCGGCCGTCTGCGATGATACGCTGGCTTGCGTTCCAGCGTGGAACGCAGTGACCGCCTGTGTTGTTACGCTGGCTTGCGCTCCAGCGTGGAACGCAGTGGCTGCTGGGCCCTCCTGTGACTCCGCCCACTTACCGTCCGGCCCTTAAATAGAAGACAGGTGCTAAGCAGGGTGTTCCACTAATGGAGTGCGCACCCTGCTAGCTCCACTGCATCTGAGGACTCTGTCCACATATCCAGACCTGGATCCCTAACAACAGCGTGAAGGACTGTCTACCTTCTTGCCACTGGCTTCCCCACTGCTGGCTTCCTAGCCAGGACCAACTAACCGCAAGTATATGCCTGTTACCTGCTCTGATTAATGTTCTGGAACTCTGAGTGGGGTGGTTCCTGACTGGTGTGAGACGATACTCCCAAACCAACTCTGAACCTACTGCATACTATATACTAAACTGTGGACATGCTCTGAACCTACTGCATACTATATACTAAACTGTGGACATGCTCTGAACCTACTGCATACTATATACTAAATAGTGGACATGCTATATACTAACCCTGAACCTATTGCATACTAGATACTAACTCTGAACTGTGCACAAGCTTATACTAACTTGTGACTCCTGTAATACTGGGAGACCTTCCTCTCCAGCAGTAATACTAAATAGATAGCGGTAAATGATTTTGTTACCCCAAACTCTCCGCCCAAGACTGAGAGAGACGCCTGGGGTACATACTGAGTAACCGCGAATCCCACAGCCAAGAACAAGGGCAGTGGGATAATAGTGCATGTCCATTGCTTCCGCAGTTGAGATCCTAACTGATCAACTAGGTGCGTTACAGGCAGGCGCGCACACTTCACTGTGCTGCTGCGTCCCGACACAGGCGATGACGTCATCACGCACGCCTGCACCAGGATTTCACTATCGCATACTAGGCCTGGAGCGTATGGCGGTGATCGGCGGCGGGGCAGGGAACTATGCGCTCCCGTGCCCCGCCACAGTATGTGGGCATCTGTATTGATGGAAGTGCTCATTGCTTCTGGCACCCCTCTGCAAGCCGGCACCCAGAGAAGACCACCCCCCCCCCCTAGGCACCCCACTTTCTGTGACCATTCAAGGTTCCCACGACAAGAAGTTTTGAGTTCAACTTCACCTTGTCCCCCTTCAAAATGGGTAGTTTGAACCTGCTCAGAACTTTTCCTGTTTAAAGGACTCTCAGAAATAAGGGAGAAACCTGTAAGGAACCATAGATGGTACGTCCCTTCAAAGTTTGGGTTCGAGTTAGTGTACTACCATTAATAATGTCATAGATACTTCTCCGAAGACGCGTCATTCTATTTTCAATCTTCCATGCCAAGCTTGATAGATCACTGCCATTAGCAGTCAAATTTATTGACTTCCTAAAAGCTCCTGTAGAGATTTAGAGGGACTCGGTTGATGAAGAGAAGGTATATTAGAAAGGATACCTATCCTTAAAAGGTAAGGACAATATAAGGGGGAGGGGTTATGAGAAATATGTAATTTACTGCAGAAATTAGACAACTCTTCTGACCTTTACATTATTTATAGGCTAATAATCTCCATTTATTTGCTCTACAGCCACAAGATGATTGTTTTGCCTTCATCCCTACAGTCCTGTATTATACTGTAGTATAGATCCAAGCTGAGTTCTCCAGGTCAGAACTCTAAATATTTGAGGGTCTTCCATTAATATTGTATTTTGATGCAAGGAGATATAAATTTTCTTGTCGGGAGGTCAAAAGAAGCTGACACCTGGAACCACCTGAGATCCAAGGCCAGACTTATTAATATTGTTTTAACAGGCATCACTGATCGTGGTCTAATAATGACCTGCAGTAAAGGTCTCACTTCTCAGCCATAGGCGCGTCTGTTAATAAAGATGCTTCTTAGACATAATGTAACTCCAGCTCAATGTAACAATGGCAGTTGGCAGCCGCCAGCGTGCAGCGCATCCCGCTATGTACCTCAGTCGAACTGCACACAAGGCTTCTCCTCTCCCTTGCAGGATCCGGACCCGCTTTCCTGCATGGTCGCAGGCGGCGACAGCTTCAGTTGCACCTTGTAGGAGTCGCACGCGTCCTGTTTCTTTAAGGGTTCGTGCACGCCCCTGATTCCGCCTTCTCTCCAATCCCGGCCAGGCACCACCTTTATAAGGGTGCTTCCCCCTTCCTGTGATGCCTGAGCAATATTGTAGTTTTTTACAGCGAAGGTTCCAGCTCGCTGTTCCTGTGTTGTTATCCTGCTTCCGACCTTACCCTGTATCCTGACCTTGTCTCTGCCTGATCATCCTGTACCTCACTGCTCTAAAGTGTATGATTCGGATTGTCGACCACGCCTCTGTCTGCTGTTCAGCTTGTTACACCTGCTGCACCTGAGCTATCCAGCTCTGCTGTTCTAACAGCTCCAGCTCTGCTTCATCTGACTCTGCTGCTGCGCTTCTTCCATCCAGCGACAGCTCGCTCCACCTGCCTGCATCCCCAGTGCTTGCAACGGGGCGTTTTGGCCAGCTGCCACTTAGCCGGCACCATTCTTGTGGTAGCGACCTGGTGTCTCCCCTGCAGCTAAGACCAGCTTCCGCATCCTGGAACGGGATAAAGGGTAAAGACCAGGAGAACACTTAGCTTCCGCTCCCAAGTTTGGCCCAAAGCCAAACCGTTAAGTGGCACAGCGGGTCCACACCCGATGGAGCGTTACACGTAACATTACAGACAGCAGCTGAACGTCTGAATCTAGCTATGAAGCCATGTTTTTCAGAAGTTCCATCAACTATTTTTCTTTTACAAAATATGTATTAAAATCCAAAAAGAAAAAAAGTATCTCTACGGGCTGGTACCTTGTAGCTAAATGAAAGAGGTCTCCAAGACCAGGAACCCCATGTGAGCAGGGTGCAGGGTTACAGCATTGGGCTACCTACTCCTCCACTTCTGGTCCCCTCTGGGCTGGAAGTGTGATGGGCTATCTACTACTAAAGGGTATGTAATGCCAAATTTTCTTCTCCACTGTCTAGAGAGACATATAGCTACATATTTATAGCATACATATTAGATGGTAGGCTGATCCCAACAAAATCAGTGGGTTCACCCAAATACAACTCTAGATTGCATGGCCACCTTTAGTGTTAGGGTACATTGACACGACATGCTCTTAACATTTGCACTGGTCAATGTATAACTCTTTGTATTTTTTTGAGGGCTTCTTGCTTTACTTGATGCTCCTGGGTATAAAAAAGTTGATTTAGCAGAACCGTTCGCAATGGAAGAACAGCATTCATCCATCTTCTTAACAAAAAATGTATAATGACCCAACAGAGCAGATCCAGTGACTATGGTCAGTCCTGGGAAAGCAGAGAATTATCTTAATCATATTTACTGGAAGTTTCAGAAGGTGTTGGCAAGGGAGCGGCAGAAGTATCCTAGACACACAGGTCTAGGATGTAGTACTGTGAGGAACATGTTCATGTAAGAAAAGTCTAAAGAGCAATATGGTATTCCCTAAGTTAAAAGAGAGTCTGTCAGAAGATTGATGCCTACCAAAAAACTCCTAGAGGACTTAGATTAGAAACCCATGGATACCTACCTCCATGGCCATTGATTGTTTTTTGTTGCTGGGAAAAAATAACTTTAATCCACTATGCAAATTAGTTGGCAAGAGCCCAGATAACGGTTTGAATCCTGACAAGTGCTACGGGTTTCATTTGCAAACCCTGCCCAGTTCTTCTCACTTTGCTATGCGTGGCAGCCCCAACCTTTTCCTAGACTGTTGTTCTCGTAGAAATCTTGCTTACAGTATGTGCCCTTCATTGCCAGTGCCTGTAAAGCTGTTGCCCACACCAGGAAGCGTACTCAGAGTGAAATTTTATTATTAAGCTCTGTTCTCAGAGGATTCAGAGATAGGTAACTGGTGAGTTTACAATGGCTAAGATTAGAACGAGAAGACGTAATGGAGGATGAGGCAAGCAATGGAGGCTGCCAACCAACAGACCATTTAATATAAATGCAATCTCCTCTTGGCAGAACCCTTGAAGAACCCAACATAGACAATGTTGAAGAAGGGCTAGATGTCTCCAGATTAGACTGACACCCACCAAAAATGGGGAGGGGGGGTAAAACCTAACATTCAATGGTCAAAGATACTAAAATACATAATCAATTAAATATACAGATTGATACACCACAGCGCAAAAGCATGAAATATAAAAGTTACACTGGTAATCAAGCCAAATAGCTTAACGCTAATACGGTATATCTCCTAACCAAACAGTCTTACCGGATCCTGTATCATACGAAGGTAAGGGTCCGAAAATAAACAATGGATCACCTGGTTCTGGACGTGATTATTGATGGATGAACCAAACAGGAGACAGTGTGGTCCAGGAGTTTGTGTATAGAGGAGATGGTAGGGTCGGGAGATAACTAAATAAACCCTACCATGGAGGGATATACTGTAATGCCCTACCTATCTAACACAGAACACCCGCCCCGAAGGGGGCAACCCCATCCGGAACCAGTCCCTGTATTTGAACAATTCTCTAATATTGTCTAGGAAAATTACTCCCGACGTGACACGTTTCTGTCCACTCATTGCCACCGGAGTCTTCATGGGATATACATCAGAGACAAGTGAAACTGGCTGAAAGCTGTCTCCAGGCAGAACTAAGACCTTGCTCATACGGCCTCTGGGGGATGCATGGGCTTTGGAGAAGTATCTGGACTCAAAAAGCCAGCAGGCCATCCAGCATGAAGAGGAGACCCTACTCCACAAAAACCATGAGACCAAGAAAGTGTTTGGCGTAGATTCAGTGGTATGTGGGGCTGAAGGCAGGGAAGTGTCTGCATTGGTTACTGTTTTGGGAGTGTGGTAAATTAAAAGCAAAATGAAGCAACTTTCTAAATTTGTTTTAAAAAAAATCCTACTATTTTGCTTCTGCAGAGTGTGTGTAAGTCCTTTACCTAGCTGGTGCTGCTGAATATGACATAAAGCTTTTATTGAATAGATATTTTAACCAGTCCAGTGGCTCCCACATCTACTTGCTTTCTTATATGACATTTTTGATCTCTAAATCTGTTAGTGTTCTGATCCTGTTTCTGATTACTCTCACAAGGCGGGCAGGTCACAGTAGAGAGAAAAGCACACACAAGGCATTTGACATGGGGAAGGCAAAAGCATCCTAGACACACAGATCCAGCATGTACTATTGTGAGAAAAGTCTGGAAAGTAGGAAAACTACAAACTGAGAATCTAAAAAAAATTAAGATAACCACTAGCAAATGTAAAATAATTTTCTCCATGTCCACAGCCATTAAGTGAGCAATTCCTTTATTTAGAAAACTGGCCATTTAATTGTGTGCAGAGCTACCCTAGACCAGGGCTGGACAACCTGTGGCTCTCCAGCTGTTGTAAAACTACAATTACCACAATGCCCTGCAGTAGGCTGATAGCTGTAGGCTGTCTGGCCATGCTGGGAGTTGTAGTTTTGCAACAGCTGGAGAGCTGCAGGTTGGCCATCCCTGCCCTAGACGGTTAGTTGAGATATGAGTAAATTACAGACCCTCCTTGTTAAACTACCAGAGTTAAAGTGGCTCTTTCTGTTAGGAAACCTCTCTGTTACAAGACAGATATCCACCTTGCTCTTCCCAGCATTTTAGACGAGGCCACTTCATCAAGCCCCTGAAATCACAAGATTTATGCAGCCTGAGAGACTCTCTCATTAGAACAAGTTCTATCAGCAAACAGCTCTATCAAACCGCAGTCCAAGCGCGAGTGCCGCGAGCAAGGAGGACGGGGCCGTGTGCAGAGGTGTGAGAGACGTAATTTTTCATGAACTCGGTGCCAGGAACAGGTGACAGCTACAATGGACGGGGAGATTGACGGAAGGTCTACCAAGGATCGAATTTTCCGCCACCACCAGAACAAACAATGCGTAAATGCATGCTTTTTATGGTTTTCGAAGATTCGAAAACAATAATTCTACACGACCAAATCAAATGCAAATCGGGATGATTCTGCCTCTCTAAGAGAATGATGTTTCATTAAAAGGCTTTCAAGATGTTCCAAAAAGCAAGTCTGCTTCGAGGTATTGTATACAAGAGTCAGCAGAATAGAAGGAATGCAGTGAGGCTTAGCAAAATGTACCCATGTGTGCACCCCCCAGGCACATGCATACGTAAAGGGAATGTTCTCCCTTGAAAACCGCAAACTAGACTTGGAGCAGTCGGAGATTAGTTTTTCGGATGCATAGTAGGGTTCAGCGAACCCGGACTGTAAAGTTCGTGTTCGTACCGAACTTTAGGATTTTTGGACCCCGGACCCGAACCCGAACATTTCCGTAAAAGTTTGGGTTCGGTGTTCGGCGCTTTCTTGGCGCTTTTTGAAAGGCTGCACAGCAGCCAATCAACAAGCGTCATACTACTTGCCCCAAGAGGCCATCACAGCCATGCCTACTAATGGCATGGCTGTGATTGGCCAGAGCAGCATGTGACCCAGCCTCTATATAAGCTTGGGTCACGTAGCGCTGCACGTCACTCTGCTGATACAAGTGTAGGGAGAGGATGCTGCTGGACTGGTGATTTCAGGGAGAGCATAGGAGAGAATCTAACTCAGCGATCTACAGAGAAATAGTTGTACGGGTGCAGGGCACTATCGTTTTACCCTGCCCTGAGCTCATTGACCAAAAATACTAACTTTTATAATTCTGTTAGTTAGGTGGGTGGCGGCAGTGGCGGCCATTTTATGCAAGCTCAGTGCACCAGCACTGCATCTGAGCTTTTGGGACATTGCAAATCACCATTTGTTTGGGGCAAACTACAACATCTGTATTAGTCAGTGTGCAATTTAAGCTAGAAATACACCCATCATTTTCTGGGGTTTGAAAAACACACTTATTTGACAAAAAACACTATTTTCAGGCCTTGCAGCATCAGCACGTGTGAAATTACAGGCTTATATACTGCTGTCAAATTCAGTTGTTAAACAAACAGTTGTTTGTGCTCCAAAACTTTAGTTGGCAGCCTTTGATGCAGATGTCATTGTGAGATACACCCTTAATACATATGGGTTAGATTAGAGATTTTAAATAAAGCCATTTGAAATACAGCCATTTTGTGCAAAGAAATCTTTAATTGAGGCCTAGTCTGGTTCAGGCCGTGTGAGATACACCCTTTACATACTGTCGTTCTTTTTTACTATTAATTAAACACCCATTTAGGGCAAGATCCTAAATTCAAAAAATATGAGGAGAGCGTCAAATAAGGGACGTGGCCCAGGTCGTGGTGCTGCTGGTGGAGCTCCTGTTGCAGGGAGAGGACGTGGTCGATCTGTGCCAGCTACACGCACAAGTGAAAACCCTTCCTCAGGTGCGAGTAGGCGACAAAACCTGCAGCGGTATTTGGTCGGGCCTAATGCTGCTCTACGAATGGTGAGGCCTGAACAAGTACAGGCGATAGTAGATTGGGTTGCTGACAGTGGATCCAGTTCCTTCACATTGTCTCCCACCCAGTCTCCTGCTGAAAGACCACAGTTGGCACCTGCAGCCGATGTCCATCAGTCTTTCACCTCACCCCCTTGCAAATCAGCCAAGCAGTCTGAGCCCCAAGTCATGCAGCAGTCTCTTCTGCTTTTTGATGTCTCTTTTAGCAGGGTTTCCCAGGGCCATCCACCTAGCCCTGCCCCAGAAGTGGAAGAGATTGAGTGCACTGATGCCCAACCACTTATTTTTCAAGATGAGTACATGGGAGGACCATCGCAGCACGTCTCAGATGATGACGAAACACAGGTGCCAACTGCTGGGGCTTTCGAAAGTGTGCAGACCGACAGGGAAGTGAGAGGTGAAGACTGGGTGGAAGATGATGTGGAGGACGATGAGGTCCTCGACCTCACATGGAATCAAGGTCATGCGAGTGACCGATGTAGTTCGGAGGAAGAGGCGCTGGTCGCACAGAGCCACCAGCACAGCAGAAGAGGGAGCAGGATGCAAAAGCGGAGCGGCCGTCCTCTAGACAGTACGCCTCCTACTGCCCACCGCATCAAGGGACCAAGCACACCAAAGCCAGCTCCAAGGAGTTCCCTGGCGTGGCAGTTCTTCAGACAATGTGCTGACGACAAGACACGAGTGGTTTGCACGCTGTGCAATCAGAGCCTGAAGCGAGGCATAAACGTTCTCAACCTGAGCACAACCTGCATGACCAGGCATTTAAGTGCAAAGCACGAGCTGCAGTGGAGTAGACACCTCAAAAACCAAGAAAGGTCTCTGGCTCCTCCTCCTTCCTCTTCTGCTGCAGTCGCGGCCTCTTCATCCACCTCTGGAGTGACAGTGCCACCTGGCACCCCACAAACAGAGGATCTGCCAGCAACACCAACACCTGGGTTACCAAGCATCTCCACAATGTCGCACGGAAGCGTTCAGCTCTCCATATCCCAAACGCTGGAGAGGAAGACGAAGTACCCCCCTACCCACCCGCGATCCCTGGCCCTGAATGCCAGCATTTCTAAATTACTTGCCTTTGAAATGCTGTCATTCCGTCTGGTGGAGACGGATAGTTTTAAAGGCCTTATGGCGGTGGCTGTCCCACAGTACGTCGTGCCCAGCCGCCACTACTTTTCAAGGCGAGCCATCCCTTCCCTTCACAACCAAGTAGGGGACAAAATCAGGTGTCCATCTGTGGCAAGGTGCACCTGACTACGGATACGTGGACCAGTAAGCACGGTCAGGGCCGTTATATCTCCATAACAGCACACTGGGTAAATACAGTGGCGGCTGGGCCTGAGGCGGATAGCAGTTTGGCGCATGTCCTTCCACCACCGAGGATTGCAGGGCGCTTCAGTTTGCCTCCTGTTGCTTCCTCCTCCTACTCTGCTTCCCCATCCTCCACCAGCTCCTCATCCGGTCAGCATAACACCTCCACCACCAACTTCAGCACAGCCAGGGGTAAACGACAGCAGGCAGTTTTAAAACGTATCTGTTTGGGGGACAAACCCCACACCGCGCAGGAGCTGTGGACGGGCCTTGACCAACAGACCGATGAGTGGTTTGTGCCAGTCAGCCTCAAGCCCTCCCTGGTGGTGTGCGATAATGGGCGAAATCTCGTAGCAGCTCTAGGACTAGCCGGTTTGACGCACATCCCTTGCCTGGCGCAAGTGCTGAATTTGGTGGTGCAGAGATTCCTTAAAAATTACCCCGACATGTCAGAGCTGCTGCATAAAGTGCGGGCCGTCTGTGCGCGCTTTCGGCGTTCTCACCCTGCTGCTGCTCGCCTGTCAGCGCTGCAGCGTAACTTCGGCCTTCCCGCTCACCGCCTCATATGCGACGTGCTCACAAGGTGGAACTCCACCTTGCACATGCTGGATAGACTGTGCGAGCAGCAGCAGGCGATAGTGAAGTTTCAGCTGCAGCACGCACGGGTGAGTCGCTCGGCGGAACAGCACCACTTAACCACCAATGACTGGGCCTCCATGCGGGACATGTTTGCCGTGTTGCGCTGTTTCGAGTACTCCACCAACATGGCCAGTGCTGATAACGCCGTTCTCAGCGTTACTATCCCCCTTCTATGCCTCCTTGAAAAAACGCTCCTGGCGATGATGGAAGAGGATGTGGCACAGGAGGAGAAGGAGGAAGAGGGATCATTTCGTAGGGTTTCCGGCCAGTCATTCCCAAGTGGCTCCGAGGGTGGGTTCCTGCACCCACAAACCCAAGGTACACAATTGTCCAGCCAGCGAACAGTTCTGGAGGATGAGGGGGTGGAGGAGGAGGAGGAACCATGTTCACAGCAGGGTGGCACCCAGACCAGCTCATGGCCATCACTGGTGCATGGATGGGGGGATACAGAGGACACAGACGATACACCTCCCACAGAGGACAGCTTTTCGTTGCCTCAGGGCAGCCTGGCACACATGAGTGATTACATGCTGCAGTGTCTCCGCATTCTAACCAGTGCTGATTACTGGGTGGCCATGCTGCTGGATCCCCGTTACAAGGACAACGTTTCCATCCATAATTCCCTCACTGGAGCGTGATCGTAAGATGCGCGAGTACAAGTGCACGTTGGTAGACGCCCTGCTGGTGGCATTCCCACCTGACAGCGGGGGCACAGTGGAAGCACAAGGCAAAGGAAGAGGCCGTCAACGCAGCTGGGGCACCGCCAGCACCTCAGAAGGCAGGGTTAGAATGGCCGAAATGTGGAAAAGCTTTGTCGGCACGACACAACAACCAGCACCACCAGCTGATATGGAACGTCTTAGCAGGAGGCAGCATTTCACCAACATGGTGGAGCAGTATGTGTGCGCACGCCTACACGCACTGAATGACAGGTCTGCCCCCTTAAACTTCTGGGTCTCCAAATTGGGCACATGGCCTGAGCTTGCCCTTTACGCCTTGGAGGTGCTGGCCTGCCCTGCAGCCAGTGTATTATCTGAACGTGTATTTAGCACGGCAGGAGGCATCATTACAGACAGACGCAGACGCCTGTCCACAGCAAACGTGGACAAGCTCACGTTCATTAAAATGAACCAGGCATGGATCCCACAAGACTTGTCTGCACCTTGTGCTGAATAGTGTTGATCACGAATATTCGAATTGCGAATTTTAATCGCGAATATCGGCACTTCGAGAATATTTGATATTTTTTTTAAATACCAGTTCATGCGAATTTTTATGCGAAAATTTTAGGCGAATTTTCGCAATCAAGAAAATAATGCCTGGAGATCATGAATTTGCGAATTTTCGAATATATGGCGAATATTCGCCCAAATATTCGCGAAATATCGCGAATTCGAATATTGCCCCTGCCGCTCATCACTAGTGCTGAATAGACATTTATACCACCATCAAACATACATTCTTGTACTCAAGTCAAGTGCAATGATTCTTTGTTTTCTTTTTTTTAATTTGTCCCAATATTTTGGGGGCTACCTACCTCAATAAAAAAAAACTAAAAACATTGTTGGCTTCCTCCTCCTCCTCCATTGCTGCCTCCACCTACAACACATTCACCGCCTCCTCATCCTCCGACTCCATATCCACCTCCTTCTCTGAGTTGCAGGTTAATAATTTGTAATTTTTAGTTATTTTATTTTAAGTTATTTCCCTATCCACATTTGTTTGCAGAGCAGTTGCCATGCTCTTAAGCACATTTTACTGCCTTTTACATGCCTCTAGCCTTTTCAAGGACTATTTTATAGCCATTTTAATGCAAAAAAGTGCCAACTTTAGTGCCCTAAATTAAAAAAAAAATCTTAATTTTCAATTGTCGGGTGACATTTTACCATTTTTGCTGTATACAAACCCCTGCTGTGCCTGGGTGACAGGGGCCTAAATCTCTCAAAATCCTCTGTTGTATTGCTGGGTGACATGAACCCCCTTTTGCCGTGAATGAACCCCTGCTGTGCCTGGGTGACAGGGGCCTAAATCTCTCAAAATCCTCTGTTGTATTGCTGAGTGACATGATCCCCATTTTGCCGTGAATGAACCCCTGCTGTGCCTGGGTGACAGGGGCCTAAATCTCTCAAAATCCTCTGTTCTATTGCTGGGTGACATGAACCCCCTTTTGCTGTGAATGAACCCCTGCTCTGCATTGCTGACAGGGAACTAAATTTAGTGAAATCATCTGTTACTGATCGGAAGAGGCGCGACTACAAGCCCACGCTGATGATGGCATTCCCACCTGACAGCAGGGGCACAGTGGAAGCACAAGGCGAAGGCAGAGGAGGAGGAAGAGGTCGCCAAGGCAGCTGGGGCACCACCAGCACCTGAGAAGGCAGGGTTAGCATGGCCAAAATGTGGAAAAGCTTTGTCAGCCTTGGAGGTGCTGACCTGCCCTGCAGCCAGTGTATAGTGTGAACGTGTGTTTAGTACGGAAGAGAGCATTATCATAGGCCGCAGCCAATGTGGACAAACTTACGTTTATTAACATGGATCCCACAGGACTTGTCCGTACCTTGTGCAGAATAGACATTTATACCAGCCTCAACCATCCATTCTTGTACTCAAGTGCACTTATTCTTTGTTTTATTTTGTTATATGTCCCAATATTTTGGGGGATACCCCAATTTAAAAATAAAAAAATAACACAAATCAGTGTTGGCTACCTATTCCTCCTTCACCGCCGCTTCCACCTACACCGCCACATCCACCCATCCACCGCCTCCTCAACCTCCTACTCCTAGATCCAGATTGTTATTTTAAATTTTTCTGTATTTTATGTTATTTTAAGTCATTTCCCTATCCACATTTGTTTGCAGAACAGTTGCCATGCTCTTAAGCACATTTTGATGCCTTTTGCAGCCTTCTAGCCCTTTCCAGGACTATTTCAGAGCCATTTTAGTGCCCAAAAGTTCGGGTCCCCATTGACTTCAATGGGGTTCAGGGTCAAGTTCGGGTAAAGTTCGGGTCCCGAACCCGAACTTTTTTTTCAAGTTCGGCCGAACTCGTCGAACCCGAACATCCAGGTGTCCGCTCAACTCTAATGCAGAGCTCCGAATCATCTGCATAGATATAGATTTAAAATTGAACGTTCTCGCTGCCTTTAGCCACCACTAGAGGGAGTGTAGAAGCATACTGATTGGGTATTTGTTAAATAATTAAACAGTATGCTGTGAGCTCCCCCTAGTAGTGACTTCAGACAGTCAGGATGTTATGTATTAAATCTATGTCTGTAAAGGGGAGCACTGTACCAAAAAACTAAGGGAATTAACGTCCAGATAACATTTATTGATGATACAGTATAAAGGGGACATTTACATAAAAATAGCTTGCAAACCAATGCCTCCTATGTGTCTTACTCACCTATACACTGCTATGGACACACTAAAATACGCTTATTTACACATTTATAAAAACTAGGTAAAAAAACTTCAACAGGTTTTTGGGAAAAAAAAGCATGTGCAATTGAACATCTAAAATGTAGGGAATTGGAACCAGCATGCAGTAAAAATCATCAACTTTATTGAAAACATTCCTCCATAGAGGCGGACTCTATCTTCAACTACTGGCCCCAGGGGTGACCGGACCCCCTTGTGTCATGTGACCATTTGTCATGACGTAAAGGTTGGCGGCAGGTGGCGTCAAACCCGGTGTTTTCAGCGATGGAGCATCACAGGCCAGGCGGAGAAGGAGCGGGGAGCCAGTGCCAGGAAGCAGGTAAGTAAGCTTCCCTTAAAGGGGTTGTCTCACTTCAGCAAGTGGCATTTATCATGTAAAGAAAGTTAATAAAAGACACTTACTAATGTCCATCACATTCTACACTGCTCGTATCCAGGGCTATGACTAGTGTTGAGCGAATCGAAGTTATCGAAGTGGACTTCGATCTGAATTTCGGGAAAAATTTGATTTGTCGCGAAGCCGAATTTCCTCGCGCTTCAATTTTTCCTGAAATGGTGGAAAAACAAAAATATTATCATCCATTTGCCCAAAGAGAGGCCATTGCAGCAATCTTGATTGAAGAAAACACACCAAATCTTGCACGCGCTGACGTGTGACGTCACCTATAAGATCACGCTGGCCGGGCGGAGTGACGTCATCATGTCAGCGCACGCGAGATTTGGTGCGGTTTCTTCAATCAAGACGGCCTCTCCGTGAGCAAATGGATGAGGTGGGTATGTATATATTTTTGTTTTTAAACTCTGATTAACCCCTGAAAGGCCGCCGGGGGCCTTCATCGGGCTGTTCTCTGAACTGCCTGCTCCCGATGACCGCATTTGATTTCAGATCGGCTTGCGGCACAGGTAAGGGAGTCAAGATGGCAGCCCGCATGTGTTCGTTGGCGAACACTGCAAACTGACCATCACTGATGATCAGCATTGAATGCAACATCTGAGGGGTTAAAGGACGGGGGGGGGGGGGGGCGGTGCACTAGCTCTTCTCGGTCATTGCGTGCGATACATACAATGGAATGCGATTTGTTAATTCGTCACAGATCAAATCAACAAATTTCTTCAGAACTTCCGCAAAGCAGACAAATAGAATTTTGGTAACTTCACTCATCTATAGTTATGACCACCCTGTAATCCGGCAGTGGTGGTCGTGCTTGCACACTACAGTGTCGGCCTCTCTGATGCCGACCTCGGGGGGCGCACATAGGCTGGTGCTTTTTTCTATAGTGCGCAAGCACGACCACCTTTTTGGCTAATTTGGTCATGTTGGAAAGAACAGTACCTACACCTAATTACCTTTTATCTTTCATAATATACACTGGTATGGCAGGTATATAGGTGATCTGGGGCAGATTTGACAGGGTGATGTACCAGCATCCATGGGTTATGCAATAAAAAAAAAACAATTTTGGTATTTAAATTTGCAAGGAGAAATGGGCGGGGTTATTAGTCCTTCCACCTACAGGAAGTCCACTGCAGGAATACCGATACTGCATGCACATAGCAATCATCCCATCACCCCGACTGGCTTGATCCCAAACTAAGGAGCATATAGGTGACCCCTATAAAACCCTAAGAGCTCACCCTGACTGCTAAGCACATACAAGGGTCTCAGAGGTAGACGATTGCATGCCCTCGTACCTAGACTGTGTGACACCTGAAAACCCTATAATAGTGAGGGGACACGACCACCGGCTTCCTGCACTTAATACGGAGGGAGTCAGGGTCACCTAGAATCAAGCCAGCAAAGAAACACAATACATGAAAGGACTTATCTGAACAAGCAGCAGCAGAAGTCTCCAGCAGTGACCACTTCAATCCAGGAAGTAGTATAAACCGCAAAGTGAGGCAGTATGGGAGGGAATATAAAGGAAAGAGGATTAGTCTAAATAGGTGACACCTGGGAGAAGGAAATGAGATGACAAAGTGAAACCAAAACAAAGAACATCATGCAAGAGGTAGAAAAGGACGTCTGTCAGACCTTCTCACAGACGTGGCGGTGACAGTAATCTTACATCTCCCAGTCTTAACTGCCTTCATGGAGCCATAATGTTTTTATTTTTCCATTCACAAAGCCATGTGAGGGCTTGTTTTTGTGGGACAAATTGTACTTTCTAATGGCAATGTTTATCATTGCATACAATGTAGTGGAAAGCTGGGAAAAAAATACAAATGGAGAAAAAACTTAATTCTGCCTTAGTGTTATGGGTTTGATTTTTAGTGTTCATTATGTGGTAAAATTGACCTGTTACTTTCATACTCCAGGTCAGTATGATTATAGTGATACATCTTTCTTTTTTTTTTTTTTTTTTTTTTTTTTTTTTACATTTTTCTTATAATAAAAAATATAATTAAAAAAAAATGAAATTTTTTATTTGCATTGCCATATACTGACCCCCATAACTTTTTTTATAGTTACATCTACGGAGCTGTGCGACGGCTAATTTTTTGTGGGCCGGTTCGTAGTTTTTACTTACACCATTTTGGAGTGTGTATGACTTTTTGATCACTTTTTTTATTCGATTTTTTTGGGGGGAGAGGTGAAGCGACCAAAAAACATGCCTAGAATTCTCTGGGGGTCATTTATCAAGGGCCTTGCGACATTTTTTGCCATTAGGAAGGTCAAAAGTTTCTTATTTGCAATATTTTTTTGCTATTTGGTTTTTCAGTTGGTCCGCACTGCACGAGCACCAGCTGTATGCACGCCGTTTGCAGATGCAAACCTATTGACTTGACTGAATCCGCGATTCGCACCGCAAAAATATAGGACATGTCCTAGTTTTTTGCTGTGTGGAAGCACGGATTAAAATCAATGGAAACTATCCGTAGTGCTTCCGATCCATCCCTCCGCTCCACACCGAACCATATCTTGCGGATTGCGGACACAAGTAAGTGAATAAGTCCGCATCCCTGATACGACCGGTGCCCGTATATTGCAGACTGCCCGTTTGCGGTCAGCAATATGGGCACGGACGGCCTATGGTCGTGTGCATGAGGCCTTAGGGCTCATGCACACAAACGCATTTTTTGTCCGTGTTCATTCTGTTTTTTTTGTGGCCCATATACGGACGTATTCACTTCAATGGGGCCGCAAAAAAAAACAAGAAATTACTCCGTATACATTCCGTTTCCGTATGTCCTCACGGCCATTCCGAACATGAACATGACATGAACATGTCCTATTATTGTTCGCATTAGGCCTCATGCACATGACCGTATGTATTTTGAGGTCCCCAAAAAATGGATCCACAAAAAATACGGATGACGTCTGTGTGCATTCCGTTTTTTGCTGAACGGAACAGCTGGCCCCTGATAGAACAGTATTATCCTTGTCCGTTATGCAGACAATAAGGCCTCTTGCACATGAACTTTTTTTTTTCCGTTTACGTTCTGTTTTTTGCGTTCCGTATACGGAACCATTCATTTCAATGGGTCCGCAAAAAAAACGGAATGTACTCCGTATGCATTCCGTATCCGTATTTCTGTTTTTCCGTTTAAAGATAGAACATGTCCTATTCTTGTCCGCATAACGGACAAGGATATTACTGTTCTATCAGGGGCCAGCTGTTCCGTTCCGCAAAAATGTCATCCGTATGTTTTGCGGATCTGTTTTTTGCGGACCGCAAAATACTGAAAAAGCCATACGGTCGTGTGCAATAGGGCTAATAGGACATATTCTATGTTTCAACGGAAATACGGAAACGGAAGGCATACGGAGTTCCTTCCGTTTTTTGCGGACCCATTGAAATGAATGGTTCCATATACGGAACGCTAAAAACTGAAAGTAAAGGGGAAAAAAAAGTTTGTGTGCAAGAGGCCTAACTTACGTTTTTTTTGCGAACCCATTGAAATGAATGGTTCCGTATATGGTCCGCAAAAAAAACATAACGGACATGGAAAGAAAATACGTTCGTATGCATGAGGCCTTACAGACAAGGATAGGACTGTTCTATTATGTCTGTCCGCAAAATGCAGAATTCGCATGGCTGGTATCTATATTTTGCGGATCTGTGTTCTGCGGAACGCAAAACATCCAAAGGTCGTGTGCATGAGCCCTTAGGCTGAATTCACACTTTAGTTAAGTTTTTTCCATCAGTTAGGCCTAGTTCACATGAACGTATGGCTTTTTCAGTGTTTTGCGGTCCGTTTTTCACGGATCCGTTGTTCCGTTTTTTGTTTTTGTTGTGTTTCCGTTTCTGTTCCGTTTTTCCGTATGGCATATACAGTAATTACATAGAGAAAATTGGGCTAGGCATAAAATTTTCAATAGATGGTTCAGCAAAAACGGAACGGATACGGAAGACATACGGATGCATTTCCGTATGTGTTCCGGTTTTTTTGCGGACCCGTTGACTTGAATAGAGCCACTGAACGTGATTTGCGGGCAATAATAGGACATGTTCTATCTTTCAACGGAACGGAAAAACGGAAACGAAATGCCTACGGAGTACATTCCGTTTTATTTGCGGAACCATTGAAATGAATGGTTCCATATACGGAACACAAAAAAACGGCCCGGGTCAAAAACATGGAACAGGTGCTGACGGCTTCTCTACTGGTTTTAGCTCACAATAACTGATGGAAATAACTGATCAAATAACTGAGGTGTGAACTCGCCTTTAGTAAATGGACCCCCCCCCCCTCCTCTCTCAAGAAATTCGGGTACAAATTTTTGGAGACATTCGGGAAGAATTTCGAATTGGTAAAAACGATTCCTCGTTATATATACTGTATATATGTTTGTATTTTTTAATACTTGTTTTTGGTTGTTACAACTATTTGTATTGCTTCTTTTATTATGCTTAGGCTGGGTTCAGACCTGAGCGTACGGGATGGAGCTCTCTGTATGCGCGATTGTATGCGCGTTTACAGACGCGGCTCCGGAACAAGTGAACGCCCATTGTCGCGCGTTCCCGCTGAAGTCTATGTACGGGAACGCGCGACAAGACGCCCCAAAGAAGCTCCTGTACTTCTTGGGGCGTCGGGCGTTTTACAGCGCGATCGTACGCGCTGTAAAACGCTCAGGTGAGAACCATGCCCATAGGGAAGCATTGGTTCTTGCCTGTTGAGCGTTTTACAGCGCGTAGGAATGCGCTGTAAAACGCTCAGGTCTGAACCCAGCCTTAGAGTATTAACACTTTCTGACTCAGCAGCTTTGTTCAGCTGCTAATGAGGGGTCTATGTGTGTCACTATTCACACCTAGATGATTTTTCCCCCTTGAAGCTGTATCTACTATAATTAGCAGGTAATGTGAGCAGCTGTTTTAAGGGCGTGTAATTGTGTATATATGTTACATAGGTGGTGGGTCCAGCTAACACCTTGCTGTGGCTCATGGGTGTAACATGGCAGTGAAGCAGTCTGCCTCAACCCAGAGGAATATAGACCCGGCTATTTTCACTACACGCTAGATCCCATTGAATACATTTTAGACTAAGGACGCTGTGACAAGGGGCGGCTCCTTCGCGCTGCTAAGATAACCTATAGGGTAAGCCGGCTCTTTTCCTCTATTGTATTCAGATAAAATAGTAAAACAACTCCCTATCACGCTGCTGACACACTAAAATACGCTTAGTGCACAAATATAAACTGTAGAAGTTTTACAACAGGTTTTTGGGGAATAAAAGGTGCAGTTGCACAGCGTACGCAAAAAAATATATGCTGCTGGTGATGCTTATTGTAAAGTAAGGCCTCTTTCACACTTGCGTTGTCCGGATCCGGCGTGTACTCCACTTGCCGGAATTACACTCCGGATCCGGAAAAACGCAAGTGTACTGAAAGCATTTGAAGACGGAGCCGTCTTCCAAATGCGTTCAGTGTTACTATGGCAGCCAGGACGCTATTAAAGTCCTGGCTGCCATAGTAGTAGTGGGGAGCGGGGGAGCAGTATACTTACAGTCCGTGCGGCTCCCGGGCGCTCCAGAATGACGTCAGAGCGCACCATGCGCATGGATGACGTGATCCATGCGATCACATGATCCATGCGCTTGGGGCGCCCTGACGTCACTCTGGAGCGCCCGGGGAGCCGCACGGACGGTAAGTATACTGCTCCCCCGCTCCCCACTACACTTTACCATGGCTGCCAGGACTTTAGCGTCCTGGCAGCCATGGTAACCATTCAGAAAAAGCTAAATGTCGGGTCCGGCAATGCGCCGAAACGACGTTTAGCTTAAGGCCGGATCCGGATCAATGCCTTTTCAATGGGCATTAATTCCGGATCCGGCCTTGCGGCAAGTGTTCCGGAACTGAAGACATCCTGATGCATCCTGAACGGATTTCTCTCCATTCAGAATGCATTAGGATAAAACTGATCAGGATTCTTCCGGCATAGAGCCCCGACGACGGAACTCTATGCCGGAAGACAAGAACGCAAGTGTGAAAGAGCCCTTATGAACTGTAGAAGTTTTCGGACAAATAGAGTACTGTCTCTTTAACACAAGGTCATGAACAGCTCCAGTCCTGGCTACAGACACACACAGTCACGGGGGCACATTTACTAAGGGTGCTTTCACACTTGCGTTAGAGGATTCCGGCAGGCAGTTCCGTTGCCGGATCCGGAAATCCGTATGCAAACGGATAGCATTTGTTTCCAGATCCTGATGCAGATCCGTTTGACAAATGCATTAAATACTGGATCCATCTCTGCAGTGTCATTCGAAAAAACGGATCCAGTATTTATTTTTTTTTCGCAAACCGGGAAACCGGGTCCGTTTTTCCGGAACACTTGGTACCGGATCCGGCATTAATACATTTCAATGGAAATAAATACCGGATCCGGAATTTTGGCCGGAGAAAATACCGCAGCATGCTGCGATTTTTTTTCTCCGGTCAAATACCGTAATACTGACTGAACTGATGCATACTGAATGGAATGCTCTCCATTCAGAATGCATGGGGATAAAACCGAAGCGTTTTTTTTTCCGGTTTTGAGCCCCTGTGACGGAACTCAATACCGGAAAACTTTAACGCTAGTGTGAAAGTACCCTAAGACCGGATTTTAACGCCGGTTTTAGTTTCTCCCTCTACTCTGCCATTAGATCTGTGTGCGTCATCATAAATTAGGCGGATCTGAGGCAGTCCGTGCACCCGGAGTAAAAACGACGTGCTGGCGTAGTTGTTAAGCTACTTTCACACTTGCGCCCTTAATTCCGGTATTGAAATCTGGCAGAGGATCTCAATACCGGAATTAAACTGATCCGTTTTGATTTTGCTCATCAGGATGCATCCGTTCTGTTAGGATGCAGTTGTGAGAAATCAAAACAGAAAAAAACGGATCCGTCACTAAGTACAATGAAAATCAATGGGTGACGGATCAATTTTTTTATGCGCCGAAAAAAAAAAAAAGGATCCATCATTTGATTTAGGCCTCATGCACACGACCGTTGTTGTGTTCCGTTCCGCAAAATGGGGTTCCGTGATTTTTTCCGTGTGTCTTCCTTTATTTTTGGAGGACCACCAGACATAGGCCTCAGGCACACGACAGTTGTTTTTCTGGGCCTCCGTTCCGTTTTTTTGGCGGATAGGATGGAGACCCATTCATTTCAATGGGTCAGCACAAAAAGGCTGACAGTTCATCCGTTTGTGTTCCGCGTCCGTTGTTCGTGTTTCCCTTCAGCAAAAAAAATAGTGCATGTACTACTTTTTTCACGTTTGCGGACAAGGATAGGCATGCATTATGCCAGTGTTATCCAATATATTCCAGAACTGTAAGGCCTCTTTCACACGGGCGTCATGTTTTTGGCCCGGATAAGATGTGGGTGCGTCGCGGGAAAATGCGCGATTTTTCTGCGCGAGTGCAAAACATTGTAATGCGAGTGAGCAAAATTGGCATGTTTGGTACCCAAACTTCTTCACAGAAGTTCGGGGATCGGTGTTGTGTAGATTTTATTATTTTCCTTTATTACATGGTTATCAGGGAAAATAATAGCATTCTGAATACAGAATGCATAGTACAATAGCGCTGGAGGGGTTAAAAAAAAATAAAAAATAAAAATTTAACTCTCCTTAATCCACTTGTTCGTGCAGCCGGCTTCTCTTCTGTCTTCTTCTTTGAGGAAAAGGACCTTTGATGACGTCACTGCGCTCATCACATGGTCCATCACATGATCTTTTACCATGGAGATGGATCATGTGATGGACCATGTGACGAGCGCAGTGACGTCATCAAAGGTCCTTTTCCTACTGCACAGCAAAGATGAAGGCAGAAGAGAAGCCGGGCTGCACGAACAAGTGGATTAAGGTGAGTTAAAAAAAAAAATTTTTAACCCCTCCAGCGCTATTTTACTTTGCATTCTGTATTCAGAATGCTATTATTTTCCCTTATAACCATGTTATAAGGGAAAATAATAAAGATCGGGTCCCCATCGTCTCCTAGCAACCGTGCATGAAAATCGCACCGCATCCGCACTTGCTTGCGATTTTCACGCAGCCCCATTCACTTTTATGGGGCCTGCGTTGCGTGGAAAACGCACAAAGAGGAGCATGCTGCGATTTTCACGCAACGCACAAGTGATGCGTGAAAATCACCGCTCATGTGCACAGCCCCGTAGAAATGAACGGGTCCGGATTCAGTGCGGGTGCAATGCGTTCACTTCACGCATCCGCGCGGGAATCTCGCCCGTGTGAAAGAGGCCGAATGGTTACATAGCATCATAAATCAATATAATGCTATGTGACCCCCCCGGCAGCGCTGGGAGGTCAGGCCGGGAGCTGTGTTGCGGACTCGCTGCGGGAGGAACGCTCGTCTGCAAGGGGCCTAAGGATGCACTTGTAAAAAGCAGCCTAAGGGCTCATGCACATGAATGTATATTCTTTCCTTGTCCATTCTGTTTTTTGGGGAACGTATACGGAACCATTCATTTCAATGGGTTCGCAAAAAATCGGAAGTTACTCCGTGTGCATTCTGTTTCTGTATTTGCGTTCCGCAAATAGATAGAACATGTCCTATTATTGTCCGCATTACAGACAAGCATAGTACTGTTCTATTATGGGCCATCTGTTCCATTCCGCAAAATACGGAACGCACATGGATGTCATCCGTATTTTTTGCGGACCGCAAAATACATAGTCGTGTGCATGAGGACTAACGCTAAGGATGACACATGTGACCACAGCCTAAGGCCTAGTTCACACGATCGTTTTTTTTTGCGAGTGTACGGGCCGTTTTTTTGTGTTCCGTATACGGTCCGTATACGGAACCATTCATTTCAATGGTTCCACATTAAAAACTGAATGTGTTCTGTAAGCATTCCGTTTCCGTATTTCCGTTTTTCCGTTCCGTTGAAAGATAGAACATGTCCTATATTTGGCAGCAAATCACGTTCCATGGCTCCCTTCAAGTCAATGGGTCCGCAAAAAAAACGGAACACATACGGGAATGCATCCGTATGTCTTCCGTATCCGTTCCGTTTTTGCTGAACCATCTATTGAAAATGTTATGCCCAGCCCAATTTTTTCTATGTAATTACTGTTTACTGTATATGCCATACGGAAAAACGGAACGGAAAGGAAACTGAACAACGGACCGCAAAAAACTATAAAAGCCATATTATCATGTGACCACAGCCTAACGCTAAGGATGGCGCGTGTGACCACAGCCTAACGCTAAGGATGGCGCGTGTGACCACAGCCTAACGCTAAGGATGGCGCGTGTGACCACAGCCTAACGCTAAGGATGGCGCGTGTGACCACAGCCTAACGCTAAGGATGGCGCGTGTGACCACAGCCTAACGCTAAGGATGGCGCGTGTGACCACAGCCTACGGGCTCTTTCACACAAGTGTGTCCCTTGCCGGAATCGTACTACGTGTGAGCGATCTGGACTACAGAAGCGCACGGCATTATCATGACTGATAATGCTGTGTGCCTCTGCCTGACCTTTATTCTACAGGATCATACTGACCTAAAGCTGTCAGTATGATTCCGTTACAGAAAGGTCAGACAGAGGCACACAGCATTATCAGTCATGATAATGCCGTGCGCTTCTGTAGTCCAGATCGCACACTCTCTCACACGTAGTACGATTCCGGCAAGGGACACACTTGTGTGAAAGAGTCCTAACACTAAGGCCCCTTTCACACGGGCGAGTATTCCGCGCGGATGCCATGCGTGAGTTGAACGCATTGCACCCGCACTGAATACCGACCCATTCATTTCTATGGGGCTGTGCACATGAGCGGTGATTTTCACGCAACGCAGGCCCCATAGAAGTGAATGGGGTGCGTGAAAATCGCAAGCATCCGCAAGCAAGTGCGATTTTCACGCATGGTTGCTAGGTGACAGTCTATTCACTGTATTATTTCCCCTTATAACATGGTTATAAGGGAAAATATTAGCATTCTGAATACAGAATGCTTAGTAGGTGATCAATTGAGGGTTAAAAAAATTAAAATAAAATGAACTCACCTTCTCCTCTTGTTCGCGTAGTTCCCGGTCTCTTTTTTACTTCTTAAAAGATGAAAATACCGGCTAGGACCTGTGGTGATGTCAGATCACATGCTCCAATCACATGGTCCATCACCACGGTGATGTACCATGTGATTGGAGCATGTGATCTGACATCACCAAAGGTCCTTTAGCCCACAGCTCAATCATTAAAGAAGTAAAGAAGAGACCGGGAACTACGCGAACAAGAGGAGAAGGGGAGTTAATTTTTTTATTTTTTTTTAACCCTCAATTGATCACCTACTATGCATTCTGTATTCAGAATGCTATTACTTTCCCTTATAACCATGTGCAGCGTACTCAAGTTGTGTGCAATAGGTGTTTCTGGGTGATGTAGTGCAATATACACTAACCTGGTACAGCTGACTCTCTGCAAGGGCAGGTATAGGTAGAAATAGTTCGTGACGCCAGTGCCAAGTAAACGGTGGCACGCCGTTTGCGGATGCAGGAATAAATTGAGGAAACGTAGGATTAAAACAGAACTCAAACTTTAGTAGGTTTTCCAAGCAGAGACAATAAAGGAAATGCAGTTCCTCAGCATACAGTCGATTTTGCAATTCGGTCGATGCAGGCAATTCAGTACAGCAGGGTAATTACAGAGTGTTGAACACAGGACTTGCAGCAAAGGAGCTAGCACTCTAATTCTGTCTGATCCTGGAATATAGCATATCTTCACCAAGGCCCATTAACCTAGTTCTGGCTTTATATCCTTGGCTATAGCTTTATAAGAGTACCTCCTCTGTCTTTCTGAGTACCTCTTGCTTTCCTGATCTTTGCCTCTGTCTCTCTCAGCTTCTGGAAACTTCCTCAGGCTCTAGAAACTTCTGAGCTGTGGTCTAGACTGACTTCTGCACTCCACACTAGATCAGGTTACACTGACTTTCCCTTCCTTGTCTGGCCCTTATATAAACTAGGGCTCCCTAGCTCCCTCTAATGCCTAAGAGCTGGAATGACACCCCTAGCCGGCCTGTACTTGCAAGTTTCATAGCAACAGGGAAATACATGCATTACATTACATGACATTTTATAAAACTGACATATACCAACTTCCCCAAAATTAAGGAGGGACGACAGCACACCAAGTGACACTTTGGTAGTGACGGGTATTACAGTTCCCGTACACTACATACCCCACTGCTTTAAGCTGAGTACGACCTCGTACTCCATCATGGGTCGCCCAACTGGAATCTCTACCTGAAATAGAAAATAGAGACATGCAGGCATACATATATGTCATCCATCTGCATTTACATTTACATCAGGTCCAATTGGCAAAGGTGCAGGGTAGTGACAAGGGGCGTCGTTCTCTTCTCTCAGGATAATGAATGGAACGGGGGCGCTGACCTGGCACAGCGTAACATTATAACCAGGATAGTCCATGACAATGAATAAGTCCATGATAGAACAGCAAAATGGATAAAACAGTATAAAAGTTCTTGGAGGCTCAAAGAACAAACATGAGTCCGTACCCAGGCTATTTCTTATTAATCACAGAGGCTCTCATGCAGTGGAGTCCATCTCTGGGCACATTACTTTTAAAAGAGTAAGAATCTCAGAGGCTCAGGTACTTTTGAGTCTGTCTCCGGGCACGGTTCCTTAGTATGAAGTTGCACAATAAAAGGACAGCAAAATAACGGAACTACCCAGGAGTTTCCCGTGGGTGTATCACAGGCAAGGGCTCACGTGGAGGAGTCCATTCTTGCGCACAAATGTCAAGTAAAGTATTGCCCGTGGCAACTGTTTGGGAGGAGACACCACCAGAATAATCAAAGTCTCCTAAACGGACTGGTGGGCGTCCCCTGGTCATCCGGGTAGACCTTCTCAAAACAGGGGTCTCCTCTCCCCTTAGCAACGAGGTAGACGAAAGAGGAGCAACAGGAGGGTCTCCATCCGTGAGACCTTGGTCAGGAACAACTGGAACAACAGGAACAACTGGAACAACAGGAACAACTGGAACAACAATATCCACGAGAGGGGGAACTGGATCCGGGGCATCTTGAACCAGCTCTTCCGGAGGTGAAGCTACAGTAGGTGCCGGAGCAGGCACCAGCAAGTTCAACCAAGGTGTCAGAAGCCAATGCATGGGATCAGCGTCATACCTCAGATTACTAACAGCCTGCATAGGATCCTCGGGCTGTATGGCTGACTCTGACACCGGATATTCTGATCCAGAACTCTCGGCACTAGGTTCTGACGTCAGGCAGAGTTTCAACCGGTTTCGGTGTACAATTTGGGATCCCTTGTCTTCCCGGGTGATCTCATAAGTGTGAGTTCCAACATTTGGGATTGCAGTGACAACATAAGGACTTCGCTCCCACTTACTGTCCAATTTGCTGGTACGACGGTTATTCTTTAACCATACCACGGCCCCTATGGTCAAGGGTTCTGCATGGGCTGCCTGATCATAGTCTCTCTGCTGTCGGTCTCTAGCAAGGTCCATACGTTCCTGAACAATGGCTTTGGCTGCATCCAATCGCCTTTGGTGCTCAGCAACCCAGTCGGTGTTAGGTAATGGGTTAATGCAATCAGGCACATGTATGTCCAATGAATGATCAGCAGGCAATGTCCCTTGGCGCCCAAACATCAAGTAAAAAGGGGTATACCCGGTGGAACAATGTATGGTATGATTGTATGTGAACATGAGCTGTGGCAACAGACTGGGCCAATCTCCTCTGTTCTCAGGAGGCACGGCCCTCAGCATCTCTATCAAGGTCTGATTCATTTTTTCACATAATCCGTTACCTTGAGGATGGTAGGCCGTCGTCCGGATCTTCTTACAGTTGTGTAAGCGGCACAGTTCATGGAACAGATGGGACTCAAAAGCAGGTCCTTGATCGGTGAGGATCTTTTCTGGACATCCATAGGGCAGGAGGAAGTGCTTCCAGAACATTTCGGCTGTAGTCTTGGCTGTCTGGTCTCTCACAGGCACTGCTACAACAAACTTTGTGAAATGGTCAATAATAGTCATGGCATAAGCATACCCTGAGCGACTAGGCTCCAGTTTTACATGGTCGATGGCGACAAGTTCAAGAGGACGAGTACTTACAATGGGTCTCAGTGGTGCCCTCTGATCATGGTGCTCACTTCGTTTCAAGGCACAGGCTACACACTCTCGACACCACTTCTCCATGTCTTCTCTCATGCCTACCCAGTAAAACCGCTGGCGGATAGTAGCTTCAGTCTTTTGGACCCCAAAGTGACCGGATTGATTGTGGTACATCTCCAACACCATACCTGCATCTCGTCGGGGTATGAGAATCTGGTGTACTCTTTCGTTGGACACTGGGTCTAGGCTTCTCCGTAGCAATAGGCCCTTTTGCATGAAGAGTTGATGGCGCTGTCTCCACAGTTTGATGAGCTCAGGATCTGCACTCTTACGCCGAATCCTCTCAGGGGCTCTGCCACTAGTAATGAAGTCCAACAACTCACCCAGCACTCTACTTTCAGACTGTAGTTTCACCCACCTTTCTTCTTTAGGTTCAGGCCTACTGGAGGGTGAAGGAACTGCCGCTCTGTTATTGGTAGCTCGAGCCTGATCCTGTTGAGCAAATTTGTTATAGAAAGCCGGCATCTCTACATCTTCCCAAGCATCTCGCACATCATCAGGAGCTGTCTCTGTGGGAAGCCTGGATAAAGCATCAGCATTATCATTAGTACGTCCAGCACGATACTTTACAGAGAAATTATAGTTGGCAAGGCGAGAGGCCCATCTCTGCTCCAAGGCCCCCAATCTAGCTGTATTGAGATGTGCCAGAGGGTTATTGTCAGTGAATGCAATGAACGGGGTGGCGGCTAGATAATCCTTGAATTTTTCTGTCACCGCCCACACTAATGCCAGGAACTCTAGTTTGAAGGAACTATAATTCTGGTCATTTTTCTCAGCTCCTTTCAGGGAGCGGCTTGCATATGCTATCACTCTCTCTTTTCCCTCTTGGATCTGGGCTAACACAGCTCCCAGGCCTCGCTTGCTAGCATCAGTATAGAGATGGAAGGGCTTGCTATAATCTGGATAACCTAACACTGGAGGCTCGGTCAGTTTCTTTTTTAGCAATTGGAACGCTATCTCTCTTTTCTCATTCCACTCAATGGGCACAGGAGTTCTAGGACTCTTTTTGGGTTGCCCCCTCAAGAGCTCCTGGATAGGATCAGCTATTTGAGCAAAATGGGGGATAAAACGTCTATAGTAGCCGGCAAAACCCAGGAAACTCCTCACCTCTTTGACAGTAGTAGGAACCGGCCAATTACAGACAGCTGCCAATTTATCAGGGTCAGGTTGCACTCCCTCTCCGCTTACTATATGCCCCAGGTATCTTACTGCAGGTTTGAGCAGGTGACACTTGGATGGCTTTACCTTCAAGCCATATTTGATAAGGATTTCAAATACTTCTGCCAAATGTTTCAGATGGTCCTCATATGTTTTTGAGTACACAATGACGTCATCAAGATACAGCAGCACTGTTTCGAAGTTTTTGTAACCCAAACACCGTTCCATTAGTCTCTGGAAAGTTCCTGGGGCATTACATAGCCCGAACGGCATACAATTGAATTCGAACAGGCCCATGGGAGTAGTGAAGGCAGTCTTTTCTCTATCTGCAGGGGCCATGGGTACTTGCCAGTAGCCACTGGTCAAGTCCAATGTGGAGAAATAGGCAGAGGAGCCCAGAGCAGTTAGTGACTCCTCAATGCGGGGCAGTGGGTATGCATCTTTGTGGGTTATTTGATTAATTTTCCTATAATCCACACAGAAACGGATACTACCGTCCTTCTTCTTTACAAGAACCAGGGGTGCAGCCCACGGACTACGGCTGTCCCGGATCACATTAGAGTCTTTCATTTCTTGGATCATTTCCTTTACAGTCTGATATGAAGTAGGTGGTAAGGGTCTGTATCTCTCCTTGATAGGAGGATGAGAGCCAGTAGGTATGGTGTGTTGTATGACACTAACCTCTCCATAGTCAGTAGCATGCTTACTGAAGGCCTGGTGGTGCTCCTTGACAAGCTGTAGAATCCCTTCTTGTTGATGTTGGGGGGTAGTCTCGTCCCCTACATGGAGCTCTTCCCACCAGGGCACTTGTGGCTGGGTCACCGGCGAACATCCGCTGTCTGCAGCTGGCGGCTTTTCTGTCACTGGAAGACGAATGATGTCTTGGAAGGACACCTGGGACAGCTGGGCAACAGGGCAATGCTTAGTAAGCGCAACAGGATGATTACTCAGATTAATCAGACGGACAGGTACTTTACCTTGGGAGACGTTCACCAGGCACTTGGCAGCTCTCACATAAGGGTAATCCTCTATCTGGATTGGTTCCACCAGGGCTGGATAATCTCGGCCTTCGACTCCCAGGACAGCACGACACCATAAGAGAGTTTGAGAATTAGGAGGCAAAGTCACAGGCTTAATATCACGGATCCTGGCAGTACAAATTTCTCCTTTCCCATTAGCAAACCTCTGCTGGGCACTTAACACAGTGATAGTCTTTTGAATCACCCTCCTGGATGCAGAGGAAGCAGTGGGCAAAGTCTGATGTAATACAGCAAGTATTTCTGAATAACAGTTTTTGAAAACATTGGTGCCTAGAATGACAGGATGTCCTCCTCTGTCACCGGCCTGTACTACGATCACTCCCTGTTGAGGCAGGGTTACTTCTCCCACCTGCAGGGTGGGTTCCCAGTATCCATGAACCTTTACTGGTTTGCCATTGCTGGCGATAATTTCCACCCAGGATTCAGGCGGTTGGGTCAACTGGTTGGTGTCCCAGAACTTTTCAAATGCAGGCAGCTGAATAGTAGTGACCTGAGACCCAGTATCTAATAGGGCTTCAAAGGGGACCCCGTTGATCTCTATATTGATTTTAGGATGGGATCCTACATAACGTGGCATCCAATTTGGATCCTCTGGACCTAGTGTTCTACCTCCCGAGGGGTGGTCCTCAGCCTCAGGGGTTGCCCGTTTAACTGCCAGCACGTGGATTCTGTGTGTCCCAGCTTTTTGCAGTATGTACACACGGGCTTCTTGCGACCTCTATTACGCCTCCCAGGATCCCTGGGGTGAGTCTCTTGGTAAGGAGGTGGGAACGGCCTAGGAGGTGACAGGAATTCTTCATCTAGCATTATGGGTTTTTCCCATTCCTCTATTTTTCTGCACACTTTCTCTAAACTTTTAGTGAGGTGGTTTACTTGCTCTGTCAGCATGGCAATAGTATCAGTAGCTGACACTTGAACAGCTTGGCCGGCCTCAGCTCGGTTAGTGACAAGCGGTTTTGGCTTGCAGGCTGATGACTCAGATAGGGCGCTCAACTCAGGAGATACTGTGGACCCCAGAATTTTTATAGCCAGTTCTTTAAAGTCCAGAAAGGCACTGTTAGGGTGCTGGGCGGACAGCATCTTTAACTGGGTCCTTATTTGTTCACTAGACACCCCGTTGATAAATTGTTCCCTCAGGGTCTGGTCTTGGTTATCAGCCTCTTTGGGATCTATCTGGATTACAGCCCCTAAAGCCTCCTGAAGTGATAGGGCATAGTCACGGAGGGACTCACCGGACTTCTGTCTCTTGCTAAAGAAGTGCATCTTTATCTCCGAGGCAGTCCTAGTTTCAAAAGTGGCTCTGAGGCGGGTGAAGATCTGTTCTAGAGTACTCCGCTCAGTAGCAGGCCATGATAACACTTCCCTGCGGGCAGCTCCCTCCAGTTGCGCCAGCAGGATTTCCATTTGCTGGTCGGCATTTATAGGGTATAATCGGAATAGTGCCAGCAACTTTTCTTTAAAGTCCCTTAGGGTATGGGTCTCTCCCCTGTAGCGGGGGAACCATGGGGCCCCGAAATAGTAGGGCATGGTAAAGGGCATCATGCTAGGGGCTGTAGGGTGATCAGGAGCCGCAAGCTCTCCTGGGGCCGGCTGCTCAGGCACTCCTGGCTCTGACATGGTAGTCTATTGAGAGGTGGCCGCTGGCGACTAAAGAGGCCGGTACACTCCCCTTCCCTCCGGTTACAAGTGCTTACCGGTATCGCCGGGCTTGCGCAGGTCCAGTCTCGCGAGGTTCCGGACGTCCTGAGCACCCGATGACGCAGGAGAAGCAGGGCCGCGGCGGTGCGATGATCAAGAGGGGCGGGACTCTCTGTGTCTTTGCAGGGATCCGCCCACGAAAGTCCTCAGCGGCGCGGGAAACTTTACTCCAGGCAGCCGGTGGCCATCTTTAGCAAAACGCTGTCCATTCACTGACAGCAAGCAGGATTGCAAAAAGTCCACAAAACCACATTCCAATGCGGCGGTTTTCTTCCTCTGTGCAGCGCAATACTGCACAGCGCTTTTTAGAAGTTTTTGACACACTTTGGGTATGATTTTTAATCCACAAAGTCCACTTGAATAAAACAGGAAAATTGTCACTTTGGTCACAGGGCAACGGTATAAGGCACAAAGTTCACGCTTCTTGCACTAGAAAGCGTGCGTATCCTGTTCGTGACGCCAAAAGAGAAGTGCAGCGTACTCAAGTTGTGTGCAATAGGTGTTTCTGGGTGATGTAGTGCAATATACACTAACCTGGTACAGCTGACTCTCTGCAAGGGCAGGTATAGGTAGAAATAGTTCGTGACGCCAGTGCCAAGTAAACGGTGGCACGCCGTTTGCGGATGCAGGAATAAATTGAGGAAACGTAGGATTAAAACAGAACTCAAACTTTAGTAGGTTTTCCAAGCAGAGACAATAAAGGAAATGCAGTTCCTCAGCATACAGTCGATTTTGCAATTCGGTCGATGCAGGCAATTCAGTACAGCAGGGTAATTACAGAGTGTTGAACACAGGACTTGCAGCAAAGGAGCTAGCACTCTAATTCTGTCTGATCCTGGAATATAGCATATCTTCACCAAGGCCCATTAACCTAGTTCTGGCTTTATATCCTTGGCTATAGCTTTATAAGAGTACCTCCTCTGTCTTTCTGAGTACCTCTTGCTTTCCTGATCTTTGCCTCTGTCTCTCTCAGCTTCTGGAAACTTCCTCAGGCTCTAGAAACTTCTGAGCTGTGGTCTAGACTGACTTCTGCACTCCACACTAGATCAGGTTACACTGACTTTCCCTTCCTTGTCTGGCCCTTATATAAACTAGGGCTCCCTAGCTCCCTCTAATGCCTAAGAGCTGGAATGACACCCCTAGCCGGCCTGTACTTGCAAGTTTCATAGCAACAGGGAAATACATGCATTACATTACATGACATTTTATAAAACTGACATATACCAACTTCCCCAAAATTAAGGAGGGACGACAGCACACCAAGTGACACTTTGGTAGTGACGGGTATTACAGTTCCCGTACACTACACATGTTATAAGGGAAAATAATACAATCTACAGAACACCTAACCCAAACCTGAACTTCTGTGAAGAAGTTCGGGTTTGGGTACCAAACATACGCGATTTTTCTCACGCGAGTGCAAAACGCATTATAATGTTTTGCACTCGCGCGGAAAAATCGCGGGGGTTCCCGCAACGCACCCGCACCTTTTCCCGCAACGCCCGTGTGAAAGGGGCCTAGGGATGCCCCATGTGAAAGGGCTCATGCACACGACCGTGTGCTGGCGGTTCCGTGCATTGGGGACCGCAATTTGCGGTCCCCAATGCACGGCAACATCCGTGAGGCGGCCGCAGACAGATCCAGACCCATTCAACTTGAATGGGTCTGTGATCTGTCCGCACCTCAAAAAAGTAGTGCATGCGCTACTTTTTTGCTGTGCGGAGGCACGGACAGAAAACCCTCTCTGTAGTGCTTTCGTGGGCTTCTGTTCCGTGCCTTTGCTCCGCATCTCCCGGATTGCGGACCCATTTAAGTGGATGGGTCCATGATGCGGGATGCACGCAGCCGTTGCCCATGTATTGCGGACCCGCCGTATGCGGGCCACAATACGGCCACGGGCAGCACGCGGTCGTGTGCATAAGCCCTTAGACTGAGGACGGCCCATGTGAACTCTGCCTCAGACTGAGGGCGGCCCATGTGAACTCTGCCTAATTACTTTCACACTCTCGTTTGGTGCGGATCCGTCATGGATCTGCACAGACGGATCCGTTCAGATAATACAACCGCATGCATCCGTTCAGAACGGATCCGTTTGTATTATCTGTAACATAGCCAAGACAGATCCGTCTTGAACACCATTGAAAGTCAATGGGGGGCGGATCCGTTTCCTATTGTCAGTGAAAACAGATCCATCCCCATTGTGTGTCAGGACGGATCCATTTGGCTCAGTTTTGTCAGACGGACACCAAACGCTGTGAAGACTGAGGGTTGCCCATGTGAACACTGCCTAAGGCCTCATGCACACGACCGTTTATTTTTTTTTATGTTCCGTATACAGAACCTTTCATTTCAATCGGTCCGCAAACAAAACTGAACTCAGTACGCCTTCCATTTTCGTATTTCCGTTTTTCCGTTCCGTTAAAAGATAGAACATGATCTATTATTGTCCACATAACGGACAGGGATCGTACTGTTCTATCAGGGGCCAGCTGTTCCGTTCTGCAAAAAACGGAATGCACACGGACGTCATCCGCATTTTTTTGCGGATCCGTTTTTTCTGGACCGCAAAATACTGAAAAACCAATTCATTGTCGATAGGGACAAAACTGAACTGAGGGGAACAGATTACACCAGGATGCATTCCTTTCCGTTTCGTTGTGTTCCCATGACGCACACAAAAGCGCTGCAAGCAGCGTTGAGTTCGTCATGAGTTAGTGATTAAGACGGATCTGTCATGAAACACAATGCAAGTCAATGGTGATGGATCAGTTTTTTTGGAGACTATCCTGGCCTATTGACTTGCAATGGATTTGGTGACTAATCTGTCTTGTTCATTAGGGATATAATAAAACCGGATTTGTTCTGAACTGATGCAGATGGTTGCATTATATACCAGGACTAACCACTCGGGCATGGACCGAGGGCCCGTGTCCACTAGGGGGCCCCATCAGGTCACACTCACAGCACTTTTAATGGCCAGTCGCGGGTCAGGGCCTCTGTGCCTGACCGGCGGGCCCGCAGCACTGCGCAGTTACTTTACCCAGTGTCCACCCCCAGTGTCTGAAAGACGCCTTAGGCCTCTTGCACATGAACGTATTTTTTATTCAGTTTCCATTCCGTTTTTTTTTTTTTTTTTTGCGGACCGTATACGGAACCATTCATTTCAATGGGTCCGCAAAAAAAATGGAAGGTACTCCGTGTGCATTCCATTTCCGTTCCGCAAAAAAATAGAACATGTCCTATTATTGTCCGCATTATGGACAGGGATAGTACTGTTCTATTAGGGGCCAGCTGTTCCGTTCCGCAAAATATGGAATTCACACGGATGTCATCCGTATTTTCCGCGGACCGCAAAATACATACGGTAGTGTGCAAGAGGCCTAAGGCTTATTTCACACCAGCGATACGAAATGGAGGTCATTTACGATGAGCGTGACACACTAAAAAAAAAATGCAAAACTCTGCTTTTCCAACTTTTTAAATGCCTGTATGACAATAGTTTATCGCAAGGGCGTTTTTGCGCCACTTGGGAGTGACGTGGGTCGGACTGGGATATCGGGTCCAACACATATATTATATTTTACGCCTGGAAACAGGTTTAAATGTTGAGTCTGGGGCGGGGAGTCTTTTTTTTACTCCAGGCACGTGAGGACCCATTTACTGAGCCTCGATATAAATTAGGCGCTTTCTCTGCCATCTATGTAAATGGCCCCCTTTTCATTATAAAGACCCCGATCTTTATAAATGACCTCCTTTGTCTTTTAAATTGCTGATTTAATAGTGAGCAGCTTAGATGAGGCGACATGTAAGAGAAGACATCTGCCAGTAGCTCTCTCTGCTTGATATTAAGAGTTCACCTTTCATGGGAGCGGTCTACCAAGCTATACGTGACTAGCGTTGCCAGGGATTAGAGCTGGCAGATCTGTTTCTCGGTCCTGTAACCAAGGAAGAAGACTCTCCTTAATCACACAGAAAATTTATTGTCATATATATGTGTGCACACCTCAGGCGGTAGGAAATCCATTTCATCAGCAGGATGCAAGGAAATCAATGAGCAAACATTGGCCTTCGGAGGGACACTCGGCAGTCATCTTGGTAGCCAATATCTATAGTAGCTACACGAGAGCTTTTTATGTCTCCATTCTGTGATTTGTCCAGAATAGCCATGCTTAACCCTTTATAGACATGTCCACCATATAATGTACTTGTGGTATAGAGACAAGTTCCTCGGGACCTAGAGTTCTGATTAGACTGGGCATCTACCATCTAGAGGCAGGCCCGGTGCTATAATAAGGCAGACCAAGCGGCCGCCTTAGGGCGCTGAGAAGGGGGGGGGGCGGAAAAATGAAACTTTTTTTTTTTTTCATTAATCACTTGCATGCCGCCAGCCTCCTGCGGCTGTGCTCCTCTGTGTGGTGGTCCTCATATCTTCTCTCTGGGCTCCCGAGTCCTGACAAGTTGTTTGAGGACCTTTTCCACTCTGCCAATCAGTGGCCACAGCTGTGTCACGTGTCAGGGCAGTGATTTCCCGCTGAGCCAATCACTGGTCTGACACATGACACAGCTGCAGCCACTTATTGGCTGAGTGGGAAAGGTCCTCAAAGTCTTGGGAGCACAGATAGAAGATACCAGGACCACACAGAGGAGAAGGGGAGCTGTTGCAGATGGGACCAGGCCTAGGTGAGGAGCATAATGTTTATTTTTACACAACATTAATAGAGGGGGGAAATGTGACACGGAGGGGGTTGAAATGTGACATGGAGGGGGAGAAATGTGACATGGAGGGGGTTGAAATGTGACATGGAGGGGGTTGAAATGTGACATGGAGGGGGTGAAATGTGACATGGAGGGGAGAAATGTGACATGGAGGGGGAGAAATGTGACATGGAGGGGGAGAAATGTGACATGGAGGGGGAGAAATGTGACATGGATGGGGAGAAATGTGACATGGAGGGGGAGAAATGTCACAATTCTCCCCATCCATGTCACATCACCCCCCTATGTCACATTTCTCCCCCTCCATGTCACATCACCCCTCCATGTCACATTTCTCCCCCCTCCATGTCACATTTCTCATCCCCCTCCATGTCACATCATGCCCTCCTTTATACATCACCCCCACCGAGTTGTGGGGGGGGGGGGGCACCAAAATGTAGCTTCGCTTTTGTGTGCAAAAATACTTGCACCGGCCCTGTCTAGAGGGTTAAAATAAGCTTTTCTAAACTAGAAGGACTTGTGGAGAACAGGTTCTTGATTCTTTGAGGGATGGTAGCTCCAGGGTGGGGTAGCTCCCCAAATGTCCCTCCTCTGGTGGGTCAATCCCTAGTTTTCATTCAAGGGCTACTGTCCCTCTTTCTTGAAACTGATTGACTAGAGCCGATCCAGAGATCAGCAGATCTTGATTGGTCTGGCTACAGAAACCCATGGTGATCAGCTTTTATCAGGCCAACTATCTTCTCTAAAGTGCTATGCAAATAGATGGGATTCTTCGGAGCTGTGGGCGACCTGGCCCAAGTGGAAGACTCCTTGATGTCCATATGACCTTCATGAGAAGTCACGGGACCCCCAGAGATCCTGGCGCTGCACATTCTGGGCACTACTATGCAGGAAAAATCACACTGATCATGAAGGTTCAACCTTTCGGGTTCCAAGAGTTTGGACTCTCACAATCGAAGAGTGATCACCTATCCTAGCAATGTGTAAAATGAAAAGACCCCCTTGAGGGCCATGTCCATGACTAAGCTGTGGGCATACACTTTTTATGGTGGCAAACCTACTGTAGTTCATGCAGTTCTGTATTATAGATCTGTAGGCATTCCAAATGTGTATAGATGTGTCCATGAGGCCACCTATATGTTCCTCTTTGACTTTTTGAAATGTTAGCATCTATTACATGTAAAATTGTTATAAGGGGCACTTTTTGAGAATATTATGCAAATCTATATTGAAATGTAGACACTGTATATGTGTCAGTCTTTACTGCAGTGTGGGCATTGAATTCATTCACCAGAAAGCTCAAGGTGAACAGTTCCTATATGTGTGTGTGTGTGTGTGTGTGTGTGTGTGTGTGTGTGTGTGTGTAAAATATATATATATATATATATTCCATCCATAAATTTAAGGAATAATAAAATAAAAGGGTCTTGACAGCTTTTATTGGGCACATATTGCTTTAAATATAATCTGTGCGCAGGAGCACTGTGGCACCCTGATGTGATACAGAAGCTATGCCTCCAGCCAGTGATATATGGGGGATTTCAGGCCTTAAATCTGACACCTGTGATATTTTGCAAATTTCCTATTTTACGACCCGAGACTTGAAAGGGATTAGATTGTCTCTGGTTTTAAATCCCTTTTTATCAAATTTCATTGTGCACAGGATGCCTCCTCCCAAAAAGCATTGTGGAAGAGTCTGCCGTCCGTATAAATGGCAGAGAGGAAGCTTGGCAGAGCTTCATGTGACGCCCGCAACCTAGTAGTTATGGAGCGAGCATTACCAATTTCATCTCCCGCGACAAAACAAAATAAAGGTCTTTCATGTTTGTTCAAAGCCTAGCCAACAAAAACATTGCTTTACATAGAGATGAAGTGCAGCGGATTACAACACTGTGCACTCCTTAAAAAGGTTCCCCCAAGATTTATACATATCACCTAACCACACGATAGGGTATGTATCTATTCGTGGGGGGTACGACCTTCACCGATCACAAGAATGTGAATGGAGCAGTGCTCACGCAAGCACACTGGCGCATTGTTCAATTCCTTGGGATTCATGAATATAGCCTGGTGCTGTACACTAGTGTTGGGTGAGCATGCTCATCCGAACACCATTTTGACTCAAGCATCGTGATGCTCGGCACATCGTGGTGTTTGGCCGAACACCGAGTGTGCTCAAGCGCAATGCTCGAGTCATTTATTGGCGATACTACGCAGCCAATAAACGTGTGGGGAAGTACTGGCACTCACTGTAATGCCGTAGCCATGTTAGTTACTGGCATTACAGTGGCTGGCTGGTTATTTACAGTGACTTCATGTTTGGAAGTCATGTAATAATTATATTTTGTGTCCACAGAAGCAGAAAATGATGATGTGCCTTTAAAATTCATTATATAATGTAAGGTAAGCTTAATGACACAGCAGATACAACAGAAAGCATAGAGTTAAACTGTGGTTGCTAAGCAGGAGTCTTGACCAATCCTAGCTAGCCTCACACAGCCCAGGAGTTTTGACCAGTTACAGCCAGCCTCACACACATCTTGTGTGGGAAATTCCCCTAGCAGGAGCTGCTGAAATTATTATTCAATAGAGAGAGAAGCTGAACAGACATTTGCTCCACTAAGAGCTGTGTTTTATGGAAGCAGAGAGGCCAAAATAGGTATTTAAAACAGTTATATAATGTTCCTACTGTTAATATAGTGATTAGAACTGTATACTGAACCAGTTATACAGTTGCAAGAAAAAGTATGTGAACCCTTTGGAATGATATGGATTTCTGCACAAATTGGTCATAAAATGTGATCTGATCTTCATCTAAGTCACAACAATAGACAATCACAGTCTGCTTAAACTAATAACACACAAAGAATTAAATGTTACCATGTTTTTATTGAACACACCATGTAAACATTCACAGTGCAGGTCGAAAAAGTATGTGAACCCCTAGACTAATGACATCTCCAAGAGCTAATTGGAGTGAGGTGTCAGCCAACTGGAGTCCAATCAATGAGATGAGATTGGAGGTGTTGGTTACAGCTGCCCTGCCCTATAATAAACACAATACCAGTTCTGGGTTTGCTTTTCACAAGAAGCATTGCCTGAAGTGAAAGATGCCTCGCACAAAAGAGCTCTTAGAAGACCTACGATTAAGAATTGTTGACTTGCATAAAGCTGGAAAGGGTTATAAAAGTATCTCCAAAAGCCTTGCTGTTCATCAGTCTACGGTAAGACAAATTGTCTATAAATGGAGAAAGTTCAGCACTGCTGCTACTCTCCCTAGGAGTGGCCGTCCTGTAAAGATGACTGCAAGAGCACAGCGCAGACTGCTCAATGAGGTAAAGAAGAATCCTAGAGTGTCAGCTAAAGACTTACAGAAGTCTCTGGCATATTCTAACATCCCTGTTAGCGAATCTACGATACGTAAAACACTAAACAAGAATGGATTTCATGGGAGGATACCACAGAGGAAGCCACTGCTATCCAAAAAAAACATTGCTGCACATTTACAGTTTGCACAAGAGCACCTGGATGTTCCACAGCAGTACTGGTAAAATATTCTGCGGACAGATGAAACTAAAGTTGAGTTGTTTGGAAAAAACACACAACACTATGGCCCCTTACAGACGAGCGTGTTTTGCTCGCGCATGATAAAAAACTGAATGTGATACCCAGACCCGAACCTGGACTTCTTCACAGAAGTACGGGTTTGGGTTAGGTGTTGTGTAGATTGTATTATTTTACCTTATAACATGGTTATAAGGGGAAATAATAGGATTCTGAATACAGAATGCATAGTTACAATAGGTCTGGAGGGGTTAAAAAAAAAATTAAAAAATTATTTAACTCGCCTTAATCCACTTGTTTGCGCAGCCCGGCTTCTCTTCTGTCTTCTTCTTTGAGGAATAGGACCTTTGATGACGTCACTGCGCTCATCACATGGTTTATCACATGATCTTTTTACCATGGCGCTGGATCATATGACGGACCATGTGATTAGTGCAGTGACGTCATCAAAGGTCCTTTTCCTGTGCAAAGCAAAGAAGACAGAAGAGAAGCCGGGCTGCGCGATCAAGTGGATTAAGGTGAGTTATATTATTTTTACTATTTTTTTTAACCCCTCCAGCCCTATTGTACTATGCATTCTGTATTAAGAATGCTATTATTTTCCCTTATAACCATGTTATAAGGGAAAATAATAATAATCGGGTCCCCATTCTGATCGTCTCCTAGCAACTGTGCGTGAAAATCGCACCGCGTCCGCACTTGCTTGCGGATGTTTGCGATTTTCACGCAGCCCCATTCAATTCTATGGAGCCTGCATTGCGTAAAAAATGCAGAATATAGAACATGCTGCGATTTTCACGCAATGCACAAGTGATGTGTGAAAATCACCACTCATGTGCACAGCCCAATAGAAATGAATGGGTCCGGATTCAGTGCGGGTGCAATGCGTTCACATCATGCATTGCACCCGCGCGGAAATCTCGCTTGTGTAAAAGGGGCTTATGTGTGGAGAAAGAGGCACAGCACACCAACATCAAAACCTCATCCCAACTGTGAAGTATGGTGGTGGGGGCATCATGGTTTGGGGCTGCTTTGCTGCGTCAGGGCCTGGACGGATTGCTATCATCGAAGGAAAAATGAATTCCCAAGTTTATCAAGACATTGATAAAAATTGAAGCTCAACACAAGATGCGTGTTGTAACAGGGCAACGACCCAGAGCATAGAAGTAAATCAACAACAGAATGGCTTAAACAGAAGAAAATACGGCTTCTGGAGTGGCCCAGTCAGAGTCCTGACCTCAACCCGATTGAGATGCTGTGGCATGACCTCAAGAAAGAGATTCACACCAGACATTCTTAACCAAATTTAGCAAGTGAACTATAAGTTAGACCTCAGATATACCTCTCAGAGAGATCATAAAGTGCTTAAATAACTTAAACTGAGATTACAGATACTCAAGAGAAATACATCCACCATTTTATGTTGAATGACAAGATTAAACAGTTGAACCGCCTTCTTATGCATACCGCCATTTTGTGATATCTTTTCAGCATGTGTTATGTACATGGACTATCTGCTGCGGAGGCGGCAGTGTTATATACAGGGAGTGCAGAATTATTAGGCAAGTTGTAATTTTGAGGATTAATTTTATTATTGAACAACAACCATGTTCTCAATGAACCCAAAAAACTCATTAATATCAAAGTTGAATATTTTTGGAAGTAGTTTTTAGTTTGTTTTTAGTTTTAGCTATTTTAGGGGGATATCTGTGTGTGCAGGTGACTATTACTGTGCATAATTATTAGGCAACTTAACAAAAAACAAATATATACCCATTTCAATTATTTATTTTTACCAGTGAAACCAATATAACATCTCAACATTCACAAATATACATTTCTGACATTCAAAAACAAAACAAAAACAAATCAGTGACCAATATAGCCACCTTTCTTTGCAAGGACACTCAAAAGCCTGCCATCTATGGATTCTGTCAGTGTTTTGATCTGTTCACCATCAACATTGCGTGCAGCAACAACCACAGCCTCCCAGACACTGTTCAGAGAGGTGTACTGTTTTCCCTCCTTGTAAATCTCACATTTGATGATGGACCACAGGTTCTCAATGGGGTTCAGATCAGGTGAACAAGGAGGCCATGTCATTAGATTTTCTTCTTTTATACCCTTTCTTGCCAGCCACGCTGTGGAGTACTTGGACGCGTGTGATGGAGCATTGTCCTGCATGAAAATCATGTTTTTCTTGAAGGATGCAGACTTCTTCCTGTACCACTGCTTGAAGAAGGTGTCTTCCAGAAACTGGCAGTAGGACTGGGAGTTGAGCTTGACTCCATCCTCAACCCGAAAAGGCCCCACAAGCTCATCTTTGATGATACCAGCCCAAACCAGTACTCCACCTTGCTGGCGTCTGAGTCGGACTGGAGCTCTCTGCCCTTTACCAATCCAGCCACGGGCCCATCCATCTGGCCCATCAAGACTCACTCTCATTTCATCAGTCCATAAAACCTTAGAAAAATCAGTCTTGAGATATTTCTTGGCCCAGTCTTGACGTTTCAGCTTGTGTGTCTTGTTCAGTGGTGGTCGTCTTTCAGCCTTTCTTACCTTGGCCATGTCTCTGAGTATTGCACACCTTGTGCTTTTGGGCACTCCAGTGATGTTGCAGCTCTGAAATATGGCCAAACTGGTGGCAAGTGGCATCTTGGCAGCTGCACGCTTGACTTTTCTCAGTTCATGGGCAGTTATTTTGCTCCTTGGTTTTTCCACACGCTTCTTGCGACCCTGTTGACTATTTTGAATGAAACGCTTGATTGTTCGATGATCACGCTTCAGAAGCTTTGCAATTTTAAGAGTGCTGCATCCCTCTGCAAGATATCTCACTATTTTTGACTTTTCTGAGCCTGCCAAGTCCTTCTTTTGACCCATTTTGCCAAAGGAAAGGAAGTTGCCTAATAATTATGCACACCTAATATAGGGTGTTGATGTCATTAGACCACACCCCTTCTCATTACAGAGATGCACATCACCTAATATGCTTAATTGGTAGTAGGCTTTCGAGCCTATACAGCTTGGAGTAAGACAACATAAAGAGGATGATGTGGTCAAAATACTCATTTGCCTAATAATTCTGCACGCAGTGTATGAAGAAAAGTTGAAGTTAATAAATAAGTTATTTCAAGTATTTGGTGTGCTCTTTAAATCTTTTGTTTTCATTGAATGGCGCTAGAGGAATTAGAGTAACAGTCTGGTTAGACTAAAAGTCAAAGATATCAAAAATTCTTCTAATGCCACAGAGCAAAAGGCACTTCATAGTGCTGCACCTCCATAGGGTTTAGTCTTGAAAGGTGTTAGAGACTCAAAAGTCCTTTTAAGGACTATTGTTTTATCTGGCTGCAATATATATTAGCGCAACCTGCGCTAAATTGTGTGCAATTGTTTGGCCGCTGCTGACAGCAACATTATCTACGCTAATCTTCTGTATAATGTTTGCCCATCCTAAATATCTGACATTCAGTTTAATTTATTTGTGCATACACTTACAAAACCTGCGCTACTGTACGTGTGTCATACTTGCAAGCATACAGTATAAACCATTTAATATGCAGAAGGCGAGCAGTAAGGGAAGGGGAAGTGGCCGTGCTGCTGATGGTGCACGCAGAGGCCGTGGCCCTGAGCGCGGTGAAACTGTGCCTGCTGCCAGAGCACAAGAAACACACTCATCCACGATACCGAGCTTCATGTCCCAGTTTGCAGGGCGGCGCAGGACAACGCTCTCGAAGTCACACCAGTGCGAGCGGGTGGTCGGTTGGATTGCAGCAGATGATGCTTCCAGTCGGTTAAGCACCACCCTGTCTTCCACAAAGTCCAGTCTCTGTAGCCAAGAGTTTGGTCAACAGAGTCCTCACCCTGATCCTCCTTCCTCCCACCATGGAGAGTCTTGGCAAACAAGTGATCCCACACTCGGATATTCCAAGGAGCTCTTTTCATCGCCATTCCTTGAATTGGCCCTCTCGCCAAGCCCGCTTGAAGAGGGACATGAGGAGATCTTGTGTACGGCTTCCCAAACTCTTGAGCATCTACAGTCAGAAGAAGATGACGGTGGGAAACGGCAATTAGTGCTTCACAAGGTGGATGATGATGATGAAATACAGTTGTCAATAAGCGTTTTTTCGGGAGCATATTTTCTAGAGCATAAAACTCCAATACTGCAACACGGCTATTCACTTTTATATATAAAAAACTTTTTAATATCCTTACAGAAGTAGATTTACAAAAAAGGCCCTGATGAAGCTTACAGCAAAACAGAGTATCGGGCTGAGAGTTGTTTTATCTGCTTTTTTGTCAATCTACTTATGTGAATATATGAAAGTTTTTATATATAAAGGTGAATAGCGGTGTTGCACTATTGGAGTTTTATGCTCTATAGAACTACAAAAGAAAAAAGGAAACCATAGAAATTTCAGTTGAATATACTGGTGTGATGTTCCTAATTTCCACCTGTCTGTGTAAGTATAACAGCTGAAAGTGTGTGTGTGAGGAGCTCTCACAGTACTTCACTATTGGTGCGCTTTCTCCCGCAGGAGCTGTAGTGGGAAGAGGAAATTTGGCAAATACAGTGTTCTATTGGTACTTGTACAGCTGGATGATTCGAGACAGAGGATAAATTAGCAGAAAGTTGCGCAGTCCCGAAAAAAAGCATACTGACATTGTGAATCAAACCCACTTCACTTCTGGGACCTGCAGCGGTAAAATCATTGCAATTACGTATTGGAACTTTTTATAATTGTTGTGATACAGTTGCCAATAAGTCAACCGCAATTAGTGTCTCAAGAGGTTGATGATGAGGATGAGACACAGTTGTCAATAAGTGAGGTTCTTGTTAGGTCAATAAGTCAGGAGGATGACCAGAGTGAGGAAGTGGAAGAGGAGGTGGTGGACGATGAAATCACTGACCCAACCTGGAAAGGTGGCAAGCAGAGCAAGGACAGCAGTACAGAGGGGGAGGGATCCGCAGCACCGCAACAGGCTGGAAGAGGCAGTGGGGTGGCAAAAGGGAGAAGGCGGGTCACCCCAAACAGGCCCACAACTGTTCCCCGAAACACCCCCTTGTGGCAATCTCCCTTGCCAATGGGTAGGTGTTCCGCAGTCTGGCATTTATTTGAGGAAAGTGCAGATGAAAAAACCTGTGCCTTACCAAAATGAGCAGGGGCGCGAACACTAGCAACCTCACCACTACCAGCATGATCTGCCACATGGCATCAAAGCACCCTAATAGGTGGGCCGAACGCCTGGGTCCACAATCAGTGTTTCGGGTCACACCACTGCCTCCTCTTCCACTATGATGTGTGCTGGCCAATCCCCTGTCCAAGACGCAGGCCCGGATGACTCCCGCCCTGCACCTGGACCTTCACAAGCACCATCATCTAGCACAGGCATCCTTAAACTGTGGCCCTCCAGCTGTTGTAAAACTACAACTCCCATAATGCCCTGCTGTAGGCTGATACCTGTAGGCTGTTCGGTCATACTGGGAGTTGTAGTTTTGCAACAGCTGGAGGGCTGCAGTTTGAGGATGCCTGATCTAGCACATCCCCTTCTGTGTCCCAGTGCAGCATACAGATGTCCATACCCCAGGCCTATGAACGCAAGCGCAAATACCCAGCCACCCACCCACAGACCATAGCACTAAATGCCCACCTTTCCAAATTGCTGGCCCTGGAAATGTTGCCATTTAGGCTTGTGGACACTGAAGCTTTCCACAGCCCAATGGCGGCGGCCGTCCCTCGTTACTCAGTCCCCAGCTGCCACTATTTTTCCCGGTGTGCCATCCCTGCCTTACACCAGTATGTGTCCCGTAACATCACCCATGCCCTGACCAACGCAGTTATTGGGAAGGTCCACTTAACGACTGACACATGGACAAGTGCTTTTGGCCAGGGACGCAAAATTTCCCTGATGGCACACTGGGTGAACGTTGTGGAGGCCGTGAGCGAGTCGTACCCTGGGAAGGCACAGGTGCTACTGACGCCAAGGATTGCGGGCCCTACTAACATCAGGATTTCCGCCACCACCTACATTAGTGGCTGCAACCCCCACCCCCCTTCTTCTCCACCTCCTCCCCCACTTCCACCTCTGAATTCTCATCTTGCAGCACCAGTCATCCATCAGTCAGTGGCTGGAAGCAGTGTAGCACTGCAGTGGGGAAGCGGCGACAGGCCAACCTAATTTGCTTAGGTGACAAACAGCACACCGCCGCAGAGCTGAGGCAGGGTATAAGGGACCAGACTGAGCTGTGGCTCTCGCCACTCAACCTACAACCAGGCATGGTTGTGTCTGATAATGGCCGTAACTTGGTGGCGGCTTTGGAGCTCGGCAAGCTCACACACATCTCATGCCTAGCCCACGTGTCCAACCTAGTGGTTCAGCGGTTTCTCAAAACCTACCCCAATTTCGACAGCTGGCGCCAGTCTGGCAAGGCTGCAGCAGCGCTTGCAGTTGCCAGCTCACCGACTGTTGTGCGACGTGAGCACGGGCTGGGACTCCACGTTCCACATGTTGGCCAGTCTTTGTGAGCAGCAGAGGGCAGTAGTGGAATACCAGCTGTAACATAGTCGTCGCCTTTCCAGTCAGCTTCCGCTCTTCTCAAGTTACAAGTGGGCATGGATGTCTGACCTCTGTAGTTTTACACAACTTTGAGGAATTGCAGCATCCCACATATGTGTGTAAATGGGACACTTTAAACATCTGTATTTTCAATGTATGGTATTTCCTATTATCTGGCTGGCAATGTCATTTACATCCATTCGCCCCTAGGTGGTGCTGGCACCACACTATATATACCTTTTGGGTGTGTCTAGCTTAGAGGAGAAGAACAGGAAGTGAAGGAGTTGGTGAGAGGAGGTGAAGCAAGTTCATGGAGGAGAGAAACTGGCATCGTCCACCATGTAGTCTATTTCTACCCCTTGGTCATGGCCAGGCTAAGGGAGTACACCTAACATTTACCTACAGCAGCAAAGCACAAGACAGTAAGTCTATGTCTGGATATGGGGAGAGACTAGTGAGGGTTACAGCTGGATCTAGCTTATGGACCTCATTAGCACCAGTGCCTGAGAGCAACTTTCCGAGTGCTGGGACACAAATAGACAATTAATGCGCAAAGTTGACTTTACCACTACAAAGCCTTCCGGGATATAGTGGACCTTGAATTCTATGATAGAGTATCCTGCAAATAATGAAGCAGAAGTGCTTGCCTGCCGCGAGGAGAACGCCCTTATTGGATAACTCAAAATATCAAGTAAGCAAATATCATATCCAGTACCAGAGTGCTAGATTTGGAACTTAAAGTAAATCTTCAGTTTGCCTGTAGAGTATCGGCATTAGAAGAATCCCTCCATTGACAACCGCCGCTACCTGATAATAGGATTATAATTGAGCCTAATTCTGAGTCATCACTTATATCATACATATGAACTGTATCTGTACTGACTACCTGAAGAAAATTGATTTAGTAAACGTTCAACTGTTTATTACAACTGACTCTTCATCCTTTCTACTACTCTCAACATTTGCACCTAACGGTGCTGGCGTCACGAACACAGGGACCCAGCCACCAAAGCACCTTGGACAACTATACCATCAAGGGCACCTCAACTTCCATCTGGCTGGTCTTCCCTGCAACCGAGAGCGCACTGGAGGATTTTGTGCTGTCTCCCCATTGTCACTGCCTGCCCTGTGAGAGATCTGACAAGATCGGATAGATTTGCAGCACATGAGTCTGACAAGTATTTCTGTGTTTCCTTTCTGTTTGTTGTTGTGGGCAGGATCCCACCTCTCCACAGCTTCTGCTCGTTAGCCGTTTTAGAGGCTCTATTTAAGTCCTCCTCTTACTGCTGACTTTGCAGTTGATATTTTCCTTCTGGAGTTCTATACTGGTTGTTTCTGGATCCTCTACTCCCTGCTCGTCTCAAGCTAAGTCCTCCTGTTTTCTCCTTTGTGTGTGTTTCTTCTAGGTCTCAGGGAGACACGGATCCCTTCACGGTGGAAGGTACTGGCTGTCTCATTCCCCACTCCCTAAAGTAGGGTTTGCTACGGTGTCAGCAGGGCTTAGGTTCCAGCGTATGAGTTTGTTCACCATCAGGACTTGCTCATACTGTCAGCAGTCAGGGAGAGGCTCAGGGATTGTTAGGAGATTACCATTCCATCCTCCCATAGCATTGGGGCCTAGTCTATCTGTTGCTGTTTGTTTACTGGGTGTTCCTCTTATCCCCACTTGCCTTGACACCCATCCACTGTACGCCAGACCAGGGAGGCATCTGCTAACCATGAGTACATGAACTATTACACCCATCGGTCCACCGTGAGCATCACCTGTTTCCCCTGTGGTTTGGTGCGTTACAGAATCAACACAGATGGTGAGCGGCGATGCCGCTATTATCAGAGTAGCCATACCACTTCTGTGTCTACTGAAACGCTCACTGCTCACATTGAAGGCAGATGCTTTGCATGTGGAAGAGGTGGAAATAGGGGAATACAGTACACAGGGTGATAGCCAGACAACCCTCAGTTCGTCTTCTCAGCGCGAATTGGATGATGATGAGGAGGTAGGAGCAGTAGACGGTTGCCTCCGCTACAGAGGGTAGTACCCATAACAGGTTTATTACCTCTGTTCAGTGTGGATGGTCTGAAGAGGAGGATGAGGAGATTGAGAGTCATCCTCCTGATGAGGACAGCGAAGTCTTGTGGCTGACTTTGCTATGCTGCCTTTCCCATGACCCTCGCGTTTATACGCATTTTGGCCAACACCGATTCCAGGTTGTTCACCCTTCTCCATCCCCGCTACAATGAGAACTTCTCATCTCTCATTCCTGTAGTGGAGAGGACTAGCAAAATGGTGCAATACCAGAAGGTCCTTGTTGAAAAAATTGCTCCAAAAATTTCCAGCTGACTACGCTGGCGACAGAGTTTGTAGTTCCTTGAGCAACTAAGGAGAGGAGATGAGGGGAACACACAGCAGTTCCAACAGAGGCAGGGCAACACTCCCCAAGGCCTGGGACAGTTTCATGACACCCCGCCAGCACCCTCACCCTGATGCACGGCCTAGTGTCACAAGGAGGGAAAAGTTTTTGAAGATTGTGAAGGAGTACGTAGCAGACCGTGTCGGTGATCCCTCTGTGCCTTACAACTACTGGTTGTCCAAGCTGGACACGTGGCACGAACTGGCGCTCTACGCCTTTTGAGGTGCTGGCCTGCCCTGCCCTGCCGCCAGCGTTTTGTCAGAGCGTGTATTTAGTGCTGCTGGGGGCATAATAACTGATAAGTGTATCCGCCTGTCAACTGAAAAAAATGCTGACAGGTTGACTCTTATAAAAATGAACAAGGCCTGGATTGCCCCTGACTTCTCCTCTCCACCAGAGGAAAGCAGCTGAACATAAAGGCACTTTAAATGTGTTTTTTATAATGTACTGAGTACACTGTATTCCCATTCCCCCTTTCACCACAAACAAGGGTATATGGTTCAATCTTCCTCATCCTCCTCCTCTCAATCATAATTTTTCAAGGCTGTGTAGGATGCCCTCTGTGTAGTAAAGGGTGTATTGGAGTGCCTCTTCCTTGTAATTTTTGGCAGAACTTGCACTTTATATGCAAGTAAATTATACAGGAAAGAATGTTTCCTAACAATTATTCCTCTAAAATCGATTCTATCTTCGGTTTGGTGCGTATTATTCTCAGTCTGTAAAATTGGCGTACTACTCGGACAACATCATTCCCAGCAGCGACCTGGGAGTCCAAGATGCCTCCAGACATCCTCCCCATGCTGTTCCCGAACCATTTCAGTAATGTTTCCATCAATTTCTGACCTTTTCCTATGAACCAGACACCCTCCCCTCTTCAGAGCAGGGGGGTCCTGGTTTAATGTTCAGGTTCTCCTATTGACCGATCTAAGCACCCAAGCACTTTGGTGCTCGATCAACACTAATGCTGGTCCCATCCATCAGACCACTGTTCCACTCATACAGTTAGACCACTATTACATTGATACAAGGGACCCATCTCGTAATTGGTGTGAGTCCCAGAGGTCAGACCTCTACTCATATAAGGGACCCATCTTGTACTAATATGGGTCACAGCAGTCAAACCATGCCGCCAGTCACATGGGGGATCCATCTCGTGATTAGTAGAGGTCCTAGTGGTCAGACCTCCACTACATTTATTCTGTGTACCACGCTTGTGATCAGAGTTGGTTCCGGTGGTCAGACTCCTGCTGCACTCCCACGGGGATCCATCTAATGATTGGTGGGGGTCCGAGCAGTCAGACTGCTGCTCCACTCATATGAGCGGAAGCTGGATTTTCACATGCGCATTATGTGACCCGAATCCTGAGAGGCAAAACACTCACTTTGTATTTTAACCCTGTAGTTCTTTGACTGATTAAATAGTTCATTGTAGGAACTCTACAGTACAAGGTGATAGGAGTGTTAGTATAAGGGCTTATTCACACTTTGGGGTCAAACATGGATGTACTATACAGACTTATTATTTTTTTCGTATTGTCTATTTTTGTTCTTTTTTCTATTTTATTTTTCAGTTTTTCATCCATAGATCCAAGGATTAACTCTTTGTTTTTGTTATGTTCCTGACATATGGATCCTATGGAACCTACTGACGTCTATTAGCTAAAAATGGTACCAATACAGATCAGTTGATACAACACCATGTACGTAAAAAAGCACATATAAAAATAACGTAAATGTGAAGAAAAAAAACACTGAAATGTATTGGAACTGGGCTTGACCTGCTGCTCCATTCATAATTGTCCTTGCCAGTTTCTGAAGGTTGGCCTTCAGAAGGTGTGCGATCACTATGCACAGCGAGCCGTAGATATATTTTCTTTCATAGCATTCTGCTTCCATATGAGCATAACTCCATCACGTTTTGAGCAGCACCCCTCCCCTCAAGCCGGGGTTGTATCTATTGATGCTGATTCCTAGAACCACATACAATTACAGAACATGGAGGGCTGGGTTCTGGGAGAAAGCATCCCTCCATGCTGTGTCCAGAGATTTGACAGCTCTTTTGAGGGTCCAAGAACCTCCCAAGCATTTCGAGAGTCGTCAAGTATGTTCATACACATAGCTGCCCACGGTCCAAAACTTGCAGGGAATGTCCCTAATTTGCAGATACAATGCTGGCAAATTCAGGATGAAAATGGGTGGTTTATGTAAGTTCCACCCATAAGAGGGTGTTCCTATTTGGGAGTGTTCCTAGGGTGGGACTGGTCACCTCAGGGTGTTTCTTCTTCTCTAAAGAAGGGTACCCGAGCTTTTGGCTAACTAGCTTGCTAGTTCCCTGATGAGGTGTATTTGTCTGCCATTTTACTGATCTCTGCCTGTTTACCAATTCTGGCCATCTGCTGCCTGACCTGACCTTTGCCTGTTTACTGTATTGATCCTTTACTGTCTTCCCTGACCTTGGATAAGTTTCACAGATTCGTACATTTATCTGCCTGTCCTAGTCTCTGCCTGTTTCTGACTAGGAGTATTGCCTTAACCCTTAGTGCTTTGCGTCAGCAGTCAACCACACCAGGACTATTCCAAGAGGTAGATGACTGGTGGCTCTCCTGCAGTAAAGTCCAGAACCCTGTATAGGGGTTAAAGGGTGAACACCAGGGGACTACCAGGATAAAGCCCTTACGTCAGGTTCTACGTCAAACTGGTTGGTTGATATGGCGGTTCCACACTGCCTGAGAAGGACCACATTGTGATGCACACCATTTCATGGGGAATGAAGCAAGTTCCATTCAGGTAGAATCAATTCATTATTGAATCAAATCACACAACAGATGTGAAAGATTCCTATACACCCATTGACTTGGTCAGTGATAAACGCTATATCGGGAGTCCTCTGTTCTACTATTCGTTATGAATCCCAGTGGATTGGTCATAAATGCCTCTGGCTTGAGTACCCCTTTAAGACATTTGGCGGGAAATTCTTAGTGAAGTCATCTTTGTGACTATCACATTATATGAGCGCTCCCAGATGCAGTGTGTTTTAATCTGTTTCGTTTCCGGCGATGGTTGAACATATTTTAATAAATGGAGTCGTGGAGCAGACATTTTAATGATGCGTCTTTCATATTTTTGTAAATTATGCAATTTTCTCATCCCTGGCTGGAGCTGCATTAATGAATATAGTCATTTAGCTGCACAAACATTTACTTTATCTCCTCCTAACAGGACATATCCGCTTAACGCCTGCCTCGTGGAAGTTCTCTTCTACTAAAGTGTCGGCCATGTAATTCAGGAGTTTCTTACTTCTGTGTTCCTGGGAAAGCCGAAGACATTAGAGGTGAAAAAAAACAATAACAGTGAGAACAAGAGCTCAATCTATCAGGAAATATGTGCAACATGCTGGTTTTGGGCAGTGTCCTACTATCTGTTGTCTGTTGTGGTCCGTGTGCGTGTAGGCAAGTTTGGCAGGAAAGTGTTGTACTGGAGTGGGAGAGGGAATGGCATGTCACTCTACCAAACTGCCCACCATTCCATAAAAGTCCAGGCCCATAAAACACTTTAAAGAAGAGTGCCTCGGCAAAATACACTATGCTATAACCACCCAGCTTTCCTGGTTTCTTTTAACTCGCCCATCTGAATATTCTGGAGGAGATTTACCAGCCACCATGTTACACTCATATATAAAGTGCATTTAAGTGCAAAGAGTTTGATGGGAAAGAATCCAATGCACATTAAGCTATTGCTGGCTAAACCTGCAGGTTTTGTCCGGAACGGCAAACAATCCTGTTGTCACCGCCACTTCTGTGAGAAGGTCTGACGTCCTTTTCTGCCTCTTGCATGATGTTCTTTGTTTTGGTTTCACTTTGTCATCTCATTTCCTTCTCCCAGGTGTCACCTATTTAGACTGATACTCTTTCCTTTATATTCCCTCCCATACTGCCTCACTTTGCGGTTTAAACTACTTCCTGGATTGAAGTGTTCACTGCTGGAGACTTCTGCTGCTGCTTGTTCAGATAAGTCCTTTCATGTATTGTGTTTCCTTGCTGGCTTGAATCTAGGCGACACTGACTCCCTCCGTATTAAGTGCAGGGAGCCGGTGGTCATGTCCCCTCACTATTATAGGGTTTTCAGGTGTCACACAGTCTAGGTACGAGGGCATGCAATCGTCTACCTCTAAGACCCTTGTATGTGCTTAGCAGTCAGGGTGAGCTCTTAGGGTTTTATAGGGGTCACCTTTATGCTCCTTAGTTTGGGATCAAGCCAGTCGGATGTTTATCCATAACTTCCAGCTATCTGCAACATCATCCGTGACACCTGTGTATGGGGGCTCCCGATGCTCCCTCGACAGAGAAGGATCAGGTGTGTGAAAATGCTACAGGTACTTGTCGCTTTTTCCTGTATAAAGGGATAAGGAACAAGAGCATGCTTTATTCCCCCCCCCCCCCCTTTGGCATAGCCTATAGACATAAATTCATAGGAGGCCTCCAGCAACCATGACAACTATTAGCACCCCACAATCGCGTTATGGGGGTGCTAATAGAGTAAAGTAACTTCCTTATGTAAAACTCCCCATTATTGGCTGCAGAATTTAAGAAAGCAACTTTCAGCAGGATCAAACCGAGTGAGCCAGCTGTACTGCCTGCTAGGGTTGATCCTGCTGATTAAACTGATACTTGTCCTGTGAAAATCGATTGCAGCGTTTCCACGAAATAAAATTTTTATTTATGTCAATAAGGACTAAATTGCACTGAAAGGTGGAGCCTAGCTTCTCTGTGCACCTCAGCATTCCAGTGCTGGCCACGCCCCTTGGTACTCTGAAGACCTAATTTACATAAAGAATAAAAGTACTTTCTCTCATTAATGCTACAACCGATTGCCAGCAGGATCAACCCTACCAAGCAGTATGTCTGGTTTAATAGGGTTAATCCTGCTGAAAAGGGGTCTTTAAAAGATCGGGATTGGAGCGATCTCCAATCTCGACCACTGCAGCAGCATATAAGCTTTATATTGCAGCCTGCACCTTCTGTTGAAGGAGCAGACACTGCTCCTTCGTCCATTCCATCCCCATAATGGAACTGTATGTCGTGGTGCAGGTTGATTGGTCCACAACCAAGTCACACAATCAAGCTTGGTGCTAAAATGGTAAATGGCCACCTTGTATTTTTTTCAGTCATTTTTAGGTCCATAATTCTACGTTGATAAATTTCTTAAGGTATCGTTATAACAGTCAGAATCCCAAAAATACTCAGTTAAAAGATATCCTTCCAACTGCCTGCAGCCACCACTAGAGGGAGCATACAAGCTTACTGTATATACATTGTGCTCAATAATAGCACAGTATGCAGTGATCTCTTAGGCTCCCTCTAGTGGTGACTTTTAGCAGATATATACAGTATGCAGTGATCTCTTAGGCTCCCTCTAGTGGTTAATTTTAGCAGATCTATGCAGTGATCTCTTAGGCTCCCTCTATTGGTTACTTTTAGCAGATGTATGCAGTGATCTCTTAGGCTCCCGTTAGTGGTGCCTTTTAGCAGATGTATGCAGTGATCTCTTAGGCTCCCTCTAGTGGTGACTTTTAGCAGATGTATGCAGTGATCTCTTAGGCTCCCTCTAGTGGTGACTTTTAGCAGATGTATGCAGTGATCTCCTAGGCTCCCTCTAGTGGTGACTTTTAGCAGATGTATGCAGTGATCTCTTAGGCTCCCTCTAGTGGTGACTTTTAGCAGATGTATGCAGTGATCTTTTAGGCTCCCTCTAGTGGTGACTTTTAGCAGATGTATGCAGTGATCTCTTAGGCTCCCTCTAGTGGTTACTTTTAGCAGATGTATGCAGTGATCTCTTAGGCTCCCTCTAGTGGTGACTTTTAGCAGATGATATATACAGTATGCAGTGATCTCCTAGGCTCCCTCTAGTGGTGACTTTTAGCAGATGTATGCAGTGATCTCTTAGGCTCCCTCTAGTGGTGACTTTTAGCAGATGTATGCAGTGATCTCTTAGGCTCCCTCTAGTGGTGACTTTTAGCAGATGTATGCAGTGATCTCTTAGGCTCCCTCTAGTGGTGACTTTTAGCAGATGTATGCAGTGATCTCTTAGGCTCCCTCTAGTGGTGACTTTTAGCAGATGTATGCACTGATCTCTTAGGCTCCCTCTAGTGGTGACTTCTAGCAGATATCATTTATAGGTGTACAGTATGCAGGATTTGGAGCTCTGTTTTTAAAAGAATGATGTTCTGACCATTCTAAAGAAATCTGGACCTGTTTAGGTGCAGATGGCCCTTCACTTTATGTTTACACACTAGATATTTCCATGTGATTGCACAGATAATACTCCATGCCCAGGATAACTAGCCACCTTAATAATTGGGAGAAATTACATTGCCATCAATACTCTGTATTTTTGACACAATATGGAGCTTATTTATCAAGTGTAGCAAAATGGATTTGTAGCAAGGAAACTTCAAAATCGATAGTCCCTCTGCACCCGTGTGTATGAGCATTGATTTTTCAGGGTGTGCCGTCTGTGTTGAAAAAGATTTTTGGTGCACAGAGCTATGATAAAGTTGATGCATACTGTAATCATAGACAGTGCCAGGCCCGGAGCAAGAAGGACACGGAGGAGAGGGTTGTGGTGGGAGAAAACTATCTATCAGAAGAACATTCATGAGAGAAATAGATGATCGATTTCAGATAGATAGATATGAGATAGATAGTAGTGATGAGTGGCAGGGGCTATATTCGAATTCACTACCGTATTTGGTAGAATATTCGTCATATATTCGCAAATTCAAGATTATTTTCTTGATCGCGAAAAATCGGCAATGTAATATTCGCGCAATGCACAAAAAATACAGGCGTGGGTCACTATAGCTACATTTTTCAAGCTGCTAGAAGATTCCTGAGACTGGAGAAAATGGTTGGCACGGCAGAACATTACAATAGCTTTATATGCAGATAGAGTGCTCCAATATATTCGCGATTGAGAAATCTGCACTAATGATGCAAATATTTGGCTCAGACAAAGACATTGCGGCCTTCTCATTGGCCCACAAGCAAGAAGGGAGGTTACTGATGGAAAAAAAAAAAATCTAGAATATTTGAAATTACGAATATATATCACCATAATCGAAATATTCGCGAATTCTCAAAGTGCCGATATTCGCGATTAATATTCGCTATTCGAATATTCGCGCCCAACACTAATAGATAGATATGAGATAGATAGATATGCATATTATAGAAATAAGGTTCATCTATATCGGTGATGCCCAACCTACGGCCAGCAGGCCAAATCTGGCCCGCGAAGCTGTGTCATGCGGCCCGTGTGTAGTGTCCCACATATGTGTGTATGGTCCACTCCAAATTGTTATATATAGTATGATGTCATTTTTCACCATTCCTTTGTCTATGCTGCTGAATCTATATTACAGGCTGGTAACATGCATTACATACTTCCACCACTAGAGGTCTCCATCACACCATCTATATCAGGGATGGCTAACCTGCGGCTCTCCAGCTGTTGTAAAGCTACAACTCCCACCATACCCTGCTGTAGGCTGGTAGCTGTAGGCAGTCTGAACATGCTGGGAGTTGTAGTTTTACAACAGCTGGAGAGCCGCAAGTTGGCCATTCCTGATATAGATGGTGTGATGGAGACCTCTAGTGGTGGAAGTATGTAATGCATGTTACCAGCCTGTAATATAGATTCAGCAGCATAGACAAAGGAATGGTGAAAAATGACATCATACTATATATAACAATTTGCAGTGGACCATACAGGCTTGTCTCTGTTCTCCCGAGCCTAGCCCGGAGAACTAATTTACTTCAACCTTTGTGTTCAAGATTAGGACTATCTGATCCTACACTGTAGATTACCCTTCCGGGGTATAAAGTGGATTATCACTTTGAGGACCGCAACCTTTTAAAATAATGAAGCAGAGAGGGATATCGCCCTTGGATTGCTGGATTACTGAACTATAGACTATTGGCAAAGGAAGATATAACTGCCGTTGATCAGGTTTTAGTCACCTCTGCATTAGGTGGAGAGTTTTTAAGCTACAGACTGCCCACCATAACCAAGGACAGAAAGGCCATCTGTCAGAATACCTATTTACAGATGATCTAAACTACTATTGAAAGGATGAGTGATAAAAGCAAGATCAGGAACCAAGTACAAGTAAGAACATCACCTCTACTAAAGTGAGCTGGAGCTAACCTCTACACTTCCCCTCAAGGAGCCTTCTATTTTGGATTTGCAGCTTTACCCTTTCTGCCATCTGTATGCAAGACAAAGTGATGATATTGTATGCCTTACTCCATCTGACAAGTAAAGTTCCTGTTTGGTTTAACTACTGCCTCATTCTTCATTATCTCTTAATTGTACCTTAAGGTGCTGGCGTCACGAACACAGGGGCTCAGCCACTAAAGCACCCTAAGTATACCCACTACTATCAAGGGCACCTCTACTTCCATCTGGCTGGTGTTCCCTGCAACAAAGAGTAACATAGTACATAAGGCCAAAAAAAGACATTTGTCCATCCAGTTCGGCCTGTCATCCTGAAAGTTGATCCAGAGGAAGGCAAAAAAAAACCCTGTGAGGTAGAAGCCAATATTCCCCACTTTAGGGGAATAAAAAATTCCTTCCCGACTCCAATCAGGCAATCAGAATAACTCCCTGGATCAACGACCCCTCTCTAGTAGCTATAGCCTGTAATATTATTACGCTCCAGAAATACATCCAGGCCCCTCTTGAATTCCTTTATTGTACTCCCCATCACCACCTCCTCAGGCAGAGAGTTCCATAGTCTCACTGCTCTTACCGTAAAGAATCCTCTTCTACGTTTGTGTACAAACCTTCTTTCCTCCAGACGCAGAGGATGTCCCCTCGTCACAGTCACAGTCCGGGGGATAAATAGATGATGGGATAGATCTCTGTACTGACCCCTGATATATTTATACATAGTAATTAGATCTCCCCTCAGTCGTCTTTTGAATAACCCCAATTTTGATAATCTCTCAGGGTACTGTAGTTGCCCCATTCCAGTTATTACTTTAGTTGCCCTCCTCTGAACCCTCTCCAGCTCTGCTATGTCTGCCTTGTTTACAGGAGCCCAGAACTGTACACAGTACTCCATGTGTGGTCTGACTAGTGATTTGTAAAGTGGTAGGACTATGTTCTCATCACGGGCATCTAAGCCCCTTCTGATGCAACCCATTATCTTATTGGCCTTGGCAGCAGCTGCCTGACACTGGTTTCTACAGCTTAGTTTGCTGTTTATTAAACTTCCTAGATCCTTTTCCATGTCAGTGTTACCGAGTGTTTTACCATTTAGTATGTACGGGTGACTTGCATTATTCCTTCCCATGTGCATAACCTTACATTTGTCAGTGTTAAACCTCATCTGCCACTTCTCTGCCCAAGCCTCCAATCTATCCAGATCCCTCTGTAGTAGTATATTGTCCTCTGTAGTATATATACAGTATACTGTCCTCTGTAGTATATACAGTATACTGTCCTCTGTAGTATATATAAAGTATACTGTCCTCTGTAATATATATACAGTATACTGTCCTCTGTAATATATATACAGTATACTTTCCTCTGTAGTATATATAAAGTATACTGTCCTCTGTAGTATATATACAGTATACTGTCCTCTGTAGTATATATACAGTATACTGTCCTCTGTAGTATATATAAAGTATACTGTCCTCTGTAGTATATATACAGTATACTGTCCTCTGTAGTATATATACAGTATACTGTCCTCTGTAGTATATACACAGTATACTGTCCTCTGTAGTATATACACAGTGTACTGTCCCCTGTAGTATATACACAGTGTACTGTCCCCTGTAGTATATACACAGTATACTGTCCTCTGTAGTATATATACAGTATACTGTCCTCTGTAGTATATATACAGTATACTGTCCCCTGTAGTATATATACAGTATACTGTCCCCTGTAGTATATATACAGTATACTGTCCTCTGTAGTATATATACAGTATACTGTCCTCTGTAGTATATATACAGTATACTGTCCTCTGTAGTATATATACAGTATACTGTCCTCTGTAGTATATATAAAGTATACTGTCCTCTGTAGTATATATACAGTATACTGTCCTCTGTAGTATATACACAGTATACTGTCCTCTGTAGTATATATACAGTATACTGTCCTCTGTAGTATATATACAGTATACTGTCCTCTGTAGTATATATAAAGTATACTGTCCTCTGTAGTATATATACAGTATACTGTCCTCTGTAGTATATATACAGTATACTGTCCTCTGTAGTGTATATACAGTATACTGTCCTCTGTAGTATATATACAGTATACTGTCCTCTGTAGTATATATACAGTATACTGTCCTCTGTAGTATATATACAGTATACTGTCCCCTGTAGTATATACACAGTATACTGTCCTCTGTAGTATATATATACAATGTACTGTCCTATTCTGTGTCAATTACTTTACACAGTTTAGTGTCATCTGCGAAAATTGTTATTTTACTATGCAAGCCTTCTACAAGATCATTATTAAATATATTGAAGAGAATAGGGCCCAATACTGACCCCTGAGGTACTCCACTAGTGACAGTGACCCAATCTGAGTGTGTACCAATAATAACCACCCTCTGTTTTCTATCACTGAGCCAGTTACTTACCCACATACAGACGTTTTCTCCCAGTGCCCCAGAGGATTTAGTGCTGTCTTCCCATCCACTGCATGCCGGTCCAGGGGACAACTTAACTGTGAGGAAATGAACTACTACACCCACCGGCTCACCACCACTACACTCACTATCCCCTGTGTTCCAGCACGTTGCACGTGCGACTCCCTGGAAAAAGTCTAAGGCGTACCAATACACCTTAGACTTTCCCCCACATTCATCAGCGCAGCCTGAAATAACCAATAGCAAAGCTCCTTACAGCAAGGAGCTTTGTTATTGGTAGGTATAGGCGCGCCGGAGCGATACAGGTCCTGCAGCAGGGGAAGTCGGCGGGAGCTGGAAGGGGGAAGAGCCGGTGCAGCACGCCAGACCTGCAGGGTATTGCGATAGTGAGGTCACGGTTATGGGCAATCGAGGGTTACTCACTTTTTGGAGGAGAACCCTGGGCAGGCATGCGGCAGTGAAGGAGAGGTAGACACAAGTTCCTCTGGGGCACACTCTGTATGTAGGGACCAGGCCTGATGGTGGATGAGGTGCCCTGGATGTTGCGGGTGTTTTGAGTGCCTGGGGCAGAGTCCCTTTAAGGATCGTGACGCCAGTGCCTGTAACGGTGGCACGCCGATTTACAGGAGTAGTAAACGAGGTACACAGATGATGTAGTGAACCAAACGTTGCTTTACTTTGAACAGTTCAACTTTGTACATACAGTGGATTAAGATGATGCAGTCCCTTGAATCATATCATTCACAAGCAGGTTTACTTCTTAGTATGGCAGGTATATTCTTGCAAGATACTTGGAGGGTAAACAGTTAATGATTAGCAGACCTATGCTGCACTATCCCCTTCAGCTATTCTAGCTGGCTGGATCCCAAGTCCCGGATGACTAATTGCTGGCTTTAATCCTTGGTAATAAATCCTTCCTCCAGTATTGACTCTTGACTTTAATGTTATAGTACTCCTGCTCATCAGGTTACTTATCTGAGCTGGTTGTATTATTCCTGTTGTGACGGAAGCTGCAGGTTTCTCCTAGGAGGTAGATTCTTCTTCTGGGGTGACTCTACTGAGCTAACTTAGCCTCAGGAGCTTCAGGCTGACCACATTAATCTTCTAGCCACCTGGAATGAACGAACTCTCCCCTGCCTGGGCCTACCTATATATACTTAGGGCTCTCTAGCTCCCTCTAATGTCTAGGAGGATAAACTACACCCCAATAGGCCTGACACCCAGATAACACAGGGAAATGCATAATTAAACATCACAGTAATGCAAAAGACAATGTTAACCCTTGTGTAGTGCCCACCTTTACCTAGTGGGACACTACACCGGCTCCAGGGGTGGCTGTTGTAAGGAGAGCGGGGTGCGCTGCCCGAGTACCTTGGGAAACATGACAGAGCTGGAGAGGTAAGGAGCTGTGGACTCATGTGACTGGTCCCCGGTGACCCTGCTCCCCCCTTCCTTCTGTCACCCCACTAGTGACCCTGCTCCCCCTTTCCTTCTGTCACCTCACTAGTGACCCTGCTCCCCCCCTTCCTTCTGTCACCCCACTAGTGACCCTGCTCCCCCCTTCCTTCTGTCACCCCACTAGTGACCCTGCTCCCCCCTTCCTTCTGTCACCTCACTAGTGACACTGCTCCCCCTTCCTTCTGTCACCCCACTAGTGACACTGCTCCCCCCTTCCTCCTGTCACCTCACTAGTGACCCTGCTCCCCCCTCCTCCTGTCACCCCACTAGTGACACTGCTCCCCCCTTCCTTCTGTCACCTCACTAGTGACACTGCTCCCCCCTTCCTCCTGTCACCCCACTAGTGACACTGCTCCCCCTTCCTTCTGTCACCTCACTAGTGACACTGCGCCCCACTTCCTTCTGTCACCCCACTAGTGACACTGCTCCCCCCTTCCTCCTGTCACCCCACTAGTGACACTGCTCCCCCTTCCTTCTGTCACCTCACTAGTGACCCTGCTCCCCCCTCCTCCTGTCACCTCACTAGTGACCCTGCTCCCCCTTCCTTCTGTCACCCCACTAGTGACACTGCTCCCCCCTCCTCCTGTCACCTCACTAGTGACCCTGCTCCCCCCTCCTCCTGTCACCCCACTAGTGACCCTGCTCCTCCCTTCCTTCTGTCACCTCACTAGTGACACTGCTCCCCCCTTCCTTCTGTCACCTCACTAGTGACTCTGCTCCCCCCTCCTCCTGTCACCTCACTAGTGACCCTGCTCCCCCCTCCTCCTGTCACCTCACTAGTGACCCTGCTCCCCCCTCCTCCTGTCACCCCACTAGTGACCCTGCTCCCCCTTCCTTCTGTCACCTCACTAGTGACACTGCTCCCCCCTTCCTTCTGTCACCCCACTAGTGACCCTGCTCCCCCCTCCTCCTGTCACCCCACTAGTGACCCTGCTCCACCCTCCTCCTGTCACCTCACTAGTGACACTGCTCCCCCCTCCTCCTGTCACCTCACTAGTGACACTGCTCCCCCCTCCTCCTGTCACCTCACTAGTGACACTGCTCCCCCTTCCTTCTGTCACCCCACTAGTGACACTGCTCCCCCCTTCCTTCTGTCACCTCACTAGTGACTCTGCTCCCCCCTTCCTTCTGTCACCCCACTAGTGACCCTGCTCCCCCCTCCTCCTGTCACCCCACTAGTGACCCTGCTCCCCCCTCCTCCTGTCACCTCACTAGTGACACTGCTCCCCCCTCCTCCTGTCACCTCACTAGTGACACTGCTCCCCCCTCCTCCTGTCACCTCACTAGTGACCCTGCTCCCCCTTCCTTCTGTCACCTCACTAGTGACACTGCTCCCCCCTTCCTTCTGTCACCCCACTAGTGACCCTGCTCCCCCCTCCTCCTGTCACCCCACTAGTGACCCTGCTCCCCCCTCCTCCTGTCACCTCACTAGTGACACTGCTCCCCCCTCCTCCTGTCACCTCACTAGTGACCCTGCTCCCCCCTCCTCCTGTCACCTCACTAGTGACACTGCTCCCCCCTCCTCCTGTCACCTCACTAGTGACACTGCTCCCCCCTCCTCCTGTCACCTCACTAGTGACACTGCTCCCCCCTCCTCCTGTCACCTCACTAGTGACCCTGCTCCCCCCTCCTCCTGTCACCTCACTAGTGACCCTGCTCCCCCCTCCTCTTGTCACCCCACTAGTGACCCTGCTCCCCCTTCCTTCTGTCACCTCACTAGTGACACTGCTCCCCCCTTCCTTCTGTCACCTCACTAGTGACACTGCTCCCCCTTCCTTCTGTCACCCCACTAGTGACCCTGCTCCCCCCTCCTCCTGTCACCCCACTAGTGACCCTGCTCCCCCCTCCTCCTGTCACCCCACTAGTGACCCTGCTCCCCCCTCCTCCTGTCACCCCACTAGTGACTCTGCTCCCCCCACCCCACAGGGAAGAAGCTGAACAGACTCCACCGACTATGTGATCCTGTCTTTTTACCGGACACAAGTGCTGCATACAAGGCTTTTTTTGTCTGGTCTTTCGACAGAATCTGCAACAGAGGCTCCAAACGCAGCCTCTAATGCAGATTTGAAGGCCTACCGTACGTATTATGTATTTTAGTAATGCTCACACGTGCCCCTCACAGTGTTTGCATTTCTTTCTGGCAAAGCTACCTGGCTCTGGCCCGGGAAATTTATACCATGTCTAGTGCGGCCCTCAGATGAAAAATGGTTGGGCACCACTGGTCTATATGAATATATGTATGATATGATCATTCATGTTATAGAGAGATGTGTGTGTAAGAGATATATAGTTGGGATATAGTTATGTTCTTTTGTTCTCGTACATCAAACACCATCTGATGCGTGAGAACAGACCTGGGGCAGCATGCTGGGCCTTGTAGTCCCACAGCAGCTGTAAAGCCACAGCTTCCTGTCCTTGGCCCCTGAGGTCGAGTGTTTCTCATGAAGACCTCCTTTTCAGTAGACTGATGACATTCCAGCACGGCCAGCTGTCTGTCCAGAGGCCCGTGGCAGATTATGTCGGCACGCTGTTCTGTGCACCCCCAGCCAAGGTTAACATGACGTGAAAGCCATTTATGGGCCCCTGGCTTATTTACTGCCACTGGTATAGAAGCGGGGTCAGCCCAGGGCCCTCAGAGCCAGGGGCTCCCCCTCTCTCTATTGTCCTCGTCCTTTACTGACAGGAGCCATGACGAGCAACAATGGGAAGCTGTCAGCCAGCGTGAGAGGATAATTGAGCCGTGTGAGGGGCGGAGAAGGGGGCCACAGGTCACGGGGCCGGAGAGGACGTATCCTCTCATCTCTGCAGTGATTTGTGTCGCTATATGATTAATAATGACTATAGAATCCAGTGCTTTCCTCTTAGCGCTGTCACATTAGCGCAGCTCGCTGGCCGCCATTGAGGGCCCCATGAATGCTAATCACACTGCCGTTATCCTGGCCCTACAGACAAAGTACAGAGGGGTAAACCTACCCTGTGCCTGTATTAAAGGGGTCCTCTGGGACTGGCAGAAGATACCTGGGGGGTCATTTATCAAACTTGTTTAAAGTAGAACTGGCTTAGTTGCCCCTAGCAACCAATCAGATTCCTCCTTTCATTTTCCAAGGGAGCTGACCAAAATGAAAGGAGGAATCTGATTGGCTGCTATGGGCATCTAAGCCAGTTCTACGTTAACACCAGTTTGATAAATGACCCCCCTGGTCTCTATATGCAGGACTTCGTCACCAGGGGTGGACCAACCTTAGACTCTACAGTGAAATTTACCCAGGGGCCATCTGAGCCTTGCACCTGGCACCAGCTGGGCACATAACAATCTGACGCTCTCTGGCCAGCGGCCACAGGTTCTCTCCAGAACTCAACTGTATCGCTGTCCTCAGGATAGTAATGCAGTTGAATGTTGTGGCGCAGGTGGCAGTATTTTGTGCTGCACTGTAGTATTTGGTTCTGCAGCAGCACAGTATTGCAGGCCCTGCCTACTTGAGTTGCTCCCCCGTCTACTCAAGTTGGTGGCCCCCGCCTACTTCAGTTGGACGCCCCGCCTACTGGAGTTGGCACTCCCTACTTGAGTTGGTGTCCCTCCCTTCTACTTGAGTTGGGTTAATTCCACGGCACAAACATCCTGGGTGATTTAGTTGACATTTGGCAAGATTGTGGTCAGGTTGGGTTTGGTCCACCAGAGTAGGCGAGAATCCTCTGGTGGGCCCACACAAAAGGGTCCTAAGATCCAGTAGATGGAGCCAGTCACCACTATGGTCTACTTCTGAATAGTTCTAGGTGGTGGGCCCTCAGAAACATTGCCTCTGGTGGACCCAAAAAACCTAGCCTGGGGAACCTGAGTATAAGTTCTAGGTGGTGGGCCCTCAGAAACATTTCCTCTGGTGGACCCAAAGAAACCTAGCCTTTAACCTGAGTATGGCACTGGAACGGGGTTCAGATTCACCTATCTTGACTATGTTATTTCTGTGGAACCACACACATTTATCTGCAAGCCCTGACTATTCCATGATCAGAGATTTTGGATCATCAGAATAGTGAAGGTTAGGAAGATAAATTAGGATCCTTGGATCACTTGACCCTTAATTTTGGTGCCAGATGGACTCCACTCTAATGAAGACCATAACACACGCCGGGAGATGGATTTATCTTATGTGTGGAGTGGTCCTCTAAACAGATTTCCCCGTATTCTTGCAAATGGACATATGTGAAGGCATCATTGACCTTTTCAGCCAGTGGAAGAATATTCACTCGTACTGATAGAGCCGGGGTGTGGAGTAGATGGCCTCGTTGCAAATCGCAATTATTTCCACCGAAGCGTAGAATCGCGGGGGTGGAAAGCACCTTTAAATAATATGACGCTGATGGCATGGATTCTATTTTGGAGCTGACAACACATTAGTCCTGCACTTTTAATGTAGAGCAATCACCATGAAATTATTGTCAACCGTGAATATGTGACTTATCCGGTGGAGGAAAAATAGTCCATGTGCAGTGACCCAGGAGAACGCTGCTAAAGGATTAAAGTCGTATAGGATCACCGCTAAAGAGTTAAATGTTGTGACTTCTTACCTAAGCATTCAAATGTTAAAGTATTCCCTTTTTACTTATCATATGGTTAAATTGCTTTTTTTTTTTTTGTGCAGTTGCCTGGGTGATGAGCTAGTCCTGCCCCCTAAAGAGGAAGTTTTTCAGGGAACTTTTATTAATAAGGCTGAAAAGCTGCCAGAAAGAAATTAAATTAAATTAAACCAAAAGTCTAAGGCTACCCCTGAGAGAAAGGAAGCCTGGAAGCCATACAGGAAGTCTGTGGAGGATAAAGTTTAAGACATTAAGGTAGCGCTCGTTTACGGCAGCAGACCTTACTGCTTGTGGTCTGGGTATATTGCTCCGGCACACACAGAGTTAATGAGAATGGATTTGCAAGTGGTTATCTGGGAGTACTGCAAAGTGTTTCTAGAAAGATAGACTCAGAGAGGATAACTACCATCATTGCTGCGGCCTATACGCAGCTATTAGGAAGAGCCTGCTCTGTAATATATCTCAGAACTGTGCCTATTGCCACTATATGTACTACAACTCCCGTCATCTATTCAGTAAGGAGACTTTATTCCTTGTAACCAACCTGCCATCCATCCACCATCATGGGCACCTCAATTACTGCCAGGCAGGACCCCCCAAAAGCTCAGGGTGTGCCTCGGGGGAAGAAAGAGTGTGCCCTCCAGTCACTGCACATGTGGTCCCAGGAGAGGGATTAGCTACAATGAGCACTATACCCACCCTCATTGCCACTGCCACCACTCCCATCCTCTCCAGTTCAGGCAGGCGCACTGAACATGTATCCTCACCTGTACATGTCCATCCCAACCAGAGCGTCTCCTCTACTGAAGAGGGTCCTGCGGAGACCGCGCACTGTCCCTTTAATCTAAGTCTATGAGAATGTTAAACCTATGTTAGCACTGTATGGCGGTATTATTTGAGCACTGTAGCACCGTATGGTGGAACTAATTGAACACTGTAGGGTGGTATTATTTGAGCATTGTATGGCGGTATTATTTAAGCCCTGTTTGGTGGTATTAATGGTGGTATTATTATTTGAGCACTGTATGGTAGTATTAGTTGAGCATTGTATGGTGGTAGTATTAGAGCCCTGTATGGTATTATTTGAGCGCTGCATGGTGGCATTATTTCAATACTGTATGGTAGTATTTGAGCACTGTGTGGTATTATTTGAGCGCTGTATGGTAGTATTATTTGAGCGCTGTGTGGTGGTATAATTTGAACGTTGTATGGTGGTATTATTTCAGTACTGTTTGATATTTGAGCACTCTGTGGTGGTATTATTTCAGTACTGTATGGTATTAGAGCACTGTGTGGTATCATTTGATTGTTGTATGGTGATATTTGAGCGCTGTATGGTATTATTTCAGTACTGTATGGTAGTATTTGAGCGCTGTGTGGTGGTATAATTTGAACGTTGTATGGTGGTATTATTTCAGTACTGTTTGGTGATATTTGAGCACTCTATGGTGGTATTATTTCAGTACTGGTTGGTGATTTTTGAGCACTCTATGGTGGTATTATTTCAGTACTGGTTGGTGATTTTTGAGCACTCTATGGTGGTATTATTTCAGTACTGTTTGGTGATATTTGAGCACTCTATGGTGGTATTATTTCAGTACTGGTTGGTGATTTTTGAGCACTCTATGGTGGTATTATTTCAGTACTGTTTGGTGATATTTGAGCACTCTATGGTGGTATTATTTCAGTACTGTTTGGTGATATTTGAGCACTCTATGGTGGTATTATTTCAGTATTGTACTCTCCACCAGCCGCACAGCCACTATGATGAGCTATTCAGAAGCGAGGGGCCTCCGTCTTTTATGGGGGCCATCTGCTTCCTGAATACACCCCTCTCTGTACAAGTAACATTGTAAGCAGGGGGGGATGGAGAATAGTTACAGGGGCCGTGGAAAGGGCAGGAGAAACGCCATCTACGTGCTCCACAGCCACACACTCAGCTCTGCTACATCTGACTATCACACAGCGTCTGTATCTCCAGGCACCGCTTTGAGGGATCGGCCGCTGGGTGTGAGGAGGTCCATTTTGTGAAGAATGGCCCCTTTTTTACTCCACGCGCCCCCCCCCTTCTTGTGGCAGGAGGGAAGCAGTTTGCCTTTGATTGGGTAGCCGCGTTTATTAACCTAGCAGAGCTGGATCAGCGCAGTGCCGCTGTTTGGGGGAAGTGCTGCTCATGGCGTTCTGCTGGGAATTGCTGGCGATCATTCACCCTTTCAGTGCCAGAATAGCGGCTCCGTTATCCTGCGCCGCTCTCCACCTCGCCCTCATCCCTCTCCTCACACCGTCCGGCCGCTGTCAGTCCGTCCTTTCCCATCTTTTCCGTCTCCTTTCCTTCTCTGTCCTCTGCTTTCTCGGTGGGCAGGGCCGGCCTTAGATTCGACGGCGCCCCCGCTCGTGGTGTAGTCAGGCAATAATTACAAACGCCATACAGTGTGTGTGCCGCCATACAGTGTGTGTGTGCCGCCATACAGTGTGTGTGTGCCGCCATACAGTGTGTGTGTGCCGCCATACAGTGTGTGTGTGCCGCCATACAGTGTGTGTGTGTGCCGCCATACAGTGTGTGTGTGTGCCGCCATACAGTGTGTGTGTGCCGCCATACAGTGTGTGTGTGCCGCCATACAGTGTGTGTGTGTGCCGCCATACAGTGTGTGTGTGCCGCCATACAGTGTGTGTGTGCCGCCATACAGTGTGTGTGTGCCGCCATACAGTGTGTGTGTGCCGCCATACAGTGTGTGTGTGCCGCCATACAGTGTGTGTGTGCCGCCATACAGTGTGTGTGTGCCGCCATACAGTGTGTGTGTGCCGCCATACAGTGTGTGTGCCGCCATACAGTGTGTGTGTGCCGCCATACAGTGTGTGTGTGCCGCCATACAGTGTGTGTGCGCCGCCATACAGTGTGTGTGTGCGCCGCCATACAGTGTGTGTGCGCCGCCATACAGTGTGTGTGTGTGCCGCCATACAGTGTGTGTGTGCCGCCATACAGTGTGTGTGTGCCGCCATACAGTGTGTGTGCCGCCATACAGTGTGTGTGTGCCGCCATACAGTGTGTGTGTGCCGCCATACAGTGTGTGTGTGCCGCCATACAGTGTGTGTGCCGCCATACAGTGTGTGCGCCGCCATACAGTGATTTGTGCGGTTTCCTTAATGCTATGAAGTGCCGCCAACACCATACACTACAAAAAATATACTGTGCAGTGCGCAAGTACAATAGCATGCTATACAGTGCCTATCTGATAACAGTAACAAATACCACCGTACAGTACTAAAATAATACCCCTATACAGTGCTCAAATATTACTACAAAATACCAATATACAGTGTACAAATACCAATGTATGATACTCAATAATACCACCAGCTCCAGCATTCATATAATATCAACGTACCATGCTCAGATAATACCCCCATACAGTGCTCAAATAATACCACCACACAGTGCTCATATAATACTCCCATATAGTGCTCAAATATTACCATACAGTCATCAAATACCACCATATGGAGCTCAATCAATGCCACCATACATCAATCAAATAATAACACTATACAATGTTCAAATAATACCCCCACGCGGTGCTCATATAATACCTCCACACAGTGCTCATATAATACCACCACACAGTGCTCATATAATACCCCCACACAGTGCTCATATAATACCCCCACGCGGTGCTCATATAATACCCCCACACGGTGCTCATATAATACCCCCACGCGGTGCTCATATAATACCACCACACAGTGCTCATATAATACCCCTACGCGGTGCTCATATAATACCCCCACGCGGTGCTCATATAATACCCCCACGCGGTGCTCATATAATACCACCACACAGTGCTCATATAATACCCCCACGCGGTGCTCATATAATACCCCCACACAGTGCTCATATAATACCCCCACGCGGTGCTCATATAATACCCCCACGCGGTGCTCATATAATACCCCCACGCGGTGCTCATATAATACCCCCACGCGGTGCGGAAGTAAGACCACCATACTGTGCTGTTCATTGGGAATACCAGTGCTACCTAAACCAGACATGTCAGCAGAGATGACAGGTCCTTTTACATCGCACTGAGAGGGTTCCTTTCACTGGCAGAATAGGAGATATTTCTGCTACAGATTCTAGATGTAAATGAGATTTTCCATTCAGCGACAGCAAGCAGAGACCTGCTGCACCACATAGCAAAGCTGAGAGGGTTCTTTTACTATGAGGGGAGAGATTTGTGCTACTGATTTTCTAAAAGTAAATTAGATTTTCATTCAGTGACAGCAAGCAGAGATCTTGAATAGACATTTAAAGGGACCCAACGTTTCTCGCTCCAGGTGATTGCAGCTGCGTTGTTTCATCAGTGGCAGTTTCTTGCATGTCCTGGTAGATCTCTAGCTATAGCCAAGCGCTCTGTCTCGGAGCAGTCTCGGTGGGGGAGTCTCTTAGCCGGTGAATGGCAGCCTGTCTCACGCTGTGTAATAATCTCGCTTTCTCTCTTGGTAAAATGCGGCACTTACCTCCCCGGCTCCTCTCATTGCCTCTAAAGTGATTCTCCCGATGTCATCTAATGACTTAAGTACATCAGTCTCCGAAGTTCTCCTGTCTCCTCCATCCTCTGCCCCGGCCAAACAGAGATGCTCTCCAACTAATTCTGTAATGTCACTGGGAAGCCACCGAGTACGGGGTCATATAGCGGGAGGAAATAGATGGCGGTATCCTATAGTGATATAGCAGGAGGGTATAGATGGCGGTGTGATATAGTGGGAAGGAATACAAGGTGGTCCGATCAGTACGGTATCCTATAGTGATATAGGAAGGAAATATATGGCGGTACGGTATCCTATAGTGATATAGGGAGGGAATATATGGCGGTACGGTATCCTATAGTGATGTAGCGGGAAGGAATACAAGGTGGTCCGATCAGTACGGTATCTTATAGTGATATAGAGAAGGAATATATGGCGGTATCAGTATGGTATCCTATAGTGATATAGCAGGAGGGTATATATGGCGGTATGATCAGTATGGTATCCTATAGTGATATAGCAGAAGGGTATATATGGCGGTATGATCAGTATGGTATCCTATAGTGATATAGCAGAAGGGTATATATGGCGGTATGATCAGTATGGTATCCTATAGTGATATAGCAGAAGGGTATATATGGCGGTATGATCAGTATGGTATCCTATAGTGATATAGCAGGAGGGTATATATGGCGGTATGATCAGTACGGTATCTTATAGTGATATAGAGAAGGAATATATGGCGGTATGATCAGTATGGTATCCTATAGTGATATAGCAGAAGGGTATATATGGCGGTATGATCAGTATGGTATCCTATAGTGATATAGCAGAAGGGTATATATGGCGGTATGATCAGTATGGTATCCTATAGTGATATAGCAGAAGGGTATATATGGCGGTATGATCAGTATGGTATCCTATAGTGATATAGTGGGAGGATATATATGGCGGTATGATCAGTATGGTATCCTATAGTGATATAGCAGAAGGGTATATATGGCGGTATGATCAGTATGGTATCCTATAGTGATATAGCAGAAGGGTATATATGGCGGTATGATCAGTATGGTATCCTATAGTGATATAGCAGAAGGGTATATATGGCGGTATGATCAGTATGGTATCCTATAGTGATATAGTGGGAGGGTATATATGGCGGTATGATCAGTATGGTATCCTATAGTGATATAGCGGGAAGGAATACAAGGTGGTCCGATCAGAACGGTATCTTATAGTGATATAGGAAGGAAATATATGGCGGTACGGTATCCTATAGTGATATAGGGAGGGAATATATGGCGGTACGGTATACTATAGTGATAGAGAATATATGGCGGTCCGATCAGTACGGTATCCTATAGTGATATAGCGGGAAGGAATACAAGGTGGTCCGATCAGTACGGTATTTCATAGTGATATAGGGAGGGAATATATGGCGGTACAATCAGTACGGTATCTTATAGTGATATAGTGAAAGAGAATATATGGCGGTCCGATCGGTACGGTATCCTATAGTGATATAGCGGGAGGAAATGTATAGCAGTACGATCGGTACGGTATCTTACAGTGATATAGGGGGAGGAAATATTTAGCGGCCTGATCAGTATGTATGGCAGTACACAGGGGTGCACCGAGCCTTTCTTTGCCCTCCCCATGAGAATAAAGGGGGAAGGATAATAGGGTAAATGTACTGCAGATCACCAATATTTTCAAAAAATGTACTAGGGAAGTGATCCAAAATTCACTAGATATAGAGAAAACGTAACTATTAATAGTGTTCTCTTCTAAAATAGATGGTAATACGAATAAACAAGCAAAAACCTTCTGTCAAAATGAGTCCTTACGATACCAATCAAGGACAAAAAGCTTTTAATGTAGTAGGAATAGTAGTGCGCCATTATTTGGACTACATAAAAAGCTTTTTGTCCTTGATTGGTATCGTAAGGACTCATTTTGACAGAAGGTTTTTGCTTGTTTATTCGTATTACCATCTATTTTAGAAGAGAACACTATTAATAGTTACGTTTTATTTTGTGCCCTTCCCCCCCCCCCCCCCATACCAGATTCTCAACCTAACCCCTTCCCTCCTAATATTACATAAATCACTACAAGACATACGGGGTAATACTTCTTCCATCCGGTGACTTCTTCTCCTCTGATGTTCTCTTTCCTCATCTTCTCCTTCCAGCCCAGACCACCATGATCATTTCTCTCACCCATCTCTCGTCTTTGCATCATCCTCCCATCTTTTGGAAAAATCGCCCTACCACCCCCAATACTATACTGGAGAAACGGAAAACCCCCCCGATAACATTGGCACTACACAGATACTGCCCCCTTCAGTTATTATTGGCACACAGTGTTTTAAAATAACCGTGCCCCCAGCAAACTGTGTCCCTGACACCAATAATGTAAACATAATGTCCCCCAAAAATAACTGTGATAAGCTGGGTGCCCCCACAGTAATAGTGCTCCCAAATGTCCCACCAATAGAAATAATTCTCTGCAAGAGGACACTCAGTAGTAATACTGCCCCCACAGTGCCCCAGAAGTAATAATGCTCCCATAGTTCCCATACTAGTAATTATGTTCCCCAAAGTCCCCCAGTAGTAATAATTCTCCTTATAATGTAACAGTAGAAAAATGCCCCCTTAAAATGAGCACCAGTACAAAAAAAATGGCAGTGCAAAAAATACTCCCTTTTAATGCCCCCAGTTGAACTATGTCCTCATAGTGCCAGTATAAAATACCCCTATATAATGCCCCCAGTAAATGCCCCCATAGTGCTTCTCTTCCTCCTTCCTCATAGTGTCCCCCATAAGTACCAGTATAAAATTCCCCTATATGGAGCCCCAGTAGATGCCCTCAGTAGTACCCCCATGATGTGTCCCAGTATCAAATGCCCTTATAGAGAGCCCCCCCCCATATGAAATACCCCTTCTTTGTGCCCTCAGTAGATGCCCCCCATAATGTGCCAATAAGTGCCACAATGGAAGCGCTCTCTCCCTGCCCTGTCGCCCGCCACTTGTCACAAGGACTGCGCTGCCTGAGGCGATCGCCACACCTCCCCGGGCATTGCAGTCCAGGCGGTACGATCAGTACGGTACCCTATAGTGATATAGTGGGAGGGAATATATGGCGGTACGATCAGTACGGTACCCTATAGTGATATAGTGGGAGGGAATATATGGCGGTACGATCAGTACGGTACCCTATAGTGATATAGCGGGAGGGAATATATGGCCGGCTAATCAGTATGGGAATCTTGTACTGGGGATGAGCTGATGTCAAATCCTGAAACATTCATTCAATTCTCACACATTCTTAGGTTTCAGAGGTTACAGATGAAACCCCAGCTATATTAACCCCTTCTCCCACCACATGTACATCACTGGTGTGCGATCGGGTTATGGAGCAGGCCCGGGGACTGTGTACAGTCAGGTCCATAAACATTTTTGGCTCTATACACCACCACAATGGATATGAAATTAACAAACAAGATGAGGCCTTACCTGCAGACTGTCAGCTTTAATTTGAGGGTATTTACATCCAAATCAGGTGAACGGTGCAGGAATTACAACAGTTTGCATATGTGCCTCCCACTTGTTAAGGGACCAAAAGTAATGGGACAGAATAATAATCATAAATCAAACTTTCACTTTTTAATACTTGGTTACAAGTCCTTTGCAGTCAATTACAGCCTGAAGTCTGGAACGCATAGACATCACCAGACGCTGGGTTTCATCCCTGGTGATGCTCTGCCAGGCCTCTACTGCAACTGTCTTCAGTTCCTGCTCGTTCTTGGGGCATTTTCCCTTCAGCTTTGTTTTCAGCAAGTGAAATGCATGCTCAATCGGATTCAGGTCAGGTGATTGACTCGGCCATTGTATAACATTCCACTTCTTTCCCTTAAAACTCTTTGGTTGCTTTTGCAGTATGCTTTGGGTCATTGTCTATCTGCACTGTGAAGCGCCGTCCAATGAGTTCTGAAGCATTTGGCTGAATATGAGCAGATAATATTGCCCGAAACACTTCAGAATTCATCCTGCTGCTTTTGTCAGAAGTCACATCATCAATAAATACAAGAGAACCAGTTCCATTGGCAGCCATACATGCCCACGCCATGACACTACCACCACCATGCTTCACTGATGAGGTGGTATGCTTAGGATCATGAGCAGTTCCTTTCCTTATACATACTCTTCTCTTCCCATCACTCTGGTACAAGTTGATCTTGGTCTCATCTGTCCATAGGATGTTGTTCCAGAACTGTGAAGGCTTTTTTAGATGTCGTTTGGCAAACTCTAATCTGGCCTTCCTGTTTTTGAGGTTCACCAATGATTTACATCTTGTGGTGAACCCTCTGTATTCACTCTGGTGAAGTCTTCTCTTGATTGTTGACTTTGACACACATACACCTACCTCCTGGAGAGTGTTCTTGATCTGGCCAACTGTTGTGAAGGGTGTTTTCTTCACCAGGGAAAGAATTCTTCGGTCGTCCACCACAGTTGTTTTCCGTGGCCTTCCAGGTCTATTGGGGTTTCTGAGCTCACCGATGCGTTCCTTCTTTTTAAGAATGTTCCAAACAGTTGTTTTGGCCGCGCCTAATGTTTTTGCTATCTCTCTGATGGGTTTGTTGTGTTTTTTCAGCCCAATGATGGCTTGCTTCACTGATAGTGACAGCTCTTTGGATCTCATCTTGAGAGTTGACAGCAACAGATTCCAAATGCAAATAGCAGACTGGAAATGACCTCTGGACCTTTTATCTGTTCATTGTAATTGGGATAATGAGGGAATAACACACACCTGGCCATGGAACAGCTGAGAAGCCAATTGTCCCATTACTTTTGGTTCCTTAACAAGTGGGAGGCACATATGCAAACTGCTGTAATTCCTGCACCGTTCACCTGATTTGGATGTAAATACCCTCAAATCAAAGCTGACAGTCTGCAGGTAAAGCACATCTTGTTAGTTTCATTTCAAATCCATTGTGTTGGTGTATAGATTCAAAAATGTTAGAATTGTGTTGATGTCCCAATATTTATGGACCTGATTGTATAGGGCTGTATGGAGCAGGCTCAGGGGCTGTGTATTGGAGTGTAGGAAACAGGCTCAGGAGCTGTGGATGGAGGTATATTAAGGAGGCACAGTAACTGTGTATGGGGTTGTATGGAGCAGGCTCGGGATCTGTGTATGGAGCAGGCTCGGGATCTGTGTATGGAGCAGGCTCGGGAGCTGTGTATGGAGCAGGCTCGGGAGCTGTGTATGGAGCAGGCTCGGGAGCTGTGTATGGAGCAGGCTCGGGATCTGTGTATGGAGCAGGCTCAGGAGCTGTGTATGGAGCAGGCTCGGGAGCTGTGTATGGAGCAGGCTCGGGAGCTGTGTATGGAGCAGGCTCGGGAGCTGTGTATGGAGCAGGCTCGGGAGCTGTGTATGGGACTGTATGTAGCAAGGTCTGAAGGTGCCAATTATATTATAGCAATAACACTGGAGATCGCTCCAGTCTTGGCTGTGTAGCCCATCAGATGCCAATGCCACCAGCAGCTATGGCCTCCCTTGATGCAATCACGGGGTGAGGCCAGCTGACATGGCATTCGGAAACATAGTGAAGGCTCCCAGGCCTGCCATGTTAGTACTACCAGAAGCGGGGTGTAATAGACTATTGATAAATACACTGCAATACAGAAGTATTATAGTGTATGGTGTAAACTATCAAGTGATCTCAGGTTCAGTTCTCAAAGTGGGACTAAAATGAAGTAAAAATAATTTTGAAAAAAAAAAAATGAATCCTCAAATATAGAAAAATAAAAACACATTTATCATATATAAAACAATAAAAACTAATAATTTTTCCATTTATCATATCAAAAATAACTTTCCAATTTATCATATCATATATAAAAAATAAAAAAAAATGGTAATGAAGGCGATGTGAAGTGTAATCGAAGGTGCATCACCTGGGGTAAAACTGATTGCCCATAGCAGCCAATCGCAGCGCAGCTTTCTTTTCCTTTACCCTTAGTTCACACCTGAGCGTTTTACAGCGCGTTCCTACGTGCTGTAAAACGCTCAACAAGGAGAAACCAATGCTTCCCTATGGGAATGGTTCTCACCTGGGCGTTTTACAGCGCGTACGATCGCGCTGTAAAACGCCCGACGCTCAAACAAGTACATGAGCATTTTTTTGGGCGTTTGTCGCGCGTTCCCGTACATAGACTTTCGGGAACGCGCGACAATGTGTGTTCGCTTGTCTCTGTATGCGCGCTTGTAAACGCCCGTACAATCGTGCATACAGAGCGCTCCTTTCAGAACACTCTGGTGTGAACCCAGCCTTAGTGCTGTAGAAGGATAAAAGCTGCGCTGTGATTGGTTGCTATGGGCAACAGAGACAGCCATCCGTATCCTGTTCTTTTAAAGTGCAAGCTCTGAGGGCAGGCCGGCTCCATGTCAGTGCCTGATTCTAATGCTTCTATGAATGTGTCCCGCTCACCTCTCATTACTCTTAAGTGCTCCGAGCAGTAATCTCTGAGTCTGACACTTAGCGCGGCGATTCAGAGGCTAAAAGCACCAGAGCAATAAAAGCCTGTGACAAAAGGAATAGCTACACAGGAACTGATTATACCCAACCAAAAAAAATAAAAATTGGACAAATGTACAGAGGCCTTAATTGAACTTTTTTTGGCTTCATATTTTTGATCCTAAATGACTTCACGTGAAAAATATATTTGAAAAGAAAAACGGGAGGACATAACTAGTGCCCAAAAGAGCTGTCTTAGAAACCTGAATGATGCCGTTCCGTTCTTATTCCTCCTGGAAACAAACAAATTCATGAGCTGGGTGTTTAACATTTATTTCTCAGAGGAATAACAGAGGAACATCACAACCTAGCTTATGGTCCAGAACTATTTCCTCAGAGACTGAACAGCATGCCGCGTTGTACAGCGGAACAGCCTGCCGGAATTCACCAGATCTGGTCTAACCAGACATATTAGATATCCACATAAGCGTAACACACGATGCAGTACAATTATTGTTTCAAATAAAGGGGTTGTCGCATGAAAAATAACATACATACATTTTTTTAAAGCAGCCCTTGGATCTGAATACTTTTGCGATTGCATGTAATTAAAAATGTAGCATAGCCACTGAGTTATTCAATGAAATGTATCTGTATAGCGCCACCTGCTGTTTGTTGTTTTCCTTATTCCTCTGTCCACCTCGGTGACATTGCTAAAGTGGACTCATATGCTCTATCCTATTTTTTTTTTTTTTATTGCCACCAGTCGGATTTATTGTTAGAAGCTGGAACTGTTACAGGGATAGAGCTGCAGCAGTGATACGAAGAGAGCTGCAGTAGAAGAGACATACCCCCTGAGCTGTGATAGGGAGAGAGCTGCAGTAGAAAAGACACACCCCCTGAGCTGTGATAGGGAGAGAGCTGCAGTAGAAGAGACACACCCCCTGAGCTGTGATGGGGAGAGAGCTGCAGTAGAAATGACACACTCCCTGAGCTGTGATAGGGAGAGAGCTGCAGTAGAAGAGACACTCCCCCTGAGCTGTGATAGGGAGAGAGCTGCAGTAGAAATGACACTCCCCCTGAGCTGTGATAGGGAGAGAGCTGCAGTAGAAGAGACACACTCCCTGAGCTGTGATAGGGAGAGAGCTGCAGTAGAAAAGACACACCCCCTGAGCTGTGATAGGGAGAGAGCTGCAGTAGAAGAGACACTCCCCCTGAGCTGTGATAGGGAGAGAGCTGCAGTAGAAATGACACTCCCCCTGAGCTGTGATAGGAAGAGAGCTGCAGTAGAAATGACACTCCCCCTGAGCTGTGATAGGGAGAGAGCTGCAGTAGAAGAGACACACTCCCTGAGCTGTGATAGGGAGAGAGCTGCAGTAGAAGAGACACACCCCCTGAGCTGTGATAGGGAGAGAGCTGCAGTAGAAAAGACACACCCCCTGAGCTGTGATAGGAAGAGAGCTGCAGTAGAAAGGATGCATTCTCTGATTTGTGATAAGATGAGCAGAAAGGACATACCCCCTGAGCTGTGAGAGGGGGAGAGATGCAGCAGAAATGACATACTCCATGAACTGTGATAGGGAGAGACCTCCAGCAGAAAGGATATACCTCCTGAGCTGACATCTTGATATAGATCTAGCAGAGCAATTGGAGCAATGAATGGGGAGATCGCTGGACCCATGTGAGGTACAGGGCTGGTTCTAGCTTTTGTTAGAGCTTGTCATGTACTATATGATGTCTGGTTATAATTTTTACAATAATCTTTGCAGAACCCCTTTAATGATGCCGATTTTTGGTGCTTTTAATTGACCACTTAATTTTTATAAATCAAGTTATGGCTGATGGAATGCGACAAGGCGAAACCAAAAATTAATTTTGTCCTTTAGGCCACAACTGACTGTTTGTTTTTAAAGGGGTTTTCCATTACCCAAACCCACCTTAATTACACACACTTTCTTCTCGCCTGAAGAGGAAAATTTGTAATATACTTATTATTCAAAACTTGTGTCAATCAACCGCTTGATTAAACCCGACCGCATAGCTCAGGCTAGAGGCCTGGTAAAGGGCGTGACTTCGGCAGAAGCTGGATTTTTAGAAGTGGAGAGTCACTTGGTCCCCGAGAGGCTGACCAGAACATTAAGTATATTATAAACTTTCCTTTACAGTTTAAGGTGGGTTTGCATCATCTGCATGGGTTCTGGAAAACTCAGACTGGGTGTATTATAAATTATTTAACTCTTTGATTTACATTGTATTTTAGACCCCTCATCGTCTGCCGAATGGCGCTACCGTTCCCCATGCCGCCACCCTCCTTTTCTGATATCCCTGATCCATTACCATATAAATAGGAAAGTTCTTATGGCTTCCGCCACCTCCTTATAATGTAATAGGTGTCGGGGATTGTATATTCATGAGGTAATAAGCCTGTATGTTTAATTCACATGTGTGACACTTTTATATGGTGAATTCATGTTTGTTGTAAAGCCCAGTGTTAGTTTCGGGGGTTCAGAATAGATTGACTTTTTACAATAGATACATGCTATATAAAATATATATTTTTAGTAATAAAATCTTACTGCTGTTGACGGTTTCATTTAAAAAATTTCGACCTTGCCACAAAGGCCGCACGTTTATTGCTTGAGGGCCTGTCAAGGCCTCAGAACTTGTATAGGAATTTGCACTGCCTCATTGATGTCCAACATCCGCATTCTAAAATAGTGACTCCAAAAAGTTGTACATTTTTTACAAATTTGTGTTGCTTATTTATTATTATTTTTTTTCTCTTGTAAAAAGTGGACAGGCATGGGTGGGAGTTCGGAGGGTCGGCTTGGCCTGACACATTTTAAGTCTACTTAGGTCAGTTTTCTGGGGGCAAGTAACACCTGAAATCTACTTGCTGGTATAGATTTCAGATTCTCCTTCACGGACCTGACGAGTTGCACCAAAATAATTGAGTCCCCTTCTTAATAACTTTGGCGTACCTCCATGCCTCCGTGAACTAGGTAAAGACTGAAGTTAGAAACAACAGTCTTGATTATTCTCTCCCCCCCCCCCCCCCCCCCCCCACCACCATTTATTGATACATAGAACCTGCAGATACCTTGGTTGGCCCAGATCCTATTATCATCTCATGACCACTGGGACCAACAGAGGCAGCAGCAGTGACACTACCTCGACTTGTACCATAAATATTCAGTGGCATGAGTTTTAAGTACCAGGACCATGGTTAGGAGCTGATCTTCACTGGTTTGTCAGAGCAAAAACCTATCATTACCCAAAACTATTGATACGTTATGCCTTGAGTTAACCTTAAATATTCTATGATGAAGTTAATAGAGGGTGGTTCCCTATTGAAGGCCCTCCTCTATCAGGTAAAGAGTGTTTCTTGTAGCGCACCCAAAATGTATGTAAACCCTATGGTTTCAATGGGTTTGTGTAATACTTAATTTTTCCTGTGGGAGTGCTGTAGGTAAACTCAACACTTATTGTTCCCCTACAGATTACGTCAATGACAACATCAGGACGTGGTGTGATCATATTGTTGAAGGACCTATATAAAGATGAAATGTCTGAATCGGACTACCTCTTTAAGATGACCAAGTCCACTTTTGAATCGGTAAGTCGCTAATATACAGTGCTACTGGAGGCAACATGCTAGGCTCTACATTTAGTATCTCGGATCTTGTGGTTAACCAGCTAAGAACCAAATAAATAACAGAAATAATAACAGTTCAGCGAACCCTACTGTGTATTGGGCTCCAAAGCAGACAGATGGTCACTGCACCTCTGCTAATTAAGTTACATCAGCAGAAAAGGCTACCATTTTTGTGGCAGTATCAGAATTCTCCGCTCATTTGCAAAAGGTTGTCTTCTCCGATGAGTCATGTTTTCTGCTTAATCCAGCGGGTAGACAGTGGCATGTCAGGTGAGAAATATCAGAGAACAAAGACCCAGCAACCATTGCTGGAAGAACACAAGCTGGTGGTGGCAGTGTTATGGTCTTAGGAAGGTTTCGGGGCATTCTCTAGGCCCACTCATCCATGTGGAAGGCACTCTCCACCGATTTGTGTATGAATACATCCTTGAAGATCACATACACCCCTACGTGCTGATTGTCTTCCCTGGGGCAGATGGCATCTTTCAGCAAGACAATGGGACATGTCTAGAAATGTCCAACATTGCACAATCTACCATAACCTTGTTGAGTCACTCCGGGTCCGCCTAGCTGTTGTCCGTGCTGCACACGGTGGTTACTCTGGATATTAGATGGTGGTTATAATAATGGGACTCAATTATATAACTGGGTTATGCAAAAAACAATAAAAAATTTTAAGGCTACATCTGAGTGGACAAGGAGAAACAAAGTTAACTCCTGCTAATTAAAGGCATATTCCGATCTCAGATCTTCACGGCAAAGTCGGCATACTCAGACTACCATGGGGTTTGGTACAGGAGAACTCATGAAGAAAGGAAATTAAAAGCAGAGAAAAATCCCTATTTGCAGTGTCTCAGATGGTTGCCTCTTGCTTTTAAGATATCCAACCAAGCTGAGGCGGTGGTAGCGAGATATGCTCCCTGGTGTGGCCTTTTTTCACATGACTGGATGATATAAATCACTTTAGAATGATTTGCAGCAAAGAAGAAATAATCAGGATGAAAATTAGCAAACAGCACTACCCTTCTGAAATCTATGGCCAAACTGCTGACAGAGAAGTCTCTTCCAGATGGCTGACTCCGAGACCTTCAGGTAACAAATGTACAAAAACGGAGTCAAGATGGTGGCTCTTAAAACATTCTATTTTTGTATTAAATCTGTGCTTCCTTTGCACAGACATGTCATAGACTAAGACTAGCTTGTTTACCAAGCATCTCACCACCACTGATGACTGGTGTGGTACCTACTGATAGGAACATCTGCCCATCACTAAAGACATCTTAGGCCCCTTTCACACGGGCAAGTATTCCGCGCGGATGCGATGCGTGAGGTGAACACATTGCACCCGCACTGAATATCGACCCATTCATTTCTATGGGGCTGTTCACATGAGCGGTGATTTTCACGCATCACTTGTGCGTTGCGTGAAAATCGCAGCATGCTCTATATTCTGCGTTTTTCACGCAACGCAGGCCCTATAGAAGTGAATGGGTGTCACGGATGATGTACAGGAAACAAGACAATGCAATATAATCAATGACTCACTGGATCCACAACTAAGGAACAAAAGGGAGACCCCTGCATGAGACCTGCCACTCTCCCTGACTGCTCAGCCTATGCGAACACCCCAAAGGTGGATGGGCGCATATCCACGTACCTCGGCTATCTAATACCTGAAGACCCTACAATAGTGAGGGGACACGACCACCGGCTCCCTACACTAGACACGGAGGGAGTCAGGGTCTCCTGAAATCCAGCAGACACAAATAAAGGAACAGCACTTATCTTGCAGAGGACTGGGAAATGGGAACAGCATGCACACACACTCCAGGAAGTTGTATAAGCCGCACACTACTGCATTATGGGGATGAACTTAAAGGGAAGCAATCAGTCCAACTGCATGACAGCGGAGATAGACTAACGAGATGAGGAACTGAAACCAAAACAAAGAAACTCAAGGAGGAGGATCTGGAAGGCTCCTGTCAGAGCTTCTCAGCTGTCTGGTTGTGACAATGGGGTTGCGTGAAAATCGCAAGCATCCGCAAGCAAGTGCGGATGCGGTGCGATTTTCACGCATGGTTGCTAGGTGACAGTCTATTCACTGTATTATTTTCCCTTATAACATGGTTATAAGGGAAAATAATAGCATTCTGAATACAGTAAGCTTAGTAGGTGATCAATTGAGGGTTAAAAAAAATATAAAAGTTAACTCACCTTCTCCTCTTGTTCGCGTAGTTCCCGGTCTCTTCTTTACTTCTCAAAAGATGAACTATCGGCTAGGACCTGTGGTGACGTCAGATCACATGCTCCAATCACATGGTCCATCACCACGGTGATGTACCATGTGATTGGAGCATGTGATCTGACGTCACCAAAGGTCCTTTAGCCCACAGCTCATCATTAAAGAAGTAAAGAAGAGACTGGGAACTACGCGAACAAGAGGAGAAGGTGAGGGTAATTTTTTATTTTTATTTTTTTTAACCCTCAATTGATCACCTACTCTGCATTCTGTATTCAGAATGCTATTATTTTCCCTTATGACCATGTTATAAGGGAAGATAATACAATCTACAGAACACCGATCCCAAGCCTGAACTTCTGTGAAGAAGTTCGGGTTTGGGTACCAAACATGCGTGATTTTTCTCACGCGAGTGCAAAACGCATTACAATGTTTTGCACTTGCGCGGAAAAATCGCAACGCACCCGGACCTTTTCCCGCAACGCCTGTGTGAAAGAGGCCTTAGTGTACTGTTCTCAATCTCGGTGATACCCAATAAAATCTTGCCATACTGCATAATTAATGTATATAGTAGGACCATCTTTTATCTTAAACTTTTAGGATAGATGTTTGGTACTTCTGTGTGAGGTGATTCTTCGAAGATATTCTCTGATGGACCTGGGGCAGGTAAACTCGTCTGAGCTAGGGTGGCTATGGGAAAACTCAGTTGTCTAGACCAAGTCACAACTGGTTTCTTAGAGGCAAGCATAATTGGAGACAGAATTCATGGTGCGGCATTCAGGGATCATGAATAGAAATAGGAGGACCAAATGGAGCACCACGGTAGTGCTGGTAGACACCGAATAGACACTAGTATAACTGCCGCCAAGCAGATGCCAGTAAAAAAAAATTAGATTGGCTGGCACCACCTGATCCATAAAGCTCTAATGGTGGCAGAGACTGTCTGTAGGACAACATGAGAACAAGTCCTTTTGGCTTTTCGAAAAGAACCAACCAGAAAAGACATTTGGCAATGCATTGGTTGAAGGTTTGGCAGAGCTCAAACACAGGTGGCTGGTCATATACAAACACTTCTGAAGTCCCCAACAACATGTCAAACATCAGCCTCTCCTGAAAGATCCAGGTGCTGCTATTAGAGATGAGTAAATTTTTCAAAAACTCGATTCGCCGAATTTTTGGGGAAAAATTTGGTTCGATCCGAATAAATTTTGGGCAAATTAAGTTAAAAAACTGCTATTTCCTGGCTGCACAGAGCCTTTATAGGGGTGTAGAACACTGTGCCTTGCAGTGACACGCATAGGGATTCTTCTGTGGTAGAGAAATTATATTGAGTCAGTATGACATGCAGATGACAGGCGTCGCTCTTAGAATCACTGCACACTTCACATATTTGGGCAGTCACGGGGCCAAAACTGACCAAATAAATCACGTACAGTATGAACTCAGCCTTACAGGTCAATGTTAGCGTCAAGAAGAAGCGCACTTATTTTACACCGTCGCCAGCTGATTCCACATAGAGGACTACAGAACCTGTTCTATTAAACGCTTATACAAGTATTTCCCCCCAACAGAGTGGAGAGGGTGTCAGCAGTAAGTTTGTGTTGACGTCAATGATTATTTTGCCCTTCCTCTGATCCATCAGAACAATAACCCACAAAAAACTGATCCTGTCTGTGGAGCATCCATCTTCACTCGGTCAGCATTTGCTTAATAATCCATCAGTATTGCTAATGCCAAAAAAACAGGAGTGGATCCAAAACAGAGATTACACGTGAACAGAATAGTTGCATGTCTTCTGTGTTTTGTACCCACTCCTGCTTTTGGCTAGTGTCTACCAAATCACAAACCAATAAAAAAAAAAATTTGAATGGGGGAGAAAAAACACTTATTTAGCAAACAGGACAATAACACAAAATACAACACAAAAGGGGCAAAACCACAAGATTTAAAAGAGAAACTGGAAAAACAAAGTGCTTCATCAATAAGAATGGATTGGAGACCAGTGTTGGGGTGACCACGAGGTTAATGTATATTGATCATGAAATGTATGGGGTTATGGCTGTTAACTGGAGGACAGTCCAGCAAAAACGCAGACTCCAGCTCATTCCGTAATGAGCTGGGTTGCTGATAAGTAGATTCTAAAGGGTCTGAAGAAATGCGAGTAAAGACATTGGAAAAAATTGTCCACTTCGTCCAACGTGACCTCGACCTTTGATTTATGAATATCATTCCATAAAGTCTTGAGGTCCTCTGTGTGGATGGCATAAGAAATGTCCATGTGAGGTTCGACGGGCAGAGAGAAAACAAGCTCTGTGGCCGACACTGATCCAGACAAGTCATACCCGGTCTACATTGCTGCTAGCCACATAAGGTCCTGAGAACTGATCACCAACTTAGCCAAACAGTGAAAGTTTCTTTGGAACCACGTCCCTACAATAGCCGTGAGCTCCTCTGAGCCATTATACAGGAAGAGCGGGAGGCAAGTAAATGTCTCTGGTAGCACCTCCAATAGATCGTCCTGTGTGTACATCCCGCAGAACTAACCTGTCCACACAATCCGATCCTCTTTGCTTGCCTTGGTGAGTCGAGGCTTGGATGAATTCTGTATGAGCACAGCCAGTGGATCTCTGTCCTTTCCTTTAAATCCAGGTAAACAGGAAAATTTGGCTTTTAGGTTCAGCTCTGAGCCGACTTTAATGGAAAGACCCTTCTGCTTCTCGGCAGCTATGTGGTCAGACAGGTGCTTGGAATACTCTTTCAGTCTGGTGTATGAGAAATTATACATCGGTGTCACGCTACACAGAGTCCATTGTTTTTGAAGAAGCAAAGCAGCCTGTGCCGGATCCAGAGTTTCCTCCAAGGGGGTGCACTGCGGGATTTTTCTTTTTGGACAAGCTTCACAATGCAGACCGTCAACGTGCAGAGGTGAAGCTTCCAGGAGGATACGTCGAGCTGTGAAAATGACTGCTCCTTCGTGCCAATGACCTACTTCTGGGGGTTAACTCCCCATCGGTTGGTGTTTGCATATCCTTGCAATAAATGATGTTGCCGTTCACTGACAACATATCACAAAAACACAAAAACACATCATAAAATCAGCGTGTGAGAAATGTAGAGCCAACATCTCCCCCACACAGATACGGTCAACCTGTATTACATGTGCAAAATCGCATATGGATAAAGATAAATATATATATGCACACCAACAAGGTAACGCATGATAAAGTGCTAGTAATATAGAATACAGTACAATCGTCAATGAACAGTCAGTAGTAGAAAATTATATCAATCTCCTATTCATCTCACAAATTGCAAAATTACATATAGGGGACCCCAACCCAATATGGTCCAAACAATATGGCTCCAACTTGGGGATATCCCAATGAATATCTCTAATGGCACTCAAAATGGTATCGGTATAAGCAAATATTACCAAACAGACATATAGCATACTGACCCTGGTATCCGTAGGGAGGGAGAGAGAGAGGACGTCCCATTCATGTAACGGGAACGTTCTTCAATCTAGGACGCCAGTGGCCATAGCCATAGGAGAAACTAGGTCATAGTCATTGGTATAGCATCCTAATTACAAAAGAAAACTACATTATGATACATACTATAGTACTTGTCCAATGTTGTATTTGAGCTTTTCTTGTATCCTCTTCTAGAACAATCTGCACTTTCGAACCAATACTTCGTAATTGCATTGTCCAACCTTCTGAAGAACCAATCAGTCTCTTTTAACAAATCCTTGGACATCACAGTATCAATTTGGCTATAGATAGCACATGTAGTCTATCTAGGGTGAGACTAATCTTCTGGTCTCGCTAGCGGTAGAGAACGATGTACAAGTAAATACGTTCTGTGTACATGACTAAGGTATACATAGACTATGGGATATAAAGCACTGGCCATTGCAGAATGGGATGGCTGGATGAACTTTCAATTTTCCACATGAATGCTTGTAGGAATCGGCACAGTAGCAATACATTGGAGAAGACAAATATCTAATTTTCGAAGCATTTAGTTGACAATTTCCCTGCTTAATTTCCTGTTGTTATCATTGTATATTGCATTTAGGTGTGTGTATATTTAGATAGAAGACATGATGGAACTACATACTGGGCTCAGATCGTGGTTCTCCAAGCATTCAGTTTCTAGATAAATATTATTAGGTCCAAAGCACTAAAATTCATCAGAGCACGGGACTTGGGGTGACAATGGAAAAAAATCAGTCATCTAGCTATGATCATTATGGGTACAAAACATTTATCATCTAGAGTGTTACTCTGGCTGCCCATGCCTGCCTCTTTCTCACTTTTCTCGGCAGACATGGGTGCCACCCAACTGGTCCTTCTATTTTTTTTGGGCAGTTTGGACCCGCTTGCCCTTCTGTGCCCACCAGCAGTGGGCCTGGCCACTGGAGTCCCATGTGCATCTTCCGCATGCAGGTTTAGGCCTGTGCTTGCCATTACACTCCCCAGCTCTTAAAGGGTCAGCTCATCCTATTCTTCAAATGCCAATCGCCTGCTAACCCGGCGTACTAAAGGCACCTTTCCCTCGAAGAGTTTGCCTGCGCAATAGGTGACTCTAGAGATTTAGTCCTGGCAAAGGTGTCCTGTTCTATTTGTCTGCCCATGTACCTACCTCTGCTCAATTCCTGACTGTGACTCTCCAGTGACCAGTGCTTGATTACTGTATGGCCTGACCATGGACTTGTGGGTCAGTTGTCAACCACACCAGGACTGCTTCAATAGGTAGCGGTGTGGTGGCTCCTCTGCAGGGAAGTCCAGATACCTGTATAGGGTTTAAAAGGTGAATACCATGGGACTGTCAGGATGATTGACCCAGTGGTTCCACATCCACTGATCAATACACAATGGATTAGTCATAAATTTCAGGTCAGTGATGGTTTGGTCTCTCTCTCTCTCTCTCTCTCTCTCTCTCTCTCTCTCTCTCTCTCTCTCTCTCTCTCTCTCTCTTTCTCTTTCTCTCTCTCTTTCTCTTTCTCTCTCTCTTTCTCTCTCTCTTTCTCTTTCTCTCTCTCTTTCTCTTTCTCTCTCTCTTTCTCTTTCTCTTTCTCTTTCTCTTTCTCTCTCTTTTTCTCTCTCTTTCTCTCTCGTTCACCACAATGACTAGATTGAGAGAATCCATTTGTTCCTCCCGGCTGCACACCACTGGTGTGGCAGGCGCAGCACTATGAAGTTCCTTTTGTGCTGTGGCATTATAAGAATTCTGATATCTCTGCCTTTTTAGTCTAACCAGACTGTCTATTACTCTGCAATTCCTCTAGCGCCGTTCTATGGAAACAGTAGGTTTAAAGAGCACACCAAATGCTTCAAATAACTTCTTTATTAACCTAAACTTTTATTCATATAACACTGCCACCTCCGCAGCAGATAGTCCATGTACATAACACGTGTTGAAAAGAGATCACAAAATGGCGGTATACATAAGAAGGCGGTTCAACTGTTCAATCTTGACATTCAACATAAAATGGTGGATATATTTCTCTCTTGAGTACCTGTACTCTCACTTTAAGTCATTAAGCACTTTATGATCTCGCTGAGCGGTATATCTGAGGTCTAACTAATAGTTCACTTGCTGAATTTGGTCGCAATTTGCAATATGCAGTTAGCAGTAACTATTTGCAGATTGGTTGAGTATGATCTGGTATGGTTATATGCAATTTGGATTGCAAAATGGAATTTGAATTTGGATTGTGAACTTTGTAGTTTGCAATTGCTGGAACTGTAAGTAAACACACATATAACTGGTTCAGTATACAGTTCTATTCAGTATATTAACAGTAGGAACATTATATAACTGTTTTAAATCCCTATTTTGGCCTCTCTGTTTGCATAAAACACAGCTCTTAGTGAAGTTAATGTCTGTTCAGCTGCTCTCTCTGGTGAATAATAATTAGGGAATTTCCCACACGGGCTGTGTGTGAGGCTGGCTGTGATTGGTCTAGACTCCTGCCCAGCAACAGTTTAACTCTATGCTTTCTGTTGTTTCTGCTGTGTCATTGAGCTTACCTTACATTATATAATGAATCTTAAAGGCATATTATCTTTTCTGCTTCTGTGAACACAATATATATAACAGTTAAATGACATCCAAACATGAAGTCACTGTAAATAACTCTGCTTTTGTCTTTAACACACAAACATAGGAACTGTATTAAGGTTATTGGCAGGTCTAGCTGTATAAACTTATAAGCTATGTTAGCAACCTAGGACAGGTCTTAGCTGGCCAGCTACAACTGGCAAGGAGGGATTTGAATGGAAAGACCAACAAGCAAATTTTTCAAAGCATATGGGACTGAGGGAAGAAGCCAAACGCTTTGTTTAAGGTCATAATGGCTTTTTAATAGTTATTCAGCCGAGATGGGGGTCAACAAAAAAAGGTGGTCACAATTAGAAGAGTTTATCCACCATGAGAAAGAGATTTGTCCACCATGATGTTTGCCTTTGAAGGACCTAGGCCCTCTAATATGGGTAAGCAGGTAATAGCCCCAACCGAAACTAACAACAATTTTATTAAATGTGACCTCTACCCTGCATTAGAAAAAGGATATTTATGTAATTTCCTAATATACCTTAATGCATCTTCAAAGACAGAGCGTTGCTTTTAGTCCCCGTGCACGTCAAGATACAACAAGCTGAATAGAAATCGCCTCATAATTTCCAGCTAGTTACTCGGTCTTCCCCATATTGTATAGAAGCCGCACAGTGTTCCATTAAGTGAATTGCTTTCCTAAGCTATCGGAATAATCCTTTATTTTTTTTTATCTTTATGTTTTTACTGTGAATGTGTAATTGAATGCAGGCCGCACAATAAATCATTGCAGAAGCAGTCAAAATTAATTTGCTGTGGGAATTAGGAATTGTCTTTTCGGGAAGCCATATTAAAAATGAATTAACAAAAAGGAAATATTATGGAAACATTTTTATCTAATCTGCATGGATTTACGTTATTGGCGCAACCTGTTACCTTTTATGTATAGATTGTAATCAGAAAATAAAGAAAAGCTCTGTCGAGGAGACGTCTGTTTTACTGGTGCCCTTCCTGCACACTCCCACACTGCACAGTGAGAATGAAGATATGTCCACTCTTAACTTAGCGCACATCTTTAATGATACAATATCAATACATTATAAAGGGCAAAACTATTGAGAAGCTTCAATTCATATCAAAACCACTATCTACACATAGCATAACTCCTGACAATCATGCTATATTTCAGAAATTGCCATTTCTCACCTGTAACGGTAGGTGAGGACGGCGAGCCCTATGGCTAGTACTTGTAACGCTCCAACGGGTGTGGACCCGCTGTGCCACTCACCGGTTTGGCTTTGTGCCAAACTTGGAAGTGGAATCTAAGTGTTCCCCTGGTCTTCACCCTTTATCCTGCTCCAGGATGCGGAAGCTGGTCTTAGCTGCAGGGGAGACACCAGGTCGCTACCGCAAGAGTGGTCCCGGTTAAGTGGCAGCTGGCCGATAAGGCCAGAACGCCCCAGTGCAAGCACTGGGGATACAGGCAGGTGGAGCGAGCTGTCGATGGATGGAAGAAGCGCAGAGTCAGATGAAGCAGAGCTGAGTTAGTGATTAAGCAGAGCTGGAGCTGTTAGAACAGCAGAGCTGAATAGCTCAGGTACAGCAGACAGAGGCGTGGTCGACAAGCCGAATCCTACACTTCAGGGCAGTGAGGTACAGGAGGATCAGGCAGAGACTAGGTCAGGATACAGGCTAAGGTCGGAAACAGGATAGCAACACAGGAACTACGAACTGGAACCTTCGCTGTAGAAAACTACAATATTGCTCAGGCATTACAGGAAGGGGGAAGCACCCTTATAAGGGTGGTGCCTGGCCGGGATTGGAGAGAAGGCGGAATCGGGGGCGTGCACGAACCCTTAAAGAAACAGGACGCGTGCGGCTCCTACAAGGTGCAACTGAAGCTGTCGCCGCCTGCGACCTTGCAGGAAAGCGGGTCCGGAGCCTGCAGCGGAGAGGAGAAGCCTTGTGTGCAGTTCGAATGAGGTACATAGCAGGATGTGCTGGACACTGGCGGCTGCCAACTGCCATTGTTACAGTACTCTGCCCACTTTCCCTACCTATTTGCAGTACAAGCCCTAGAAAGCTAGACCGCAACTAGTCGATGGTCCCTACATTAAGTGCAGAGACAGAATAACAATCACAATATGGAGCAGTACATAAATGGGTCGTAACAAATCGGGCTAAAGTACCAAACAAGTGAAAGAGTGGTCAGAAGACAAACTGGGGTCAGAAGCATGAGAAATCCAAATAAACAAGGAGCAAGAACCAGGAACATAGCTAGTGAGTCGAAGACTATCCCTGGCACTGGTGTATGGCCAGGAAAAGGTTTAAATACAGCACTGTCACTGCCTGCCCTGTGAGAGATCTGAGAAGATCAGATAGACTTGCAACACATGAGTCTATCTGACAGGTTTTTCATTTTTTCCTTTGTCTGTTGTTGTGGGCAGGATCTCGCCTCTCCACAGGTTCTGCTCATTTGCTGTTTAGTGTCTCTATTTAAAGGGACACTGACAGGCCCAATAAGCATATTTAGGTATATATATGACAGTACAGGTCTTCTAAAGTGTATTAAAAGCATATAAGTATACCCCCTGTCCACCTTATAAATACAGTAAACTGAAGTTTTATAACCTGGTTGAATCGTCTTCATTCTGCCCAAGGGGCGGCGTTTCCGTTTCACTTGCGCCCAGCCAGCCGCCCCCAACTGCCGTTTTGAAGCGCCGCCCAGCTCATCAATATTCATTTCGCTGGGCAGCTACTACTGTCCCCGACACAAGATCCGGCGCATGCCCAATACAATCCTATGGGCATCGGCCTCCGTCTCATCTTCTAGTATTAACCCCTTCTGAGGAGTAAGAGAGCAGCGCTCTGAAGCGCTGCTCTGAACAGTGCCCGGCGCATGCGCATAACGCAGAGGATGTAGCGGCCTCTAAGATGCAGACTGAACGCAGGCGCGATGTGATCCCGGCCAGTGAAGGTGCCGGGCTTATGCGCTGAAGAGGAGACGGAGGCCGATGCCCATAGGATTGTATTGGGCATGCGCCGGATCTTGTGAAGTCGGGGACAGTAGTAGCCGCCCAGCGAAGTGAATATTGATGAGCTGGGCGGTGCTTCAAAACGGTAGGCTGGGCGCAAGTGGAGATGAAACGCCGGTTATAAAGACGATTCAACCAGGTTATAAAACTTCAGTTTACTGTATTTATAAGGTGGACAGGGGGTATACTTATATGCTTTTAATACACTTTAGAAGACCTGTACTGTCATATATATACCGAAATATGCTTATTGGGCCTGTCAGTGTCCCTTTAAGCCCGCATCTCACTGCAGACCTTGCGGTTGTTATTTCCTTCTGGAGTTCTAAGCTGGTTTTTAGAGGTTCTGCTTCTTTTTCCTCTCAAGCGAACTCCTCCTGTTTCTACTTTGTGTGTGTGTTGTGTCTAGGTCTCAGGGAGACGCTGGTCTCTTCACGGTGGAAGGTCCCGGCAGTCTCATCCCCGCTCCCTAATTTAGGGTTTGACAGTTTCAGCAGGTCTTAGGTTCCGGTGTATGAGTTCTTCCACCATTAGGATTTGCTCATACTGTCAGTAGTCGGGGAGAGGCTCTGGGATAACTAGGAGGTTACCATCCCCCTCCTCACTAGCCTTGGAGCCTAGTCTGTGTTACTGTTGGAGTTTATTTGGTGGTCTTCCTTTCCCCACTTACCGTGACATTAACAACCGCCCTTACCGTCATTATTTTCCTTGCTTTATGCAGATATGGATGCTGTTAATGCACTAGTTGATCGCATGCAGGGGTTATCTTTGGAGGTAGCTGACTTCCGTCATTCTGTTGCACAATTTCAGGGTTCTCATGCGTCTGGTTCAGCCAGTGGGAACCAGGTTAGCCTTGAACCTAAGGTCGCCCTCCCAGATAGGTTTTCTGGGGGAAGTGATAATTTTGTTAGTTTCAGAGAATCTTGTAAATTGTATTTTCGTCTGTGTCCGATCTCCTCTGGGGACGAGAATCAAAGAGTGGGGATTATTATTTCTCTGCTGAAAGGTGATGCTCAGTCCTGGGCCTTTACTCTACCGATCGGTTCCCAATTCCTCTGATCAGTGGATGAATTTTTCGGAGCCCTGGGCCTTATTTATGATGACCCAAACAGGGTTTCTCTGGACGAATCTAAGCTGCGTAGCTTGAGTCAGGGAGAACGTTCTTCGGAGTAATATTGTTCTGAATTTAGGAGATGGGCGACTGATTCGGAGTGGAATGACCCAGCACTCCGTAGTCAATTCTGTCAGGGGCTGTCTGAGAGACTAAAAGACGCTCTGGCATTCCATGAAATCCCTGATTCTTTGGAGGCGGCTATGTCCCTTGCTGTACGGATTGATAAACGCCTGAAAGAGAGATGCAAGGTTCCCCTCTCTCGGGATGCACTTTCATATGGGGAAACAATCTCTTCTGTCCCTCTGGGTACTGAGTCACTTAAGCTAGTGTCTGGTGATGATCATATGTAGTTGGGACTGGTCTCTTCATGCCCTGGTAAAAGGAACCCCTGGGTTCAGAAAAGACTTGGTTTCTTCTGTGGAAAAGGACATTTTATTAACGTTTGTCCTTATATTAAACCTCAAGGTAAAAAAAGAAGAAAAACTGTTCTAACTAATAGATCTAGTTCTCCTACTCTTGGTAGACTGGATGGGGAGTCAGAGAAGGTATTTCTGTCTTTTACCTGTAGTACACAATTTCTCCTGCCTGCCATGGTGGCGCTAGACTCCGAAAATATTGAATTTGAAGTATTTGACAGTGGTGCAGGGGTTAACCTCGTTGAGTCATGGTTTTAAAACAAGCGCATTAAACAAAGGGATATCTGTGTTTGCTATTGATTCCGCTCCTCTCTCGCAAAAGTGACTCATATGGTGCAGGATATTCATTTGAGGGTGGGTGATTCTCATGTTGAGTCAATTTCTTGTTTTGTGCTGATGGGTTTGCCTGCAACTCTAGTGCTAGGTTTACCATGGTTGATCAGACATAATCCTACCATAGATTGGCAAGCAAGACAGATCAGTAATTGGGGTGATTTCTGTATGAACAACTGTCTCTGCGCATCACTTTCTGTGGTATCCACTAAGGTGTTACCTCCGTTTTTTTGTGATTTTTCGGACGTATTCTCTGAGGGTGGAGATCAGGAGTTACCCCCTCACTGAGAGTATGATTGTCCGGTCAATCTCATTCCCGGAGCTAAATTGCCAAAGTCTCAGTTATATCATCTTTCTCAACCTGAAAGAGTAGCTATGCGAGAGTAAATTGCCGAGAGTTTGGCAACTGGACATATTAGACCATCTAAGTCACCGGTGGCTGCCGGCTACTTTTTTGTTAAAAAAAGATGGGTCCCTTAGTCAGTGTTTAGATTTCTGGGAGCTAAATCTTATTACTCTCCGGGATCCTTATCCCCTTTCCTTGATCCCGGATTTATTCAATCAGATTGTTGGAGCCAAGGTGTTTTCCAAGTTGGATTTAAGAGGGGCCTATAATCTGATAAGAATCAGGGAGGGGGATGAATGGAAGATGGCTTTTAATACCCCTGATGGCCACTTCGAGAGCTTGGTCATGCCCTTTGGTTTGACTAATGCTCCAGCGGTCTTTCAGCACTTCATCAATGAAATTTTTTATCATTTGGTGGGGAGGTTTGTTGTTATTTACCTCGATGACATACAAATTTACTCGCCCGATATGGAGACTCATCAGGATCATTTAAGACAAGTATTATTGATTAGTTGTATGCTATGTTGGAAAAAGTGTGTTGGCTGTTCAGGAGCTGTAGTTCCTGGGTTACTTGCTTTCTTCCTCAGGTTTTAGTATGGATCCCGAAAAGGTCCGTGCGGTATTGGACTGGGATCGACCTGAGAATCAGAAAGCGCTGATGCGGTTTTTGGGATTTACTAATTACTACAGAAAATGTATCCTGAATTTTTCAACTATTGTGAAGCCTTTGACTGATATGACCAAGAAAGGTGTGGACTTCTCAGTCTGGTTGGAAGAGGAATTACATGCTTTTTCTGCAATAAAGGAATGTTTCACTTGTGCTCCCATTCTGGTGCAACCCAATGTGTTTCAACCTTTCATCGTGGAGGTTGATGCGTCAGAAGTGGGAGTCGGAACAGTGTTGTCGCAGGGTCCCTCTTCTGACAAATGGCACCCTTGTGCTTTTTTTTTTCTAAAAAACTTTCTTCTGCCGAAATAAGTTATAATGTTGGTAATAGAGAGTTGCTGGCCATTAAATTGGCCTTTGAAGAATGGTGCCATTGGTTAGAAGTAGCGATTCATCCCATTACATTTATTACTGACCATAAGAATCTGGCTTACCTGCAATCTGCAACTTAAGGCAAGCCAGATGGTTATTGTTTTTTACCAGATTTAATTTTGTGGTCACTTATCGCCCTGGGGCCAAAAACGTCAAAGCGGATGCTTTGTCACGTAGCTTTCCTGGGGGGAAGGGGGGAATTCGGAGTATCCTGCTCTGATTTTGGCTGATGGGGTGGTGGTATCCACCCTTTATCCTGAACTTGAGGCAGAGGTGTTGGGAGCTCAAGGTGAGGCACCCGATTCCTGTTCTCTAGGGAGGTTGTTTGTTCCTTCTGGGCTTCGACACAAGGTGTTCAAGGAGCATCATGATACTGTCCTTGTGGGACACCCTGGGAGCAGAGCCACTGTAGATCTTATTTCTCGGAGATTCTGGTGGCCAGGTTTACGTAAAAGTGTGGAGGCCTATGTGGCCGCTTGTGAGACCTGTGCACGTGCCAAGGTGACTCATACTCTGCCTTCAGGATCTCTTCTTCCTTTGTCCATCCCATCAATGATTTACCTAGCTCTTCTGGGAAGACTGTGATTTTGGTGGTGGTAGACCGCCTCAGTAAGATGGCGCACTTTATACTATTATCAGGTTTGCCGATGTCAAAACTCTCGCTCAAGTGTTTAGTGTTAACATTGTGAAATTACACTGCATTCCCTCTGATGTGGTGTCTGATAGGTGGACGCAATTTGTTTCCAGGTTCTGGAGGGCGTTCTGTACTCGTCTGGGAGTTCAGTTGTCTTTCTCTTCGGCTTTTCACCCTCAGTCGAACTGAGCGCACTAACCAGAATCTGGAGACTTATTTAAAATGTTTTGTTTCCAAGAATCAGGAAGAGTGGTCTCCATTTTTGTCTTTGGCTGAGTTTGCCATGAAAAACCGTAAACAGGAGTCCACTGATAAGTAGTGTTGAGCGCGAATATTCGAATTACGAATATTTATTGCCAATATCGTAACTTCAAGAATTCGCGAATATTTCGAATATAGTGCTATATATTAGTTTTTAGAATATTAGTCATTTTTACCATCTGAAGTCATGATTCCTCCCTGCTTAAGTTGGCATATTACGCAATCATTACCTTGCCGATTTTCGAGTAAAAAAAAAAGAATGTAGAATATAACAAATATTCGAATTCGCTAATATTCAATGAATATTCTACTAAATATTTGCAAAATATCGCGAATTCGGATATGACCCCTGCCGCTCATCACTACTGATAAGTCACAATTTTTTGGTGCATATGGGTTTCACCCTCAGTTTGGTACCTTTTCTGGGTCTGAGTCCTCTGGTATACCTGAAGATGAAAGATTTTTTTCCTCATTGTCATCTATCTGGCGGAATATTCTAATTAATTTGAAAAAAATGGGCGAAAGATTTAAACGGATGGCTGACAAGAGACGTATGACTGGTCCGGACCTGTGTGTGGGTGATTTGGTGTGGGTGTCTACTAAGAACATTAAGTTGAAGGTACCCTCTTGGAAGTTGGGCCCAAGATGTATTGGTCCTTACAAGATCTCTGCCATTATTCCAGTTGTGTTTCGTCTTGAATTTTGGTATGCTAGGAAGATCCATAATGTGTTTCACAAATGTTGTAAAACGATGTGGAATCTGCTGAACTATTTCACTTGCCACCTCCTCCTGTCATGATAGATGGTAATCTGGAGATCTAAAACTCCAGATTACCATCTATCATGACAGGAGGAGGTGGCAAGTGAAATAGTTCAGCAGATTCCACATCGTTTTACAACAAGCTAAGTCCTCCTGTTTCTACTTTGTGTGTGTTGTGTCTAGGTCTCAGGGGACGCTGGTCCCTTCACGGTGGAAGGTCCCGGCAGTCTCATCCCCGCTCCCTAATTTAGGGTTTGTGACAGTTTCAGCAGGTCTTAGGATCCGGTGTATGAGTTCTTCCACTATTAGGATTTGCTCATACTGTCAGTAGTCGGGGAGAGGCTCAGGGATAACTAGGAGGTTACCATCCCCCTCCTCACTAGCCATGGGGCCTAGTCTGTGTTACTGTTGTAGTTTGTTTATTTGGTGTTCTTCCTTTCCCCACTTACCGTGACATTAACAACCGCCCTTACCGACAAGCACTGACTGACTCGCTCCTGACGAACGAGTTTGGGGAGAAGGATCAGGAGCATTAACTTTCAACAACTGATTCTACTGTTCTCCCAGGAGATAAGCCACCACCAAATGTGTCTTTCAACAGTTTTCTCTCCCCACCAAAAACCAATATACACCCGGCTGAGCCAAGAGGCTCCCAAGACTCTGTAAATAAATTCACCATCGACTGTGTGGTGGAACTTGAAGCTCTGATCACCAGTGGGTCGCAATGGAAAATCTAGGGCTTTCCACTACCATGTGCAAGTGAGAATACTAGTGTCTCCCTATGTGGCAAAGGGGACCAAATATTTTCTCCTGGCCCACAGGTGTGCCTGTTTGGTGAATAAATTAGGGTGGGTATTCTTGTAAATGTCACATGACTTCGGAACCAATGAGGTAGTGACTAAAGAGTTGCATTTACTGAAAAGAAGAAAAATGCTACTTTATATAATTTATAAGGAATTGCTCTTAAATGGATCTCCATCCTGAACGTCTTCATTTTAGAATACATGGATAGCACCTAGGGAGCAAGATCCCGTACAACACAATGTATCGGGGGAGATACTTTGGCGGTTTATTGCAGAACACGAGCATAAAGCTTTCTGCATATATTAAAACACTTGAGATGAAGGACTTCTTGTTATGCATTCAAATGAAAATGTAATGTCAAAAGCTTACATAACACATCTAGGGATGTTTAATGGTAGCTTGATGTTAACCTGTGCAATGGCTGAAATATCAAGTCCTTCACACAGTTTCTGCCGTTTTCCTGCTCCTCGCCAGCAGTCTGGTAATTATTCTTTCTTGTAATTCATTTATTTATTACAGTGCATTCTGAAAGTCTTCAGGCCCTTGGACTTTTTCACATTTTATTATGTTGTGCCCTTGTGCTGAAATAATTATATTTCCCCCATCATTCTTCACTCAATATCCCGTGAAAACAGAATTTTAGAAGTTGTTGCAAATTTATTGAAAAGGAAAAACTAAAATTTCACATCAACATAAGTATTCAGACCTTTTATTGACACTTAAAATTTAGCTCTGGGGCCTCCCATTTCTTTTGATCATCTTTGAGATGTTTCTATACCTTGACTGGAGTCCCTCTGTGGTAAAGTCAGTTGATTAGACATGATTTTGAAAGTTAGAAAGCCAGTCTGAATAACTTCTCGCAGTTGGCAATGCATATCAGAGTCATGAGAAGGAAAGAACTGACTGTAGATCTCAGAGACATGATTGTGGGGAGGCACAGATCTGGAGTAGGGTAGAAAAAAGTTTCTGCTGCACCGAACGTTCCCAAGAGCACAGTGGCCTCAAAAATTCTAAATTTGAAGAGGTTTGGTGGAGATGAGAGAAACTTTCAGAAAGTCAACCATCACTGCAGCTCTCCACCAATCTGTGCTTTATGGCAGAATAGCCAGAAAGAAGCCTCTCCTGAGATGCTCAGACTGTGAGAAAAAAGATTCTCTAGTCTGATGAAAATAAGACTGAACTTTTTGGCCTCAGTTCTAGGAGTCATGTCTGGAGGAAAGCAGGCACTGCTCATCACCTGCCAAATACCATCCCTACAGTCAGGGCGGCGTTAGGGGCGGGCAAACTGGGAAAAGAGACCCCCTTCCAGTCAGTGGCAGAGGACGTTTTGGTCGGCATCCCCGGGCCCAGAACCTTTGGGGGGCCCAACGCCGACCTGAATGCCTACATACTGTGGCGGGGCACGGGAGCGCATAGTTCCCTGCCCCGCCGCAAATCCCCACAATGGGCTTCAGGCCTAGTAAGCCTGAGGCCTATGCGGTAGTGAAATCCCGGCACAGACGTGCGTGATGACGTCATCGCGCGCGCCTGTGTCGGGAAGCAGCACAGTGAAGTGTGCTCGCCTGCCGTTGCGCGCCTGGACATAGGTGAGTATTTAGCTTTTATTTTTTTTATATTTTTATTTTATGTGCCAGCTTTGGCAGACATGGGGGGACACATAGGAGGACATGTGAAGAGGCAGTACATTGGGGGGGAAATTGCAGTATGGGGGACAATTACTGTGGGGGGGAAAATATTATGGTGGGGCAAATTATTATGGGAAGGATTACTATGTGGGGGCAAATTACTATATGGGGCAGTGTGGGGGTAAACTACTGTCTACATGTCTACATGATAGGTGATGTCCCTGGATGTAAGAGGTATGTGGTCGCTATGACATGTAGGAAGTGTTTTTAAAGGTGAGTTACACTTTAAAGGCTATATTTGTTTGTCTTTCCAACTTCTTGTTTTTTTTCAGTTAAAAGGTTTACCTGGGAGTTTGATATGGATGGTCTATCCTCAGGATAGGTCATCAGTATCAGATTAGTGGGGATCCGACTCCTGACACCCCTGTTGATCAGCTGTTTGAAGAGAGCACGGCGCTCACAAGAGCTCCGGTGAGCACTGCGGTCTCTTTATAGTTTACCAAGCCCAGCGCCGTACATTAGACAGCTGCAAAGCTTGGTATTGCAGCTCATCTCCTTTTACTTGAATGGGACTGAACTAGGGCATGTGACTGATATACAGTGACATCACTAGCCTCCCAACAGTTGATCGGCAAGTGTCCCGGGAGAAGGACACCTGCCGATCTGATATTGATGACCTATCCTAAAGATAATCTTTCTACACCTTTCTGGTACTGTATTACACTGCAGTTTCTCTGCACGAGAATCTGCGTGGAATGTGCAATATTTATTTTGGGGCCCCACTTAAAATTTTTCCCAGGGCCACACTTTGTCTAAAACCGGCCCTGCCTACAGTGAAGCATGGTGCTGGCAGCATCTTCCTACTGTGAGGGTGTTTTTCAGCATCTGGGACAGGGAGACTGGTTAAAATGGAGCAAAGTATAGAGAGATTCTTAATAAAAACCTGGACCTCCGACTGGGACGAAGGTTCACCTTCCAACATGACCATGACCCTAAGCACCTAGCCAAGACAACACAGGAGTGGTTTAGGGACAGCAATGTGAATGTTCGTAAGTGGCCCAGCCAGAGTCCTGACTTGAACCCAATCAAGCATCTCTGGAGAGACCTGAAAATGTCTGTCCGCCGACGGTCCCCCATCCAACCTTACAGAGCTTGAGAAGAATGGCAGAAAATCCTCAAATCCAGGTGTAAACCTTGTGGCATCATCCCCAAGAAAACTAGATTTCTTTTTTTAATTTTAGCACAAGACTGCAACATAACATGTAAAAAGAGTGAAGGGATCAGAAAATTTTCTGAAATGTGTTGTATATTCCTGATCATACTTATTTACATTTTGTCTTTTATACAGAGACTTGAATGTTTAGGCTGCTGCTTATTAACCATGGGTGTGGCCAAAGGGTGACAACACCAGATCTACTGTACATGCTCTTGTGGAGATCTGGAGTTGTCACCCTTATGTGCCACCATAACTTCTGTTTTCAAACAGTGTTGTAACACTGCACAATGATGTCACAGAACAGGAATAATAAGCATAGTGATGTCACAGGCAATGGCTAAGGACCATACTGATGTCAGAGAATCAGCATAATGTTACAAAACAAGTATAATAAACATAGTGATGTCACAGCTATAAGCTAAGGACTACAGTGACATCACGAGGATAGTAAAGGATGTCAGAGAGAACGGTCGTTTGAAACTTAGTGATGTCACAGGTAACAGCGGTGATGTCATAGCTAATGGCTAAGGACCATGGTGATGTGACAGCACACGGGTAATAGATACATTATAATAAAAGATTCATTAGTGCACCCTATCATTTAGGCTAGGGTAGTGACCTTACACTCCTATCCTAGTGATATGCCATCACTGTGTGAGATGACACAACCCCTTTAAAGAAATTCTCATTATTCTAATCCAACCATAAGCACACTTATAGAATTTATGTAAATATTAAGACCTGTAAACGCAATATAAAATGTAGAAATGATAAGCGGTAAGATGTTTTACTCAGGAGAAAATGTGTAGGCGTTGTATTTCGTGATATTTACCTTCCAGGCATAATTTGCTTTTTGCTTTCTTATGACATTGCTTATATGGATGTGTAAACCGTGTACCGGGGTGGGCTCCCCAGGATACAGTGAAGTCACGAACGAGGAAAGCAACCCCAACACCAACTTATGCCAAAACAGAATTTTACTTAAATGTGTCAATAAACACAGCCACAAATGCTGGAAACATACAATCAATTTATATACAGTACAGACCAAAAGTTTGGACACCTTCTCATTCAAACAGTTTTCTTTATTTTCATGACTATGAAAATTGTAGATTCACACTGAAGGCATAAAAACTATGAATTAACACATGTGGAATTATATACATAACAAACAAGTGTGAAACAACTGAAAATATGTCATATTCTAGGTTCTTCAAAGTAGCCACCTTTTGCTTTGATTACTGCTTTGCACACTCTTGGCATTCTCTTGATGAGCTTCACAGGTGTGCCCTGTCAGGTTTAATAAGTGGGATTTCTTGCCTTATAAATGGGGTTGGGACCATCAGTGGCGTTGAGGAGAAGTCAGGTGGATACACAGCTGATAGTCCTACTGAATAGACTGTAAGAATTTGTATTATGGCAGGAAAAAAGCAACTAAGTAAAGAAAAACGAGTGGCCATCATTACTTTAAGAAATGAAGGTCAGTCAGTCAGCCAGCCGAAAAATTGGGAAAACTTTGAAAGTAAGGGCTATTTGACCATGAAGGAGAGTGATGGGGTGCTGCGCCAGATGACCTGGCCTCCACAGTCATCGGACCTGAACCCAAACAAGATGGTTTGGGGTGAGCTGGACCGCAGAGTTAAGGCAAAAGGGCCAACAAGTGCCAAGCATCTCTGGGAACTCCTTCAAGACTGTTGGAAGACCATTTCAGGGGACTACCTCTTGAAGCTCATCAAGAGAATGCCAAGAGTGTGCAAAGCAGTAATCAAATCAAAAGGTGGCTACTTTGAAGAACCTAGAATATGACATATTTTCAGTTGTTTCACACTTGTTTGTTATGTATATAATTCCACATGTGTTAATTCATAGTTTTGATGCCTTCATAGTCATGAAAATAAAGAAAACTCTTTGAATGAGAAGGTGTGTCCAAACTTTTGGTCTGTACTGTACACCCAGCCCGAAGGCTGAGACCCTTGTGCTGCACAGCATGGCGCCCTCCGATGGATGCAGAAAGAAAGAGCAGTAATTTACCTACTGCGGGCACAACTAAACTGCCACACCTTACCTGTTATTACCCTAAAAACAAGAACCACTGTATGGGTGTGTGTTACGGGCTATCCTGTGGTGCAGCACAACAGCTTACAATCTAACCAAGTTCTACAGTATTCCCCCTCCCATAACTGGTCTTGTAGCACGTGCCTAAGTATTCCTCCTGAGCAAAAAACGCCAGCCTGGCTTGAGTTTGTGGGTATTTATCAACCCTCCAATGTAAAATGTCACTAAGTTATGGAGTCCTTGAAATGAACAGTAGTAACACTTGTGGCCTGACACAGAGACCCTAACTAACTAACTACAGGCCTGGTCTCCGTCTCTAGATGCCAACACTGTAATGAGGTGCGTTGACAATCTTACCGACCCGGGTCTGCTTTGCTTCAGCTGGTGATTCTGAACAGAGCAAATGTCTCTCCAACAAGCATATGGTACCGCAGTGTATGTTGCTTTGTTCCTCTGCTCTCATCAGCATTCCTGGCAACAATTCTCCTTCCTCTGGACAGGATCAGGGTCTTGGACATGACCAGCTTCACTTAGCTGCAGCTCTGGTCACTGAGCGGTTCTGTCACACCTGGATGCCGTCAGATTTTTTGCTCACACAGTTCCTCAGTTTCACCTCCCTCTAAGATGGCTGCTCTCTCTTTCTCTTCTCTCCAGACTCTGTGTAAAACCCACTTCTCTCATGAATATGGAGATATATGTGCAGTCTGTAGCTGTGTTTCGGAAACAGCGGCATCTTGTGGCCAAACAGTAGAATATCAGTCCAGAACATTTAATTTAATCTACACTGTGTTCAGACAAGGAGAGCTGTTTCCCCATCTCACAGATGTTCTCCTTATACTCATCAGAGAAGTAAGCCAGTATTGACTCAGTATCTTCCATGTTAGGACCGAGCGACCTTTACAGGACCCTCTATGGTACATTAAAGGGGTTCTCCGGGAATTAAGAAAATGAAAATACTTAAATATTCCTTTACTATAAATATATTCCCCAAAAGCTTTCATTAGTTATAATGGCTTGTTTTGTCTAGGGAGCAATCATCAGGGGAAATAAAATGGCCACCGACCTATTAGTATACACAAAACCTGTCCTAATCACAGAGCAGGACAAGTTAGTTCAGAGCACTGAGGTAAAGAGCTGCCTCATCCTCCTCTCTGCTCTGCTTGTCAGGGATTATGATGCTGAATAGGGATGAGCGAACCCGAACTGTATAGTTCGGGTTCGTACCGAATTTTGGGGTGTCCGTGACACGGACCCGAACCCGAACATTTTCGTAAAAGTCCGGGTTCGGTGTTCGGCGCTTTCTTGGCGCTTTTTGAAAGGCTGCAAAGCAGCCAATCAACAAGCGTCATACTACTTGGCCCAAGAGGCCATCACAGCCATGCCTACTATTGGCATGGCTGTGATTGGCCAGTGCACCATGTGACCCAGCCTCTATTTAAGCTGGAGTCACGTAGCGCCGCACGTCACTCTGCTATGATCAGTATAGGGAGAGGTTGCAGCTGCGACGTTAGGGCGAGATTAGGCAGATTAACTCCTCCAAAAGACTTCATTCTGTGATCGATCTGCAGCTGTGGATCATTGAAGTGCTATTATTGACTTGCTCACTTTTTTGAGGCTGCCCAGAGCATTTTTATATCACTTTTCTGGGGTGATCAGCGGCCATTTTGTGACTTGTGGTGCGCCAGCACGAGCTATCACCAAGTGTATTTAACCATCGATAGTGTGGTTATTTTGTGCTATATCCTACATCAGCTGCAGGCTGAGCCTGTGTCACCCAAGTGCATTTAACCATCAACAGTCTAATTATTTTTTGGCCATATACTACATCAGCTGCAGGCTGAGCCTGTGTCACCCAAGTGCATTTAACCATCAACAGTGTGGTTATTTTTTGGCCATATATTACATCAGGGGCAAGTTGAGCATGTCACCCAGCGCCTAAAAAATAGACCTGACATTTCTATTCAACCAAATCTGCACAGTTTTAGCTAGTCAAGTTATTTGTAGTGACCGGAAAAGCACAGTTTTTGTTCTGGGTTGAAAAAGCATTCCCAAATTTGCCATTCTGAAAATAACTAGTTTGTGGTATTTGAGGCCTACTTGAAATCTATCCCAAAAAGAAAATCTTACATTGAAGTTATTGATAGTGTCATTCAGAAAAACCTAAGACACACGCTAGCATGCTGATAGAAGTGTCATTCTGTGATTAAACCTATAACTGTCACACAGCGCAAAAAAAAACAGGTCTCACATCTCTATTCAACCAAATCTGCACAGTTTTAGCTGGTCAAGTTATTTGTAGTGACCGTAAAAGCAGACTTTTTGTTCTGGGTTGAAAAATCATTCCCAAATTTGCCATTCTCAAAATTGTGGTGAACGGGAACAATGAGGAAAACATCTAATAAGGGACGCGGACGTGGACATGGTCGTGGTGGTGTTAGTGGACCCTCTGGTGCTGGGAGAGGACGTGGCCGTTCTGCCACAGCCACACGTCCTAGTGAACCAACTACCTCAGGTCCCAGTAGCCAGCCGAATTTACAGCGATATTTGGTGGGGCCCAATGCCGTTCTAAGGATGGTAAGGCCTGAGCAGGTACAGGCATTAGTCAATTGGGTGGCCGACAGTGGATCCAGCACGTTCACATTATCTCCCACCCAGTCTTCTGCAGAAAGCGCACAGATGGCGCATGAAAACCAAGCCCATCGGTCTGTCACATCACCCCCATGCATATCAGGGAAACTGTCTGAGCCTCAAGTTATGCAGCAGTCTCTTATGCTGTTTGAAGACTCTGCTGCCAGGGTTTCCCAAGGGCATCCACCTAGCCCTTCCCCAGGGGTGGAAGAGATAGAATGCACTAACGCACAACCACTTATTTTTCCTGATGATGAGGACATGGGAATACCACAGATGATGACGAAACACAGGTGCCAACTGCTGCGTCTTTCTGCAGTGTGCAGACTGAACAGGAGGTCAGGGATCAAGACTGGGTGGAAGACGATGCAGGGGACGATGAGGTCCTAGACCCCACATGGAATGAAGGTCGTGCCACTGACTTTCACAGTTCGGAGGAAGAGGCAGTGGTGAGACCGAGCCAACAGCGTAGCAAAAGAGGGAGCAGTGGGAAAAATCAGAACACCCGCCGCCAAGAGACTCCGCCTGCTAATGACCGCCGCCATCTGGGACCGAGCACCCCAAAGGCAGCTTCAAGGAGTTCCCTGGCATGGCACTTCTTCAAACAATGTGCTGACGACAAGACCCGAGTGGTTTGCACGCTGTGCCATCAGAGCCTGAAGCGAGGCATTAACGTTCTGAACCTTAGCACAACCTGCATGACCAGGCACCTGCATGCAAAGCATGAACTGCAGTGGAGTAAACACCTTAAAAACAAGGAAGTCACTCAGGCTCCCCCTGCTACCTCTTCTGCTGCTGCCGCCTCGGCCTCTTCTGCTGCTGCTGCCGCCGCCTCGGCCTCTTCCTCCGCCTCTGGAGGAACGTTGGCACCTGCCGCCCAGCAAACATGGGATGTACCACCAACACCACCACCTGCGTCACCAAGCATCTCAACCATGTCACACGGCAGCGTTCAGCTCTCCATCTCACAAACATTTGAGAGAAAGCGTATATTCTCACCTAGCCACCCTCGATCCCTGGCCCTGAATGCCAGCATTTCTAAACTACTGGCCTATGAAATGCTGTCATTTAGGCTGGTGGACACACACAGTTTCAAACAGCTCATGTCACTTGCTGTCCCACAGTATGTTGTTCCCAGCCGCCACTACTTCTCCAAGAGAGCCGTGCCTTCCCTGCACAAACAAGTGTCCGATAAAATCAAGTGTGCACTGCGCAACGCCATCTGTGGCAAGGTCCACCTAACCACAGATACGTGGACCAGTAAGCACGGCCAGGGACGCTATATCTCCCTAACTGCACACTGGGTAAATGTAGTGGCGGCTGGGCCCCAGGCGGAGAGCTATTTGGCGCACGTCCTTCCGCCGCCAAGGATCGCAGGGCAACATTCTTTGCCTCCTGTCTCCTCCTCCTCCTACTCAGCTTCCTCCTCCTCTTCTTCCACCTGCTCATCCAGTCAGCCACACACCTTCACCACCAACTTCAGCACAGCACGGGGTAAACGTCAGCAGGCCATTCTGAAACTCATATGTTTGGGGGACAGGCCCCACACCGCACAGGAGTTGTGGCGGGGTATAGAACAACAGACCGACGAGTGGTTGCTGCCGGTGAGCCTCAAGCCCGGCCTGGTGGTGTGCGATAATGGGCGAAATCTCGTTGCAGCTCTGGGACTAGCCGGTTTGACGCACATCCCTTGCCTGGCGCATGTGCTGAATTTGGTGGTGCAGAAGTTCATTCGCAACTACCCCGCCATGTCAGAGCTGCTGCATAAAGTGCGGGCCGTCTGTTCGCGCTTCCGGCGTTCACACCCTGCCGCTGCTCGCCTGTCTGCGCTACAGCGTAACTTCGGCCTTCCCGCTCACCGCCTCATATGCGACGTGCCCACCAGGTGGAACTCCACCTTGCATATGCTGGACAGACTGTGCGAGCAGCAGCAGGCCATAGTGGAGTTTCAGCTGCAGCACGCACGGGTCAGTCGCACTGCGGATCAGACCCACTTCACCACCAATGACTGGGCCTCCATGCGAGACCTGTGTGCCCTGTTGCGCTGTTTCGAGTACTCCACCAACATGGCCAGTGGCGATGACGCCGTTATCAGCGTTACAATACCACTTCTATGTCTCCTTGAGAAAACACTTAGGGCGATGATGGAAGAGGAGGTGGCCCAGGAGGAAGAGGAGGAAGAGGGGTCATTTTTAGCACTTTCAGGCCAGTCTCTTCGAAGTGACTCAGAGGGAGGTTTTTTGCAACACCAAAGGCCAGGTACAAATGTGGCCAGACAGGGCCCACTACTGGAGGACGAGGAGGACGAGGATGAGGAGGAGGATGAGGATGAAGCATGTTCACAGCGGGGTGGCACCCAAAGCAGCTCGGGCCCATCACTGGTGCGTGGCTGGGGGGAAACAAAGGACGATGACGATACGCCTCCCACAGGGGACAGCTTGTCCTTACCTCTGGGCAGCCTGGCACACATGAGCGACTACATGCTGCAGTGCCTGCGCAACGACAGCAGAGTTGCCCACATTTTAACGTGTGCGGACTACTGGGTTGCCACCCTGCTGGATCCCCGGTACAAAGACAATGTGCCCACCTTACTTCCTACACTGGAGCGTGATAGGAAGATGCGCGAGTACAAGCGCACGTTGGTAGACGCGCTACTGAGAGCATTCCCAAATGTCACAGGGGAACCAGTGGAAGCCCAAGGCGAAGGCAGAGGAGGAGCAAGAGGTCGCCAACGCAGCTGTGTCACGCCCAGCTCCTCTGAGGGCAGGGTTAGCATGGCAGAGATGTGGAAAAGTTTTGTCAACACGCCACAGCTAAGTGCTCCACCACCTGATACGGAACGTGTTAGCAGGAGGCAACATTTCACTAACATGGTGGAACCGTACCTGTGCACACCCCTCCACGTACTGACTGATGGTTCGGCCCCATTCAACTTCTGGGTCTCCAAATTGTCCACGTGGCCAGAGCTAGCCTTTTATGCCTTGGAGGTGCTGGCCTGCCCGGCGGCCAGCGTTTTGTCTGAACGTGTATTCAGCACGGCAGGGGGCGTCATTTCAGACAAACGCAGCCGCCTGTCTACAGCCAATGTGGACAAGCTGACGTTCATAAAAATGAACCAGGCATGGATCCCACAGGACCTGTCCATCCCTTGTGCAGATTAGATATTAACTACCTCCCCTTAACAATATATTATTCTACTCCAGGGCACTTCCTCATTCAATACTATTTTTAATTTCATTTTACCATTATATTGCGGGGCAACCCAAAGTTGAATGAACCTTTCCTCTGTCTGGGTGCCGGGGCCTAAATGTGTGACAGTGGCCTGTTCCAGTAGTGGGTGACGTGAAGCCTGATTCTCTGCTATGACAGGAATACAGATTCTGCGCTGACATAAGGCCAGATTCTCGGTTACGGGACCGCTCTCCTCTGTCTGGGTGCCGGGGCCTAAATGTGTGACAGTGGCCTGTTCCAGTGGTGGGTGACGTAAAGCCTGATTCTCTGCTATGACATGAAGACTGATTCTGCGCTGACATGAAGCCAGATTCTCTGCTATGGCATGAAGAGACTGATTCTCTGCTGACATGAAGCCAGATTCTCTGCTATGGCATGAAGAGACTGATTCTCTGCTGACATGAAGCCAGATTCTTTGCTATGGCATGAAGAGACTGATTCTCTGCTGACGTGAAGCCAGATTCTCTGCTATGGGACCTCTGTCCAATTGATATTGGTTCATTTTTATTTTTTTAATTTTTATTTTAATTCATTTCCCTATCCACATTTGTTTGCAGGGGATTTATCTACATGTTGCTGCCTTTTGCAGCCCTCTAGCTCTTTCCTGGGCTGTTTTACAGCCTTTTTAGTGCCCAAAAGTTCGGGTCCCCATTGACTTCAATGGGGTTCGGGTTCGGGACGAAGTTCGGTTCGGGTTCGGATCCCGAACCCGAACATTTACGGGAAGTTCGGCCGAACTTCTCGAACCCGAACATCCAGGTGTTCGCTCAACTCTAATGCTGAATACAGCTGATAAGATCTTCAGCTGAATCTCTGTAGGAATGGAGCTCGTGAGGAGACATGAAGTACAGAGAGGAGGTGGGAGTGAGGATAATGAGCAGCAGGACTTTTTTGCAGTCTCCATTACCACAGCCCTGCATTACCACTGTCTGTCAGAGAACCTCTGTACTTCATGTCTCCTTAAGAACTCCATTCCTACAGAGATTCAGCTGAAGATCTTATCAGATGTATTAAGGATCATAATCCCTAATAAGCAGAGCAGAAAGGAGGCTGAGACAGCTTTTTACCTCAGTGATGTGAAGTAACTTGTCCTGTGTGATTAGGACAGGTTCTGTGTGCACTAATAGGACGGCGGCCATTTTATTTTTACTAATGATCGCTCCCTAGACAAAACGAGCCATTATAACTAATGAAAGGTATTTGGGAATATATTTATAATCAAGTAATATTTAAGTATTTTCATTTTCTTAATTCCCAGAAAACCCCTTTAAGGAAGGGAATAATAGAAAAGCTTCTCACCTCTGCATCATCATAGTCAGAGGAGATGAAGACAGACCATCTCTTGAAGAATATCCAGTTCTTTAGACACTGTGTTAGTTCAAAAAACCACCACCAAATCCACAGAGAAAGTTCAAATAGTTCATCTGGGGTGTCATACAAGTCCCATACTGGTGGAAACCCTGGGGAAATCGCCTCTATAGCCCCTGCTATAATCCAATCTTGCATAGAAGAAGACAGCGGATGGGAAATAACGTTCCCTGCTGCTTCGTCCTGACACTGAGCAGGACAGACTGTCGCTGTTCTACACAATTTATTCCCCCTACAGATACAATGACAACTTAATTTCCTTCTCATTATCAGATTTGTTTCTCCTTTGCCTATGGAAAAAAAAGGAGTTTGACAGAACAATAAAATCCACATTGTATTTTTTCATTGAAGGAATTAGGGTAATCAGAGTAAAATGGAAGATAATGGAAGCGTGTAAAGCTCTCATTAAATCTTAGAAATAACAAAAGAAGGGAATTTATGGCTGACCACCACATTTCGCCATAAAACTCTGGGATAATAATATGATGGGTGTTTGTACAATGTCCAAAAATGGTTGAACCAGTGGGATTACCTGTCTGTTAAAATTATAGCCAATGATAGGGTGGAAAACTACTAGTTGTAGAGTAGGTAAAGTGTTTATTACCCAGTGGGGACATAGAGTCAACCTTATAATGTTGAAGAACTTAACTTTGGCCTATGTGACTTAAAAAAATGGGAGATTGCTAACATATTTGAAACACTATTCACATATTAGAAGGGAGAGGAGAGTGGGCTTATAAGTAAATCAAAATGAGGAGCAATTACGGTGCTGGTTTGCACCCTTGGGTTCCTCATCCCAGAAGGTCCACCTTATTATTCTAGAGACCTAGAACTTGTCCTGTGCGACCTTTCCAAAAATCTCTGGACATAACTAAGACTATGTGAATACTGTCTCGAGTATGTGAACAAGTTTTTGGAAAGGTCACATAGGCCATGGTTTACTTAAGCAGAATTATATAGGTAGAACTTATGGGAAGGAGAACCTAGGGTTGAAACTTGCTCTGGGACTCGCCCCCATTTTGATTTGCTTGCAGGTCAACTCTCTTCTATGTATCGTTTCCACTTTGAATCGGGGAGATTTATCAAAATTGATATAAGGCAAAACTGGCTTAGTTGTCCACAGCAACCAATCTGATTCCACCTTTCACTTTCCAGAGAATTTCTGAAAGATAGAATCTGGTTGCTATGGGAAACTAGGTCAGAATTCTGGTACACCAATTTTGATAAATCTCCCTGATTCACAAAGTGGAAAGGATACACAGAAGAGAGTGGGGCTTTAAGCAAATCATAATTGGTACCATCGCAGAGTCTGTTTCACCCTTAGGTTCCTCTTCCTATAGGGTCCACCCTATTATTTTGGTTAACTAGGCCATGACTTATGTGAACTTTATAAAAATGTGTTCACATACTTGAGATAGTATTCACATAGTGGAAAGGTTATACACAGAAGAGTCAGCCTATAAGTAAATCAAAAGAGAAAGTCATCACGGTGCTGGCTTGCACCCTAGGGTCCCTCAACCAAGAGTGTCCACCTTATTATTCTGGAGAACTAGACCTTGGCGTGTATGACCTTTCTTAAAATCTGTTGACATACCTAAGGGCTCTTTCACAGTTGCGTTGTCCGGATCCGTCGTGTACTCCATTTGCCGGAAGTGCCCGCCGGATCCGTAACACCGCAAGTGAACTGAAAGCATTTGAAGACTGATTCGTCTTCAAAATGCATTCAGTGTTACTATGGTTGCCATAGTAGTAGTGGGGAGCGGGGGAGCAGTATACTTAACGTCCGTGCGGCTCCCGGGGCGCTCCAGAATGACGTCAGAGCGCCCCATACGCATGGATGACATGATCCATGCGATCACGTCATCCATGCGCGTGGGGCGCCCTGACGTTACTCTGAAGCGCCCCGGGAGCCGCACGGACGGTAAGTATACTGCTCCCCCGCTCCCCACTACACTTTACCATGGCAAACAGGACTTTAGCGTCCTGGCAGCCATGGTAACCATTCAGAAAAAGCTAAACGTCGGATCCGGTAATGCGCCGAAACGACGTTTAGCTTAAGGTCTGATCCGGATTAATGCCTTTCAATGGGCATTAATTCCGGATCCGGCCTTGCGGCAAGTGTTCAGGATTTTTGGCTGGAGCAAAAAGCGCAGCATGCTGCAGTATTTTCTCCGGCTAAAAAACGTTCCGGTCCTGAACTGAAGACATCCTGATGCATCCTGAATGGATTTCTCTCCATTCAGAATGCATTGGGATAATCCTGATCAGGATTTTTCCGGCATAGAGCCCCGACGACGGAACTCTATGCCGGAAAAGAACAACGCAAGTGTGAAAGAGCCCTAAGACAGTATTCACGTAGTGGAAAAGATAAACACAGAAGCGAATGGGCCTGTAAGCAAATCAAAATGGGGGCCTGTCACAGTGCTGGTTTCCCCCTTTCCATAGGATCCACTCTATCATTCCGGTTATCTAGACCATGACTTATGTGAACTTTACAAAAATTTGTTCACATACTTGAGACAGTATTCACATACTGGAAAGCTTATACACAGAAGAGAGTCGACCTAGAAGTAAATCAAAATGAGCAGCCATCCCAATGTTAATTTGCCTCCTTGGGTTTTCATCTCATAGAGTCCATCCTATTATTCTGGAGAACAAGAGCTTGGCCTAGGTGACTTTTCCAAAAATGTGAGATTTGTTCACATATTTTAGACAGTATTTACAGAATGGAAGGGATTTACACAGAGGAAAGTGGGCCTATAGGTAAATCAAAATGGGGCCTCAACATGGTGATGGTCTGCACCCAATGGTCTGCTCCCAATTTCATGAATCATTAGCTACTATAGTGTTGTTGTTTTGGGGACAGGAGAAAGTATATAGACCTGACGTTGGCCATCATATAGCAATGATGTGGTAGGTATCTGAATATTGGGTAATGATTATATTTTGTGCTAATGACTATTTAACCCTTGAATCATCCTTGTATACCAACTAAGGGCTCATGCACACGACCATATGTATTTTGCGGTCCGCAAAAAATACGGATGACGTCCATGTGAATTCCATATTTTGCAGAACGGAACAGCTGTCCCCTAATAGAACAGTACTATCCTTGTCCATAGTGCGGATGATAATAGGACATGTTCTATTTTTTTGTGGAACGGAAATACAGACATACGGAAACGGAATGCACACAAAGTACCTTTGTTTTAGTTTTTTTGCGGACCCATTGAAATGAATTGTTCCGCATACGGTCCGCAAAAAAACGGAGCGGACATGGAAAGAAAATATGTTCGTGTGCATAAACCCTAATAAAAAGGTTTATCGCTGAGGCAGGTCGTTCCTCCACTGTTCCCGGGATTGTCATGTAACGCTAGAGTCTGCCGGCTAGACTATCACCTCTGTTGACAGTTAATCCATCGACACAAGTTCATTTGGATTTAATTTGCTCATCAGTTAAAAATTGGCATTAACTAAATCATAAATGTCCAACAATTCCCTTAGGCTGGGTTCACACTTGAGCGTTTTACAGCGCGTTCAAACGCGCTGTAAAACGCTCAACACATGAAAACCAATACTTCCCTATGGCCCTGGTTCTCACTTGAGCGTTTTACAGCGCGTTTGAACGCGCTGAAAAACGCCCTACGCTCAAACAAGTTCTTGAGCTTCTTTGGGGCGTTTTGACGCGCGTTTGTGGCCATAGGACACTGCAGTCAATCACACAAACGCGCGTCAAACGCGCGTTTACTATTGCAAAAAACGCGCGACAAAAACGCGCGTTAAACGCGCATATCAAATACGCTCAGGTCTGAACCCAGCCTTAGGGTCCACGTTATATTGCAATGGTGGAAAGGAGGAATAGTTAAGCATTGGCCTGCATTTATCAAGTCCCTTACGCCAATTTTCTGGCTTCAAAAAGTAACAAATTTTTCAAAAAAATTCTAATTCTTAACATTAAAACCACTTGCCCAATGTTGTTCCCCTCAAGCCACCAGAACAACTCTAAACTATAAAGCTATTTACTCCACAAGACCTCTGAAGGTCATCTGTGTTATCTGGCATAAAGATGAGTAATTTGCAAGGTGATGCCTCCATGGATTGGATCAGCACATCCCACAGATAATCAGATTGAGATTTGGAGGCCAAGTTGCCATTAATTTTTATCCTGTTCCTTATTTTTGCAATGTGGCAGGGGTATTATGCTGTTGAAAGAAGCCACTGCTATTAGCGGGCACCATGGCCATGATGGGGTATGTCCACATCGACATGATGCTAGACCAAAGGTTTCCCAGCAGAACGTTGCCCTGAGCATCTCACTGCCTCCGTAGTGGCCCTGGTGAGATGTTATGTCACGGTGTAGGGGGTGTTTTCCCACACAGCTAGTATAAGTGAGGAATGATAACGGCATTGATAATATTGAGATAGGATTGCTGTATATGCATCAGTTCAGACAGTACCAGATGTTTTGACTCCATTGCTGAGGTCCTCTGCACCGCTCCCTCTGTCAGGCATGCACCTCTCTTGAGTGACTTCTCCTGACCCCCTTCAATGAGGTCTTTAAGGAATACCGCCATGAAGGGGGCTACTTGTCTGTACTATTAGGTCAGTGGTAGGGGTCACATGATGCCGCAGCCGAATCACATTCACTCCCTCACGCTCTCACACTTCAGGACTGTGGCTCACCCCCAACTGGGGCATCAAATCATGTCAAAAGTCACTTTCTAATTTAGAGGGAGTCAGCCCTCTTTATCAGTTCTTCACCTCCTCAAGATGTCACTGCTACAGTCTTGTAGCCACAAGAAGCCCCTCCTCCTGACTACACTGAATTACATCTGAAAAACACAATTTATTTTTATTTTTAAAGGAACATTAACCCTTTGCCTTCAATGAGTCCTCGTTGCAAAAGCAAGAAAGTGTGATGCAAATGCATGACAGACCTGCTTTGGCAACTCGTATAGAGTCAGTTTCCATAATCACCTGAGTATTACTAGTTGGGGGTGTCTCCCTGCACAGTCTGATGCTAACCAATCTGTGTCAGACTGTGCAGGGACACCTCCCTGGCTGGTAACACCCAGATGGACCCTCATTGCAGACTGCTGGCAAGTCAATCATAAACTTCTAGTAGGAATAATAGATGAATGGCACAACATAGTCATAAGAATAGATGCTCCAGAACTGTTGTTACATGGAGAATGCAAGTAGTTCCTAGAGCAGACCGGAGAAAACCTATACATTGCGGAGACTCACCCCTCCCCCCCCCCCCACTCCATCTACAGTTAGATTTTTTTCGCCATATGATTCCATGTATATAATGTGCTGCAGATTGTAGGCGCAAGCTGTGCATAGAAATTATGTAAAGTGTTTGCTACGTAATCATTGCCCATTGTCCGTGAATGTTCCCATGATGTGCTTCCATGGGGGCGCAACTTATCCTAGTAGAGGAAGGTAAGGGTGGTGTCAGCAATCTTCACAGCATGGGTCCGGTGCCTGGTACTGCAGCGCACTGCCACTCAGAGCGGTTGTACCCTGCATCGCCACAACTGTATGGCTTGCGCTTTGCCTGGGTATCTAGGTAAATACATTGTACCGAATAACTCAGTGGTTATACAAAAAATTTTATTCCATGCAATTGCTAATTTTTTTGATCCAGGGGCTGGTTTGTAAACTGTAGAATGTTTGTTTTTCATAGAGTAATCCTTTAACCACTTAAGGACCACAGGTTTATACCCCCCTAGTGACCAGACCCTTTTTTACAAATCGGCACTCCACAATTTTAGCGGTTTATTGCTCGGTCATGCAACTTACCACCCAAATGAATTTTACCTCCTTTTCTTCTCACTAATAGAGCTTTCATTTGGTGGTATTTCATTGCTGCTGACATTTTTACATTTTTTGTTATTAATCGAAATTTAACGATTTTTTTGCAAAAAAATGACATTTTTCACTTTCAGTTGCAAAATTTTGCAAAAAAAACGACATCCATATATAAATTTTTCTCTAAATTTATTGTTCTACATGTCTTTGATAAAAAAAAAAAAGTTTGGGTAAAAAAAAAAATGGTTTGGGTAAAAGTTATAGCGTTTACAAACTATGGTACAAAAATGTGAATTTCCGCTTTTTGAAGCAGCTCTAACTTTCTGAGCACCTGTCATGTTTCCTGAGGTTCTACAATGGCCAGACAGTACAAACACCCCACAAATGACCCCATTTCGGAAAGTAGACACCCTAAGGTATTCGCTGATGGGCATAGTGAGTTCATAGAACTTTTTATTTTTTGTCACAAGTTAGTGGAAAATGATGATTTATTTTTTTTTCTTACAAAGTCTCATATTCCACTAACTTGTGACAAAAAATAAAAACTTCTATGAACTCACTATGCCCATCAGCGAATACCTTGGGGTGTCTTCTTTCCAAAATGGGGTCACTTGTGGGGTAGTTATACTGCCCTGGCATTCTAGGGGCCCAAATGTGTGGTAAGTAGTTTGAAATCAAAATGTGTAAAAAATGACCGGTGAAATCCGAAAGGTGCTCTTTGGAATGTGGGCCCCTTTGCCCACCTAGGCTGCAAAAAAGTGCCACACATGTGGTATCGCCGTACTCAGGAGAAGTTAGGGAATGTGTTTTGGGGTGTAATTTTACATATACCCATGCTGGGTGAGATAAATATCTTGGTCAAATGCCAACTTTGTATAAAAAAAAATGGGAAAAGTTGTCTTTTGCCAAGATATTTCTCTCACCCAGCATGGGTATATGTAAAATGACACCCCAAAACGCATTCCCCAACTTCTCCTGAGTACGGAGATACCACATGTGTGACACTTTTTTGCAGCCTAGGTGGGCAAAGGGGCCCATATTCCAAAGAGCACCTTTCGGATTTCACCGGTCATTTTTTACACATTTTGATTTCAAACTTCTTACCACACATTTGGGCCCCTAGAATGCCAGGGCAGTATAACTACCCCACAAGTGACCCCATTTTGGAAATAAGACACCCCCAGGTATTTCGTGATGGGCATAGTGAGTTCATGGAAGTTTTTATTTTTTGTCACAAGTTAGTGGAATATGAGACTTTGTAAGGGGAAAAAAAATAAAAAAATAAATCATCATTTTCCGCTAACTTGTGACAAAAAATATAAAATTCTAGGAACTCGCCATGCCCCTCACGGAATATCTTTGGGTGTCTTCTTTCCAAAATGGGGTCACTTGTGGGGTAGTTATACTGCCCTGGCATTTTCCAGGGGCCCTAATGTGTGGTAAGTAGGTAAATGACCTGTGAAATCTGAAAGGTTCTCTTTGGAATGTGTGGCCCCTTTGCCCACCTAGGCTGCAAAAAAGTGTCACACATGTGGTATCGCTGTACTCAAGAGAAGTTGGGCAATGTGTTTTGGGGTGTCATTTTACATATACCCATGCTGGGTGAGATAAATATCTTGGTCAAATGCCAACTTTGTATAAATAAATGGGAAAAGTTGTCTTTTGCCAAGATATTTCTCTCACCCAGCATGGGTATATGTAAAATGACACCCCAAAACACATTCCCCAACTTCTCCTGAGTACAGTGATACCACATGTGTGACACTTTTTTGCAGCCTAGGTGCGCAAAGGGGCCCACATTCCAAAGAGCACCTTTCGGATTTCGCCGGCCATTTTTTACAGATTTTGATTTCAAACCACTTCTCACGCATTTGGCCCCTTAAATGCCAGGGCAGTATAACTACCCCACAAGTGACCCCATTTTGGAAAGAAGACACCCCAAGGTATTTCGTGATGGGCATAGTGAGTTCATGGAAGTTTTTATTTTTTGTCACAAGTTAGTGGAATATGAGACTTTGTAAGGAAAAAAAAAAAAATAATAATCATTTTCCGCTAACTTGTGACAAAAAATATAAAATTCTAGGAACTCGCCATGCCCCTCACGGAATACCTTGGGGTGTCTTCTTTCCAAAATGGGGTCACTTGTGGGGTAGTTATACTGCCCTGGCATTTTCCAGGGGCCCTAATGTGTGGTAAGTAGGTAAATGACCTGTGAAATCCTAAAGGTGCTCTTTGGAATGTGGGCCCCTTTGCCCACCTAGGCTGCAAAAAAGTGTCACACATGTGGTATCGCCGTATTCAGGAGAAGTTGGGCAATGTGTTTTGGGGTGTCTTTTTACATATACTCATGCTGGGTGAGAGAAATATCTCGGCAAAAGACAACTTTTCCCATTTTTTTTATACAAAGTTGGCATTTGACCAAGATATTTATCTCACCCAGCATGGGTATATGTAAAATGACACCCCAAAACACATTGCCCAACTTCTCCTGAGTACGGCGATACCAGATGTGTGACACTTTTTTGCAGCCTAGATGCGCAAAGGGGCCCACATTCCTTTTATGAGGGCATTTTTAGACATTTGGATCCCAGACTTCTTCTCACGCTTTAGGGCCCCTAAAATGCCAGGGCAGTATAAATACCCCACATGTGACCCCATTTTGGAAAGAAGACACCCCAAGGTATTCAATGAGGGGCATGGCGAGTTCATAGAAATTTATTTTTTTTTGGCACAAGTTAGCGGAAATTGATTTTATTTTATTTTTTTCTCACAAAGTCTCCCTTTCCGCTAACTTGGGACAAAAATTTCAATCTTTCATGGACTCAATATGCCCCTCACGGAATACCTGTGGGTGTCTTCTTTCCGAAATGGGGTCACATGTGGGGTATTTATACTGCCCTGGCATTCTAGGGGCCCTAAAGCGTGAGAAGAAGTCTGGAATATAAATGTCTAAAAATTTTTACTACGCATTTGGATTCCGTGAGGGGTATGGTGAGTTCATGTAAGATTTAATTTTTTGACACAAGTTAGTGGAATATGAGACTTTGTAAGAAAAAAATAATAATTTCTGCTAACTTGGGCCAAAAAAATGTCTGAATGGAGCCTTACAGAGGGGTGATCAATGACAGGGGGGTGATCAATGACAGGGGGGTGATCAGGGAGTCTATATGGGGTGATCACCCCCCTGTCATTGATCACCCCCCTGTCCTTGATCACCCCCCTGTAAGGCTCCATTCAGATGTCCGTATGTGTTTTGCAGATCCGATCCATGTATCCGTGGATCCGTAAAAATCATACGGACATCTGAATGCAGCCTGACAGGGGGGGTGATCAATGACAGGGGGGTGATCAGGGAGTCTATATGGGGTGATCACCCCCCCTGGAAGGCTCCAGGGAGACGCCTGTATGTGTTTTGCGGATCCGATCCATCTATCAGTGGATTCGTAAAAATCATGCGGACGTCTGAATGGAGCTTTACAGGGGGGGTGATCAATGACAGGGGGGTAATCAATGACAGGGGGGTGATCAGGGAGTCTATATGGGGTGATCACCACAGTCATTGATCACGCCCCTGTAAGGCTCCATTCAGACGTCCGTTTGCGTTTTGCGGATCCGATCCATCTATCAGTGGATCCGTAAAAATCATGCGGATGTCTGAATGGAGCTTTACAGGGGGGTGATCAATGACAGGGGGGTAATCAATGACAGGGGGGTGATCAGGGAGTCTATATGGGGTGATCACCACAGTCATTGATCACGCCCCTGTAAGGCTCCATTCAGACGTCCGTTTGCGTTTTGCGGATCCGATCCATCTATCAGTGGATCCTTAAAAATCATGCGGACGTCTGAATGGAGCTTTACAGGGGGGTGATCAATGACAGGGGGGTAATCAATGACAGGGGGGTGATCAGGGAGTCTATATGGGGTGATCACCACAGTCATTGATCACGCCCCTGTAAGGCTCCATTCAGACGTCCGTATGCGTTTTGAGGATCCGATCCATCTATCAGTGGATCCGTAAAAATCATGCGGACGTCTGAATGCAGCCTTACAGGGGGGTGATCAATGACAGGGGGGTAATCAATGACAGGGGCTGATCAGGGAGTCTATATGGGGTGATCAGGGGCTAATAAGGGGTTAATAAGTGACGGGGGGGGGGTGTAGTGTAGTGTAGTGTAGTGGTGTTTGGTGCTACTTTACTGAGCTACCTGTGTCCTCTGGTGGTCGATCCAAACAAAGGGGACCACCAGAGGACCAGGTAGCAGGTATATTAGATGCTGTTATCAAAACAGCGTCTAATATACCTGTTAGGGGTTAAAAAAATCACATCTCTAGCCTTCCAGCGAACGATCGCCGCTGGCAGGCTGGAGATCCACTCGCTTACCTTCCGATCCTGTGAGCGCGCACGCCTGTGTGCGCGCGTTCACAGGAAATCTCTGCTCACGCGAGATGACGCCAATCGGCGTTAGCGTAGCCTGGGAGCGCCGCAGAGATGACGCCTTTTGGCGTTACAGTTGCGGCAAGTGGTTGGTTTTCTGAGAATTTTTTTTTAAACTACTGATATTTTTATATGTAGTAAGTGGGTTTTCATAATACCCTGATATGGCTTCTACAGCTTTTACAATCTCAATGATGTGATTGTGTTCTCGTGTGCTCTCCTGTAGTGGCTGACGTCACATCCATCCATCACATGTCCCAGCTTTAGTAAACAGACTCCCCCATTGTATGGCGCATCATCGATTATGTGCCATACGGTACATTGGGGGCAGGGCTAGGTTTCAGAGCTCAGCGACCATAAACTCAATAAATCCCCCCCCCACCCCCATGTAGAACATGTGATCAATCAGATGTCTTCACTGATTAGAGCAGCAGGCAAGGAGGCGTCATGAAGAATGTAGTTTCAGCATACTGCAGGAAAAATGGACCTACCCTTCTTCAGGATGTCTAGTAGAAAAGCAAGGGCATGCTCTGGTTAGAGGGTTACCAGTAAGAAAACTCCACTACCTCCACTGTCTAGGACCTTATTCAGAGCCTGCAAGAACCCTTGAAGATAATACTTTATTGATCTGCAGATTCAGCATTTAGTGGGCATCTCCCCGTGAAGCATTTCTCTCTCCTGTTCTCTTGCCTTAATGCTGTAGCTCCAGAGTTTTTCACCCTTTTGGTATAGTCATTCATCCTAATATTCCTTTCCAGAGGTCTATTTTTGACTCCAGTGCCACCAGTACCACCATGACATCTCTGGTTCTACTACCACACAGTAGATTTAGAGTTCCTACCAGCTGGGAAGCCACATGGGGGTCCTGAGCCACTGGTTAGTACCATGACAGTCCAAAATGGCAAAGGAAAGCAAATAAGAGAAGGCCCTCAAAGGGTGAGTATCTAATAGACAGGTGCCAAGTACTGGGATGGTCATACACAACTCAAGAAGGTGAGTGAGTAAGGTTAGGCACAACACTAATGTAAAGCTTTTAGGTAGTAGTGCTGCCATTGGTGTCTGGGTCCTCGATGTGTAGGAGGAGAAGAGATTTGAAGGCGAGGACAGTTCTTCAGACCCTCCTAGACAGGGACTTCCCTTGGCACAAAGACATGACCAAAATGGATGAATGATAGGTTCTTTATTGGAACCCTTTGGCACTGTGCTGATGCCAACTGAGCGCCCACCAACTCCTCAATGCAGGATCTCCATCCAGCACTTGAGAAAGCAGTGTATGAACTCCAAAACGCGTTGTATGCTTATAAGAGGTTACAATAAATAAGCCATCATTCATCCATTCTGGTGGTGTGTTTACACCAAGCGATGTCCCTTTTAAGGTGGGTCTGAAGAACTACAGTATCCTCCACCAATCGCCTACAAATCTGAGATGACCATAGAAGTTGTGATTTCTAGACAAAAATGAACCCTCCCAGATAAACGTAATGTGCCGTGTGGGAAGATACCAACTTGCATCGCAAGAAGAAGGAAAGGAATAAATGACTGCTGGGTCAGACTACACAAAGCGATTGTGTGTAGTCAGTGTAGTCGGTAACCATGGAGCAGCATCTCCAGCAACCATGCACATAGGTCTGCATAGGATCTGTATACCCAAGACTGTTGGTAAATAGGGATAAAACCCCTGGGGGGATGGGCCACCCGGTCAGGCCTACTTACAACCCATTCCCTTAAATAAGAGACCGACAACCATTTTACTTTTAATGCTGGGTGATGATCGGCCACAGCTTACTTTATTTAATCATAACACCATAACTGTAAATGGCGCAGTATGCCAGCCGCTGGCCTCCCAGCGGGCAAGTCTGCCTTGTGCCATAACCAAACTCCATACTGAATTATATACAGCCAGCTGTGACTTGTTTTCATAACTTCAAAAACATCATTTATATTTCCATCATCATCCTTCTTTCCTTTTTTTTTTTTTTTTATTTCTTTTATATATTATTCTTAATATTTTTTTTTTTTTGAATACCTCGCGTGAGGAAAACGGATGCAATACATCAAAACCATCAACCTTTTCGGGGAGGGCGGGTGGGAACCAGCACATCCACCGTCAAGAGGAAGTGAAATGCTCACTCCCAGGAATATATAGCCCCTCAGCACCGCCCCATTCCCACTGGATCATGGGAAGGCCTCTGCTCACAAACCCTTAAAGGGGCCATGACCCCATTATTTACTCGGGGCAAAGGGGGATCAGGAAGTACCCCCAGTCTCTTATCACCCTCCATAGGCTGTCGGGCGCTCCCCAGACTGTTGGTAAATAGGGATAAAACCCCTGGGGGGATGGGCCACCCGGTCAGGCCTACTTACAACCCATTCCCTTAAATAAGAGACCGACAACCATTTTACTTTTAATGCTGGGTGATGATCGGCCACAGCTTACTTTATTTAATCATAACACCATAACTGTAAATGGCGCAGTATGCCAGCCGCTGGCCTCCCAGCGGGCAAGTCTGCCTTGTGCCATAACCAAACTCCATACTGAATTATATACCGCCACGGAGGAGACTCGTGCCTACACGTGGCTCCGACCACCACCCAGCAAAAACATGGCCTGCTCAATTCCATCCTGAATACCCGATAAGAATATATCAAGACCAATCTCATTAAGATGAACACCGTCCGGCCTCATCAACGCCCGGTTGTCACCCTCTAGCTGCCTATGGCGAACAACCACTGCCCCCTTTGAACGCACAAACCGGGAGATCCGAGCGTTCACCGTACGCCTGCCCTTTTCTAAAGCCTCACCATCCCGGGCCCCGTGCCACACCACCCTTGGGACAATCTCTGACCATACTAGGACCATCTCCCTAAAAAATGACGGAAAACGCTCAACATCCGAACGCATAAGCGTCAACAATTCCGCCACTCGTAAATGGCATAGGTCATTACCCCCGGCATGGATCACCAAGATCACGGGACCCACCGAACGTACACCAATCTCGACCACCTCCGTGAGTAATTGTGACCACCGTAGGCCCCGAACACCTCTCCACAGGACGTCCACGTTCAGGAATCCAAGATTGCGCCCGCCAGGCCGACATTCGGCCCGCTGTGCCGCCCAAAATACGTAGGAGTGCCCAACAATCCATACTGCTGGACGCTCAGCACCTGAAAAAATAACAACGTTAGAGAAGAACCACCAGAACATAACCACGCCTGTAAAAGAACTGAACATTAACATGACATTCTTCAAATACCGTCATTATCCCTTATTATAAATACCATGCTTGTATTATTTATTTTAATTTTATATTTTTTTTTTAAAGCAGCAAATCCGGCCGGACATATCACGCAAAGCAAGATGAACGCCAGCGACCAATACGCATAATCTCCGCTTCAGGCAAACCCGCTCTAGCAGCCTCAGTAGCCGCCCCAATGCGGAACGAATGGGTGCCAAATTCCTTCGGATCCACACCAACTTCCGAAAGACACCGTCTAAAAACAGCTGTAAACTGAAACTTAGTCACCGGAGTCCCATCCTCATGCGAAAAGAAATTAGCACCATTGCGTCTTCTGTTCATGAATTCCCCCACCAAACTCACCGGGCAGGCGGGACCCAGAACAGGAAGAAGCGGGATCCACGCCCCGCGACCATACGGATCCGTCTTAGACCGGCGGACCCTAATGCGAAGGGCGTCATTGGCTAACACTACATCCTGCACCAACAAACCACCCGCCTTCTTAAGAGACGGAGCCAATAATTCCCCAACACGCAATGCACCAAAGAAAGCGACACTAAAACCGGCAGCAAAAAGAGATTCCTCATATGCAGATCTACAAACGCTAGCGCAACAAACAATCAACCTACACAGTAAAGAAAATGACAACGGGCGACGCGACTCACGCGCTACATACGCCTTCCGCCAGCCCCGCATGGCCTGGCGAATCACAAAGTGTTTTGTTACATCCGTCCAACCACACAATTTAAAAAAGAAAGCCACCCCTGACAGCCGCCGCAGTGCAACAAGGGAAGACCCACCTGAAGAATGCAAACGAAGCAACCATTCCACCGTAACCTCCAGTCGGATATCTTCACGAGAGGACACGTCCCTAGAACCCACCATCGACAACCACTCAGCCCAGGCCTTACCATGAGATTGCCACGTAGTTGGCGCGACCGAGGAGCTAATAAGCGACATCAGCTGTCCACCAGACGCCACAGGAACGGAGGACACTCCTTGCCACATTCGTCCGCCTCCGGATGAAGTTCCCGGAAGACCTGCCAATGAAAACGAGAGAGAGCGTCAGCGACTCTATTATCTACCCCCGGGACATGACGGGCCCGAAAGTAAATGTTATAATCCAGGCACCGCAACACCAGGTGACGGACTAACGCCAACACCGGAAGAGAAGAGGAAGACAAACGATTGATCACCTGCACAACTCCCAGATTATCAGACCAAAAACACACGTGCTTATTAGCTAACCGCTCTCCCCAAATCTCTACTGCCACCACAATAGGGAACAATTCCAATAGCGTCAGATTTTTGCACAAACCAGACTCCCTCCACGACTCCGGCCAAGGAGCGGAACACCATTCACTACCCAATATGGTACCGAAACCGCAGGAACCGGCCGCATCCGACCACAATGACAACTCTGAACTAACGATTTCCTTGGAAATATAGCAAGTATGGCCGTTATAACCATCTAAAAAGGAACGCCACACGCGCAGATCCGCCTTAAGGGACTTAGTCAACCTGATATGATGACCCGGAGAGGCCACCCCTTTTGTGGCCAACGACAACCGGCGGGAAAAAACACGCCCCATAGGCATGACCCGGCATGCAAAACACAACAAACCCAACAGAGACTGAAGCTGCTTCAGCGTCACCTTCCTAACTGACATAAAACCTTCAATTAAATCCAATACCCTTTCTAACTTATCTCCAGGCAACCGAAAAACCATAGCAACCGTATCAATTTCGATCCCCAAAAAGGACAAGCACGTGACCGGGTCCTCCGTCTTCTCAGCCGAAATAGGGACCCCAAACCGTCCCATCAAGGACAAAAACAATGACAACAAGTACCTGCAACCCCCACCGCTGCTGGGGGAAACAAACAGGAAATCATCTAGATAATGTATCACAGATGACATCCCGGATTCAAATCTCACCACCCACTCCAAAAAGGAACTAAACAACTCAAAATAATGACATGATATGGAGCACCCCATCGGCAAACAAGTTTCATAGTAAAATTGCCCCTCCCAACAACCTCCCAACAAGTGAAAACAATCAGGGTGAACAGGGAGGAGCCTAAATGCCGACTCAATATCAGATTTAGCTAAAAGGGCCCCTTTACCTGCATCTCTGACCAGAGAGACCGCCCTGTCAAATGAAACGTAAGAAACAGATGCCTCTTCCTGAAGAATCGCATCATTCACCGAGGAGCCCTTAGGATGAGACAAATGATGAATCAAACGAAACTTCCCAACCTCCTTTTTCGGAACCACACCCCACGGGGACACCCTTAGGTTAGGAAATGGGATATAAGAAAACGGGCCTACAATCCTGCCCAACTCGACCTCCTTAGCTAACTTCTCCCTCAACACCTCAGGATGATCCCTGGCGGACCTCAAATTATCACTAAAAACAGGTGACCGGTTGAGAACAAACGGGATAAAGAAACCCAACAAAAAACCAGAACGAATCTGAGAAGCAGCCTGCCTATCGGGGTACCTGTCTAACCACGGGGAAATCGCGTCCACGCTCACCGGGGTCCTTACCCTCACTCTGGGCTGGAAACTTACTAAGTCTGGCTGTCTGTCCTGAACACCTATTCCCGGCGTGGGAGCCTCCACACACAGAGCATTCATGCTTGAACCTGCATAAACCTGCGTACTTGCAATTCCCTTCATTGAACGACCAGCACACTCCTGGGCGTCTGACGGCCACCGATGCATGGGCCTGTGAAGTGCCCGCACCGGCGGCCGCGCTCTGAAAGGGGTGTTGTCTTTGAGACAACATGAGCCGCAGCCATACATCAGTCGCTTTTACTCCCCAACCCACATCAGGCTGAAGGGCAAGGCGCCTCCTAAACTCCTCGTCATACCGCCACCATGCGCTGCCCCCGTGGGACTTGTAAGCACTATAAACAGTATCCACATAAACGAACATCTCTGAACATCGCTCAGGGTGTCGCTGACCCATGATGCATCCCAAAACCGCAAACGCCTGAAGCCAATTCCCAATAGTTTTGGCCACCTTCGGTCTACGCTCATACGGCTTATCCAGGACCCTGCGCTCCCTATCAACTGTATGCTGATCGACAGAGATAAGGGACCATATGTCTACGTAATGATTAGCCCAAATCTTTTCCTTAACCGACTCCTCCACATGTGAACCCAAGGGGGTAACCCCGCAGAAAAAAGCCTACTTATGTATTCCCGCAGCCACAGGGGAAGGAGTCGGGCCCGTTACTGGGGCTGGGGAATCCTGCAATTTTTCTAACAAAGCCCGCATCAGCGATTCCATACCTGCCACAGAACCACTTTCCCCCCATGCCCCAGCAAATTGAAACTCACCAACCGGAACACTAGGAACCACCGGAGAAGGCACCTCCACGGAAACCGCCTGACTCTGAACCATCGGATGAACCAGGCTTGGGGCCCTGGACGTACAGCTCGGCGCTGACCTCACTCTTCTGCTCCGTGAAACTCTACCAGACTCCTCAGATGCGCCCGATGACAACTCCGAAGATGAGGGGGAACGCCACCTGGAGGATCTGGAGCGTCTCCGACTCCCTCGTGCCCTAGAATGGCGACGGGACGGACGCCTGCGACAAGTACGCTCACCCCTGCCATCTTCTAATGAAGAGGAGGGAGAGACGGAGACCTCCCTGCGTCTCCTCTGCCTGGGGGCCACATCAACAGGTAGAATCTGGGAGGGAGGGGGCGGGGGGTGTTCATAATGCAAGGGGGTGCCAACAGGACGCTCTGCGACCCACTGCCTGGATCCCCAGACAGAGGTGCCGCCGCCAGCACAGACATCCCCTGCCCTACAGAAACCGGAGGGGGCAATAATTGAGAGGAGGGGGGTGTAGGGGGTAATTCCTCCCCCATCGCGCTTTCCCGGGCTCCCATACTACTCCTTGTACCCAGCGCGCCGCCAGCCGTAAACCCACTTCCGGGAGACGGAGGAAGGGGAGGAGCCACAGCGCTGCGCCGAGCCCGCCCACCATCCCTCCGCCCGCCGGAGCGGCCCGACCTGCCACGGCGCCTGGAAGGAACAGGTAAGCGCTCCCCAGACCTGGGAGAGCCCTGGGGACCGCTGCCATGGGTTGCAATGGGAGCAGGGGGGCTATGGCCAAGCCGCGCCGGGGGGCGGGAACGCCGCGCGGACCGCCGATCCCCCGAACGACAGGCAGAGCCGGCGGCAGGAACCGCCGGCTCAGTGATAACAACAGGCAGAGGGGCCGGAGTAGAAGAAGGCAAAGGGGAGTGCAGGCTCCCAAGGAATGCCCGCAGCCACCCCTCTCCTTCCTCCTGAAAGCGCGCAAGGAGGGAATCCCTCAGGGCCATATCTCCTGCGGACATGACAGCGGCAAGGGGTACCTCAACCAGCACATCCACCGTCAAGAGGAAGTGAAATGCTCACTCCCAGGAATATATAGCCCCTCAGCACCGCCCCATTAGACTGGATCATGGGAAGGCCTCTGCTCACAAACCCTTAAAGGGGCCATGACCCCATTATTTACTCGGGGCAAAGGGGGATCAGGAAGTACCCCCAGTCTCTTATCACCCTCCATAGGCTGTCGGGCGCTCCCCAAACAATAGGATATTTTTAGTCTACCGTTAGCAGCATTTGCTCAAAGTTTAGAGAAGTTTGCATTTCATTAGGAAGTCACATCTGTGGTGAGGAAAGCCAAGACACAAGTTTCAACAATACATGTTATCCAAGAGTGTGGGCGGATAGTTGATCAAAATGCTGTCCGGAACAAAATCAGAATAGGCCAAAACGCCAACTCAAAGGCCAAAAGCAATATAAAAAGTCCCTCGTCAGGACAGCTGGAGGCTGAATTCGTCATCACAGCGGTGGAGTAATTAACCCAAAACTGATGGAGCAAAAACATGTAATAAGTCTTCATATCTGTGAGCCAGGATTAGGCCCAGTGTTGAGCAAACTAAGAACTTTCATAAGGAACAGCAGGCACAGCATACCATGCATAAATAATTTTTCTAACTTTGAAATTGTGCTTGGTAGGGTTGATCCTGCTGATTAAAATGATACCTGTCTTGTGAAAATCCGTTAAGGCATTCCTGAGAAAAAAAGACTTGGATTCTTTGTCAATGAGGGCTTCGGTGCAGCAAGGGGCAGGGCCTATCCCCTCTGTTTAACTCCACTTTTAAGGACTGGCCACGCCCATCAGTATACTAAGCCCCTAAAGTGCATAAAGACTAAAGGTCATTTTTCTCGGGAACGACACATCCGATTTTCACAAGACCGGTATCATTTTAATCATCAGGTTCAACCCTACCAGGCAGCATGCTTGAGTTGGTGAGGTTTGTACATGCTGAGAGGTGCCTTTTAAAGAGGGCCCCTGATTACCAAATGTACATTTCACTAGGGGAATTTTTAAAGTTAGCACAGAATGTTTACCTACCCATTTCTGGAGTGATATTGCAACAATTTTTGTACCTTTTTAAAAAAAGGAAAAATGATATTTGATAAATATAGCCCATTTACCTGGCTAACCTCTTTGCGACTTCTTGAAGCCAGCCAGCTTTCTGGCACAAATAGAATGATCAATTCCCCAGCTCCCCACCCCCATCATTTTAAAATATCTCAATATGCCATAGAAATCAGAAACATTAATTATTTTTAAAAATTCCAACAAAAAAAAATTGGCATTGAGCCACCTGCCGACAGATCAAATAATAGGCAATTTTTTATTTCATAAAAATTTTTATATCATTTTTTTCCTAGAGTTTCTGTGCTGACTATTAGCGTTGAGCGAATCGAAGTGCAAAGAGTGAACTTCAATCCGAATTTCAGGGAAAATTCGATTCGCTGCAAAGCCGAAATTCCTGATCGATTTTCCTGAAATAGCGGTAAGAAAAAAAGTAAAATAAACTTACCTCATCCTTTTGAGCACGAAGAGCCAGTTGCTGCCATCTTGATTGAAGATCCAGAGCGAAATCCCATGCACAGTGACTTATGACATCACCACAGGCCGCGCGATATTTTGAGCTGGATCTTGAACTACGATGGCGGCAACCGGCTCTTTGAGATTAAATGGATGGGGTAAGTATGATGTTATTTTTTTATTTTTATTTTACACTTTAAGATTAATGTCAGATGCCGCGATCAGCAATGAAAGTGGCATCTGAGGGGTACAATGATGAGAGCAGCGCAATCTCCGTTCCCGGTCATTGCACCCACTACTTGCAAAGAAATGCGCTTTGTACCGAAGTAATTCGTCACAAAGCTAATTTCTATGTAAAAGTTGTCGAAGCAGCCGAATCGAATTTTCAAAAACTTTGCTCGTCTCTACTGACTATGTGTTTCCATGGTAACAGACCGCAAATAGACTCCGTGTCGTGTAACCTTGAAGTCCTCCAGTCTCAAACTTTCTTCCATATGTCCATAGGTTAGCCAGAAACATTAGAAGAGAACATCACTGCAGTGTCAGACTACACAGAGTTTGTTTGTTGTCTGTTACCATGGAGACCCACAGTCTGCCTGGTAACCTGTAGAAAAAAATACAGTGGGAAATGTATTTATTTCTAGGCACTTCTAGAATAAAAAATAAAATAAAAATCTTCTGCAAAGGTGTAAGGGTTAACGAGTAGTAATTAGTCTGGGAGATATCGAGGTATTCCAGCTCTTCGCCTGTCACGCGCGGTCGCTCTATTTCGATAATCATCTGCAGAATCACCTCGTTAGTTAATTCTTAACTGTAGTTTAAACAGGAGAATGGTTCCAAGTAAATTTCCTTTTGATAAGAACATGAATGGCACAAGCGCGATCATCAATTCCATCAAGTGCCTCCGTTTAAGCTACACTTGAAGGAACCAGAGTTTCGCCTGCGGCTTTTGTTTTGGTGATTTCAGGATGATTGGAACTGCAAGCATCAAATAGCGTGGAGGCAGGCGGCATTACACGCGTCGTAGAGGTAATTAAATCCCACTCCTTGTATGGAGATACTTCTCCTAATGAAAGGAGCGCAAATTAATTCCACTTACTTCCAGCTTCTAATATACCTGTTGCCTATAGATGATGGAGGTAATTATTTATGTAGTCACATAAAACATCTACAAACATGTTTAATGTGGTCAAAATGGCGTGGCCATGTGGTCAATGAAGAGAAATAGGGACAAATGTATGTATCTGAAGAAGAGCAGGCTCCATTATCACAGTGATGTGAGCATGTGGTTGTAGATATGAAACCAGCGCATTTCAGAGCCTAAAATTTGTTGGGCTGTGCCAACCAGTAAAGCCCCAGCTGCTGGACCTGTCAGCGTGACTGGAAACCGAGCCATTCAGGTTTCTGACTCTGTATCCAGTCCCAGAGCTAGGCGGGGGATTTAAGAGTGCTGATTCCTTGTCTGTGATTGACTTTTTATATAGGGTTCTATATTGTGTGACTTCCTACTGACTGTTTCGGTGGATTGATTTTCTGGCTTGTTTTTTAGGATTTACCATGTGGCTGCTGTTCTTGATTGAACAACTCTGCTGGTATTGACCTTGGCTTGTCTCTGGATTAAATGCTCATGTAATGCATTGATCGTGCCTGTTTCTCCTGTTTTTTCCACCGCTTGCCTGCTCCCCTTTGTTCCTTCCTGGTCATTCTGGAAGGTCTGCCACTAGTGTGCCCACAAAAGCTTTGGTTATAAGTTCCATTCGCCCTTGCATTGGGATATGGTGAAGAATATAGGGGTAGCCTTAGCTTCCTAACCTGGAATGGTTTTGGAAGGTTGATAGCAGTTTTGGAGTTCACTGTCTGGTCCAGACACCAAACTTAGTACTTCTTTGCACACTTTTTTCTCCAGAGAAGGGGTCCTCCATGGTCTTGGAGGTGGCTCAATCATCCATTTCTGCTTTTAATTTGGATCTCTATTTTACGTTTGAAATGTATCTGAAGAACAGGTCATGGTCTCAGAGCAATCTCCATCTCGCATCTGGTCCACAGTTGGATCTTTAGTCATCACTAGTGTTGGACGAGTATGCTCAGCCAAACACCAGTTCGGCTCGAGCATTGCTATGCTTGGCACATCGCAGTGTTTGGCCAAACACTGCGTGTGCTCAAGTGCGATGCTCGAGTCTCCTCCCCGCACGTTTGTTGGCTGCTATGCAGTCAATAAACAGACAGGTAAGTATTGACACTCACTGTAATGCCGTAGCCATGACACGTGTTCGGCTCAGTCTTAGTCAGGGAGAGCTGTGCTGAAGAAGGGACAGAGAGTGTAAGGCCCCTTGCAGACGAGCGTGTCCGGATTAGGTCCGGATGCGTCCCGGTACATTGCGGCAAACCCGCGCGAGTAGGTACGCAATTGCAGTCAGCTTTGACTGCGATTGCGTTCCGTTGTTCAGTTTTTATTGCGCGGGTGCAATGTGTTTTGCACGCGCGTGATAAACTGAATGTGGTACCCAGACCCGAACTTCTTCACAGAAGTTCAGGTTTGGGTTCAAGGTTGTGTAAATTGTATTATTTTCCCTTATAACATGGTTATAAGGGAAAATAATAGCATTCTGAATACAGAATGCATAGTACAATAGGGCTGGAGGGGTTAAAAAAATAATAATAATTTAACTCCCCTTAATCCACTTGTTCGTGCAGCCGGCATCTCTTCTGTCTTCTTTTCTGAGGAATAGGACCTTTTGATGACGTCACTACGCTCATCACATGGTCCATCACATGATCCATCACCATGGTGATGGATCATGTGACTGCCCATGTGATGAGCGTGGTGACGTCATCAAAGGTCCTTTTCCTCACAGATGAAGACAGAAGAGATTATTATTTTTTTTAACCCCTCCAGCCCTATTTTACTATGCATTCTGTATTCAGAATGCTATTATTTTCCCTTATAACCATGTTATAAGGGAAAATAATAATGATCGGGTCCCCATCCCGATCGTCACCTAGCAACCGTGCGTGAAAATCGCACCTCATCCGCACTTGCTTGCGGATGCTTGTGATTTTCACGCAACCCCATTAATTTCTATGGGGCCTGCGTTACATGAAAAGCGCACAAAGAGGAGCATGCTGCGATTTTCACGCAGCGCACAAGTGATGCGTGAAAATCACCGCTCATGTGCACAGCCCTATAGAAATGAATGGGTCCGGATTCAGTGCGGGTGCAATGCGTTCACCTCACGCATTGGACCCGCGTGGAAATCTCGAAATCTCGCCCGTGTGAAAGGGGCCTAAGGAGTGAAATACTAATATTTTTATTGAAAAAACTTGTTAGAGACCCAAAAGTCCTTTTAAGGACTATTGTTGTATCTGGCAGCAATATATATTTTCAGCGCAACATGCACTAAATAACTTGCAATTGTTTGGCCGCTGCAGACAGCGACATTATCTGCGCTCCATCTCCTGTCTAACGTGTGCGCAGCCTAAAAATATCAGTGACATCCAGTGTACTTTTTCCATAGACATTGTCCGCTGCGGACAGTTACATTATCTGCGCTACATCTCCTGTATAACATTTGCGTATCCGAAATATCAGTGACATTCAGTGTAATTTTTTTCATCGCTGGTGACAGACATTATCTGCGCTACATCTCCTGTGTAACGTGTGCACAGCCTTAATATCAGTGACATTAATTCAGTGTAATTTTTTATTAGGCCTTGGTGACAGCGACATTACTTGCGCTATACCTCCTGTATAACGTTTGCGCGTCCTAAAATTATCTGTGACATTAAGTGTACTTTTTTCATAAACTCTACAGACAGCGACATTATCTGTGCTACATCTCCTGCTTAACGTGAGCGCATCCTAAAAATATGCGCCCTCTCGCCAAGGACGATTGAAAAGGGACATGAGGAAATCTTGTGCCCTGATTCCCAAACTCTTGAGCATCCACAGTAACAAGATGATGACTGTGGGGAACGGCAATTAGTGTCCCAAGAGGTACATGATGAGGATGAGACACGGTTGTCAATAACTGAGGTTGTTGTTTGGTTATCCTCCTGATTTGTTTACCTAAGTGAAGAAGTGGAAGAGGAGGTGGTGGACAAAGAAGTCACTGACCCAACCTGGGAAGGTGTCAAGCCGAGCGAGGACAGCAGTACAGAGGGGGAGGGATCCGCAGCACTGCAACAGGCTGGAAGAGGCAGTGGGATGGCAAAAGGGAGAAGGCGGGCCACACCAAAAAGGCCCTCAACTGTTCCCCGGAGCAATCTCCCATGCCAAGTGGTAGGTGTTCCGCAGTCTGGCGCTTTTTTGAGGAAAGTGCGGATGATAAAAGAATTGTTATTTGCAACCTGTGCCATACCAAAATAATCAGGTGCAAAAACACTAGCAACCTCACCACCACCAGCATGATCCGCCACATGGCATCAAAGCACCCTAATAGGTGGGCTGAATGCCTGGGTCCACAATATGTGTCTGTGGGTCACACCACTGCCTCCTCTTCCCCTGTGTTACATGCTGGCCAATCCCCTGTCCAAGATGCAGGCCTGCCCTGCACCTGGACCTTCGCAAGCACCATCAGCTAGCAAATCCACTTCGGTGTCCCAGCGCAGCATACAGATGTCCATACCCCAGGCCTTTGAACAAAAGCGCAAATACCCAGCCACCCACAGGCCATAGCACTAAATGCGCCCCTTTCCAAATTGCTGGCCCTGGAAATGTTGCTATTTAGGCTTGTGGACACTGAGGCTTTCCGCAGCCTGATGGCGGTGGCCTTCCCGCGTTACTCTGTCCCCAGTCGCCAATATTTCTCGCAGTGCAGTCCCAGCCTTACACCAGCATGTGTCCCATAAGATCACCCATGCCCTGTCCAGCGCAGTTATTGGGAAGGTCCACTTAACTTGACACATGGTCAAGTGCTTTTGGCCACGGACGCTACATTTCCCTGACAACACGCTGGGAGCGAGTCGTACCCTGGGATGGCACAGGTGCTACAGACGCCAAGGATTGCGGGCCCTACTTCCATCAGGGTTTCCGCCACCACCTACGTTAGTGGCTGCAACCCCCCCTTCTCCTCCTCTGCAGTCTCCTCCACCTCCGCCTCTGAATTATCATCTTGCAGCACCAGTCAGACATCAGTCAGTAGCTGGAAGCAGTTTAGCACTGCAGTGGGGAAGGGGCAACAGGCCGTGCTTAAACTGATCTGCTTAGGCGACAAACAGCACTCCGCAGCAGAGCTGTGGCAGGGGATAAGGGACCAGACTGAGCTGTGGCTCTCGCCACTCAACCTACAACCAGGCATGGTTGTGTCTGATAATGGACGTAACTTGGTGGCGGCTTTGGAGCTCGGCAAGCTCACACACATACCGTGCCTAGCCCACGTGTTCAACCTAGTGGTTCAGCGGTTTCTCCAAACCTACCGTAATTTGCCTGAGCTACTGGTGATAATTTAACTCTCCTAATTTAACTCCGCTTGTGTGCCTATTTCCACAAGTCATCGACAGCTTCCGCCAGTCTGGCAACCCTGCAGCAGCGCTTGCAATTGCCAGCTTACCGACTGTGCGACGTGAGCACGTGCTGGAACTCTACGTTCCATATGTTGGCCAGGCTTTGTGAGCAGCGGAGGGCAGTAGTTTAATACCAGCTGCAACATGGTCGTCGCCTTTCCAGTCAGCTTCCGCTCTTCACAAGCGACGAGTGGGCATGGATGTCTGACCTCTGAGGTTTTACACAACTTTGAGGAATCAACACAGATGGTGAGCGGCGATAACGCTATTATCAGCGTAACCATGCCACTTCTGTGTCTACTCAAACGCTCATTGTTCGCAATTAAGGCAGACGCTTTGGATGTGGAAGAGGTGGAAATGGGGAAAGACAGTAAACAGTTCGTCTTCTCAGCGCGAATTGGATGATGATGAGGAGGAGCAGGAGATGGTTGCCTCTGCTACAGAGGGTAGTGCCCATGGAAGTTTTATTCAATCTGTTCAGTGTGGATGGGTAGATGAGGAGGAAGAGGATGAGGAGATTGAGTCATCCTCCTGATGAGGACAGCAAAGTCTTGACTGTTGGGACTCTGGCACACATGGCTGACTTTATGTTAGGCTGCCTTTCCCGTGACCCTTGCGTTATACACATTTTGGCCAACACAGATTACTGGTTGTTCACCCTTTTCGACCCCCGCTACAAAGAGAACCTCTCTAATTCCTGTGGTGGAGAGGACGAGCAAAATGGTGCAATACCAGAAGGTCCTTGTGGAAAAATTGCTCCAAAAATTTACAGCTGACAACACTAGCTGCAGAGTACGTCGTTCCTTGGCCAACCGAGGAGGGGAGACGAGGGGAACACACAGCAGTTTAAACAGAGGCTGGGGAACACTCTCCAAGGCCTGGGACAGTTTTATGACACACCGCCAGAAACATTTTGGAAGATGGTGAAGGAGTAAGTAGCAGACCGTGTCGGCGTCCTCAGTGATCCCTGTGTGACTAATAACTATTGGGTGTCCAAGCTGGACATGTGGCACCAACTGCCCTGCCACCAGCGATTTGTCAGAGCTTGTATTTAGTGCTGCTGGGGGGCATAATAACTGATAAGCTCACCCGCCTGTCAACTGAAAATGCTGACCGGTTGACTCTTATAAAAATGAACAAGGCCTGGATTGCCCCTGACTTCTCTACTCCACCAGAGGAAAGCGGCTAAACATAAAGGCACTCTAAATGTGGCTTTTATGGAGTATTGAATACACTGTATTCTCATGCACCCATTCCACCACTAAAAAGGGTATATGGTTCAATCTCCCTTTTCTCGTCCTCCTCCATCATATCAACATGCTTATTAGGCTGCCCCCGCTCCTAATGTTTTATAGGGTCAGCTCAGCAGCAGGCCATCACCCATAATGTACTTGAGGGTCACCAGCAGGCCCTTGCTCCAATAGTTTTTGAGGGTAACCAGCAGGCCATCAATCATAATTTTTAAAGGGTGTGTATGATGCCCTCCTTTATGTGTAATAAAGGGTGTATTGGAGTGCCGGTTCCTTGTAATTTTTGGCAGCCCTTTCCCTTAGTGCATAGGCTTTATGAGTGTAGGAGTCCCACCACCTGAACAATTGTACCACAATGTGAATGAGGTCCTCTATGTGATATACAGGTTGTATCGGAGTGCCTCTTGTAATATTTGGCAGCACTTGCACTTTATATACAAGTAAATATACAGGAAAGAATGTTTCCTAACAATTTTTCCTCTAAAATCGATTTTATCTTCGGTTTTGTGCGTATTATTGTCAGTCTGTAAAAGTGGTGTACTACTCGGACAACATCGCTCTCAGCAGAGACCTGGGAGTCCAAGATGCATCCAGACATCCTCTCCTTGCTGTTCTCGAACAATTTCAGTGGGGTTTCCTTCAATTTCTGACCTTTTCCTATGAACCAGACACTCTCCCCTCTTCAGAGCTGGCGGTGCCTGGTTTAATGCTTGGGTTCTCCCATTGACTTCCATTGTGCTCGGTGCATCCCGAGGTGTTCTACTCGAGCACCCGAGCACTTTGGTGCTCGACCAACACTAGTCATCACTAATCAAAATATTACAAGAGAAATACAGAAGTATCTAGGGGGGTGAATAGCATAATTAAGTAAAGGTTTAGGGTCTAATTCAATGTTTTTCAGAGCATGCTTTTTTTTATCTGCAAAAGGATTCACCTATGGTTTATAGGCCAACTCCATCATCAATGTCTGGTGTAAATTCTTATTTTTTTTAATTCTTTATAAGCATATGGGTTTTTAAATAGGTGCAATGTGTTTCAGGCCTACAAAATTCTGTAACCAAAGAAAGCGTTACCACGATCTCTACATCTCCTCTACATAACTTAGGCACATCAAACGCCAGTGGAAGTGTTATTAAGATGATAAAAGATCCAATTTATTCTTTCTTTCTAAACCTATGAATTTAGAAATGTGCACAGTCTGTTTCAGGGCCTATACATTTCTGTAACTGAAGAACAGGTTATCCATGATCTTAGGGCAGTCTCCTTCATCAACACCTGTCCAAACTTGGATCTTTAGTCCTCAATGATAAAACCGTTACAACTGGATTAATAGAAATTTAAATCTATCTAGAGGGCTGTCTAGCATAGCAATGTAAACATATGGGTTCAAGGATGAATACAACCCATTTCGGGCCTTTTTTGATCTACAGAAGGGACCATGCTTGGCCTCAAGGCAAGCTTCCTAATACCTACCTGGTCTAAATTTGGAAGTTTATTCTTCTTAAAAGTTGAAATATATGGGTTTCAAAATGGGTGCATACAGGCCATTTTATGGCCTACAATTTCTGTATCTGAAGGACAGGTTCTCAGGGCAGTTATCAGCCACATCTGGCCCTAACCTGGATCTTCAGTCATTACTGATAAAATGTTAAAAACAAATATGGATAAATTGAGACCTACTGAATGGGTGCTGACTTCATCACATTAATTTCAAATTTGATTATTAATTCATCACAAAGAATGCAAAGTGATGGAGATATATTTAGGGGGAGTAGTGATGGACGAACATCACGACAGACCCCATTGACTTTAATGGCAGGCAAACCTGAAAAACCTTCAGGTCATATTTGCAGCCAGCAAATACTTACTAGAAGTGCACAAATAGTCCCACAACATAGACAGTGACATACCAGAGGGGGATAAATGACAAAAATTCCCACAAAAATTATGTATTTTTTAATCAGGGGCAATTTTTATGCGTCTTAAAGGGAAACTCTCAAAAATGTGCCCTGCTGGAGCCTAGAAAATTTTTATTTTAGGCCACTGGAGTACAGGAACCAAAAATGAGGGGTTCACCTGACAGAAAAGAACAAGTGATTATGTGGCTGCAGGTACATTAGGCCAGTGGCATAGCGTGGGTTGCCAGCACCCGGGGCAAGCCAAAAATTGCGCCCCCCCCCAGCCCGTGGGCACACCCCTTTTAACAGATAATGTAGTAGATCACTTGCAGTCCTATGCAACACCACAGATAACAGTGATAACTCTCCGTGTACAGATAATGTAGTAGATTCAACTGCAGTCCTATGTAACACCACAGATAACATGGTGGTAACTCTCTGAGTACAGATAATGTAGTAGATGGGTGTGAGGCCCCAGAATGCAGAACATGCACAGTGTGACCTGAAGTCTGGGGCCGGGATGCGGTAGGGTGGGCCAAATTCTAAATCTCCTCCCCCAACCCTACCGTGAAACAGATATGTGGATGGACATTATTATATACAGTAGAACACTGCACCATACCTCATCCATCCAGTGACGGCTCCTGTGATGTAGACTTTCCTCAACGTCTTCATTCGGAGAGAAGACCTCCATGATACTTTCTTTCAGCCGCTTCTCGTCTCTGCAGAGTTTCACAGATTTTTTTTTAGGTTCCTCACTTTACTATCATCCTCTCCTTCCTGGTGTCTTAACACTGTCATCCTGCTGCCCCCCAATACTGTGCTAGAGCCATACAGATAGTCCCCCATTCCCCATAATATTACTCCCCCTGTATATTATAATGGCCCCCTCTGTATTATTTAAATAATGGCCTCCTCTTTATTATTAATGTGTTATTAATGTATTTGCCCCCTCTTTGTTGTTAATGTATTATTAAAGTAAATTGCCCTCTGAGATTCTCAGTGAGGCCTGGCTGGGGCATGGGGCCTAATGAGGACTAACAATGGATTAATACAAAGGATTATTACTGTGGAATCTGCTGCACAATAGGCCTATGGGAAAGAATATTACTAGTACTACTCACTGTGCATATTCCACCTAGGCCCCCACAATAATAATCCTCCATTATTAATACTGGTCCAGTATGACTCCTCCTGAGCCTGGGCTGAGACACATTTCCCCCACTACCCCATGACCTCTCTGGGCAGCAAGCAATCGTTTAAACTGAAGAAATACAACTACTGCTGCCCTCTACTGACTGGTCTGAGTGGTGCAGCAGGCCAGGCACTGTTTACTTTATAACATTGTGCCTCAGCTCAGTAGCTTGGGGTACTTTCACACTAGCGGCAGGACGGATCCGAAAGGCTGTTCACCCTGTCGGATCCATCCTGCCGCTATTTCGCAGTGCCGCCGCTCCGTCCCCATTGACTATAATGGGGACGGGGGCAGAGCGCCGGCGCAGCACTAAAAGGTCAGACATGCAGTACTTTCAGTCCGGCGGCCTTTCGCCGTGCTGTGTCGGAGCTCAATGGGGACGGAGCGGCGGTCCGGCAAAATAGCGATCCGTCCTGCCACTAGTGTGAAAGTAGCCTTAGGGTCCATTCACACGTCCGCAATTTCGTTCCGAATTTTGCGGGAACGGAATTGCGGACCCATTAACTTCTATGGGGCAGCACAATGTGCTGCCCAGATACGGAATTGCGGACCCATACTTCCGAGTCCGCAATTCCGTTAAGAACATGTCCTATTCTTGTCCGCGGACAAGAACAGGCATATTCTATTAGTGCCGGCAATGTGCGGTCCGCAAAATGCGGAACGCACATTGCCGCTGTCCATGTTTTGTGGATCCGTGGATCCGCAAAACACGTTGCGGACGTGTGAATGGACCCTTTGGCTGAGCCTCAGAGGGACTTAAACTTGGTCAGTGACTGTCTGGACTCTGCAGAGATACTTGTCTGGACCTGAGACTGAGAGGAGGGCAGACCTGGGACTGAGAGGAGGGCAGACCTGAGACTGAGAGGAGGGCAGACCTGAGACTGAGAGGAGGGCAGACCTGGGACTGAGAGGAGGGCAGACCTGAGACTGAGAGGAGGGCAGACCTGGGACTGAGAGGAGGGCAGACCTGGGACTGAGAGGAGGGCAGACCTGAGACTGAGAGGAGGGCAGACCTGAGACTGAGAGGAGGGCAGACCTGAGACTGAGAGGAGGGCAGACCTGGGACTGAGAGGCGGGCAGACCTGAGACTGAGAGGAGGGCAGACCTGAGACTGAGAGGAGGGCAGACCTGAGACTGAGAGGAGGGCAGACCTGAGACTGAGAGGAGGGCAGACCTGGGACTGAGAGGAGGGCAGACCTGAGACTGAGAGGAGGGCAGACCTGGGACTGAGAGGAGGGCAGACCTGGGACTGAGAGGAGGGCAGACCTGAGACTGAGAGGAGGGCAGACCTGAGACTGAGAGGAGGGCAGACCTGAGACTGAGAGGAGGGCAGACCTGGGACTGAGAGGAGGGCAGACCTGAGACTGAGAGGAGGGCAGACCTGGGACTGAGAGGAGGGCAGACCTGGGACTGAGAGGAGGGCAGACCTGAGACTGAGAGGAGGGCAGACCTGAGACTGAGAGGAGGGCAGACCTGGCTGCAGCCCTGAAGCTTACAGGGACCTAGCTCAAAAGCTGATTCCTAACATAAAAGTCCAAGAGGAAGCTGAAGTGCCATGAGAGCCAGTCCAAGCAGGACTATGCTGGTGAAGGATGCCATCTGCCCATCTCTGCTGTCCACTCCATATACCAGGGTAGGCCTGGTATATGGGCAGAAACTGCAGATGGCATCCCAGAGAGGCATACTGTCTCTCAGTCAGTGTCCCTGGGCTGCTCATCCTTCACCAGCACCCTGACTGCCATGATGCCATCTACTTGGCAGCCTTGGCCTGGCTCTCATGGCACTGGCACAGTGGCACTTCACTAGTTCACTCATATATTACCCCTTACGCCTACCCTCAGCCCATGCCAACATACACACTGTGACTGACCTAATTCACTCAGGGTGGGACTGGGAATGACACTGACTGCAGTGTCACGTCCTCTGTCAGAGTCACTTTCAGGCTGCCTGTCTGGACTCTGGATAGACTCTCTGACCGCTACAAGTACTGAAGCAGGGACAGTGCGGCAGCCATCTTCTTGCTCTGGCTCCGCACTGTCTTTCCTGCCTGGAAGGTGGGCGGAGCCTATCGGTGTGACCGTACTGCGCCCCGCCCCCTTACTCTGCTCTGCGGCGCTGTGTGAAGAAAAAAACACAGCATCAGCCATTCAAGATTTTGTTGTTGCAGCGGACAGCGCCCCCCTGCAGTGTGGCGCCCGGGGCAACGCCCCTTCCCCCACGCTACGCCCCTGCATTAGGCAGTCACTGGATAACAATTTTATTGTAGGCCAGTACAGGCCCCAAAAATTAGGCATTCACCTTGTTTCCTGAGGCGATGTGAGGTAATTCAACAAACTTTATTCAGACACAAACAATATGACAAAGGTTATAAACTGTCCTATCTATATAGCCTACAGGGGGCAGTAAACATGTTAACATGTATAACTCCTAACATCCTCCCTTTCTTGTGAAATCAAGTAATATATAACATAAGATGATTGAATACCACAACACATTCCAAAGGTGACCATGTTTTTTAATAACCCTAGTTCTAGTCCGTCTTGGTGTGGCAGGAGCTTCACATTGTTGCATATGATCATCCATCCCTGTTTCTTCGGGAGTTGTCTCATCTGGAGATGTACCTGGTGTAATCACTTCACTTATTTCAATGTCAGATTTGTCATCTGCAGTCCTCAGAAACGTCCTATTCCTTCTGTACAACTGTCCATTTGCTTCCACTTTATAAGATCGTGGAGCAACTTTCCCCAAACAAATACCTTGTCGCCAAATTTCATCTGTTGACGACGGCGATGGTTGTATTCGCACTGGCTGACCAATGCTTAGTTCGGGAAGTTCCTTGGCTCCTTTATCATAATATGCCTTTGCTTTTTTGCGTCTTTCAGTTAGGTTCTCGACCACTCCTTTTTATAACCTTTGGAAACAGCAGTTTCTGAGCAGTCGGAAGTAAAGTCCTGGTTCTTCTTGACATTAGCCGTTGTACAGGACTACTGCTGGTGCCTTCTGATGGGGTATTTCTCCAGTCAAGAACCGCTTTCCAGATATCCTTGTCATCTCGTTTTGCTTGTATTTGCATTTCTGTAAGGGCTCTTTCACACCTGCGTTATTGTCTTCCGGCATAGAGTTCCGTCGTCGGGACTCTATGCCGGAAGAATACTGATCAGGATTATCCTAATGCATTCTGAATGGAGAGTAATCCGTTCAGGATGCATCAGGATGTCTTCAGTTCCGGTACGGAACGTTTTTTGGCCGGAGAAAATACCGCAGCATGCTGCGCTTTTTGCTCCGGCCAAAAATCCTGAAGACTTGCCGCAAGGCCGGATCCGGGATCAATGCCCATTGAAAGGCATTGATCCGGACCCGGCCTTAAGCTAAACGTCGTTTCGGCGCATTGCCGGAGCCGACATTTAGCTTTTTCAGAGTGGTTACCATGGCTGCCGGGACGCTAAAGTCCTGACAGCCATGGTAAGTGTAGCGGGGAGCGGGGGAGCAGCATACTTACCGTCCGTGCGGCTCCCCGGGCGCTCCAGAGTGACGTCAGGGCGCCCCAAGCGCATGGATCACGTGATCACATGGATCACGTCATCCATGCGCATGGGGCGCTCTGACGTCACTCTGGAGCGCCCGGGGAGCCGCACGGACTGTAAGTATACCGCTCCCCCGCTCCCCGCTCCTACTATGGCAACCAGGACTTTAATAGCGTCCTGGGTGCCATAGCAACACTGAAAGCATTTGAAGACGGTTCCGTCTTCAAATGCTTTCAGTACACTTGCGTTGGTACGGATCCGGCAGGCACCTCCGGCAACGGAAGTGCATGCCGGATCCCAACAACGCAAGTGTGAAAGAGGCCTAAGTTCATGGCTTCTACACATATCAATGGCTCTCTGTAGGTTCACAGGGATCTCAAGTCTCCCGGAGGTTCAGGGAGTCTCTCGCTATTAGATAGCGGCTCCCTGACACCCGCATGTGAGACAATATATCCCGGAAAGGTTACTGATAGCAGAGCAGAGAGAGAAGAGAAGTGACAGGACACAGAGTTTAGATTACAGGTTGAATTAACCCTTTAGGGTCAAATTGGCTTCTCAAGGAGATATATATGTTAAAGGCATCCCTTCTTCTGTCTCATTCAGTAGCTATAGAACTATTGAAAGAGATGCATTTTTTTGAAAATACATTTACACATTTAACCCTCCATTTTAATTTTATTATTTACCCCAGTGTTAAATTCACACCCCCTGGATGCTTTAATCATATACATAAATATGATAATTTGGGGCAGGGTAATGAGCCCGTTCCTCCACACCATAGAGCAAAGTGTGCAGATACTTCATATGTTTAGAAAATGTAATAAAAGGTTCGTGAAAAAAAAAAAAAAAGAAAACCTCCCTGAAATGAGTTTTTGCAGGTTGGGATGTCTGGGTTCAGGTCTGGTACTCTGAGCGTTCTCTTTCTAGCATTAATGTCTTTTGATCCCAGAACTATTCTGTCTCTGATAAGTTCACCATGTAATACTCCAAACTCACATGTAGCGGCGAGCTGCCTCAGCCTAGTCACATACTGATCTATAGTTTCCAACGGGCCTTGGTTTGTGGTATTTATGTGCCTCTCATAAATGATGTTACGTGAAGGCATAAAATGGCTGTAATGCATCCAGAGTTTTCTCTATGTCCTGCTTGTCGGCATCAGAGAGTGAGAGGTGCTGATAAATACGCAGACCGTCTCTCCCCATCACTGAGCGCAGTGTCGCTATCCTTACCTTGGGGTCTTTCTTATCAAGTTCAGTTGCCACCTCATAATCTTCCCACTGGCATTTGAAATATGTCCAGTTAACTGCCAGGTCCCCTTTACAGTCCATGGGAGACGGCACAGGGAAGTTGTTTGCAGCCATTTTCTGTCTCTTATTAATAAATTACCAGAGAAACAATTCTTGTTGATCTTTTGTTCTGATATTAGGACTTTAGTGGTTTCTAAAACACCGAAGCCCTCTCCACTTCTGACACCATGTTTCCTGAGGCGATGTGAGGTAATTCAACTAACTTTATTCAGACACAAACAATATGACAAAGGTTATAAACTGTCATATCTATATAGCCTACAGGTGGCAGTAAACATGTTAACATGCATAACTTCTAACACACCTGACAGAAAAGGCTTTCTATGCCTCTGTATATACATAAGACAAGGACCATTCTTTGTTCTGTGTGGTGGCGGATATGTGTGGGCTGGCATGAGGAAATTCTATTACACGTGGTCGTCACAGGTGTTGAATTCCTCCAAGATTCATGCCTCATACATTTTTAGAAATATGAGGTAATCCACACTGTCGTGAGCTAGGCGAGTGCGCTTATCGGTCACGATCCAACTGCTGCGCTGAACGTCCTTTCGGACAGGACACTGGACGATGGGCAAGCCAAGAGTTCCATGGCAAATTGTGCCAGCTCTGGCCAAAGGTCAAGCCTGCACACCCAGTAGTCCAGGGGCTCCTCGCTTCTCAGAGCCTCCAACCCGATGTAGTCAGACACCTGTCGGTCTAGGCTTTCCCTGAGGCTGGATCCAGAGTGCGGCTGTCGATGGGTTGTATGCAAGAATGATCTCCTATCCAAAGTGACCAACACATCTTCAAACCACCCTCTTCTTGCAGGCACGGTAGGATTGGTACCCACACCTGTTTCGCTGTAGGTGGAAATTTCTCTGCCAGTGCCCGCAACAGTAGAATGCAGCATCTCTCACAGCAAGGCCTGGAAATGCTGCATTCTGACAGCCCTCTATGATACTGGTAACATGTCCGCTATTTTGTGTTTGTACCGGGGGTCTGAGTACATTTCCACCCAGTACTGGTCCTTGCCCTTTATGCTTTTTATACGGGGGTCCCTCTTCAAACACTGGTGCATTAAGGCCCCCCATTTGCACTAAATTGGAAGCGGTGGAGCGCTCTTGCTCCTGCTCATCACCCAGGAGAATGTCGTCCTTTATCTCCTCCCCCCAGCCACTGACAACACCAGGGATCCCCGAAAAGTTTAAAGTCCCCCTAAAAACTTGCTCTTCTTGCTCCTCCTCCTCCTGCTCCCAGCCACCTTCCTCCTCTGACTCCTCTTCAAACTCCTGCTGACTTGTCTCAGATGAATTAATTCAGCATTGCGACTTCCTCATCTTCCTGTTCCTGCTCCTCGACGGCTTGATCAATGACACAACACAATGCACGCTCCAGAAAGAAGGTGTAAGGTACGATGTCACTGATGGTGCCCTGGCTGTGACTGACCAGCTTGATGATCTCATCAATGCCCGTGTTTGCTAGACCATGTGTCTGTGGTCAGATGTATCTTGGCACCGACACTGTGTGCCAGAGATATATTCACTTGCCGCTCAACGTGGCCATATAGCTCTGGGATGCCCTTCTGGGAGAAAAATTTCCTTCCGGGGACTTTCCATTGCGGTGTGCCAATGGCCTCCAAGTCCACCAATTTATATGGCAGTAGTTGGCGGGCTAGCAGTTCCGAAAAGCCATCGGTCAGCCGTTGGGCAAGAGGGTTATCCGGTGTCATCAACTTTTTACGCTCAAACATTTGGGCCACTGAAGCCTGCCTTCTGCCAGATGAACGCGACAACGGCACGGTAGAAGGTGGAGTGGAGGACAAATAGGAGAAGGAGAAGAGGCAGGACGTGGAGCACCGGCAGTGTGGTTTTGTGGGTTCTGACGGCGTTGCTCCCACTGGGCTTGTGATGGGAGGCTAGGTGCCTTAAGGCTGTCGTCCCTAGGTGAGTGTTGGGCTTACCGCGACTAAGGCATTCACAGCACAGGCAGATGGTAACACTATTATCAGCAGCTGACACATAAAAAAAAGCCCACACTGTGGAGCCATGTGCCGGCATCCTGGGAGCGCAAGATGTGACCGTGCATGGTGGATGGATCGCTCCAGATACATTTGCAGTCTGCCTCCTGTGCACTGTGAGTTCTGCCTGCTTCTCCTCCTTCTCCTCCCTATCTGCTGCTCTGTCTCTCCCTCTGAACTCCCCTCCTCTTCCTCTCTTGTGGGCACCTATGTGACGTCCATCGACACGTCATCATCGTCACCTTCACCATCACTGACATTTGAGATCTCTGAGTAGGCAGTAACAGTGGGGACCACCCTAATTGGGCTGATCTGGGTATTGTCGTCAGACCGATGGGTGGCGGCTGTTGCTACCTCCTCTTCCTCATCCGATGCCAAGAATGGCTGCGCATAGGTAAGGTCTGGGAATGGATGGGAAAATAATTCCTCTGACTCGAGTAGAGGGGCTGTGGTGGTGGTGTATTTGAGGGTGCGCACAGCAGAGAGTGAGGAGGGTGCAGATACAGAGGATGAGGGGGCGCAGAAGCGGAAGGCTGAGTGAGCCACTCAACTAACTCTCGCACGCACCTTCCCACTTGGGCTCCGGCCTGGTGCACCTTCCCGACCCCTACCACCCCTGCGGAAAGGCCTGCCACCTTCCTCTGCCTGTCATTTTCAAAATGACCCTGTGACAAAGTCCCTATAGAAGAGCAGTATTTGTGGAAGCAGGTATATCAATCCCCTTAATCAGTATTTGTGGAAGCAGGTATATCGCACCCCTCAATCAGTATTTTGTGGAAGCAGGTATATCACACCCCTCAATCTGTATTTTGTGGAAGCAGGTATATCACACCCCTCAATCAGTATTTGTGGAAGCAGGTATATCACACCCCTCAATCTGTATTTTGTGGAAGCGGGTATATTGCACCCTTAATCATTTTTTGGGGGGGGCAGCAGGTATATCACACCAGTAGAAATAATTTGTTCCAATAACGCTTGCCCTCCGTATAGCTGCAGTATCGCAGCAGAACCGCACACAACTGCCGCACAATACAAATGCACTATAATATACTTTCTATGTTAGAAAGTATATTATAAGTATATCACACCCCTCAGTATCGATAGCACACCTATACCAGTCCTTAAAAGGACTTTTGTGGCCCTATTAGCTAGCGTTTGGTGTCCCTAACAGCCTGTCCCTGCTCCACACAGCAACCTCTCCCTAAACTGGCAAAACATAGAATGTAAAATGGCTGCCAGATCAGGTTCTGTTATAGGGTAGGGGGTATGTCCATGTGCTGAATCGTTTCAATTGGCTGTCCTGTCCCACCTGATGGGTGTGTCATGGGTCAAAATTTGCAAAAGAATATGGCGCATGCGAACATCGTCATATGTTCGCATGTTCGGCTAAACGCAAACGTGCAAAGTTCGCCGCGAAACGACCGCCAGGCGAACTGCAAGGCCATCTCTAAGGGGGAGCTGCCTAGTGTAGTAATGTCTTGAGAAGACCACTTAAGATGTAATTGATTGGTCTTCTAGGGGGATAGGCTTCTCAAACGAGGTGACTAGCATGCCTAATGTATGGTGGAATTGAAAATATGTCACAGGAAACCAGTCAGGGTAAGGGGATGGTCCTCTTGAAAAGACTGCCTCTTTGAGAACATCTCCTATAGAAGTATGCATTTAGATATGGATGTATTGTGAGGGCAAATCAAAGAACAGTTCATCCTCATCTTAGGACAGGCTCTATCATAAATGTCTAGTCCATACTTGGATGCTGAGTGTCAAACTGGATCATAAACCTGGATTGGGTATACCGTACATGAAATTACTCTTGTCTCAAACTTAACTAATGTACTTTAAGAAATAAGCAGATGGGTAAGACGCATTTCAAGTCTCAGATATTTTTGTCTCTGAAGAGCAAATCATTCTGGAGCCCAGGAATGCAAAACTGTCTACAGACTTGCTTTTAAGGGTAAGATGAGGACATTTACCATATTTACGAAGTTTGAGATCTTCAGAATAGTACCTCCACTTCTCGAACTACAGATTTTGGCATTCTTTTGTGATGTACACAACATAAGTTCATACTGGTATCGTTTAGCATCTAATTTACCCGTCAGTCATGTATTCAATTAAAAACAGTGCCTGGTTCTGCTTCTTAGCCTTGATTGGGATGCAATACCAGATACAGCCACTAGACCGGTGTGGTGCTGTTTTCAGAGTAAAAGCAGATCCTTTATTTAATCTCCTACATCTAATGGTCTGATCCAAACCTGATTGTGTGAAATAGCAAGTATTTACCGGTAGGTATCTCCTATCCCCATCCTAACAAACCCTCTTTGCAGACTGATGTTCTGATGATACATTTTTTGGACATCCATCTAATCTAGAGGGGAATCTTCAAAGGACATCTTTGCAGCCACTGAGAGAGCATACATACTTCATGCAGATGTTTCTCTGGTCGACTGAAGACCATGGCCCCATAGCTAACCACCGAGCAGACCCATCATGTATTCTCTGCTCTCTACTTACTAGACTGAACTTCTTATTTTTTTTAATTTTTTTTATTAATTATAATTTAATTAAATCGAGCAGTTTGGAGCTTAAAAATAATTCATATTCAATTCTATGTTATATACATTATAACTATACAACTACTCCCACTTCTATCATATCATCCTTAATCAGGGATTAATGACAATGGTCCCTTTAAGTCTTTGTACCAAGTGAACTGGTCAGTTGGGGGTCTGGACACTGTCCTCTATAAACCGGGTGATCCAAAAGAGCCGCAAATAGATATATTTAAGGTATTGTGCCCTTATAGTTAACCATTTACCAGCTAGATACATAGTGCCACATAGCGTCGGATCGATAGTTTTAGCCAGTGTCCAGGTAAAAATGTTATGTTCTCTATGCCAAAATCCCTGGTGGCCTAGGGTATTAAAAGGGTCAATGTTGACATGTATTAAATGGGTCAATGGCAACATCCATGGTGGTCTAGGTTTATTTAGAGGTGAAGGATATGGCCACCATGAGTATGGGCGTGACTACGACCACCAATATTACTACTACTACTACTCCTCCATTCTTCTCTCCGGGGTTGTTAAAGCAAATTAAGGATTTATTTCTATTTATATCAATAGATTTAGGCAGTGTTCAGGTGAAACGTTTTGTACTGTGCGCTAAAATCCCTGGCGGTCAAGGTTTTTAAAAGGGCTACTGGTCTATAGTATTAAATGAGTCAATGCTAACACCCATGGTGGTCTAGAGTATTTAGTGGGTCAATGACAACATTCCTGGTGGTCTAGCACCATGTAATGTCCAGAGTCAATGTCAACACCCCTGGTGGTCAAGGCTATTAAAATGGTTGAAAGGAACACCTCTGGTTCTCTATAATATTAAATGGATCAATGACTACACTCTAGTGGTCTATAGTATTAAATGGGTCAATGGCAACATCCCCAGGTGGTCTAGGGTTATTAAGAGATGAAGGACACAGCCCTCCATGAGCATGACTACAAACCCCAATACTACTACTCCCATCCTCTCCCTCACACGCCCTCCAGGCTTGTTAAAGGAAATTTATTTTTGCATCCATTTTTGGAGCCAGCGACGGTGTTACATAGTGTGAACATCAATAGATTTAGGCAGTGTTCAGGTGAAACGTTTTTATACTCTTCTTTTTTTAATATTTTTTTTATATTAAAATCCCTGGTGGTCGAGGGTATTAAAAGGGCCACTTGTCTATAGTATAACAAGAGGTGGTGATCTAGAGTGTTTATTGGGTCAATGACAACATTCCTGGTGGTTTAACACCATGTAATGTCCAGAGTCAATTTCAACACCCCTGGTGGTCAAGGCTATTAAAATGGTTGATGGCAACACCTATGGTTGTCTATAGTATTAAATGGATCAATGCCAGTACCCACGGTGGTCTAAAGTATTAAATGTGTCAGTGGTAATATCCCTGCTAGTCTAGGATTGGTAATGTTCTATGGTTTTATTTCAGCAGCCATGGAGATCTAGGAAACTGAAGAGATTTTCATGACAATTGGCCTAGGACAGTAGGGGCATTCAAATCTGCATACCTCATAGTTTAGGGCAGGGAAGGGGTTATTATCAGCTCCTTGGTAGTCTAAGGAAGGAAAACTGTGCCTTTATGGTTTAGTGTAATTGATGGCATCCCTAGTGGTCTAGATCAGAGAAGGAGTTACTGCCAGAATCCCAGGTGGTCAAGGGTGGTAGGGTTATTAATGGCATCCCTGGTGGTCTAGATCAGAGAAGGGGATAATGCCAGAATCCCTGGTGGTCATGGGTAGTATAGGTGGTCACTATCTGATGCCGGTTGTCCAGTGGTTTACTCGCCTCTCCAGGCTCTTGCGTTGTATCAATTTTACAGCACATATTGTATACGGTAACTTTTGCGGTGTTGCTGGTCCTTTTACAACCTCTCCAGTAGGATCTGACTTAACAGTTTAATTGACTCTACTTCTAGCAGCCCAGTGTGGTTGGCACAATGCCCTGTAATGGTACAGTCTATTTTACACAGCTTAAAAATAACACTTTGGAGGAAAAAAACTGATTAAAAGCACTAGCATCTATTGTGCCTGTGGAATATATGCCCACATTATTTCACAACAGGAAGGAAAGCTATTTTAAGGAAAATTACCAATGTATTAATAACTTATTAAATGATACTAATTAAATAACACATGGTAAGAAATTTCTGCCCACTTCTAACTGTGAACATGTACTGGGCAGCAGGGGAACCAATCCAATTCTTCTGTTATAATCTAGAAATAATAGTCCTATTATTTTGACCACCGTGTGCAGCCTGGACAGGGTGTGACTCCATAAGGTCGTGACAGGTTGTCACAGGTATCTGGAGCCATGCTGACACCATTGCATCCAACAGCTCCTGGAGGGGCGTGGAGGAGGATCCATAGAGAGAATATCATGATCTAGGTGGTCCCACAGATGCTTAAGTGGGTTCAAGTCCAGGGAATTAGGGTGCCAGGTTAGTACTTGGAAGTCTTGGTCATGCTCTTCCAACCAATGTCTGACCTTTCTAGCCGTGATCTCATCCGCCCCATGAAAGAAAATCAGCATGTATGGGTGTACTTGCAAGGAGGGATACATACCCAAATTGGTGGAGAGTACCTTCCACATGGATGAGTGTCCCCAGACAATGCCATGAAAACATCCCCCAGACCATAACGCAGCCACCACCAACTTGTGTTCTTCCAGCAATGGTTGCAGGGTCTTTTTTCTCTGATGTTTCTCACCTGACACGCCGATGTCCACCCCAATGAAGCAGAAAACCTGACTCATTGGAGAAGACATCCTTTTACCAATCAGCGGAGGGCCAATTACTGCCACAAAAAATAGAAACCTTTTCTTCTGATGCTCTTCGATGGCAAAGGAGAAGTGACCATCCGTGTGCTCCGGAGCACCATACGAAGTGGGGTTCTCTGAGCTGTTGTGTTAGACACATGTCTGGTAGCCCCTGGTTCATGTTGGTGGTGAGTTACTCTACTGTAACATGTCAATCTGCCCTCATGCAGGAGGACTAAAAGATTATATTGTTGGGGTCCCCTCAACAGTATAATACAGCGACCCTGTAGAAAATAGATGAATCGGCTTCATGGCCTTGGGTACGGGGACCCTGTTCAAAAATTTGCTGTGGGGCCCAGTCTTTTTTTAGTTACACCACTGCCTCCTGACATCACTGCTCTCATGAACCTTACGCTAGGGTTTAACAGTGACCAAGGTCATCCACAAGAGGTGGTGAATTTGTAAAATATCCAGCCTCTCTGTAATCATAACCCTCACATCTTAGGACTAAGGCCCACGAACTTATTGACTCAGTGCCCGCATTGTGGACCGTAACCAGTTGACCACAATATATGGGCACTGGCCGTGTACACTCCGTGGCGCGGATGCGGACCCATTGACTTGAATTGGTCCGCAATCCACCAGATACAACTAAAGATAGAACTTCACGGATTGGAAGCACCACAAAGCACTTCCTTGGGCTTTCTGATCCGTTCCTCAGCACCACAAAAGATAGAAGAACATGTACCTGTATGTTGCGGATCGATGACCCATTCTAGTCAACGAGTCCGCATCTGCAAACGGAGTGCACAAGGCCCACAGCACGGGCACGAGGCCCACAGGCACGTCTGCATGAGCCCTTAGGTGCACCCCAACGTCAATGTTTTCATATGGAAAAAACAAAGTCTCAAGCAACCAATGCAAAATACACGTGGTCAGATGATGCAAAATACACAATATGATCTAAAAAGGTGCAAAATATGACAAGAAACAAGATGGGAGAGGAATTAGAATAGATCAAATGTTAGAGTGGAGATAAAAGGCCGCGGGGCTGTGATTCATTCTAAATCCGCAGGTACCCTGCAAATCACTGCCAAAAAGTACAAGCCGCCTTCGAAACAGTACAATCATTTTAAATGAATAAAAGGTTTTATTTTTGAAGATTTTTAATTTTTTTTTAACTTTATTACACATTGTCCAGCTCCCGGCTGCTATGGTAACCCATGTAAATCCGTCATTGGTTGTCAGAGGCTCCTGGCTCCTTGTGTGCATTGAGGCTCTTGGAACCTCTACTGACTTTAGTTTCAACCATAAATTGTCAACTCTTCGTTTTCTTTCTTTCTTTTTATTTTGTTAAAAGGGTTGTCAAAAATCTGTCTAAGAGTAGGCAATGGTATACAGTGCTGCCCATAATTATTCATACCCCTGGCAAATTTTGACTTAAAGTTACTTTTCTTCAACTAGCAAGTAATAAGGCAGACAAAAGCTCGCTTGGCCTTTGCAAAAGCTCATCTGGACAAAGAAGACGACTTCTGGTCTTCTGTGTTATGGTCAGATGAAACAAAAATTTAATTGTTTGGTTACAATGATGTTTCCTTCATTCGGTGTAAAAAAGGAGAAGCCTTCAACCCAAAGAACACCATCCCCACTGTCAAACATGGTGGTGGGAACCTAATGCTTTGGGGGTGTTTTTCAGCCAATGGACCAGGGAACCTAATCCCAGTAAACGGCACCATGAAAAAAGAGCAATACATGAGGATTCTCAACGACAACATCAGGCAGTCTGCAGAGAAACTTGGTCTTGGGCAGCAGTGGACATTTTAGCATGACAATGACCCAAAACACACAGCAAAAGTGGTGAAGAAATGGTAACAACATTAACGTTTTGGAGCGGCCCAGCCAGAGTCCAGACTAGAGAATCTGTGGAGGGAGCTAAAGATCAGGGTGATGGGTGATGGCAAGAAGACCCTCCAACCTGAAAGATTTGGAGCTCATTGCTAAAGATGGATGGGCAAAAAAACCTGTGAAGACATGCAAAATATAGGAAGTGTTTGATTGCTGTAATAGCCAATAAAGGCTTTTCTATTGATTATTGAGAAGGGTATGAATAGTTTTGGACTGGACACTTTTTGCTCAAATGTAAATAAAAGCTGAGAAATGTTTTTTTCCACAATAATGCCTCTTGTACATCGTCTTATTATCTTTTGGGAGACACTTATGTCATTTCCTGTCAAAAAATTACTTACTTTGCCAGGAGTATGAATAATTATGGGCAGCACTGTAAGTAAAGAACCAATTTATACCCTCCTATTCAATCCCCTGACAACCGAGACTTGCCCACATCCCTTCCCTATTGCTGCAGCCAAAAAAAACTAGAACCCCCTACACGGTTTCCCTCTGTCCTGTTAGCTATATAATTATTCATTTTTAATTTATTTTGTTATGTGGAGATTTATTTTGTTTTTATTTTTTATATTTTATAATGTAAAAAAAAAGGGGGGAAAGGTCTGTTTTCCATGTTTTTTAGGTGCAAAAAATAGGTACTTTTTAAAAAATGATCCCCTTTTACAGTAGTTATGATATTGGGGATAGACAGTTCAGTCACCCGGGGGAGGGCTGGAAACTGCATTGGTGACTTTAAAAAAATGTGTATATATATATATATATATATATATATATATATATAGATTTTTTTTTATATTGCCTTTCTTTCTATTTTTTATTTTATTTTACTTTTTCAATAGCACAAAGTGCAACTATTTTTATTTATTTTTTGTAATTATTAAGGGTAGCCCACAAAAAAGTAGCCCGCCTCCAATATATCCAAATCCAGCTGCCTAGTAGTAAATCAGTCTTACTTGCCCATAGCAGCCAATCAGAGCTCAGCTTTAAGTTTCTACAGGGCTCTGAAAAAATGAAAGCTGAGCTCTGAGTGGTTACTATGGACAAGTAAGACAGACTGTTAGTCAGTTTGATTTGGGGATATTGGACGTGAGCTACTTTTTCATGGGCCAACCTTGTATAATCATTTTCATATAAGGGATATCTAGTTTATAGAAGCCAGGGGCATGCGGTGTAGTCTAGTGGTGGAGGTTTTTTTTATTTTTAAAATTTTGTCTTTATTTTAAAATATTATTTTTTCCCCACTTTATGACCCTCAGGCCACATGCACGCGAACGTATTTTCTGTTTGTGTCTGTTCCATTATTTTCGCGGACCATATGCGGAACCATTAATTTCAATGGGTCCGCAAAAAACTGAAGGTACTCCGTGGCGCATTCCATTTCCGTATGTCCGTATTTCCAGTCCGCAAAAAAATAGAACATGTCCTATTATTGTCCTCATTGCGGACAAGGATGGTAGTGTTCTATTAGGGGCCAGCTTTTCCGTTCCGCAAAATATGAAATGCAAATTGAAGTCCTCCATATTTTTTGCGGACCGCAAAATACATAAGGTCGTGTGCATGAGGCCTCAAAAGCTCATACAGGACCTCTGGTGGAGATTTTAAGATTATAATATTTTCTTATGGCTGATTTTCTCTGTACAGGAGAAATACTGCCTGTGGAGTCTCACAGTGGAAGTGGTCTGGGTCAGCTAAGACCCAACAGCTCTTGCACATACCCAACCCCCGGCGATCACATGATTGCTAGGGTCAGAGCGCAACACTCATTGAGTACTGTGTGTACAGTGATGGAGAAGGCAGGGACTATAAAAAATCATCACTACCTTCTCTAGGAGCCTTTCCCAAGACGGGGACCATTTAATTTGCAGGATCAACCCTACCAGGCACTGCTCTAATAGGGTGGATCCTGCTGTCCAGTGGTTTTTAACATGACTAGATGCTGTGGTCAATAGCGACAGATAAAGTAAGCCAATGGTTCACCATGGCAGCAAGGAGCCTGACACAGCCCCACAGGTCCGTCATTGATACCTGTCTATTGGGTAGTCTCCTGGTGGGATGAAAAAGTGAAATTATAATTAATGCCCCAAAAAAATAGAAGCCATGAAAATTTATAGCGCATTTGCTGTGTTTTCTACCCCCCCCCCAAAAGAATGTAAAAAATTCAACAAATGATGTGTACCCCAAAACTGTACCAATAACAAAAAATTCTAAAAATCCTGTCTGCAATTTTAGTTGTGGACATTGTTTGATATCTACATAAGCCCACAATGGGGGGTTAGTGAGCTCCCTTGTATCATGAGATGTGCCTAGGAGGAAGAGCCTGATAGGCTTACAAGGGATGAAGGAGAACTAGTAGCAGTCCGAGTGAAGTTACCGGAGATCCAAACGACCTTTCCTGTAGAAAGAAGTACCTGGGTGGCTGCAATAACAGAGCTTGAGCTTGGAGGTAACAAAAAAGGTCCTATAGAAAAAAAGGGGACCCTAAAAAACTGGGTGGCAGATGTCCTTACTGTGTGGCTGAGCTGTGGAGGGCTTAACCCTGAGCCAGAAAAGGTCTGTTGTTGCCAAAGCTGCAGGAGCACCGGAAAGAAAATGCCCCACAGATCCTCACAGATGACCAAAAATGGTCTTAGTACAAAATGGTCTTCTAGAGGGGTAGTCCTTTCAAAAATGAGGGTCAATACACCTAGGATATAAGGAAAATGAATAGACAAACCTGATCTTGATCAACGGTGATCTTATCAAGGAGGTTTTCTTGAGAGGTTACCCTGTAGATGGTTTGGAACATGCACTGGCTTGGTCACATTGTGTCCTTAGGGAGCAGACCCCGTTTCTATATTTCTACATGCTGAAAATGCTTCAGCCATTAGTGACTATGCAGTGATAGAACTGGAAATATCCTTAATGCAGACCTATAAGTGAGTCAAGGAGTTGGCAGAAATCCGTAGCAAAGCAGGGAACCATTCCAAGCTGCTGCAATGAATAGCTTTGTCCTCAAACAATTCTCACAAATGCATTACTGAGTATGTAGCTTGCAGATGCATGGACTGACGCATGGCTGACCTATCTAACCCACCTTTTTGAGCCTCACCGCAAACTAAATGCATAGTCCAAGCAAAGACCATATGTTGGAAATTGATTGACCAGATGCCCATAATGGTTTTTAAGTTCTTTGCCAAAGGGTGTGGACCTGGCATGGACTCCTGGGTCGCTGGGCAGTGTCAGGCTGCATTGCACCCTCTGGGCTTCTATTCTGCTGTGCAGCAGTAAAAGCCATTCATCTCTCCTTGAAGGCAGCTCTGCCTCCTGCCAAATCTGACCCCTCGCTTCTGCTTCCTCCACTCTCTTCGATGTCAGCAGGAGTTTGAACCAGCTTTGTGTTAGTGAATAGGCCCAAATCTATGCGTGAAGTCTTGGAAATAATAAAGAGCTCAGAAGACATTGATATAATTTGATTGCCGCTTAGAAGGAAAGTTCCACCTTTGTAGTCAGCAAAGGTTTGGGGACACCCTCGAAATTAGTAGATTTTCTAGAGGCCCAGTGCAGCTTTCCTAGCATTGGCAGTAGAAAGGGTCATACAGAAGACATCAGTGACTTCCATTGTTATCATTGCCATAAATGAAGATGCTGTAGAGTCCTGAGGATGGGGCCTCTGAGGGCTTCCACCAAGTAGTGCCTAAAAAATTTGGGTAGAGTGCAACACTCATTCTGGAGGTGCAAACTGCCTACCTGAAAGTGTTCATCAATATAAAACCTGTATGACCCGATCGATGGAGGTATCCGGTCCTAAAAACCTGTTGCCCATCAAAACAATCTACTTATGAACAAGAAGATTACTCCAACCGTTCTTCCTGACAGCAGCTGGAACAGCATCTGTCTCTCTATCCATATGTATCTATATATTTATCTAGCTATCTCATATCTGTCTAATAGAAATCTATGTATCTGTCTAGCAGATGAGGAGAGTATTAGGGGGTTCTGCAGCAGCTGTAGTATGTATTATAAGGGTTCCGCAGCAGCTGAGGTGTGTATTATAAGGTTCTGCAGCAGCTGAGGTGTGTATTATGAGGTTCTGCAGCAGCTGGGGTGTGTATTACAAGGTTCTGCAGCAGCTGAGGTGTGTATTAGGAGGTTCTGCAGCAGCTGAGGTGTGTATTATAAGGTTCTGTAGAAGCTGAGGTGTGTATTATAAGGTTCTGCAGCAGCTGAGGTGTATATTATGAGGTTCTGCAGCAGCTTAGATGTGTATTATGAGGTTCTGCAGCAGCTGAGGTCTGTATTAGGAGGTTCTACAGCAGCTGAGGTGTGTATTATGAGGTTCTACAGCAGCTGAGGTGTGTATTAGGAGGTTCTACAGCAGCTGAGGTGTGTATTATAAGGTTCTGCAGAAGCTGAGGTGTGTATTATGAGGTTCTGCAGAAGCTGAGGTGTGTATTATGAGGTTCTGCAGCAGCTGAGGTCTGTATTAGGAGGTTCTACAGCAGCTGAGGTGTGTATTATAAGGTTCTGCAGCAGCTGAGGTGTGTATTAGGAGGTTCTGCAGCAGCTGAGATGCGTATTAGGAGGTTCTGCAGCAGCTGAGATGCGTATTAGGAGGTTCTGCAGCAGCTGAGATGCGTATTATGAGGTTCTGCAGCAGCTTAGATGTGTATTATGAGGTTCTACAGCAGCTGAGGTCTGTATTAGGAGGTTCTGCAGCAACTGAGATGTGTATTAGGAGGTTCTGCAGCAGCTGAGATGTGTATTAGGAGGTTCTGCAGCAGCTGAGGTGTGTATTAGGAGGTTCTGCAGCAGCTGAGGTGTGTATTAGGAGGTTCTGCAGCAGCTGAGGTGTGTATTAGGTGGTTCTGCAGCAGCTGAGATGCGTATTAGGAGGTTCTGCAGCAACTGAGATGTGTATTAGGAGGTTCTGCAGCAGCTGAGATGTGTATTAGGAGGTTCTGCAGCAGCTGAGGTGTGTATTAGGAGGTTCTGCAGCAGCTGAGGTGTATTAGGAGGTTCTGCAGCAGCTGAGATGCGTATTAGGAGGTTCTGCAGCAGCTGAGATGCGTATTAGGAGGTTCTGCAGCAGCTGAGGTGTGTATTAGGAGGTTCTGCAGCAGCTGAGCTGTCTTAATCTCACATACGTTTCTATCCATCTCTGTTTAGCGTACCATGGTTTGCGGCCCCCGTCCTGCTGGACGGAAACCCAGCTGATCGTTTGCCTGTGCGATTACCTGACCTCAGTGGGTATTGACCTCCTGCACCAATCTAGCAGATGCAGAAGTCAGGTCTCAGTCAGTGACCTGGAGGAGAAGACAGAAGCTGTTTATTACCGCTCCTGTCCTTGGTACATGGCACTCAATGAGAGCTGTGCAGTGAATAGAGGAAGTGGCTGTGCAATGCAACATGCGGCGACTGCCGATGAATTTTAGGTCGCATGTCTGCTTTTGCTGCATTGACTTTAATTTAAGTCACACACGACGTGCCTCACCTGCGACTTGGCTGTAGCCGAGGCCTAACTGGGGCTCCTTTTGGTTGCCTTAGTTACAGTGGGAAACATGAAAAATACTTAAAAAGAAGTCTTTTAATGAACTCTTGATGGACATATTGTGTGCCAAAAATAACATTAAAAAAAGGAAAATATATATAATAAAATGCAAAAATACAATAAAATAGAAATAAATAAAACAAAAATAAATAAAGCCTAAAAAAATGAAAAATAAAACCACCCATGCCATAATCGTCCTGATCATGTGAAACTATACATATTGCATACAACACAAAATAGGGAACATATTTTAATAATTTTATTTCGGTGAGAGTTTAACACTTTCCCGACATCCACCATACGGGTCATTTAAGATGGCACTCACTCCGGAGAGGACAGAGTGCCATAGCCACCGGGTGCCTGCTGTTTCATACATCAAGCAACCGCATCTAATGTCCACGATTGGCAGTAATGCCGACCGTGGACATTTAACTCTGACCACGGCGTCTCAGGTGGCTAAAACTCAGACGCGCACTCTTCTCTGGGTCATGTGCGCTTTTCTCCAGTGGAGATCGGGGAAAGCGTCCTTCTCTAATAATGAGCCGGACCCTGTACTAGGCTTCCAGGCTCATTATTAGTATATCCCAGTTCAGGCCAGTACGTGGCAGCACTGAACTTGGATGTAGCGATTTCTATACAGAATAACGGAGCAAATTTGATGTCTGATGACTGCAAGTTGTGGTCGACTTGTGGACCTAACAAAAACTGAAAAAAATAAATAAATATATATATATATATATATATATATATAAATACAGTACAGACTAAAAGTTTGGACACACCTTCTCATTCAAAGAGTTTTCTTTATTTTCATGACTATGAAGGCATCAAAACTATGAATTAACACATGTGGAATTATATACATAACAAACAAGTGTGAAACAACTGAAAATGTCATATTCTAGGTTCTTCAAAGTAGCCACCATTTGCTTTGATTACTGCTTTGCACACTCTTGGCATTCTCTTGATGAGCTTCTAGAGGTAGTCACCTGAAATGGTTTTCACTTCACAGGTGTGCCCTGTCAGGTTTAATAAGTGGGATTTCTTGCCTTATAAATGGGGTTGGGACCATCAGTTGCGTTGAGGAGAAGTCAGGTGGATACACAGCTGATAGTCCTACTGAATAGACTGTTAGAATTTGTATTATGGCAAGAAAAAAGCAGCTAAGTAAAGAAAAACGAGTGGCCATCATTACTTTAACCCCTTAAGGACACAGCCTTTTTACACCTTGGGACCAGGCCATTTTTTGCAAATCTGACCAGAGTCCCTTTAAGTGCTGATAACTTTAAAACGCTTTGACTTATCCAGGCCGTTCTGAGATTGTATTTTCGTCACATATTGTACTTCATGACACTGGTAAAATGAAGTCAAAAAAAAAATTTTTTTTGCACCAAAAAATACCTAATTTAACAAAAATTTGGAAAAATTTGCAAATTTCAAAGTTTCAGTTTCTCTACTTCTGTAATACATAGTAATACCCCCAAAAATTGTAGTGACTTTACATTACACATATGTCTACTTCATGTTTAAATTGTTTTGGGAATGATATTTTATTTTTTGGGGATGTTATAAGGCTTAGAAGTTTAGAAGCAAATCTTTAAATTTTTCAGAAATTTACAAAAACTCAATTTCTAGGGACCAGTTCAGGTCTCAAGTCACTTTGCGAGGCTTACATAATAGAAACCACCCAAAAATGACCCCATCTAAGAAACTACACCCCTCAAGGTATTCAAAACTGATTTTGCATACGTTGTTAACCCTTTAGGTGTTGCACAAGAGTTATTGGCAAATGGGGAGGAAATTTGAGAATTTCATTGTTTTGTCTAATTTTTCATTTTAACCCATTTTTTCCACTAACAAAGCAAGGGTTAACAGCCAAACAAGACTGTATCTTAATTGCCCTGACTCTGCCGTTTACAGAAACACTCAATATGTGGCCGTAAACTACTGTACGGCCACACAGCGGGGCGTAGAGTGAAAGGTGCGCCGTTTGGTTTTTGGAAGGCTGATTTTTATGGACTGGTTTATTTACACCATGTCCCATTTGAAGCCCCTCTGATGCACCCCTAGAGGAGAAACTCCCTAAAAGTGACCCCATCTAAGAAACTACACCACTCAAGGTATTCAAAACTGATTTTAGATACGTCGTTAACCCTTTAGGTGTTGCACAAGAGTTATTGGCAAATGGCGATGAAATTTGAGAATTTCATTTTTTTGCCTAATTTTCCATTTTAACCCATTTTTTCAACTAACAAAGCAAGGGTTAACAGCCAAACAAGACTGTGTCTTTATTGCCCTGACTCTGCCGTTTACATAAACACCCCATATGTGGCCGTAAACTACTGTACAGCCACACAGCGGGGCGTAGAGGGAAAGGTGCGCCATTTGGTTTTTGGAGGGCTGATTTTGCTGGACTGTTTTTTTGACACCATGTCCCATTTGAAGCCCCTCTGATGCACCCCTAGAGGAGAAACTCCCTAAAAGTGACCCATCTAAGAAACTACACCCCTCAAGGTATTCAAAACTGATTTTACAAACTTTGTTAACCCTTTAGGTGTTGCACAAGATTTAATGGAAAATAGAGATACAATTTCTAAATTTCACTTTTTTGGCAGATTTTTCATTTTAATATTTTTTTTCCAGTTACAAAGCAAGGGTTAACAGCCAAACAAAACTCATTATTTATGGCCCTTATTCTGTAGTTTACAGAAACACCCCATATGTGGTCGTAAACCGCTGTACGGACACACGGCAGGGCGCAGAAGGAAAGGAATGCCATACGGTTTTTGGAAGGCAGGTTTTGCTGGACTGTTTTTTTTGACACCATGTCCCATTTGAAGCCCCCCTGATGCACCCCTAGAGTAGAAACTCCAAAAAAGTGACCCCATTTTAGAAACTACGGGATAGGGTGGCAGTTTTGTTGGTACTAGTTTAGGGGACATATGATTTTTGGTTGCTCTATATTACACTTTTTGTGCGGCAAGGTAACAAGAAATAGCTTTTTTGGCACCGTTTTTTTTTTTGTTATTTACAACATTTATCTGACAGGTTAGATCATGTGGTAATTTTATAGAGCCGGTTGTCACGGACGCGGCGATACCTAATATGTATACAATTTTTTTTATTTATGTAAGTTTTACACAATGATTTCATTTTTAAAACAAAAAAAATGTTTTAGTGTCTCCATAGTCTAAGAGCCATAGTTTTTTCAGTTTTTGGGCGATTATCTTAAGTAGGGTCTCATTTTTTGCGGGATGAGATGATGGTTTGATTGGCATCTATTTTGGGGTGCATATGACTTTTTTATTGCTTGATATTACACTTTTTGTGACGTAAGATGACAAAAAATGGCTTTTTTTACACCTTTTTTTTTTTTTTTTTTTACGGTGGTCATCTGAGGGGTTAGATCATGTGATATTTTTATAGAGCCGGTCGATACGGACGCGGCGATACCTAATATCTATACTATTTTTTTATTTATGTAAGTTTTACACAATGATTTCCTTTTTGAAACAAAAAAAATCATGTTTTAGTGTTTCCATAGTCTAAGAGCCATAGTTTTTTCAGTTTTTGGGCGATTATCTTGGGTAGGGTATGATTTTTGCAGGATGAGATGACGGTTTGATTGTTACAATTTTGGCGTACATGCGACTTTTTTGATCACTTTTATTACCTTTTTTGGGAAGTAAGGTGGGCAAAATTTCAATTTTATCATAGTTTTTTATTTTTTATTTTTATGGGGTTCACCGTTCGGGTAAAGTAACATGACTGTTTTTTTTTAGATCAGGTCGTTACGGACGCGGCGATACCAAACATGTGTAGGGAATTTTATTTTTTTCATTTTTAATCAGTGATAAATGTGTTTTTTTATTTTTACTTTTTTTTCACTTTTATTCACTTTTTTTTTGACCCAGACCCACTTGGTTCTTGAAGATCCAGTGGGTCTGATGTCTGTATAATACAGTACAGTACAATATATATTGTACTGTACTGTATTTTACACTTCTGAACAGATCTATGCCTTTTAGCACAGATCTGTTCAGCACCATGGACAGCAGGACGCCTGAGACGGCGTCCTGTTGCCATGGGAACCTTCCCCGTCTGCTCAGTACTGCTCAGAACTGCGCAGACGGGGAAGGGTAAGGAGGGGATCTGTCGGGGGGCTGTCTGGGGGCTCTCTCCCTCTCCCATCGGGGGGCTGCAAAGGCACAGCAGCCCCCCGATGGGAGAGGGAGGGAGCTCCCTGCGCTGTTAACCTTTTCCATACAGCGGTCCGTACGGACCGCTGTATGGAAAGGGTTAAACAGCTGACATCGCATCGCAGATGTCAGCCGTTTATACCAGGGTGCCAGCAATGTGCTGGCACCCTGGTATACCCACTAGAAGCCAACGATTATACAAGGGGAGGCGGGCGGGGGATCACAATCCCACCTGCCGCACCGCCCGCCTCCCGCACCGTCCCCACCGCCCGCAACCCTCCCCCTGCACCTCCCGCCACCATAAAATCATTCGGGGGTGCAGGGGGGTGAATAAAACGTTATTTTAGGCAAATAAAGTTTCTGATCCCCGCGGTCAGGGACCGCGGGGATCAGAAAATGCAGAAATCGCAGCAAACCGCAGGTCTGAATTGACCTGCGGTTTGCCGCGATCGCCGACATGGGGGGGTCACGGGACCCCCCCGCGCATTTAGCCTAGGTGCCTGCTCAATGATTTGAGCAGGCACCGGGTTCCAATCACCGCCGGCCGGGCGGCAGTGATCGGAACAACACATGACGTACCGGTACGTCATGTGTCCTTAAGTACCAGGACATCATGAGGTAACGGTACGTCATGTGTCCTTAAGAGGTTAAGAAATGAAGGTCAGTCAATCAGCCGAAAAATTGGGAAAACTTTGAAAGTAAGGGCTATTTGACCATGAAGGAGAGTGATGGGGTGCTGCGCCAGATGACCTGACCTCCACAGTCACCGGACCTGAACCCAATCGAGATGGTTTGGGGTGAGCTGGACCGCAGAGTGAAGGCAAAAGGGCCAACAAGTGCTAAGCATCTCTGGGAACTCCTTCAAGACTGTTGGAAGACCATTTCAGGGGACTACCTCTTGAAGCTCATCAAGAGAATGCCAAGAGTGTGCAAAGCAGTAATCAAAGCAAAAGGTGGCTACTTTGAAGAACCTAGAATATGACATATTTTCAGTTGTTTCACACTTGTTTGTTATGTATATAATTCCACATGTGTTAATTCATAGTTTTGATGCCTTCATAGTCATGAAAATATATATATACACACTCACCTAAAGAATTATTAGGAACACCATACTAATACGGTGTTGGATCCCCTTTTGCCTTCAGAACTGCCTTAATTCTACGTCATGGGCATCACCGTGAGCGAACATGGCCATTCTATTAAAATATTAAGAGTTAGCACATATGGTGAATGGCGTAACGGAAAAAAATGCCCAATTTGCTGTTTTTAATCACTATCTCCCCAAAAGATTTATTAAAAAGTCATACACACCCCATCGTGGGGAATGGGGACAAATTCAGGGTGGGGATATAAGAGTCCATGGTATATCAGGCTCCTCTCAGTCTATGGCAGGCAGTAATATTTTGTGCTGCTGTGGCTGCTGTGTTTATCCTCTTCCCCCAGCAGTAAGTCTGGAGGTGAAGTCTGGGCAGAGATCAGACAGTCTCCTGAAGTGAGTCTCCCTCAATGCTGAGTATTTGGTGCACCGCAGCAGGAAATGAGCCTCATCCTCCACGGCCTCCTGGTCGCACTGCTGGCACAGTCTGCTCTCCCTGGGCTTGTACCTCTGTCGGTGACGCCCAGATTCAATGAGCAGGCTGTGGGCGCTCAGTCTGTACTGGCTCAGGATCTGTTGGTCTCTTGGATTGGGGAGTTTCTCCAGATATGGGGCCAGTTTGTACTCCCTCTGCAGGCTCTGGTGTACGGTCAGCTTCTGTGATGTTCGTATGTCGTTCCTCCAGACGCTGATATGTTCCTCTTTGCCCTTGTGTATCATCCTCTGGATTTCACCTTTTGCCAGGCTGTACTGGTTGGTGGCTTGGGCAGGCTGGGTTTGGGTGACTTGTTGCTGGGTGCTTTGTCTTTCTGGGACTTCTTGGTGTAGCAAGGCTTTGTAATGGTAGGAGCTGGGACTGCTGCTATGCAGATGGGCTCTGAATGATAGCGCCCCCTTCTGTACAGCAAAGTAAAGCGGGATTCTGCCCAGTTCTGCTCGACAGGCACTGTTTGGGGTGCTCCTGTGGACCTGGAGAAGGTGTTTGCAGAGTTCTAGGTGGAATAGTTCTGTTGGCCCAGAGTCCCTCTTTGCCCAGTCTGGGTATGTGTCTTGGCCCCAGACTTCGCTGCCATACAGGAGGATTGGAGTGATAATGGATTTTAAGCCAGACTGTCACTGGTGCCTTAAGATAATACAGACTCCTTCTGATGGCATAGAAGGTTTTGCTCGCCTTGTCTTTCAGTGTTTCCATGGCTTTCTTAAAACTCCCTGATTGGCTGATTTCTAGGCCCAGCTCTGTGTAGCTGTCGGTTTCTGAAAGTGGACAGTTGTTTAGCAGGAAGGGAGGATGCCCGACTGCTTTCTGGTTTCTTTTCTGGAACACCATGATGTTGGTTTTCTTTGGATTGATGGGCAGTGCCCAGGTGTTACTGAACTTTTCCTGGATTTTCAGGTTATCTTGGAGACCTTTCTCAGTTGGTGATAGTAGCACAAGATCATCTGCATAAAGGAGAAATTTCACCTCTGTGTCATGGAGGGTGAGACCAGGTGCTGAGGAGGACCCCAGAGCTGCTGCCAGCTCATTGATATAGATGTTAAAGAGAGTTGGACTGAGGCTGCAGCCCTGTCTGACTCCTCAGCTCTGCCGGAAATAAGCTGTTCTCCTGCCATTTACATTGAAGATGCATCTGTTCTCAGTGTAGGAACTTCTGATGACGACATATATGTTTTTTCCTCCTATTCCACTTTCGAGAAGTTTCAGGAATAGGCCCGAGTGCCACACTGAGTCAAAGGCCTTCTTAAAGTCCACAAAGCAGGCATAGATCTTTCCATGCTTTGTATTGTGGACATGGCTCTTGATGAGGCTCTGCAGAGTGTAGATGTGGTCCGTGGAGCGGTGGTTTGTCATGAAGCCTGCTTGGCTTCTGCTGAGGATGTTGTGCTGGGTGAGGAAGCTGAGGATCCTCTTAATCAGGATACTGCTGAGGAGTTTCCCCAGATTGCTGCTGACGCATATCCCTCTATAGTTGGATGGGTCGTACCTGTCTCCGCTCTTGTGTATGGCGATGATGATGCCTTGGTTACAGCTCTGGGGGAAGTAGCGGCACTCAGCGCAACATTCTAGAGTTTTACTAATGCGGCCTGGATACCTGGCGGGCTGTATTTGATTATTTATGGAGAGATCCCAACTGGGCAACTGGCTTTATTTTATTCTTTATCACTGAGATCATCTCCTGCAGTGTGATCGGTGTGTATAAAGGGTTTTGGAAATCTTTAATTTTTTTCCTACATATCCTTCAGCTTTTTCATGATTCCTTTTTGTTTTGGGCTTTGGTCCTCCCTCGAGATGTCTTTGTAAAGATCCTTGAAGTACTGGAGCCAGATGTTGCTGTTTTGGATGTGGAGGTTGGTGTCCATGCTGGTTTTGTCCATGTGCTTCCATAGTTCCTAGAAGGAGTTGTCCTGTAGAGCATCTTGGAGTTGGAGGAGCTTGGTTGAGATGTTGCCTGGCTTTTTCTTTCTGAGGGTATTTTTGTTTTGCCTTTATATGTTGTTGTAGGCTTCCCTCAGACTGTTGTTGTTCTGATCTTGGTGTTTCCTATTTAAGGCCATTCTAAGCGCCTTCCTTATATCTTTACACTCCCGGTCGGGTTTTTTGGCCTTTTGTTGCATCTTTTGAGGCATCTTTTCAGACATTTCCGCCATGGTGTAAAGTTATATTATTAAAGTCCCTTACCGTGAGATTTACTCCTTCTGGGTTCAGCTCATACACTTTACTATGGAAGTTATGGAGCATCTCTTGGATTTATGCGCTGTTTATGGTCTCCATATACTCTGGGGATGACTTCTTGGACCATTTAAAAGATATAGGTAGGCTAAAGAGGCCGGTCTGCTGTGATGTTTGTGCCGGTGGTTTACTTGTGGATTTAATGTATAGGAGCAGTTGGTTGTGGTCTGACAGGTGTGTCTGTGGGGTGACTATGAAGCCACCAACATTTTTGGGGTCCATATCTGTGATGGCATAGTCTACCACACTTTTGCCTACATGGGAGTTTAGGGTATATCTACCAAGAGAGTCTCCCTTGGTGCGGCCATTGAGAATATGAAGTCCGAGGCTTTGACATAAGTTCAGCAATGTTCTGCTACTTTTATTTACTGTGCTGTCATAGCTGTTGCTCTCGGTGTGCACTGAGCTGTCAGTCAGTGTCTGCTCAGAATATATAGACATTTCTGTCAGTTGTCAGGAAGTCTCTCTCCCTCCCTGTTTTAGCAATGAGATCTCCAAAGATGAGAACAGTGCCCAGGGCCTGGAAATGGGCGGCTTCCTTCTGTAGGATATCAAAGCTGTTGGGATTGAAGTATGGAGACTCTGGTGGAGCTACTGTATGTATGCTGCACAGAGATAGACGTCAGCCCGAGAGGTGAGGATGGAGCGGCCTATCCTTACCCAGATGTGGTTGTCTCCTCTTTACTGGTCGGATCTGCTCATGGAGCTCCTCTTTATACCAGACTAATATTCCTCCTGAGCTCCGGCCCAGCTTGACGCTTTTGTTTTTCAGAGCAGGGACAGAGATCTCCCTGCATCCGGTGGGCACCAGGGCTTTATTCTCTGTCTTAGTCCATGTTTTTTAGTCTTTGGGTAAAGTCTGGATCGTGCATCTTACATCCGAAGGCTTAAGCGTTCAGGCCCTGAATGTTCCAGCTGCTGACAATAAGAGATGTCATTGTTCGTCCATATACCTTGCAATGAGCTGCATAGGACAAGCTGGATTCTTGACTGGTGGCCATGTTGTAGCAGTTCGGTCCAGTCCGTGTTCTGCACAGAGTGATGACCAGGGTCTTTATCTCCTCAATGTCTCTGCTCTGCATTACTCTGTGAGGCAGGTGGATTCCTCCATGGTTTGTGCCTCTGATGGCCATATTTTGGGTAAAGGTCACTATTTCCAGTTTGTTGAGGAGGGTATGAGGTTTCAGGTCTATTTGTTGTTGGTGACTTTTCCATAGGTTTTTGTCTTGTGTGGGGTCTGGGCCGGGGGTCTCTGTTGAGCACTAGGTCTTTGAATCCTTTGGCTAGAAGGCTAACTCCTTGGTTATTGAGGTGTTTATTGTCATATAGGTGATGATGGTTTATGGAGGGGTGTTGTGCCAGGGTGATGTCTGGCATGGCGCTGATTTTAGCTGCCAACTCTGGATGATGTGTTCAGGGATGTCCTTTCTTGGGAGCAGAGATGACAGGATGATTTTACAGCTGGGGAACTTCTGCTGTGCCGTCCCTGCTAGCTGGCTCAGTTGTCCTGGTATCTGCTGGTGCTGGTCCTGGAGGTTATTGGTGCCCGTGTGGATGATAATGTGGTTGGGTTTGGTGAAATATGGATTATTGATGATGGCTGTTGATTATTCGAAAGTATCTATCTATCCTATCTATCTATCTATACCCCCCTGCTCTGCTGACCACTGTGAAGGTATTAGCGGTCTGTAGGACCCTCCATATCACAGTGCACTATGGGTACTACAATAGTCTGTCATTATCTTCTGTGTATAGCCCCCCCCCCCCCCCCATGCAGGGTCTCAGGATCCTTGTTGCCCATAGCAGCCAATCAAAGTAAGGCTTTCATTTCTAAACTGTGCAAGAAAAATGAAACCGAGGCTCTGATTGGTTGCTATAGGCAACACCTAAGCCAGGTTGTAAATGCATGAGGTAGTATACGATCATCACCCAGGTACAGACACGTGATGCTGCACAGCCAATCATAGCGCAGCCCAGTACAGTAATATATACTGCTACTACAGGTCAGTATATAATAGTAATACACCCCATTACTGTAATATATACTGCTACTACAGGTCAGTATATAATAGTAATACACCCCATTACTGTAATATATACTGCTACTACAGGTCAGTATATAATAGTAATACACCCCGTTACTGTAATATATACTGCTACTACAGGTCAGTATATAATAATAGTAATACACCCCGTTACTGTAATATATACTGCTACTACAGGTCAGTATATAATAGTAATACACCTCGTTACTGTAATATATACTGCTACTACAGGTCAGTATATAATAATAGTAATACACCCCATTACTGTAATATATACTGCTACTACAGGTCAGTATATAATAGTAATACACCCCGTTATTGTAATATATACTGCTACTACAGGTCAGTATATAATAATAGTAATACACCCCGTTACTGTAATATATACTGCTACTACAGGTCAGTATATAATAGTAATACACCTCGCTACAGTAATATATACTGCTACTACAGGTCAGTATATAATAGTAATACACCTCGCTACAGTAATATATACTGCTACTACAGGTCAGTATATAATAATAGTAATACACCCCGTTACTGTAATATATACTGCTACTACAGGTCAGTATATAATAGTAATACACCTCGCTACAGTAATATATACTGCTACTACAGATCAGTATATAATAGTAATACACCTCGTTACTGTAATATATACTGCTACTACAGGTCAGTATATAATAGTAATACACCCCGTTACTGTAATATATACTGCTACTACAGGTCAGTATATAATAATAGTAATACACCCTACCACTGTAATATATACTGCTACTACAGGTCAGTATATAATAATAGTAATACACTCCGTTACTGTAATATATACTGCTACTACAGGTCAGTATATAATAGTAATACACCCCGTTACTGTAATATATACTGCTACTACAGATCAGTATATAATAGTAATACACCTCGCTACAGTAATATATACTGCTACTACAGGTCAGTATATAATAATAGTAATACACCCTGTTACTGTAATATATACTGCTACTACAGGTCAGTATATAATAATAGTAATACACCCCGTTACTGTAATATATACTGCTACTACAGGTCAGTATATAATAATACTAATACACCCCGTTACTGTAATATATACTGCTACTACAGATCAGTATATAATAGTAATACACCTCGCTACAGTAATATATACTGCTACTACAGGTCAGTATATAATAATAGTAATACACCCTGTTACTGTAATATATACTGCTACTACAGGTCAGTATATAATAATAGTAATACACCCCGTTACTGTAATATATACTGCTACTACAGGTCAGTATATAATAATACTAATACACCCCGTTACTGTAATATATACTGCTACTACAGGTCAGTATATAATAATAGTAATACACCCCGTTACTGTAATATATACTGCTACTACAGATCAGTATATAATAATAATACACCTCGCTACAGTAATATATACTGCTACTACAGGTCAGTATATAATAATACTAATACACCCCGTTACTGTAATATATACTGCTACTACAGGTCAGTATATAATAATAGTAATACACCCCATTACTGTAATATATACTGCTACTACAGATCAGTATATAATAGTAATACACCTCGCTACAGTAATATATACTGCTACTACAGGTCAGTATATAATAATACTAATACACCCCGTTACTGTAATATATACTGCTACTACAGGTCAGTATATAATAGTAATACACTCCGTTACTGTAATATATACTGCTACTACAGATCAGTATATAATAGTAATACACCTCGCTACAGTAATATATACTGCTACTACAGATCAGTATATAATAGTAATACACCTCGCTACAGTAATATATACTGCTACTACAGGTCAGTATATAATAGTAATACACTCCGTTACTGTAATATATACTGCTACTACAGATCAGTATATAATAGTAATACACCTCGCTACAGTAATATATACTGCTACTACAGGTCAGTATATAATAATAGTAATACACCCTACCACTGTAATATATACTGCTACTACAGGTCAGTATATAATAGTAATACACCCCGTTACTGTAATATATACTGCTACTACAGATCAGTATATAATAGTAATACACCTCGCTACAGTAATATATACTGCTACTACAGGTCAGTATATAATAGTAATACACCCCGTTACTGTAATATATACTGCTACTACAGGTCAGTATATAATAATAGTAATACACCCCGTTACTGTAATATATACTGCTACTACAGATCAGCATATAATAATACTAATACACCCCGTTACTGTAATATATACTGCTACTACAGGTCAGTATATAATAGTGATACACCTCGTTACTGTAATATATACTGCTACTACAGATCAGTATATAATAGTAATACACCTCGCTACAGTAATATATACTGCTACTACAGGTCAGTATATAATAATAGTAATACACCCTACCACTGTAATATATACTGCTACTACAGGTCAGTATATAATAATAGTAATACACTCCGTTACTGTAATATATACTGCTACTACAGGTCAGTATATAATAGTAATACACCCCGTTACTGTAATATATACTGCTACTACAGATCAGTATATAATAGTAATACACCTCGCTACAGTAATATATACTGCTACTACAGGTCAGTATATAATAATAGTAATACACCCTGTTACTGTAATATATACTGCTACTACAGGTCAGTATATAATAATAGTAATACACCCCGTTACTGTAATATATACTGCTACTACAGGTCAGTATATAATAATACTAATACACCCCGTTACTGTAATATATACTGCTACTACAGATCAGTATATAATAGTAATACACCTCGCTACAGTAATATATACTGCTACTACAGGTCAGTATATAATAATAGTAATACACCCTGTTACTGTAATATATACTGCTACTACAGGTCAGTATATAATAATAATACACCCTGCCACTGTAATATATACTGCTACTACAGGTCAGTATATAATAATAGTAATACACCCTGTTACTGTAATATATACTGCTACTACAGGTCAGTATATAATAATAGTAATACACCCCGTTACTGTAATATATACTGCTACTACAGGTCAGTATATAATAATACTAATACACCCCGTTACTGTAATATATACTGCTACTACAGGTCAGTATATAATAATAGTAATACACCCCGTTACTGTAATATATACTGCTACTACAGATCAGTATATAATAATAATACACCTCGCTACAGTAATATATACTGCTACTACAGGTCAGTATATAATAATACTAATACACCCCGTTACTGTAATATATACTGCTACTACAGGTCAGTATATAATAATAGTAATACACCCCGTTACTGTAATATATACTGCTACTACAGATCAGTATATAATAGTAATACACCTCGCTACAGTAATATATACTGCTACTACAGGTCAGTATATAATAATACTAATACACCCCGTTACTGTAATATATACTGCTACTACAGGTCAGTATATAATAGTAATACACTCCGTTACTGTAATATATACTGCTACTACAGATCAGTATATAATAGTAATACACCTCGCTACAGTAATATATACTGCTACTACAGATCAGTATATAATAGTAATACACCCCGTTACTGTAATATATACTGCTACTACAGGTCAGTATATAATAATAGTAATACACCCCGTTACTGTAATATATACTGCTACTACAGATCAGCATATAATAATACTAATACACCCCGTTACTGTAATATATACTGCTACTACAGGTCAGTATATAATAGTAATACACCTCGTTACTGTAATATATACTGCTACTACAGATCAGTATATAATAGTAATACACCTCGCTACAGTAATATATACTGCTACTACAGGTCAGTATATAATAATACTAATACACCCCGTTACTGTAATATATACTGCTACTACAGGTCAGTATATAATAATAGTAATACACCCCGTTACTGTAATATATACTGCTACTACAGGTCAGTATATAATAATACTAATACACCCCGTTACTGTAATATATACTGCTACTACAGGTCAGTATATAATAATAATACACCTCGCTACAGTAATATATACTGCTACTACAGGTCAGTATATAATAATAGTAATACACCCCGTTACTGTAATATATACTGCTACTACAGGTCAGTATATAATAGTAATACACCTCGCTACAGTAATATATACTGCTACTACAGGTCAGTATATAATAATAATACACCCCGTTACTGTAATATATACTGCTACTACAGGTCAGTATATAATAGTAATACACCTCGCTACAGTAATATATACTGCTACTACAGGTCAGTATATAATAGTAATACACCTCGTTACTGTAATATATACTGCTACTACAGGTCAGTATATAATAATACTAATACACCTCGCTACAGTAATATATACTGCTACTACAGGTCAGTATATAATAATACTAATACACCCTGTTACTGTAATATATACTGCTACTACAGGTCAGTATATAATAGTAATACACTCCGTTACTGTAATATATACTGCTACTACAGGTCAGTATAACTTATTACTAATAGAAAAACACCCCACTACAGTAATATATACTGCTACTACAGGTCAGTATATATTAATAGTAATAGTAATACACCCTGCTACTGTAATGTATACTGCTACTACAGGTCTGTATATACTAGTACTGAGGTGTGTATTATGAGGTTCTGCAGCAGCTGAGGTGTGTATTAGGAGGTTCTGCAGCAGCTGAGGTGTGTATTAGGAGGTTCTGCAGCAGCTGAGGTGTGTATTAGGAGGTTCTGCAGCAGCTGAGGTGTATACTATGAGGTTCTGCAGCAGCTGAGGTGTGTATTATAAGGTTCTGCAGCAGCTGAGTTGTGTATTATGAGGTTCTGCAGCAGCTGAGGTGTGTATTATGAGGTTCTGCAGCAGCTGAGGTGTGTATTATGAGGTTCTGCAGCAGCTGAGGTGTGTATTATAAGGTTCTGCAGCAGCTGAGGTGTATTAGGAGGTTCTGCAGCAGCTGAGGTGTGTATTAGGAGGTTTTGCAGCAGCTGAGGTGTGTATTAGGAGGTTCTGCAGCAGCTGAGATGTGTATTATAAGGTTCTGCAGCAGCTGAGGTGTATTAGGAGGTTCTGCAGCAGCTGAGGTGTGTATTAGGAGGTTCTGCAGCAGCTGAGGTGTGTATTAGGAGGTTCTGCAGCAGCTGAGGTGTGTATTAGGAGGTTCTGCAGCAGCTGAGATGTGTATTAGGAGGTTCTGCAGCAGCTGAAGTGTGTATTAGGAGGTTCTGCAGCAGCTGAGGTGTGTATTAGGAGGTTCTGCAGCAGCTGAGGTGTGTATTAGGAGGTTCTGCAGCAGCTGAGATGTGTATTAGGAGGTTCTGCAGCAGCTGAGGTGTGTATTAGGAGGTTCTGCAGCAGCTGAGGTGTGTATTAGGAGGTTCTGCAGCAGCTGAGTTCTGTATTATGAGGTTCTGCAGCAGCTGAGGTGTGTATTATGAGGTTCTGCAGCAGCTGAGATGTGTATTAGGAGGTTCTGCAGCAGCTGAGGTGTGTATTAGGAGGTTCTGCAGCAGCTGAGATGTGTATTATAAGGTTCTGCAGCAGCTGAGGTGTATTAGGAGGTTCTGCAGCAGCTGAGGTGTGTATTAGGAGGTTCTGCAGCAGCTGAGGTGTGTATTAGGAGGTTCTGCAGCAGCTGAGGTGTGTATTAGGAGGTTCTGCAGCAGCTGAGGCGTGTATTAGGAGGTTCTGCAGCAGCTTAGGCGTGTATTAGGAGGTTCTGCAGCAGCTTAGTTGTGTATTAGGAGGTTCTGCAGCAGCTGAGGTGTGTATTAGGAGGTTCTGCAGCAGCTGAGGTGTGTATTATGAGGTTCTGCAGCAGCTGAGGTGTGTATTATGAGGTTCTGCAGCAGCTGAGATGTGTATTATAAGGTTCTGCAGCAGCTGAGGTGTATTAGGAGGTTCTGCAGCAGCTGAGGTGTATTAGGAGGTTCTGCAGCAGCTGAGGTGTGTATTAGGAGGTTCTGCAGCAGCTGAGGTGTGTATTAGGAGGTTCTGCAGCAGCTGAGGTGTGTATTAGGAGGTTCTGCAGCAGCTGAGGTGTGTATTAGGAGGTTCTGCAGCAGCTGAGGTGTGTATTAGGAGGTTCTGCAGCAGCTGAGATGTGTATTAGGAGGTTCTGCAGCAGCTGAGGTGTGTATTAGGAGGTTCTGCAGCAGCTGAGGTGTGTATTAGGAGGTTCTGCAGCAGCTGAGGTGTGTATTAGGAGGTTCTGCAGCAGCTGAGGTGTGTATTAGGAGGTTCTGCAGCAGCTGAGGTGTGTATTAGGAGGTTCTGCAGCAGCTGAGGTGTGTATTAGGAGGTTCTTCAGCAGCTGAGGTGTGTACTATGAGGTTCTGCAGCAGCTGAGGTGTGTATTAGGGGGTTCTGCAGCAGCTGAGGAGTGTATTGTATTAGGAGGTTCTTCAGCAGCTGAGGTGTGTACTATGAGGTTCTGCAGCAGCTGAGATGTGTATTAGGAGGTTCTGCAGCAGCTGAGGTGTGTATTAGGAGATTCTGCAGCAGCTGAGGGGTGTATTAGGAGGTTCTGCAGCAGCTGAGGTGTGTATTAGGAGGTTCTGCAGCAGCTGAGATGTGTATTAGGAGGTTCTGCAGCAGCTGAGGTGTGTATTAGGAGGTTCTGCAGCAGCTGAGGTGTGTATTAGGAGGTTCTGCAGCAGCTGAGGTGTGTATTAGGAGGTTCTGCAGCAGCTGAGGTGTGTATTAGGAGGTTCTGCAGCAGCTGAGATGTGTATTATAAGGTTCTGCAGCAGCTGAGGTGTGTATTAGGAGGTTCTGCAGCAGCTGAGGTGTGTATTAGGAGGTTCTGCAGCAGCTGAGGTGTGTATTATGAGGTTCTGCAGCAGCTGAGGTGTGTATTAGGAGGTTCTGCAGCAGCTGAGGTGTGTATTAGGAGGTTCTGCAGCAGCTGAGGTGTGTATTAGGAGGTTCTGCAGCAGCTGAGATGTGTATTATAAGGTTCTGCAGCAGCTGAGGTGTGTATTAGGAGGTTCTGCAGCAGCTGAGGTGTGTATTAGGAGGTTCTGCAGCAGCTGAGGTGTGTATTATGAGGTTCTGCAGCAGCTGAGGTGTGTATTAGGAGGTTCTGCAGCAGCTGAGGTGTGTATTAGGAGGTTCTGCAGCAGCTGAGGTGTGTATTAGGAGGTTCTGCAGCAGCTGAGGTGTGTATTAGGAGGTTCTGCAGCAGCTGAGATGTGTATTAGGAGGTTCTGCAGCAGCTGAGGTGTGTATTAGGAGGTTCTGCAGCAGCTGAGGTGTGTATTAGGAGGTTCTGCAGCAGCTGAGGTGTGTATTAGGAGGTTCTGCAGCAGCTGAGATGTGTATTAGGAGGTTCTGCAGCAGCTGAGGTGTGTATTAGGAGGTTCTGCAGCAGCTGAGATGTGTATTAGGAGGTTCTGCAGCAGCTGAGGTGTGTATTAGGAGGTTCTGCAGCAGCTGAGGTGTGTATTAGGAGGTTCTGCAGCAGCTGAGGTGTGTATTAGGAGGTTCTGCAGCAGCTGAGATGTGTATTAGGAGGTTCTGCAGCAGCTGAGGTGTGTATTAGGAGGTTCTGCAGCAGCTGAGGTGTGTATTAGGAGGTTCTGCAGCAGCTGAGATGTGTATTAGGAGGTTCTGCAGCAGCTGAGGTGTGTATTAGGAGGTTCTGCAGCAGCTGAGGTGTGTATTAGGAGGTTCTGCAGCAGCTGAGGTGTGTATTAGGAGGTTCTGCAGCAGCTGAGGTGTGTATTAGGAGGTTCTGCAGCAGCTGAGGTGTGTATTAGGAGGTTCTGCAGCAGCTGGGGTGTGTATTAGGAGGTTCTGCAGCAGCTGAGGTGTGTATTAGGAGGTTCTGCAGCAGCTGAGGTGTGTATTAGGAGGTTCTGCAGCAGCTGAGGTGTGTATTAGGAGGTTCTGCAGCAGCTGAGGTGTGTATTAGGAGGTTCTGCAGCAGCTGAGGTGTGTATTAGGAGGTTCTGCAGCAGCTGAGGTGTGTATTAGGAGGTTCTGCAGCAGCTGAGGTGTGTATTAGGAGGTTCTGCAGCAGCTGAGGTGTGTATTAGGAGGTTCTGCAGCAGCTGAGGTGTGTATTAGGAGGTTCTGTAGCAGCTGAGATGTGTATTAGGAGGTTCTGCAGCAGCTGAGGTGTGTATTAGGAGGTTCTGCAGCAGCTGAGGTGTGTATTAGGAGGTTCTGCAGCAGCTGAGGTGTGTATTAGGAGGTTCAGCAGCTGAGATGTGTATTAGGAGGTTCTGCAGCAGCTGAGGTGTGTATTAGGAGGTTCTGCAGCAGCTGAGGTGTGTATTAGGAGGTTCTGCAGCAGCTGAGGTGTGTATTAGGAGGTTCTGCAGCAGCTGAGGTGTGTATTAGGAGGTTCTTCAGCAGCTGAGGTGTGTACTATGAGGTTCTGCAGCAGCTGAGGTGTGTATTAGGGGGTTCTGCAGCAGCTGAGGAGTGTATTGTATTAGGAGGTTCTTCAGCAGCTGAGGTGTGTACTATGAGGTTCTGCAGCAGCTGAGGTGTGTATTATCATGTTCTGCAGGAGCTGAGGTGTGTATTATAAGGTTCTGCAGCAGCTGAGGTGTGTATTAGGAGGTTCTGCAGCAGCTGAGATGTGTATTATAAGGTTCTGCAGCAGCTGAGGTGTGTATTAGGAGGTTCTGCAGCAGCTGAGGTGTGTATTAGGAGGTTCTGCAGCAGCTGAGGTGTGTATTATGAGGTTCTGCAGCAGCTGAGGTGTGTATTAGGAGGTTCTGCAGCAGCTGAGGTGTGTATTAGGAGGTTCTGCAGCAGCTGAGGTGTGTATTAGGAGGTTCTGTAGCAGCTGAGATGTGTATTAGGAGGTTCTGCAGCAGCTGAGGTGTGTATTAGGAGGTTCTGCAGCAGCTGAGGTGTGTATTAGGAGGTTCTGCAGCAGCTGAGGTGTGTATTAGGAGGTTCTGCAGCAGCTGAGATGTGTATTAGGAGGTTCTGCAGCAGCTGAGGTGTGTATTAGGAGGTTCTGCAGCAGCTGAGGTGTGTATTAGGAGGTTCTGCAGCAGCTGAGGTGTGTATTAGGAGGTTCTGCAGCAGCTGAGATGTGTATTAGGAGGTTCTGCAGCAGCTGAGGTGTGTATTAGGAGGTTCTGCAGCAGCTGAGATGTGTATTAGGAGGTTCTGCAGCAGCTGAGGTGTGTATTAGGAGGTTCTGCAGCAGCTGAGGTGTGTATTAGGAGGTTCTGCAGCAGCTGAGGTGTGTATTATGAGGTTCTGCAGCAGCTGAGATGTGTATTAGGAGGTTCTGCAGCAGCTGAGGTGTGTATTAGGAGGTTCTGCAGCAGCTGAGGTGTGTATTAGGAGGTTCTGCAGCAGCTGAGATGTGTATTAGGAGGTTCTGCAGCAGCTGAGGTGTGTATTAGGAGGTTCTGCAGCAGCTGAGGTGTGTATTAGGAGGTTCTGCAGCAGCTGAGGTGTGTATTAGGAGGTTCTGCAGCAGCTGAGGTGTGTATTAGGAGGTTCTGCAGCAGCTGAGGTGTGTATTAGGAGGTTCTGCAGCAGCTGGGGTGTGTATTAGGAGGTTCTGCAGCAGCTGAGGTGTGTATTAGGAGGTTCTGCAGCAGCTGAGGTGTGTATTAGGAGGTTCTGCAGCAGCTGAGGTGTGTATTAGGAGGTTCTGCAGCAGCTGAGGTGTGTATTAGGAGGTTCTGCAGCAGCTGAGGTGTGTATTAGGAGGTTCTGCAGCAGCTGAGGTGTGTATTAGGAGGTTCTGTAGCAGCTGAGATGTGTATTAGGAGGTTCTGCAGCAGCTGAGGTGTGTATTAGGAGGTTCTGCAGCAGCTGAGGTGTGTATTAGGAGGTTCTGCAGCAGCTGAGGTGTGTATTAGGAGGTTCTGCAGCAGCTGAGATGTGTATTAGGAGGTTCTGCAGCAGCTGAGGTGTGTATTAGGAGGTTCTGCAGCAGCTGAGGTGTGTATTAGGAGGTTCTGCAGCAGCTGAGGTGTGTATTAGGAGGTTCTGCAGCAGCTGAGGTGTGTATTAGGAGTTTCTTCAGCAGCTGAGGTGTGTACTATGAGGTTCTGCAGCAGCTGAGGTGTGTATTAGGGGGTTCTGCAGCAGCTGAGGAGTGTATTGTATTAGGAGGTTCTTCAGCAGCTGAGGTGTGTACTATGAGGTTCTGCAGCAGCTGAGGTGTGTATTAGGAGGTTCTGCAGCAGCTGAGGGGTGTATTATAAGGTTCTGCAGCAGCTGAGGTGTGTATTAGGAGGTTCTGCAGCAGCTGAGGTGTGTATTAGGAGGTTCTGCAGCAGCTGAGGTGTGTATTAGGAGGTTCTGCAGCAGCTGAGGTGTGTATTAGGAGGTTCTGCAGCAGCTGAGATGTGTATTAGGAGGTTCTGCAGCAGCTGAGGTGTGTATTAGGAGGTTCTGCAGCAGCTGAGGTGTGTATTAGGAGGTTCTGCAGCAGCTGAGATGTGTATTAGGAGGTTCTGCAGCAGCTGAGGTGTGTATTAGGAGGTTCTGCAGCAGCTGAGGTGTGTATTAGGAGGTTCTGCAGCAGCTGAGGTGTGTATTAGGAGGTTCTGCAGCAGCTGAGGTGTGTATTAGGAGGTTCTGCAGCAGCTGAGATGTGTATTAGGAGGTTCTGCAGCAGCTGAGGTGTGTATTAGGAGGTTCTGCAGCAGCTGAGGTGTGTATTAGGAGGTTCTGCAGCAGCTGAGATGTGTATTAGGAGGTTCTGCAGCAGCTGAGGTGTGTATTAGGAGATTCTGCAGCAGCTGAGGGGTGTATTAGGAGGTTCTGCAGCAGCTGAGGTGTGTATTAGGAGGTTCTGCAGCAGCTGAGATGTGTATTAGGAGGTTCTGCAGCAGCTGAGGTGTGTATTAGGAGGTTCTGCAGCAGCTGAGGTGTGTATTAGGAGGTTCTGCAGCAGCTGAGGTGTGTATTAGGAGGTTCTGCAGCAGCTGAGGTGTGTATTAGGAGGTTCTGCAGCAGCTGAGGTGTGTATTAGGAGGTTCTGCAGCAGCTGAGGTGTGTATTAGGAGGTTCTTCAGCAGCTGAGGTGTGTACTATGAGGTTCTGCAGCAGCTGAGGTGTGTATTAGGAGGTTCTGCAGCAGCTGAGGTGTGTATTAGGAGGTTCTGCAGCAGCTGAGGTGTGTATTAGGAGGTTCTGCAGCAGCTGAGGTGTGTATTAGGAGATTCTGCAGCAGCTGAGGGGTGTATTAGGAGGTTCTGCAGCAGCTGAGGTGTGTATTAGGAGGTTCTGCAGCAGCTGAGGTGTGTATTAGGAGGTTCTGCAGCAGCTGAGGTGTGTATTAGGAGGTTCTGCAGCAGCTGAGGTGTGTATTAGGAGGTTCTGCAGCAGCTGAGGTGTGTATTAGGAGGTTCTGCAGCAGCTGAGATGTGTATTATAAGGTTCTGCAGCAGCTGAGGTGTGTATTAGGAGGTTCTGCAGCAGCTGAGGTGTGTATTAGGAGGTTCTGCAGCAGCTGAGGTGTGTATTAGGAGGTTCTGCAGCAGCTGAGGTGTGTATTAGGAGGTTCTGCAGCAGCTGAGGTGTGTATTAGGAGGTTCTGCAGCAGCTGAGGTGTGTATTAGGAGGTTCTGCAGCAGCTGAGGTGTGTATTAGGAGGTTCTGCAGCAGCTGAGGTGTGTATTAGAAGGTTCTGCAGCAGCTGAGTTGTGTATTAGGAGGTTCTGCAGCAGCTGAGGTGTGTATTAGGAGTTCATTCTGAATTTTTGGAGTATGAGATGCCCGATTTAATAGAATTTTACGGGTTTTTTTCTTTATAGTTTTGTTACATTACATAATATTCCCAATATTGTATTATCCGGTAGTAATCTCACATTCTATTTTTTATCTATCTATTATCTATCTTTCCATCCACCACTTATTATCTATCTATCTATCTATCTATCTATCTATCTATCTATCTATCTATCTATCTATCTATCTATCTATCTATCCATCCATCCTGTGTAATGCATCCACCTTTCCATCCTTCTATATACTGCCCTCTCGGCTCCCCACCCCCCATATAGATATATACAGTGCCCCGCAGGGAGTCCATACGTGTATATACAGTGTGATGCCTGCGCAGCTGTTACCAGCCCTGAATTACATCTGATCCACTTTCCTCCCATAGAGAGAGCAAAACATCCCCCTCCCTGCACATTCACTCCCCCCGCTCCTCTCCCTCCCCTCCACATCTCAAGGGGATCAGAGCAGAACGCACCACAATTCCCTATACGAGAGGGGAGAGGGAGGCAGATTGGAGGAGCCGGGCTCGGCGGTGGCTATGCACTGTAGCTCTGGGCAGCTGCACACCATCCTGAGCATTTGCAGAGTCTGCATCCTTCCCGTCCCCTCCCCTGCTCGCCCGCCTCTCATGGTCCATTCCTGGTACCCTATTTAATTCCCTCTACTGCTGCATCATATCTGGCTTGACACTAGTTCAGCTCTTCTAGGGGAGAATCCCCTCCGTTCTCTCGCCCCGGCTGGAATTATTGCCCTTCCTTTTTTTGATTTTTTTTATAATTTTTTTTTATAACGCAGTCTGTATCTTCTCTCAGGAGAACCTGGCCGATCCTTATCTTCTAATCTGTCCTCTCCTGGTACCGGCGAAGAAAAACAAGCAAGAGGAAGAAAAGGGACGGATCTTACCGGGAAGGGATTTTTGCCCATTTGACCGTCATGTATCTTGCAACCATCCTGCTCCTGACCCTGGCTGGTTTCACGGGGGCTAACGTGTCCGAATATGACCGTAAGTACCCCCTCCTATTAATAGACTGAGGAACTCCGCCAATGTGCTATATTATGTGGTGGCCGTATGACTGGTGCACCCTCGGAAGGTCCTGCCATCAATTCATGCTTCATATAGAGGCGCCTCTATATGGCGGTATTTCCAGTATATCATCTCTACACTGTATGCCTATGGATTCAGATAGACCTATGCATTGATATGGATGGTTAGGTCCTCACCCACCCACCCCCCCCCCCCGGCGCCGTACATTAGGGTTACACCTGAGTCACATCATTAACCGCTATCCTACTGGATCTGTATATTATATATCAGGAGATGTTTGGGTTCGACTTCGTGGGGTTGGGGAGAAGGGGGGTCTAGAGGTAGCACAGAAGACCTCCTAATGTATGCAAACACACCCTCTTCTGGTATATGGAACAAATTGCCACCTGTACTTTACGGGCTGTTGGTTGCGGGAAGACAATACATCCTGCCGTCTATCCGTGTATTTGTATCCATCGTAGGATGGTGGCGGTGGGGAAGGGGGGGGTCAGGTCCCCAGAACTCGAACTTGTTCACTTTTAATCGACTCCCGTTGGTGTCTGCATAATTTAACCCTTGGCGACTGGGAAGGAACGGCAGGGAGATGAAGGGGAAGGGGGGGGGGGGGGCGGATAACTCCGGACATCGAAAATATTTCCAATGCTGTACACGGGACGCGCACCAGGATGATTAGCGGGGCAGATTAACAGAAAGGCTTTTGTCGTGTTCATATTCTTTTTTTTTGGTGCTCGCCGTTGTGTGCCTAATGCCAAATTCCTTTAGACGGGGCTCTGGGAATGTTGTGAATTTTATTTATTTCCTTTTGGTGGGGTTATTAGGGTCAGATTGTGGGGAGGGGGGGGGCGGGACTCACAAAAACGGTTTGTTCAGCGCATAACAACAATAGGATTTCCTGTAAAAACTTGCGGTGGGGGGTTAACCGTTTCATAGCCTGTCCAATTCCAAGGAGATTCCCTTCCGTCGTGGAGCTGCACCTGGATGGGGTGGTGGATTACAGATCAAGCTCTTGAGCTCCTACAGATGTCTTCTGTATACTAAGGCGTATTTCCTGTCTCAATATTATGCCCAGTGGTACAATTACCGCACTCCTTCCCCCACACACCATAATCATACATCCTCCTACTTCTTGGGGTGTTATCATGATACATCGCTGCAGGTTAGACCTCTTTTGCCCCACCTAGGGGGGCCAATTGTGTTTTATGGAGGCAATGATTAATTGCATAGCAGTCGTCCTCGTTATGTGAGGAGTCTGAGGTCTCCTGTATGGAAGATGAAGGCTTGCTGCTCGTTTAGGAATTGCGTAGACTTTTTGGGACCTGAGCGCCCTATATGAGAGGGATTAATGGACGTCTTATCATTGAGGGGTGGGATCCGTTGAGATATTGTCCTGGCAGGAGTTATTTCATTGGGAAATGGACATGAAACCCATTACCCTGTGTCCTAAAGGGACAGTTAGGTTGTGTTACATGTGAAGTGATATTAGATTGTAGTCCCTATAGCATAGAGCTATCCAGCTGTTGCAAAACTACAACTCCCAGCATGCCCAGACTGCCTACAGCTATTAGCCTACAGCAGGGCATGGTGGGAGTTGTAGCTTTTCAAAAGCTGGAGAGCCGCAGCTTGGCCATGGCCGCCCTATAGACTACCATACGTCATAGTATACGCTTCCTATATAGGTACTGTGCAGGTAGCACCAGTGCTAACTTTCTACCTTCGAGGGGGTTAACGCCCCGTCTCTCCGTTATCGTACGCCTGTCTGATATCTCCCATGCAATGGGAACAATTGTGATACACAATTTACTGCAGCCTTGAAATTTCCTTTCCAACCTGTCACCTGTCAGCACATGGGAGCAAACTGTCAGCCCGGTGATCGGCTCTGGAGAAATGTAATATACTGAGGACTCGTGAGGTTCTTCCCTCACTGGTCCTCAGTATATTACATTCCAGTATATATTAGCTGCTACTTTCTTCTTAGGGTCATGGACTTCTTTAGAGATGGATGTACTGGTGTTGTTTTCGGGACTCTATGGTTTTCCTCTAGGGAGGATTGTATATTTACATGCCTCATCCATATCTGCAAGCTCTATGTGTGATATCCTCTGGATGAGCCCCGTTATGGACATATGGCATCAGTTGAGGTGCCTCGAAGATTGAAATATGGACCTCAGTTGACATGCTTTGTTACCCAGTACACATCAAGAGCTGCCTAAGGATGGTATTTTAAAGGGTTGTCGAAATTGGGGATCCCCTTAGAAAGGACGGTGAGGCACTGGGTTCTTGTGTTGGGGGTACTACAATGTTTATCCACCTATGGGAACAAAGCAGAACAGGTAACCACTGCAATCGATGGATGACCATGTTATCTTTTGCATTGGATATCATGTGGTCGGAGACTTGATCACAATCCTTTAGCAAATAGATGGACTTTCTGTATCTGAGCTTTATTGTTGGCTATGGAAGAATTTTTTGAGAGGGATGGTAGGCAAATACCCTAGGTGGGGCTCAAGCCCACAATCCCTGGCTTAGCCTCAGATTCTACACCTAATAACCAGCATCAATCAATGTTCTACAAGGCGATTGGCCCTTGTTTAAAGTGACTTTCACACAGCCCAATGCAAAGTGAAAGAGAGTTTTGCGTTCCTCATGCACTTTGCATGTTTATTGGCAGCACATTCTCTGTTTACACAGGGCGATGTGCTGCCAACAAGAAAAGATAGGTGGCGAATGGAAGATGCAATCAGGAAAATAATCGGGTACGAACATTTGTTCCTGTTAACTGGCCCATGTAAAGGTAGGCCGATCACCCAACAAATGAGCAATGGAAGGAATTATTTTACGGGTATGTTACTAGTGACCAAATCGAGGCCTATATGGGTAGGTGAGGCCTGATTGTGATTTCTCTTTGGGACCATAAACACTTATCACGGTCGGCGTGACTATCACATACGTGACACAGAGGGAGGGAACAAGGAAGGCCCTGCCCAAGTGAGAGGGAAGGTGGTGACCCCTGACTCACCTAGCGGCTGGCACCTGGCTGCCCTGACGTCCCTAGACGGGTTCCTCACCCGTACGCCGATCACGTGCCTAAAGCCCTGGCTTTCCCTAAGCTGAGCCCTAGATAGTGAACAGGGCGGTGGGAACACTAGTCCGCACCACTAGCTCTAAAGGAAAACACCAAGGGAAGGACAGACAATACAAACTCAACATATAATCCCAGGTGGGCGACAACAGGAGACAACAAGAAGCCCAACAGGGATCCGGAGGGTAGCACTCTGGAACGACAACCAGGATTCACAACTCCAGTGGGTCAGTATAGATGTCCAGGCAGGAAGCTCTATAACTGGCAACTAGAGAAGAGTGAGGGGAGAATATAAGGAGGTTGGGAGTGGCAGACAAGAAACAGCTGAGGAGGAGAAGCTACGGATCCCTGATTGAGACAAAAAGGATAGCAAGGCAAACACAGAAAACAATCACTAAGAAACAACGTGATCTTTAGATATAGAGCGCGCAGCCACCCGCTGCGACCTCCTGACCCCGGTTATAACGGAGTCAGACGTGGCTCTTGATACCCTCGTGACAACACTCCACAGTGCTATGCTAATGAGAGAGCCCTCTCAACCAAGTAAGGTTCACACGACAGATTTTTTTGCTGATTTTAAAAATCTACTCCATATTTAAAGGATAACTGTCATATTTTTATTTTATTTGCTAGTTTAGTAGGGCTAGGCATGTATACCTGAGTTAGTCTGTCAGTGATTGTCAAAAGATCTGTAATTACCTTATAATAACAGCTTTCATTAATGTCCTCTGTCCCTTTCCACTGCTCCCTTAAAAGACCATTGCTATGGCTCATCTGTCTCCGGCTAGGAAGACAGGAAGACGGAGGGGCGGTCCTTCACACTGCCTGCCTGCCTTAGGCTTCAGAGTGAGGAGGCGTGTCTCTCAGTAATCCAATCTGATTGGCTGGCAGGAAGCTGCTGGCTACAGCAAGTTTGTATGTGACTTGTGGGGATGTAGTTTTGGCCTCAGAGAACTGGCAGAGGAGCCATCTTGAGAAGATCCTCATAATGTAGGATTCAAAACAGCCATAACGAAGGGGAAAACTGAAGGAAAACAGTGGTATGTGAAGAAACTAAAGATTGCTTTATGCATAATGCTGCTGCAGCAGTAATATATGCTAAAATAGATTTTTTTATGAAAATATGAGTTATCCTTTAAGATTTCTACATGCTCCATTCAGATGAAAGAAACATAATTCCCCCTCTGCCTTGAATCATGCTTGGTTCATCTGTTGGTTCATGTCCACAAGATAACTTTCTAGTTGATTTCACCTTTGACTTACTAGTAATTAGGTAGAGGAACATGGCAAAAACCTGACTCGTTGCCCCAGGGTGAAGGACTCCGGGCTCCAACATTGATGTCATGCATTGAGGTCTGCAAGGCCTTTCCATCGAAGGATCTCACCTCATAACTCACCAACCAAAGATTGTACTTTCCTTCAAATCTTGTTAACCTCTCAGTCCTGGCTCGTTTATAGTGGATTTCATTCATTTCTTCTATTATTCCCTCAGATGTTTTGGGATTGTTCACGTTTGATAACCAAAATGGCTCCAGCTCAGAGCCTCCCACTTTGCTGTATTAAAAGAGTCAATTAGGGTCGTGAAATAACAGATAAATATGCAGAATTACTACAGGCCATAGCTCAGACAAATGCTGTTATCAAAGGAATTTTATTACCGCTACCCTTGCATCCATTTGATTTATTCAGTCGGTAAGCATGTCGTAAAAATTTACACATGTAATAAGCGCCATCCATCTCCCGGATGCAGTAATTAGCTGAAGTTCCTGAACTAGAAAGGCTCAGGATCCGAATTGTCACCTCGGAATATTCCACCCGCAATCGCGTTAGAAGATGTGAGGTCGGAAATTCCATATGAAAGTGCGTGGGAATAAAAAGGGATAAAGCCTCCGCATACAAGGTTTACACAGCCATAACTTCATTTGACGGAGGTCACAGGGTTAATGCGGAAAAATCACTTACTTTTACATTTTGCAGCAAATCCGTCCTTTGCAGATGATTTGCGGCTTTTGATGCCGGGCTGTTTACGGTAAATCTGATTACTTCAGCTCTATTTTAATATTTGTATTAATTATTCAGGGAAGCACTGCAGATGTACAATGAAATGTTTCTCCTGACCTGAGAGATTCAGTGTATTATGTATTGGGTTTAAGAAAAGCCTCCTTAGATCTGGGCTGGTTGGTCAGTTTGGCCACCTAGTTTGGACTGCCACGTGTGGGGTCGGTCACGGTGGGCATCACCCTCCCACCATGACCTTGGACTTTCCATGAAAAATTAAGTTCTTCTGCCATCTGAGGACTCCCAATTATTGCTATTCTAAGGTCTCATGCTGTAGTCATCATGAGCCTCACTGAGACGTCATTTTCTTCCTTGCTATTGCCGAAAATCCGAGGCATATGAAGGTCGCATACAGGCTTATAGATTTTCATGGGTGCACTACCAATCCATTTACAGAGGAGAATCAAGGACTACCTGTTCTCAGGATTGTAGGGATTCGACAAGGAGGACCTCCTGCGATCTGTTATCCTGTGGATGGGTGATAAATATTTTTGTGGCAAATCCCTTCAAAAAGGTAGAAGTAGTCTGATCCTACTGTTATTTTTTACTCTCTGCCATCTTACTTTTCTCCTACTGTCTGTAGGAGAAAGAGCAGAAGGAATAGTACAAAAGCCTACAGAATCAGACTACACAGGATGTTTGTAGTCTGTAACCATGGATACACATAGGCTTGCGTGAGAACTGTATAAACAACACAGTGGAAATGTTTAATCACTTCATTTTTTTTTACATTTAAAATGCATCAAAGCAACAGCAAAACAGTTGATAATCTTTAGGTCTTTGAATCCTCGTCTTCCACTGATCATCACATTTTGGCCTGGCAGAGGGAGATGAGTAGTGGTCAAACACCCACAACGCGACTTGCTTTAAAGAGAAACTCTCTCCTGTCCTTCTTACTTGTATCCTCCATGAAATAACAATTCTAGAGCTTCTTTCCTTGTAGCACTACATTGTTATTCCTCTTGAAAATGTATGTATAACTTCACTGCTAGGTGTCACCATTCTCCTTGTCCAAGGGGTGTTTTCCTAAACAGTCTGTCAGTGGTGGCACCAATTGGGCAATATCAGAGTGTCCAGGAACAAAAGCCCAAACTGGTAATACCCAGTTGCTAATTTCTTCATAAATTTCTAGCGCGATTAACAGAGGAACAGCAAAAGCAGAGTTATAGGAAAATATTTTTCCGAATGAATAAAAAATAGATTTGGAAGGAATGAATTCAACATGTCTGATCTACACATGGTCTAGTACTGCAAGAAGGAGCTGTAGGGGGTGCAGAAGGAGCATCAAAGTGTTAGCTAGGGGCATCAGCGGGGGCATGAAACCTGGTGCTGAGCGTTAGGGAGTGGTGGGATTCGCGCCAACGAGCTACTTTGGTTTGATCAGGGTATTTACATACAGTGTTGGGCAGCAATCTGAACCAGGTCAAAGAAAGACTAGCTTCAGCTCTGTGGAGCAGGGGCCCAGAGAAGGCACCACCATGAAGTGAGGGCCCCATTACAGATTTTGCACTGGGGTCCTAAGCTTTACATTCCTAATCCAACGACAGGAAATATTTTCCTACAGTCGCTGAGACTTCAAACGGACAAAAAAATTGTGATAATGTATAACTGGAGCCGTCAGGATGGAGCACAGGTGACTTGTTTAAGGGGCGACTCACTTGACTGATACTTTTTTGTCGAAGAAAAGCTTTAATGCCGTACATGTGGAATAATAGAAAGCAATAAAACACAAGGTAAGCGCTCCCAGCAACTCCAGGCACAGAGACATAAAACAAACAGTTCTATGCCAGGATAATACTAATAAGGCCAGCAGTCCCTTAAGCGTCCGCCTTGAGTGATGACTAATTATTTCTCTACTCTTCGACAGAGTCCTTTGTATTCATCATCGGGGTCGTTCTGTCTCTTATCAGCTATTACTGTCAGAGGAGATTTGTAAAAAGTAACGGGCATGGCTCGGGGGAACTCCATGCTACATGCCAACACTTGCCACTGTCTTAATGAATCTTAAGCATATACGGAGTTCATAATAATATTTCATAAAGAAATGTAAAGATCGGGGACCGATTTCCCAGGTGGTGTGAGGATCAGCGTCCATGAGGATAGGCACTGAAAAGTAGGGATCTAAAATGTGGAGCACAGCCGTATGCTATCCATATGTATGTGGCTGGCACAACTATTTACGTCCCATTGATTGGCGTTGAGGGTCATGGCAGCATTTACGTCAATATATGGAAGTTGTCACCATGAGAGGTTCTGTGAAGGTTGGGACATCAACATTGGGAGAACTACACTCCTCATTGCTCCTGTTCCGCTGCAGCCTGGGTCCCCATTGGTCTCTGCTTCCTGATCCATTCTCGACACATGAGAAGTGCCTGCCAATGACTGACTGAGGTGGGTCATCACTGCGGCCATTGGCCTCATGACCGTGTGGTCATTTCATGTTTGTCGAGACAGGACCAGGGAGTAGAGACTAGCAGGGAGCCTGGCAGCAACGGAATGAGAGAGGCGGGGATCGGTGAGGTGAGTATCACCCTACAGGCATATTTAGTTTTAGGGCCTAATCTAGGAGTGCACTTTTTTGAGTCTGACATTTGGTGAAGGTCTGAGCTGAACACCAATCCCTATGCAGATCATGGCTTGATTGGGATGACCGTGTTTGACCTGTTCAGACGTATGTGCTGGTAGGATTGCTCAATAAATCTCTTTCTGACAGAAGGAACCAGCGCATTCCACTGTATAGGCATAGAGTGGTTTATGTTGCCCATCATGCGGGATCTCCATTGGCTAAATTCAGCACTACGGATACTTTTTTGGCCACAGCTTTTAATGGTGTATGTACCAATATGCCAAACCTAGGACCAAAATGTGATGGGAACAGGCTCTATCTTTGCAACAATGTCTGGTACTGATGGCAGGGAATGACTGGTGCTCAATGTTCAGTTTGTTGCCAAGGGGTACAGCTGCTTCGTCTCTTCTGCTCCCTCTGGATCTGTCAAGGTCCTACGTCCAGGTCATCTTCCTGCTCTATGGCACACAAACGCGACAACCTTGGCTTCTTAAAGTCGGCCAATATTGTCCTGCCTCCTGCCTATGCCCTGCTCCTCCAGGCTATTTTAGGGGCCATCCTCCTTTATTCTGGGCCTGAGTAAAAACTTAGCTCTAGTTCTCTCTGTGTTAAATTCTGCTATATCTGACCAAACTAGTCCTGACCACATTTCAGAATGCCATCCAAAATGGTCTCCCACTACTCCCATGGTGTGCCTCTTGGCCCTTAGCTAATCACTATGCAGAGTGGTCATGAGCCCCAGAGTGGTCATTTCCTATGTGTTGAGAAGTGGCAGGAAACCGATTCTGGCGGGGCACCACGAAGTGCTAGATTGGAACAGACTGGGATCGGTAATGCATGATTTTTATTTTATTTTTTTGCCCATATCTTGTATGCTGTCCGCCATCTTTCTTTGAGTCTCCTTTCTGCTCCCTTCCCTCTGTACTCTTGTCCGTCACCCTCCCCTACATTTCTCATTGTGTCGTGGCCACCTGAATGGAGCGGAGTGAATAGTGTACACCGTCTATCACAGCTAATTTTAACTACAGACCGTTATTTCCAGCGTTTTGTCTTTACATTTTAAGAAGCCTGCTCCTTAGCGAGGGCTGCGTTAATGTGACATTAAGTGAAATTAATGTCACTTGGGTCTTTCCTTGTTATGATTCACATCGCTTCGGTCCTTGGCGATCTACCTCATTAACATTGTACTGTAATTCACCTTGTGCCGGAACAATGTCCAATCAGCAATTAGCGCTCTGAAACTAATGTGGTGGGCATGCCTTCTGTATATTCCAGATATAGTTCTAGCTCTTGGTATTTGGGTAACACAGAGCTGTGGATAATGGCTCAAGCTCTCCCAGTGGCAAGGTCTATATCTACAGAGCTGTACCCAACCATGAAGTTGATGAGTAAGGGTACTTTAAAGGGGAAGCCTCTTTCTTAATGTGGCTGGGGGGGCAACTCGCTGATTGTCAAAAGTCCTGATCCTGGTAAACAGCCGATCTCAGAGGGAAACCACAGACAACCAGGGACACTATAGACATACATGGATTAAAGAACAGTTCTAGTCTACCAGGACAGGAGCCACTGGTATAGAATGGCTCTCCATATAGAGTGTGGTTCCCAGCCGGAGAACCAACTCTATGATGTCTCATGAAGACAACTCCTGTCCATATGGAATATCTGGACAAGACTTTTAATATAGACATGTACCTTCATTCAAAATATGACTGTGTAGTCAACATTTCCAGCATATCACATGCCACCTTTGGTTCTGGTTATACTGTACCATCTGTGATAACTGTATTCATTACAACTGAACATACAGAAGTTCAATACAGTAGATAACCATGGCAGGAGATGTACCAGGAGTCTGGTTGCCCATATGTCTAGAAGTTAAAGCAGTTTTCTGGGACATCAAGGACCTAGTCTCAGTCATCGATATTTGATCATTGGGAGGTCTGACTTCTGGTAGTCTTGGAAAAGGGCCAAGGGTATGCTGGGACCTCACCGATCTGATATTGATGACTTGTCCAGAGGATGGATCATCAATATGTAAGTCCAAGAAAACCCTTCTTAAGATTTTTTTTTTTTTTTTAAAAAAGGGTGTTCTGAGAGAGGCCAGTAAGTAGACACCATTGGGACCAGGGAAACCTCAAAATGGTAGTGGCAGGGGATAGGTGAGTATGATGTGGTTTGTCTTTTCTTGCTATTCAACCTTTTTAAAGGGGGAAATCCTGTTTCAGTACGTACTTGATCATTTCTGCACCTCAGGTTTGGCTCATGAAGCCCCTAATTATGGAAGATACTGGTGGCCACGAATTTCCATTGCAGGGGAAGTATATGCTTACATGGTGCCCCGAAAGTAATACAGTAGATACTGGTGTTGAGTCCTTGCTAGCAGAGTGACTTTCTGATCTGGTTTATAGAAAGAGGTCCACCTTCTATAACCTTCATTTTTAAGTTTTTCACATTTATTCTATGGTCTACAACTGGCACCATCAAAGAGCTGCAATGTGGTGAACTTATTGATATGTGCCCAGGTACAAGGCTTGGCTTGTACGGACTGTAAGCATTACATCACGCAAAAATCTTTTTGTGCAGTATATACGTATAAGTATATCATTCTCTATTGACCCTAGTGCTCTGCCATCCGAATACCTAATGCATCTATTAGCTATAGTGCTGCCAGGCAGGATGTCTCCCTCGCTAGTCAATTGACACACACCCGCGGTGCCCAGCAGATCTAATCCTTAAATTGATCCATGCATTAAACTTTCTGCATAAAAGCTCACTGCAGGTATACAGTACTTTGTTGCTGTTATTGCTTATACCTCTACCCTCCTATGCCAGGCCTACCTTGAAGAGCCTGTCTTTTATCCAGTGAAATCAATAGAACTAGCCCACAGCAATCCCATTTTCCAGCAGTCCCTTTTACAAACGATAAATCTTCCTGACCTCACTCAAAACTAATGATACTTAGACAAGTCTAATCAAACCTTGATCAATAGAGTGTCCCCTGCATACTTTAGCTGGTGGACTTCCAGCCAGGTCTAATCGATTTCCAGGCAATCGGTGGACCGAGAGGAGCACGGTCATTATCCAACTCTGCCCTTGGTAAGGGATTACCCTATCATCAATTATTCCTATTATGTATATATGCATTAGATTTATTACAGATGATCATCCTTTAAGCCTCTGATACTTGGCCAAGAGATTGTTTGTTTTATTTTTTTTATTATATTTAATTAATCATGAAAGTCGATATTGCATGAAATAATCTACAGGAATGGCTTTACCGTTGTCAGATCTTGTTTACGATTAGAACTGATGGATGGAGAGCAGAATCAAAACTTGGCTGGGACCAAGAGAAAGTCTCCTCTAGGTTCATCACCTACCCAAGTCCTTGATAATGAAGGTGGAGGACCAGTCTGTGACTGCTTAAGCCGTGTGATACCTGCAGCAATATTTTGGTGGCATCAAATCATATGAGGGTACAATCGCATACCTTCCATCGTAGACATGGGCTTTAACTTGCCTCTTAGTATGTGAGCTGGTGTGTGATTCCAGGGCCCATTCATATTGGCTGCCGAACTGTTGGCTCTTGAAGCCCCTGGGCCCCAATTCAAAATTAGAAACAAGTGCCCTAGCTATCATATGCCCTTTATAATACTGGTGTCTTGCTATGTGTCAGAGGGACTTTGGTAGGGTTCTGTTGCCTTCAGGTGGTGGGCATAATTCTACAATATTAGTGTGTACATATTCCACCAGTGCCACCAATAATGATTCTTTACCACCAATGTATCCTGAAAAACACTGAGTTGTCAAAATGTTTAACATTTGATGCAATTCTATGAATGACAGTATCTCTTGGCTCATGGCTTATATCTTCAAATATGTCAAGAATATAAGAAGTTTGGAAGTATCTCAAGAACATAAGAAAAGCAGACAGCCTTTACACATTAGAATTTGTACAGTACCATGCAGTACCTGGACCATAAAGAAGTTTCTTGGGACCCCTTCTAATGGTGGTTTATATCCACAGATAGAAGTAGGTTGATAGTTGAACTTCTCTCGTAAGAATGAAAGATCATCATTCGACTATTGGATGAAAAATTAAACTGCAGCCAACTCTTTCCAGACCTAAAAAAAAAAAAATTTCACCCAAGAGACATTCGTTGTGGTCGAGATTGACTACTTTTCTCATCTTTAGTCTGTGTATAGGCAGTTGGGCACCCATAACCCCCAATATATTCAAGGTGGCATACATTGGGAAAGGCAAAGAGTACTCTTCCTGTTTCATTTACTTTTTTCAGGTTCTTCGTTGGAACTTTGGTGAACCTAAAAGGAACCTGTTCTGGTGGCAACCTGACCTTAAAGAACCTTCTATATCTGTTAAGTGAATAGAGTAAACCTATCTGCAGTGACAGACTATGTTAGATCCCTCACCAGATGTCATGTTTTATCCTATCACTATATGTGTGCTCCCATTAGACATGAGTGAAGGTGCAATGAGCACCTGAGAAGCCGGTGCAGAGGATGGGAGTGGTAGTGGCCCTGATGAGATAATGCGTCATGGTGTACACCCTCAGGCAGTTGCTCCCTGAGGATCAGTGGAGTGAAAAGGTGGTATAAGGAATCAGGACAGAAATAGAAGAATAAAAGTCTTGGTTTACTGCAAAACCGAATAGTACATCCAGAAGTAGTTTGTGTCCAGTGCGAGTCTTCCAAGATGATGAGGCATGGTAGCTTTCACAGTGACCGATTGATAGCACCTTTGATATGCTATCTTGCTGATGTCTCTCTCCTGAAATTCTGGTTAACAACTGAGTAATACAGGATTTATTGTGTTGGCCTGGCCCGAGTGTGATCTAATGTCATGGGTGTCTGAGCCATAGTTCCTTACCTGCAGCAAAGTCTGGATAGCTATGGTTGCTGGTCACTCTGCTGACTGCAATGTTGTAGCTTTGCACAATATCTGTAGTTTTGTCTTTAAAGTCTCCTCTGGAGTTGTGGTCTCACAGATGAGTTGGTTTTTTGGTCCCTAAGGCCCTTGGAGCAGGAGCAATAGGAGGTTCTTCCTCAGTCCTAACTAACACACCCCTCCCCTGACAGGAAATAGGACCAGCCCACTCCTCATGGGGAGGAATGGAGTGGTTAGCCCCCTTCCTGATGTCAACCATACCTCACCTGCTGGTGTATAGTGAAAACATTAAATAACATTACAAACCAAACATTTTCAGACACTCCCAGGTCTGAGATGCTGCAGTCTAAGTTGTGCTGCTGGATCGGTATGTTTCAGAATTGACTTGAGTCATGTAACACCTCATTAAAAAGGTGAACCTCTCCGATCCACACTACCAAAGCCTTCTTTTTAACACGAGGTTTATGAAAAATGCATGTCCTGCCGAGTGAATTAATGATTAGTGTCTAGCATGAGACGAGGTTCTTCATTCACATGACTCTACTCCAAGGAACGCAACTTCCTCTTCGCCATACTTACAGAGCCATTTAACCACACACTGACTAGTCATGACATCCTCTTCTTGGGTCCGTCAGCTCAGCCAAGTACAATCAGTTACCTAGGCTTCTAACATAATGCTGGTATAGTCTAATGTAGGCACAGATGCCTGCTTCCTACTGGCACCCACGTATTCACACAGCCTGCATATTGTATGCACAAATACTCCCTGCTCTGCCAGCATAAAGTTGGCATGCGCACATTTACATTGCCTTCATACTGTAAGCCCAGATATAGACAGTGACATTGGCTTGTACTAGTAGCCTTCCTCCATATGCCCAGATAAACTGTGCACCATTCTGTTAGCATGACATATGCACACATTTACATTGTGCATATAGGAGTGTTCAAGTTCTGTGTCTTTTACATTTGGATCATCTAAATCTTACAGATCGCCAGCCATCAAAATGGAATAATTTTTTTTATATTTTTTTAATTTTTTGAAATTGAAAAGATAATTTCAGTAAATGGATTGCATTTCTCATTACTTGGTTTTCTTTAATTCATAATGACCACTCAATTATTCATTATGAGCTCTGCCTCCATCAAACATCATTAGAATATTTAATTTTAAGTAGTGCTTGGCTAGGTATGTGAACTCACAGCTAATGCTGAGCTACCGTGACTGGATGTGGAAGGCACACCTCTTAGACGTAGTTCATGCCCAATTAATCTAAACCAATGTTGGAACCCATAGATCATCTGTAATCTGTCGTTCAACTCATTAACATGTGTTTGTTTTTCCTACAGCACTCCCACAGGGGAAAAGAGGTATTACACCGTGTTCTTTTGTAATCAATGGACTGTTGTGTCCTCCTGTAGTTGCACTCATTTCAGGCAGATTGATTGAGCTCTGAAATGAGTTAGGCTAAGCTAACATGAACGTGACTGGAAGAGGAAGACACACCTCTTAGATTTAGTTCATGCCTAGTTTATCTAAACCAGCGTTGGAACCCATGGGTTATTTGTAATCTGCAGTTGGATTCTGTAACAAGTGTTTGTTTCCCATACAGCACTCCCACAAGGGAAAATAGGTATCACTTGGTGTTCTCTGTAATCAATGGACTGTTGTGTCCTCCAGAGCTGCTCTCTGTAGTTACACCCTTTTTGGGCAGATGGATGGAGGCCTGGAATGAGTTAGGCTGAGCTACCATGAACTTGATTGGAAGAGGAAGGCATAGCACTTAAACTTATTAAATACTCAATTATTCTAAGCCAATGTTGGAACCCCCATGGATCAACTATATTTAGCAAGGGAACTCAGCAGCAAGTGTTCAATTCCCCTACAGAACTCCGACAGGAGAAAATAAGTATTACATGGCATTCATTGTAATCAAGGGGCTATTGGGTCCTCCAAAAACTGTGTTCATGGATCATCTAATTAGCAGGGGAACTCGGTAGCAAGTGTTCGATTCCCCTACAGCACTCCCACAGGGGGAAAGATGTATTACATGGCATTCATTGTAATCAATGGGCTGTTGGGTCCTCCAAAGACTGCGCTCATGTGTCATCTATAATTAGCAGGGGAATTCGGCAGCAAGTGTTAGATTCCCTACAGCACTCCCACAGGGGGAAATAGGTATTACATGACATTCATTGAAATCAATGGGCTGTTGAGTCCTCCAGAGATTGCTCTCTCTATTGGCTTTCTGTTCAGGCAAATCAATGGGGTCTTGAATGAGTTAAGCCACACTATTAGCTGAAAATGCATGAATATGGGGTTTACTTTTAGGGCACAACTACAGTTAAAAGGAACTCAACCATTGGTATGGAAGCTGGGTGAGCTGATTGTGGTAGGTAAGCTTTTGTCACTGAGGGATAGCTATACAGGTCATGTAAGGCATGGACATGGGTCCATTCTGGCCCATAGTGGGAATATAAAAATAGGTCGATAAGACAGGAGTTCTCTTCGGGAGGTACTGTAATTTGTAGAGGCAATTTCTTTGTATATGTGTAGGTATCAAGTACCACTGTGTGGCATCGCTAGTGAAGACGTGTCCTCTACTTCCATTTTCTCTGGAAGTATATTCCCAATGCTTTTCAAATATCCCCATTCATTGTATGTAAAATGACTCCATTCATCTACAGTTCTAACCATCTTTACTAAAGGCACGCAATGACTTCTTAGAAAAGCCATGGGTATGCAGCACTAATGCTGAACCCTAACAATACAAGGCCTCGATTGTGCGCGAAAATAAAGTTTTTACTTGTCTATTGTTTTAGAGCAAATGTGAGTGTTGGGCCTTTTTCCTTTCATCTGCTGTTTCATAGACCGTTATTAAATTTTCAGAGTCGCTTTATTAGACGTCACATTGCATTCATGATTTAATTGGCTACACTGCCATCCGCTTTATTTTCCATCCAGAATGGTAAGCAATGCCATGGTCAATTTTGCTAACCCTGAATTAAAATTGGACATGTAACAGCTAACGCATTTGTGGAATGCCAATAAAGGCAGCCTTAAAGAATGAATCAATTGAGTCGATCCCACGCGTTTTGGAGCTACGTTATTATGTATAGATGCAGTGACAAGCCGAATTGAAGAGTCAGATTACAGACATGAGCTGGCGTGTTGCGTGTTTTATGCTTGGTAATATCTCATGGAGTCTTGGTGGATGTGTGAAAAGAGGACGGGGGTGGGAGGTTAGCAGTTTTACACCTCGAAATGGCAGAAGTACAACAATATCAATTCCGGCACTGTCCACACTTCGGAGGTAGCAGCTATTAACAGTCTCTTAAGAAAGATCAATACTTAAGAGACGGAGGGAGCAAAAGCAGCCATATTTGTATCCCATAGCAACCAATGAAGAAGGACCATCTGTGTCCGAGAAAATTGGATTTCGCGTCTGGCATTTCTCTCCTGGTCATTACCATTATAGCTGATAGACACGCAGATGCAGAACAATAACGCGACACATCTTCAGTTGAAACATAGGCACATAGATAATGTTTTAGAATATATGCTATGAGCTATTCCATAGTTGGTCACTAAAAAAAAATTCTAATTTTTCCTTTTTTTTTTACTTGTAATTTCATGCATTTCCGAATGGTTTCAAATGTTCATCCCAGCCTTAAGTATATCTGGGTAAAGTTTGGTACCAACTACTATCCGAACAGTCATGATTGTTATTAGAGGGTGACACCACTGAGGTAGAAGACACCTTCAAGGACTATTTCCAGGCCATTTTGTGTATTGGGTGGTGCTCTGGAATATACTCTTGAGTACTGAAACTAGAAAGGCTTACTATCCATAATTTATCCTATGACATGGTTACTCTTTAATATCAGCAAAATAATTATTTATGATTAAAGCACAATTGCAATAAGCATGAACAAGGCGAGTTGCAAACTGGTACAGAAGGAGAAGACCCTGGCCGCGAGGGCTTAAAATCTACAAGGGATGGGAGGAGGACACAGTAGGTGAGGGTAAAGCTGGTCATGGCGGTATAGCGGCAGCAGGGTTATTGTAGGTTGTAGGCTTGTCTGAAGAGGTGGTCTTTCAGGTTTCTTTTTAAGGTTTCCACTGTAGGTTTTCCTTTGTGGGAAGAGGTGATAAGAGGAGAGTAGAGAAGGGGGTCCTGTAAGGATTGTAGATTACGGGTTGGGATGTATCAGGAAAACATGTCAGAGATGTAAGGAGAGGACAGATGTGGATGGCCTTATTTGTATTTGTTAGTAGTTTAAACTGAATTCGCTTGGCAATGGGGAGCTAGTGAAGGGATTGGCAGAGGGGAGAGGCAGAGGAGTAACGGGGGAGAGGTGGATTAGTCGGACAGCAGTTGAGGATAGATTGGATATACTAGATGGAAGGCCACAAACAAGGATGTTGCAGTAGTCTAGGTGGGAGATGATGAGGTTAAGCAAAAGCATTTTTTTTGAAGACTCCTGGTTGAGGAATGTGTGGATTTGAGAAATTATTTTTGAGCTGTAGGCAGCAGGTGGTGGAAAAGGCTTGAATGTGTGGTTTGAAGGACAGGACATAATCAAGTTACTTCAAGGCATCGGACTTGGTTGACTGGGGAGAGTGTGTAGCCATTGGCCGTAATTGATAGGTCTGTTGGATGGGGGGGTTGAGTGAGATGGGGGAAAGATGAAATGTTTATCCACGGTTGCAAATTGACCATGCACTCATGTTGACATGAGTTAATCCATCCAGAATCATGGGTGAATGCGAGACATCTGTGAACCTATCAAGGATCAATATGGATGGTTTAATGGTGTGTCAGATGACTTTCTTGTTCACAAGTCACAGATTTTGGTGGTATGTATCCTTCTGGCGATCATAACTCTTGAGGCTTCTTGATTAGACCAACTTTGGTTACATAGACTTGCAATGGTTCCTGCTTCACGACATTGTGTTTTTTTTCTATACTGTGACCACACGGGTGAATCGACGTTGGTCAATGACCACCAGACAAGATGGTTGTATCTGACTTTAATGATACCTGACACTTGGCCTTCATATGTTGGTGCAAATGGTTCATTTCCTGATCTGGCTTTACCCATCTGACCTTGGCTAAAATGAAAAAAGCTTAATAAATGTAACTTTTCTAAATCAGCTTAGTCAACACAAGGAATTTTTGTAATATCTGGTCTAGCATTTGGCGAAGCAGTGCAGGAGTTAACCCTAGCATCCCTTGTTTTTCTCTTGGACATCTCTTCTCTGTCTGAGCCGGGGGAGGCGAGAGACACACAAATTGTCTTCCTTTCTTCACTGCGTCTTTATTTAATAACGCAGGCTGTGTTTTGGTGGTAATTGCGCCATTGTTCCTGTAATTAAGCTCTGTGTTTTCATGAAGGATCCATTTATATCTCCCGGGGAGCAGAGATCCGCTGTGTAGGAGACCAGAGTCGTAATGTTTTTTTTTCTTGGGGTATGGAATAGACGTGTTGGAGGGGAGCCTGGTTATGTTGTCTTTCTGTGCGGCTTGTTTAATCGATTCTTTGACAAGGCAACGGGGGAGGGGATGCGTAATGTGCTGGTAGACTGGTGATCTTTGAGGGAAAAGCCACATACATTGGTTCATGCAGCTCCTTCATAAGATCAGGGCTTGCTTTAAAAATGCTAAATGTGAAAATCTGTCTGAAATCGGGGTGATTCTACCCTTCTGGTGCATGACATGGGACGAGAACCATCCCTTCCTGAAATTGGAGAAGGAGGGACAGATGCACATGATGCACTAAGCATGACAGGTGCCAATCATGTCAGCACCCATGAGCAGATGTTGTAGGTAACACCTTATGGCAGAAGTATTCTATAATTTAGACAATTTGGTATAAACATATAGAGCCCTGTGCTAATAGCTCTAATAATTAATTTTCCTATTAGGACAGAGGCACACAGTATGTTGTGGCATCCACATGGAGCAGCAGAAACCCCATCCACATGGGGAGACCAATGGACACATGATTTTGAAGGTAATACCTCAGTTTTACATGCAGAGGGCAAGGTTTTCAGCCACACATGGATACCCAAACTGACACAATACATTACATGGTTGAATTGATATTGTTTCAGACACAGCTGTAGCTCAGTCAGGAAGCATGGTGTTCTGGCACCACAAAAATTATTAATAAAAAATAAGTATCCACACACATGGAATACAACTAGTATGCTGATTTGTCACCTATCGTTGTGTCACTTTAACAAAGAAAACCTCATTGCTCTTGTACGTGGCAACCAGTTTCTTCATTATACCAGCCACTAGTAAGTTTTAGAGAGAGAGTTCCAGATTATGGCAACCATAGGTCACAGTGATCCCATCAGTGTCAAGCACAGTGATCCCATCAGTGTCCAGCACAGTGATCCCATAAGTGTCAACCACATCAATCCCTTAGTGACAATCTCTGTGATCTCATAGGTGTCTACCACAGTGATTCCATAAGTGTCTACCACAGTGATTCCATAAGTGTCTACCACAGTGATTCCATAAGTGTCTACCACAGTGATTCCATAAGTGTCTACCACAGTAATTCCATAAGTGTCTACCACAGAGATCCCATAAGTGTCTACCACAGTGATTCCAGAAGTGTCTACCACAGTAATCCCTTAGTGACAATCTCTGTGATCCCATAGGTGTCTACCACAGAGATCCCATAAGTGTCTACCACAGAGATCCCATAAGTGTCTACCACAGAGATCCCATAAGTGTCTACCACAGAGATCCCATAAGTGTCTACCACAGAGATCCCATAAGTGTCTACCACAGAGATCCCATAAGTGTCTACCACAGAGATCCCATAAGTGTCTACCACAGAGATCCCATAAGTGTCTACCACAGAGATCCCATAAGTGTCTACCACAGAGATCCCATAAGTGTCTACCACAGAGATCCCATAAGTGTCTACCACAGAGATCCCATAAGTGTCTACCACAGGGATCCCATAAGTGTCTACCACAGAGATCCCATAAGTGTCTACCACAGAGATCCCATAAGTGTCTACCACAGAGATCCCATAAGTGTCTACCACAGTGATCCCATAAGTGTCTACCACAGAGATCCCATAAGTGTCTACCACAGTGATCCCATAAGTGTCTACCACAGTGATCCTATATGTGTCTACCAGTGATCCCATAAGTGCTAACCACAGGGATCCCATAAGTGCTAACCACAGGGATCCCATAAGTGTCAACAACAATACCCTGGTAAGTGCCGGCCAAAGGATCAGTTCATTGTCCATCACATTACCCCAATAACATGCTATCCCAATAACACCGTGGCAAACACATTTCCCTGATTTAAGCCAAAGTACTCCTATTAGTGCCATCAGTCTATATTGTAGCTTTCAAACACGTATTCTTGGAAAGTCTGGGTGGTATGAGGAATACAATATAGAGTAGAGGACTTGAAGCCGTCTTGCCTATATTGTCTATTACAGTCTATCCATCAGAGACTTCACTACTCGATTCACTGCTCCGGATATGTGATTATTTGGACCAGATGTGAATGCAAGAACCTGTCTTTTTCCTGTCATCTCCTGTCTCCGATTGACTAGATCTTGTGTGACTGCAGTTCCCCTCTTTATTGCTGCTGCCCTGCATTGTCTGTGAAATAGATTCTTCGTCAGGGGAGCCCGGCTGGCGCTTACATGTATTTTCAGTGCAATAGATCATAGAGGAGGCCTGGCTATTTGTCAGCTTTGTGCCTTTTGTTGTAGGTTCTGTAGAGAGTAAGGCTAGTGACAGAGCTAACTAAAGTTTTGTTTTTGACACCATAGGGGAGACCGCAGGCTTGTATAGCCATAACTATACCATAGGGAAAGTGAGTGCTGCTTTACTCTAGCAAATCCGCTGCTAGTGTGTGAGCCAAGCTCATTATTTATAGCCATCTACTGGGAACCCATGGTTTCAAGCTACGGTATAATAGGAAACAGAGAAATGCACAAATGGCTAAAAATTTCCAAAAAAGTGCAGACTCGCTAATACAAATAGTCGTATATAGTATATCTTTTTTAAAGGAGTGTCTAAAACAGAAGCCTAGAGTTTTAGATGCCGGTCTTAATAAAGCCGCTGTACTGGCGGTGGATCCACTGAAGTTATGAAGAAGCCTCTACATAACTACTATGGATCCACCGCCACTTCTGAATCTATGCCAGCTTCCTTGCTGGTGTAGATTTAGACCATTTTCTACTCCTAAAACTGGTGTAGAAAATGATGAATGAGACGGGCCTGCTGGGCCTTCCCCACCCACGCCGTTCGCACTTTGTTAGACCTGGCATGATTTGGAAGGGAATACCTCAGTTTTACATGCAGAATCACTGCATGAGGGCGAGGTTTTCAGCCACACAAGGACAGTGGCGCCTCTCCCCAGGGCCCTTTAAGAGGAAAAAGTACTTGTTTTTGTGACGCCAGTTGCAAAAGGGCACCGGGCACTTTTTACTGATACTGTGGATGGTACCCAGGTGTAGACATGCCAGAGTGGCGTAGGGTAGCCTATACTGTCCCTTAATAACTTGTGCACTTGTCACGGTGCTCCTACCTGGATACGCTGGACCCCAGGAGTTGGCTCCGAAGTAATAAGGGGTGTTGTTGATCAAGGGGATGGAGAAATAAATTGAGTTCAGACCTTGTGATAAAGTTGATAACCGCTTTACTTTCAATAAACGTTTCTCCAAACAGACTTAGGCTTTGCCTTGGTTCCCAGCAGGCGGTAGCATGCAAACTCTGGCTGGCAAACAAAGTCAATTCTGCTACATCTGTTGCTCTCTGGGTCTGCTGTGCTAAAAAGCTTAAATAGAATCTCTGCTTCTGCAGGATGTTGCAACTTCTCTCTTGTAGTCTGACTCTAGGTTTGTCCAGGGAAAACTCCTCCTGGCTTCAGAGGCTGCAAACACATCCAGCAGAGCTGAAGGTGCCCTAGCTGGCTTGTTGGGCATGGACATGTTTAACGGCGACGTGCCCAGCCTTGTTTCCTTCCCCTAGCAGAGGGTAAGCTAGACTGACCCTCATTAACTAGTCCCCATAGTTCCTGCAGGAAATGGGACTCGCCCACTCCTCCACAGGGGGGTTAGAATGGATTAGAAAGCTCCATTCTATGTGACTGTAGCTCTGCCATCTGCTGGTGAACCAGGTAAATTACATGAACATAACAGTTTCAAACACAGGAATGCACATTGTGTGGACCTGCAATAATTACACAAGATAACGCGAGGTTAACAATAGGAGATAGTTGTGGGGGGCAGAAGTGGTAATGGCACTCTGGGTCATTACACATGGATACCCAAACTGACACAATACATTACATGGTTGCATTGATATTGTTTCAGACACGGCTGATTTGCCACGTATCCCTCAGTGTCACTTTAACGAAGCAAACATTATTGTTCTTGTACGAGGCAACCAGTTTCCTCATTATACCAGCCACTAGTAAGTTCTAGAGAGAGAGTTTCAGATTATGGCAACCATAGGTCACGGTGACCCCATAAGTGTCAACCACGGTGACCCCATAAGTGTCAACCACGGTGACCCCATAAGTGTCAACCACGGTGACCCCATAAGTGTCAACCACAGTGACCCCATAAGTGTCAACCACAGTGACCCCATAAGTGTCAACCACGGTGACCCCATAAGTGTCAACCACAGTGACTCCATATGTGTCAACCACAGTAATCCCTTAGTGACTATCTCTGTCATCTCATAAGTGTCTACCACAGAGATCCAGAAGTGTCTACCAGTGCAGTGTGCAACCTTTGCTCTTCTCCCACCAAATCCGCACTTATCTAGCCGCCTCAGAGAAGAAACAGCAGCAAAGCCGGTCCCAGCGATCTTTATCTCCCGGCTACTTCTCCTACCGCCTCCATCGGGAGGGAGAAGAGCAAACACAACAAGGGGATTAAGCTGACTCCAACATCATACCAGCCAAGAAGATATTTAATGGTGTGCTTGTTAGTGACAGATAAGAGACAGTAAACCAAGTAGGCAAAGATCTAGCTAGACTGCCTACAGCTTTCCCTCACCTGGGGGAAGTGGTCGAGGAGGACAAAGTCTATTTAACCCTGTCGAGTCCCATTCCGAATGATATGATGATGAAAGTTGAAGTACTAATTTCTGATCTCAGTATACTGAGGAGGCAATCATGTTGGGGGAGAAGGAGAAATTGGGTCCATCAAATTATATAGAAAAATAGACAACATTGTTGAATAGTTCTTTGTCAATGGGTCCTTATAGGTTGTCTCACTTCATTAAATGGCATTTATCATGTAGCGAAAGTTAATACAAGGCAGTTACTAATGTATTGTGATTGTCTATATTGCCTCCTTTGCTGGCTTGACTCATTTTTCCATCACATGATACACTTCTCGTTTCCATGGTTATGACCACCATGCAATCCAGCAGTGGATATATAGAGCCTTATCAGGATGTCATTGAAAAGAACAATTTCTCAAGGATCATCAGGTGGTGATCGTGGTAGGATGACCCTGGCCAAGATATAAAGGAATGTATTGAATAAAATGAAAGGAGAAGATTAAAGAAGGTTTCTTATGCCCATGTGTTATGTATCCCTTTGCAGCTATTTGTAATGTGGGTGAGCACTTTCAATGCGATGGGTGGAAAATACATCTGTAGGTTTGCACTTAATGCATCTTCAAAGCCTCAGCATTCAGCCATTGTCCTACCTTAGCTCACCCTAATGAGTTTTTTTCCGTGACTGAGAGAAATCGAGAAACAAGGTTATATCTGGATGTAACTACTGCTCCTTTAGACAGTGCTTGCCGATCTCTGGTTCTTATTCCTTAAAGGAAAACTCCACTTTTACATAATGTTTTCAATATTCCACGAATTAAATTTGCATATAATTGTGGTAGTTCAGGTGACACACATAACTCTTCAGAGTGCATGTACTAATAATAAAGGGACAATAATGCCCTATAGAATGCCTCTACTAATAAATGAAGGGGTGGTGGCACTCTATAAAATGCTTCTACTAATAAACAAAGTGGCTATTGCGATCTATGGAATGCTTCTACTAATGAAGGGGTTGTATCACTCTATAGAATGCTTCTACTAATGAAGGGGTTGTGGCACTCTATATAATGCTTCTAATAAACAAAGTGACTATGGCACTCTATAGAATGCTTCTACTAATAAACAAAGCGACTATGGCAGTCTATGGAATGCTTCTACTAATAAAGGGGTTGTGGCACTCTATAGAATGCTTCTACTAATAAACAAAGCGACTATGGCACTCTATGGAATGCTTCTACTAATAAAGGGGTTGTGACACTCTATAGAATGCTTCTACTAATAAACAAAGTAGCTATGCCCCTCTACTAATAAATGAAGGGGTTGTGGCACTCTATAGGATGATTTTACTAATAAACAAAGCTGCTTTAACACTCTATGGCATGCTTCTACACGGGGTTGTGGCATTCTATAGAACGCTTCTTCCAATAAATGAAGGGGTTATGGAACTCTATAGAATGCTTCTAGTAATAAGAAAAGTGGATATGGCATTCTATAGAATGCATCTACTAACAAACAAAGCGGCTGTGGCACTCTGTGGAGTGCTTCTACTAATAAAGGGGTTGTGACACTGTAGTACTGGTCCTTGACAAAGCGACTATGGCTCTCTATAGAATGCTTCTACTAATAAAGCACCTATGGCACTCTATGGAATGCTTCTACTAATAAAGTGGTTGTGGCACTCTATAGAATGTTTCTACTGATAAACAAAGCGGCTATGGCACTCTATAGAATGCATCTACTAATAAAGGGGTTATGGCACTCTATAGAATGCTTCTACTAATAAAAAAAAGGCTGTGGCACTCTATAGAATGCTTCTACTAATAAAGAAAGCGGCACTGGCACTCTATGGAATGCTACTACTAATAAACAAAGCGGCTGTGGCACTCTATGGAATGCTTCTATTAATAAAGAGGTTCTGGCTCTCTATAGAATGCTTCTACTAATAAACAAAGCGGCTGTGGCATTCTATAGAATGCTTCCATTTATAAGCAAGGCGGCTATGGCACTCTATGGAATGCTTCCAATTAATAAATGGGTTGTGGCATTCTATAGAATGCTTCTTCCAATAAATGAAGAACTAATAAACAAAGTGGCTATGGCACTCTATAGAATGCTACTGCTAATAAATTAAGGGGTCTGTGGAACGCTATAGACTGCTTCTAATAGTAAATTAAGGGTCTGTGGTGCTCTATAGAATGCTTCTACTAATGAATTATAAGGTAGTGGCACTATTATAGACTGCTTCTACTAATAAATGAAGGGGTAGTGACACTCTATAGAATGCTTCTACTAATTAATTATGAGGTTGTGGCACTATAGACTGCTTCTACTATTTAATTAAGGAGCAGTGGCACTCTAAGGAATGCCCCTACTCATATCTGAAAGGGCTGTGGCACTCTATTGAATGCTTGTACTAATAAAAGAAGTTGTGGTACTCTATAGAATGCTTCTAATAATTAATTATGAGGTTGTGGCACTATAGACTGCTTCTACTAATAAATTAAGGGGCAGTGATACTCTATAGAATGCTTCTACTAATGAATTATGAGGTAGTGGCACTATAGACTGCTTCTACTAATAAATGAAGGGGTAGTGACACTCTATAGAATGCTTCTACTAATAAATTAAGGGACAGTGATACTCTATAGACTGCTTCTACTAATAAATTAAGGGACAGTGATACTCTATAGAATGCTTCTACTGATGAATTAGGAGCAGTGGTACTCTAGAATGTTTCTGCTAATACATTGAGTGGCTGTAGTACTCTACAGAATGCATCTACTAATATATGAAGGGGCACTGGCACTCTACAAAATGTTTATACTAATAAATGGGTTGTGGCACTCTATAAAATGCTTATTCTAATAAATGAAGAAGCTAAGGCACTCTATAGAATGCTTCTAATAATAAATTAAGGGTCTATGACACTTTAAAGACTGCCTGCACTAAGTAAAAACCACTTCCTAGCCTTTATTTTTCTGGATACTCATGTTGGCAGGTTTTAGACTCTTTCTCTAGGTCCAACACGCCGTTTAGTACTTCTCTCCACTGTATGTTCTTGCAGATAGGGTATGTTATTGTGTGTTTCTGCATGGTTCCTAGAAACCTGTATGTTGTGAGGTAGGCGATTCTGTAGGTCATGGGGGATCATAAGACAGTCAGTAAAGTTCGAAGATTTTACTTTATCCTTGGACCATGTTACATGACTCCATCATAAACCCTGTTTCTCTATCCAGGCCTTTCTTTTTCATCTCGCCTTGTTCATCCCTCTTGACTTTAAAGCTCATTACTTCAGTCTCAAATCCCCTCAATGGCCGCCTGCTCTCCTCTTGCCCTTGATCTCCCTAGTTATCTTTTAATGGTATTGTCTCCAACTATCCTTATTCTATCTCTTTTTCAGTAGTCCCTCATCTCCACCTGGTCCTCCTGAATTCTCTCGGCTTTGTCTCTTCATTCAACTAGCAAATGTCTTCTCCTTCTTGACACTTATATTTCCCATGAGGCTGTCGTTTGGCCTGGATAAGGTCCAGCCCTTCACACATTGTCACCTCTCTCTCCCAGCATGCCCCACTGCTTCCCAGCAACCATTAATTGGCTATTGATTGCTAATTACAGGCTATGTTACAATCATTTAACCGACTTGGCGGGGTAGAATACAGCTGGGGAGCAAAGAATACAGCTGTATTTTTCTGCATAGAATGGCAATGGAAGACAAAGGTGAAGCTTCTTTTGTTGTCCTCGAAAAGGTAGAACGTATTTTTAAAATGTCAGGAACAGTGTCAAGCGTGCATCTGTCTTTACAGCTCCTTAGTAACTCTTTACAGCCTCCCCATACACCTGCTCCTCTAGGCACTCTGAAGTCTGAGCTCTTATGCTTTCATATTACTAAGAACGTGGTTGTTCTTTACTGTACATCTGGGCACCTGCCAACCTTCATTATTCATTGAGCTTCCATTAGGCACACTCCAAAACTCTGTGCATACTGTTTACCACTTTCCTCTTCTGAAATATTCTTCACTACAAATAGAGGCTGCACTATCTATGGCTTCAGATGCGGGGCTGTAATTGTGATCCATATCACAAGAAAGGATTGTGTTCTCCACAAAACACATTGTTTTTATCAAGCTTTCTTCAATAAAAAGATCATCTTCTGTGGCTTATGTGCTTCTTACGCCAAACAGCTTTTTTCCATATGTACCTTAATCATTGACCCAAAATTAGGACCTTCATCTCATAGAATTCTTCAGGTAGATCCTCCTATTTTTTAGATCTATTTCAGTTCTCAGTTGACACCAAACAACTCCTAACATCATGACTCTGTCTTTTTACCCTTTCCTCACTGGGGTAAATCTTTAACTACGTCAGGTCATACATCTTCTATGCCCTGCCGTAGAGGGTTCATGCTCTTTAAATGACCTTCTACTAGTCTTCTTCCACCTTCTAACATCATGACAATGTCCCTGTCGCCTATAGTCAACGTGATTCATAATTAACAGGTCACTGCTTTACACAATATCAACACCCTCATCCAGGGGCCCAAAGAACCTACCGGGCCCAGGAGCCTGAGGGGGCCCAAAGACCCTTGTGCTGCATAAGAAGACACCAGCATCATAGAAAGTGCATGCTGGTCAAGTTACACCTCTGGCTGGAGGGAAGGGGTTAGGTCAAGAATTTGGCATGGGGGGGTACCGTTTCAATTTTTGCCATGGACGGCACAAAGGTTTGTGCTCCCCTGACCACAAAGCACTGAGGGAAGGGGGGCCCAAGCTGAACTCTTGCACTAGGGCCCATGAGCCTTTAGCTACGCCCCTGCCCTCATCCCTTGTTGCTGTCGTTTACACAATCCCATTGTTTGCAAATTGTTCTGTCCCTGCCCACGAGAAGCAGCGTAACCACTGAAGATAAGCAGTGGTCTTAGCTTTAGGTTTCTCCGTAATTTAGCAGGACGGTCGAATATTTTTTCTTTCCCCCATTAGTGTTTTCAGTTATAAGGATACTCACCTTAGACATTTCTAGAATATCCTGTAGAAATTCCATGAATGTCAGACTTCCCCTTAAAGTTACTACCTTACAAGTTTCCACCATTTTCCTACAAATTCATGGATTTCGTTGAAAAAATCCAAACATTCAGCAGAATACAGACTCTAAAACTTAAGGACTGCAGAAAATACACGCCTTGCATTTTCACAAAGGTCTTTTCGTCACCATCCGGTTTTCTTTTGTCAGGAGTAGTACTCAGCACTCATTTAGGAGATATAGCAACAACAAAAACAACTACAACTACAAAAAACATAGGGGGCATTTATGATCTGATTTAGTCAGTTTTGCGACAAAATCTGTGACACACAAGCCACTTTTGTGAAGTGGTAGAAAGGGATGTGTGGCATCGTCGGGAAAGAAGGCAGGCTGGCCTGCTCGTTTCATTCATCATTTTGTATGCCAGTTCATGGTGTGGAAAATGGCCTTAAACTACCCCAGCAACTGAGATGGCATAGTTTAAAGCATGTTGCACAGCCAGCGGCAGCAAAAGCCAAAGTTATGTGGACCAGCGTATAATTCCATGGTCTTTAATAAATGTCCCCCATAATCTCTTTTTACATCCTTAAAATAAAGCAATCCCACTGTCTAATTACATTAAGCCACATGTTCCTGCCACATGGATAGCTTAAAGAGGACCTTTCACCTGGAAAAACATTGTGAACAAAGTATGCGGACATGGAGAGCGGCGCCCGGGGATCTCACTGCACTTACTATTATCCCTGGGCGCCGCTCCGTTCTCCCGTTATGCCCTCCGGTATCTTCTCTCACTAAGTTATAGTAGGCGGTGTCTGCCCTTGTCCTGTGGGCGTCTCCTTCTCCTAAACTGCAGCGCTGGCCAATCGCAGCGCACAGCTCACAGCCTAGGAGAAAAAAACCTCCCAGGCTGTGAGCTGTGCGCTGCGATTGGCCAGCGCTGCAGCCTAGAAGGAGACGCCCACAGGACAAAGGAAGACCCGCCTACTATAACTTAGTGAGAGAAGATACCGGAGGGCATAACGGGAGAACGGAGCGGCGCCCAGGGATAATAGTAAGTGCAGTGAGATCCCCGGGCGCCGCTCTACATGTCAGCATACTTCATTCACAATGTTTTTCCAGGTGAAAGGTCCTCTTTAATAACAATTCCTATGTAACATTGACCATATACAGAAAGGTCTGGAAACACAGAGCCATCAACCTAATACCCCAAAGCAACAACCATGTATTAGTATGAGTGGACTGAAAAATTATCTAAATGTTTGTAAATGGTTAGAAAGGTCACCACTTTGAATAATCCCTTTAAGTTTGATTTTTTGATAAATTGATCACGAAGATCAGCTCTAATCTGTGGGAAACCAAGTATTTAGTTTCCCTGCAGTGCCACCACAGGAGAAAAGAAGCATTACACATGTAATTGATAGACAGGTACCACTCGGAACCGAACCAGAGTTCGGAAAAAGTTTTTTTACAGTATAAATTAATTTATGAAGTTATGTGAAGTCTCGCGAGTAATAACTTCGGCTTATTGGAGCCAATATATTCTAATATTGTACGGAGCTCCCGCTCTATACAGTATTACAACAAAGTTTTATGCGAATCGACTTCGGATGTTTCATCCAAAGTCGATTCACTCATCCCTATTCGTTTCCATAGAGAGCAAATATAGAAGTTAGCTCCCGTGGAGAACCTAAGTTAGCAAAGCTAGGCCATGGCAGCCTCAGTGTGGTGCAATACTAGCTTAGTTTTGTAATCCCATTAATACACTACCAAAAAAATCCCTAAAAGAGATTTCCTGTGTTATAATATTATTTATCTGTCCAGAGTACCCCCGAAACTGCATATTTTTGCTCCATATACCTGTTTTTCATGTCAACACATTCTTTCCCCTCTTGTCAACATCAGTGCATCCTGGCAGGATGTTTACCATGCAGAACTTCCTGTTGGGTTTTCTAACCAAATCCACCATGCATTGCTCTGTAATGTTTCACAGAGTTTGCTCCGCCTAGCTAACATTAAGAGAACCTGCAGAGAACTTGATTACTGTAGGGGGAACAGTGTGGTAAGCGGAGCAAGCCCTGAGAATTGTTACTAAGCAAAAGCATCGCTAGTTTGGGTAGCAAACCCAGCAGGAAGCTGATGAAAACAGGAAGTTTTACATGTAAATATCCTGTACTAATGAAAAGAACAAGGGGAAGGAAAGTACTGACATCGAAAACATTTTTTTTTACAATTGACAGTGTCACTCTACTAAGCTGTACCTCTCTTGTAATATGTATTGTGATGTAACAGGAATTTTATTCCGACGCAGGTAAATCTACAGGAGCTGATAGCGGGTAAACACAGCAGAATGTCTTTACAGATAGGCTAGAGATAAAAATAAAAAATCTGATGGAAAATGTATTGACTAGTAGTTATTGAGAAGAGATTGCCAAAATATGTGTAAGTATAATGTCTGTTATTGCACCAAGGTACATAGAGTTTTTGGAAAGCACTTTGAATCTCTCAAGAGAATTAAAAAAACATCTTCTGCCTGTCAGGGAGAAAAAAACTCAAAGAAACGAGCCACCTAAACCTAGGCATAAGACTCCTTTATCACAACCATCTAACAACCACCGACCACAGAGCAGATGTTGTTTTTCTAGTGTAAAAAAAGAGTTTAAAGGGGGTTATCCCGTGAAGATATGATGCTGACAGGTTGTTACATTTCTGAGACCTCTTACGATCAACTGTAATTTCTAATGAATCCTTGAATCAAGTGTGTAAATCTTCTGCAGTGCCACCACGGAGTTCTTCACCACTCTGATGTCCACACTGATTGGATAGTTTTAAAATTTTTGACTACTTTCAGGTCCACTTTAAGATGGCCATAAACTTAAGGTAGCTGTTTGCCAAATGTTCGTTTGATGAGACAGCAATTTTTCCAACTCACCCTTACATACATGTGCTCTCGGCTTAGTCAATCATGCATGTGTTATCCATAGGGAGAGGGGAATAAGCTACTACTAGATACAGCTGACAGTGGCTTATCTCCCTAGAGAACAAAACAATGAGGTATGTTGAGATCCAACAAGCCCCACCCTTTTTATCCCTGACATCTACTGTCAGGAGAAACTCGGAACACCCCATACAACATCAGAAGGTTCATTTGTCTAATATGTACACTCACCTTCAGGCTTGGTGGCTTTGTCAATCTTTATCCTGTCATGGTTCATAAGATCAACGGTCAACAGAAGCCATTTGATAACTATTTTTATTGTTAAATTTTCATGGATGGTGCCTGAAACATTCTGGCAATAGTAACCTTTCCAATATGAAATGTTGAGTAAGATTGCCTGTTGGGTCTAATCGTTATGGATTGTGACAGTACACACCTTCCCTACGCCCATCACTGTCCATTCTGCCCTCTTTTACACCAGAGGTTGTGTTTCTACAAAAAAATATAACTTTGGTTATTGCTTATCTGCAATACTTCTTCCAGAATGTTTTCATATTCATCCAGAATAGTCTTTTTGTTGAAACTTTTTACTACATTAGCAGTCCTTGGGATTAGCGGCGCTGATGTTACCTTTGTGTGCTGTTTCTATGGAATGTTAAGAGCAGGACTAGATTGCTTAGGGTCAAGCAGACATGAGTGGAAAGAAGTGGGTCAGCCAATTGTCTTCCATATGTTGAAAGAGCTTAGAAGTGAAGTGGGACAGTGAGACAAGGCATTAATTAATAGGGCCAGATGAATAGTGAGTTGCTTCAGAGCAGCTCTAATAAGTGCACATTAAAAAAAGCATGAAGATACATGAATTGTTTGAAAGAAGACGTGTAAGTTACCTGCTATTTTTAAAGACAGTTTTGTGACCATAACTGAGCCACTTTGGCTTGGGTTAATTGACAAATATTAATACAGAAGTAGGTAGACATGTTGGACAGTTCTCTCACTTGAAGCATGTGGCCCAAATGTGAAGGCCTGTCACAAGACTAAAGATCTTTAGATAGCCTCACCAATTATTTGACCATTCTTGGAGTCTCAGAAGTTGACATTGAGATGTCTAGTAGCGTATGAGTAGAAACTAATATATAAAGCTGTATACCTAACATGCAATCTATAAGTTCAAAGATCATCTTCAGAATAGATGTGTTCTTTTGGCTTGAGATATCCTGATTAGACTGCCTTGAGATGACCAGGTTTGTAAAAACAAACTTTTGTGTTTCAAAAGAGTAATGTCAAAAATAGCTTTTTCTTAACTGGTGGTCACCTCATGCCCCTCACCTGGGATATTCAGAGTTGAGAGTAAAGGTAAGGAGGGACAAATCTGTAATTAGTGTAGCTTGGATTTCCTGAATGAGTGAGGTCTTGAAGCAACCATTTATGAAAATCTTTGAGTGAAATCAATCTGTTATGGCCACATCTTCTCTGAAAACAGTCACTAAACATGTATTTTCAAGATGTTGCTGGTCTTTACTCATGAAACTTCACAAGTGATATCTTCTGATGGCTATAGGGACTTTCGTCAAGTAAAACAAAGCCATGTGCTTGGATCCCAATGCGTTTTTAAAGTGAAGCCATTGTGAAGAGGTTCCAAAACCCTTCAAAGCTGTTTAGAGATTCTCTATGGTTTCTAATCCAAATTAACCCCACCATTGGTATCTTCTTATACCTGTATATGACATGGTAGAAGATACATGAACAGAAGCCACAGTCGGAAAATTCCTCTCAGTGTTTACAGGCATAGACATAAGTTAAAATATAGAGTGGTTAGTTAGAAATAAGTATAAGACCCAACTTTCTTATAAACCAAGATTCTTCAAGAACTTTGCCTTGTAGTATACAATATGCTGTCCTCCATTCCACTTTTCTTGTGGAGAAGTATAAAATATGTCACGGTTGGGTCACACCTGTCAGATAACAGAGATACCATGAATGAGACTGACATTTTGACAGTGCTTAAGTGGATCATCCATAAGTTATGATTACTTGGAGAAAATAAGGAGGTTGGGAAGGTACAGACAAGGTTGTTGGATGGTAATGACCATTTCAGAGTCAGCAATGTCGTTTCAGGAAATAAGTGGAGACAATATCCCCACCAATAAGAGGAACATGATAGATGTTGCGGGTATTAGGGAAGAAATAAGTAGTAGTGTTGCTCGCGAATATTGTAATCGCGAATTTTTAGCGCTAATATCGGCACTTCGAGAATTCGCGAAGATGTAGAATATAGTGCTGTATATTCGTAATCGCGAACATTCTAGTTTTTTTTTTCATCAGCAACCTCCCTTCTTGCTTGTGAGCCAATGAGAAGGCTGCAATATCTTTGTCTGAGCTTAGCAACATCCCTAGCAACCAATAGGAAAGTTGCCTGCCTCTTACTATATGAGAAACTCCCCAGCAGCCATTTTTTGCAGCTGTGAGATTGCTGTGCTCTGTGCTTTCATCTGGATCCTATTCCTTGTCCAATTACATTAGATAGTTAGTTAGCTCATATATATAATACAGATAGTCAGTGTAGGTTAGATAGTGATATAGTGTAGCTGATAGGTTCCAGTGCAGGGTGTTGGGTAGTGTGATAGGAATTACTGTGCTGTGATAGGGATTAGTGTACACACATGCTACTGACATAGTGCTGTGATGTCACAACCATACTTAGTGCTCCAATCAGTAATATCTACTCAGACCTGATAAAATGTGAAGTTGCATGTATTGCGCCAAAAAATATGCGCATCATTAGTGCCGATTTGCGCAATTGCAAATATATTGGAGCACTCTATCTGCATATAAAGCTATTGTTCTGCCATGCAATCTAAAACAGCCTGTAATGTAAAATTACTTAGTGATCAGGAATTCTTCCTCACAGTCAAAAAAGTTGCTGCCAAACATATTTTCTCCAGTCTCAGGAAACTTCTAGCAGCTTGACAAATTATCCAAAAGTGACCCACGCCTGTATTGCGCGCGCATTACGCGCATATTACATTGTCAATTTTCGCAATAATGACTGGAGATCACGAATTCTAGAATTTGCTAATTTATGGCGAATATTAGGCCAAAAATCCGCAAAATATTGTGAAAACAAATATTGCCCATGCTGCTCATTACTAGTAAGTAGGAGGCACATGACTGTGTGAGGCTATATTCTTTATCAATGTCAGCAGATACGGATTTTATTTCTTCAGTAGAATGAAAATGTCTCAATGCTAAATCCAGAAGAGCAGTAGAGCTAAACTATATTTCATATCCAATGGTTAAATATAGCGACCCTTCACTTATATATTAATGAACTTTAAGTCCATATGCTGGTCATGGATTTAAAATAGCTTCTGCCCAAGCATCTTCCAATGGTCCGGACAACCTTATTTGGAGAGGTTCAGCTGTCATTCATCTAATGTGAATGGCTTCCTTAAGCATTTGGCATGGTCAAGTTGAGGTAGTCCTTGAAACGTCTTTGAGGACCACTGGTAAAGGGAAGAGGTATTTAGTTTGGGTTTGAAGGTATCAAAGAGCAAAAGGAAGGAAATTACAAAGAAAAAGGACAAATGGATGGATTGACTGATGTGAGGTGGTGATTGAGATAGAGAAGGTTATGGCAGAGTTAAGGTGGTATCTGGAGGGTAGTGTAGAAACATAAGAGGAACCAAGTTAAACAGTCTAGTGGGTTTGTGTTAATATTTCTTTTACCTCGGTTACAGCACAGAAAGATTCTTTTAGCAGCTTCCTATATGCGGTTGTAAATTTCTGATTCGACCATGACAGCTCGTGAATTCAGCTTGTACTTGCACCAAGGACGAGCTGGCGAATAGAATGAGATGCTCATCTCTGAGGGCCTGTGCTAGTTTAAATGTCTGCTAAAAGAAATAGATAATGTGATTTCAGCTTGTTAGATTGTATTGAAGCATTCTGTTATCTCACATCCTCACTGTGATGGGCTTGCAAAAGGTTTTGCAAGGGGATCGTATTGTGGTTGAAATACTGGAAGTCATTATATTTGGAACCGAGACTATTTACCTTAGACTATTAGGGGTATGTTTCCACAAGCTGAATGTGTCATTCCTAATTTGGCTTGGTGGCTGCATATATTGAGGAAATTACACTTGTATGTAGAGGACGTTTCATGGGGACGTTAGATTTTATTAGATTTCGGTAAGAACTGTGACAACAGATTTTCTTCGCAGCAGTTAAGATGAGTAACCTCGTGATTGGCTGTACAGATACAGTGCCAGGATTATTTGGTCTACGTTCTTCTCCGCTGCTGCCAATAACTGTTATATATCTAGCTGTATGCAATCATAATAGCAATGTCTACAGTGTTTTTTACAGCTGAATTCACCCCAAATTGGCTACTCCAAGCAGAGCCACAGGCGGGAGTCATCTTCTGCCGCTGCTCGGCCAATGTAGCAACGTCGAGTAGAGCCTTTGAAGGCGTTGTGCCATAATTAAATGCTGTTTCAATATAATTTGGCATGAAAAACTAGTGGCTTTTGTACTTTGTTACAAAAATGCTCAAGTTGTGAGATATTCCCTTTACTTCATTATAATGGCGCCCCATGGCGTTTAATCTGTATAGTAATATTCATGTCAACCTACTGAGGAGGTCAAATGTGCTCAGTTGTATCCTTCAACTGCTGTAGTAGAAAAAGACATGCTGCTGCTGCAGTAGAAAAGACATACCCCCTGAGCTGTGATGGGGAGAGAGCTGCAGTAGAAATGACACTCCCCCTGAGCTGTGATAGGGAGAGAGCTGCAGTAGAAAAGACACACCCCCTGAGCTGTGATAGGGAGAGAGCTGAAGTAGAAAAGACACACCCCCTGAGCTGTGATAGGGAGAGAGCTGAAGTAGAAAAGACACACCCCCTGAGCTGTGATAGGGAGAGAGCTGCAGTAGAAAAGACACACCCCCTGAGCTGTGATAGGGAGAGAGCTGCAGTAGAAAAGACACACCCCCTGAGCTGTGATGGGGAGAGAGCTGCAGTAGAAATGACACACTCCCTGAGCTGTGATAGGGAGAGAGCTGCAGTAGAAATGACACTCCCCCTGAGCTGTGATAGGGAGAGAGCTGAAGTAGAAAAGACACACCCCCTGAGTTGTGATAGGGAGAGAGCTGCAGTAGAAAAGACACACACCCTGAGCTGTGATAGGGAGAGAGCTGCAGTAGAAAAGACACACCCCATGAGCTGTGATAGGGAGAGAGCTGCAGTAGAAATGACATACCCCCTGAGAGGTGAACGTGAAAGAGCTGCCGCAGGATGATGCAAAAGATCCAGCTGAGCAATGAATGGGGAGATCTCTGGATCCATGTGAAGTACAGGGCTGGTTCCAGTTGTGTTAGAACGAAATTGTCATGTACTATATGATGTTTGATTTTCTTTAAAAATAAATAAATCAGTCAGGGTATAAGCTCTTTAACCAATGTCTTTGGCGCTGCTAGGCTGGATATATCATGCAGGTAGTAGAGTAAAAAGTAGTATTTTATTTGTCTACGCGTTTCGAGGGAATTGGACCCTCTTCTTTAGGACAATACACTAATAATTGTTAATGTATTGTCCTGAAGAAGAGGGTCCAATTCCCTCGAAATGCGTAGACAAATAAAATACTTTTTACTCTACTACCTGCGTGATATATCCAGCCTAGCAGCGCCAAAAAAAAGGAATAAGCCGTTCCAGTTTTTTCTCTTTTTGATCTACTTTACTTTGCTCCCGTATTTAATCGATAAATGCGTCCTGGAACCAAGGCTGCAGCAAGGCACTCCCCGGATGCTGGTCGGGTTTATTTACCAGCGGGGCTCTTCAAGGTGTTGTGACTCCTCACAACACACTCTGGTAAGCGCATTACTTCTGTATTACTTTAATTACTTTATACTATACTACACATCTGGCGCTGACTCCGCTCTCCCCCCCCCCCTTCCTCTCTGCTTTAACCAATGTCAGGAGATACAACGATTGAACAGCGGGATGTCGGCATGCTCAGTCCTTTTATTCTTGTAGAGATAAACCTCCACCAGGGGTTTATGCAGTGATTTACTTAAATGTATGACCACCTTTAGGCTCTGTTCACATTATGTCAGGGATGTGTGTTTTAGAACAAACATTTGGAGCACTTTCTAACATACATACTGTATATGCTAAAAGATATCCAAGGCACATTTGCGAAGTGTGTTATTTTGTTGCACTTTTTTCCAGCATACATTGCTTTATCCTCTTTTCAACTATAATGAGAATCATAGTCAGCTGTGCTTTTCAATGCAAGTGGATCCTGCAAAAAGAAAACAAAAAATACATGCCATGAATTATTTTACAAAATGTGTGCATTCTGACTATGTCTGAACATCTGGATGGATTTTATCACAACTTGAGATCTTTTGGTTTTTCCTCAAATGAACAGGATCGGAGGAGTCGTGTGTGCATGTTTATAGGGTGGTAAAGGAGAAAGCTCCCTTGGCTGACGGTTGTGTTTTGTAAATGGCCAACTGTGCAGTAATCTCAGATTTCTTGATGGACCATTGACCATGGACATATTTGGCTTAGCTTATTGACAGATGTTTATTCACCATCTAAAGTGTATAGGGGATTCCTAGTTTCCACCGATGGCTGATGTCTGGGAAAGATATTAGTCATGTTGAATTTCAAGATGCCATATCCTTGTGTTCTCAATGGAGATAAGCTGCCCCCAGAAGTGTCTGACTGTATCTTGTTGGCCTCTACCTATGGAGAAAACATACAAGCTCTGCTTTATGTAAGGTTGTGTGGATTAGCTGTTTGGCCAATTGCTAACTATGGTTAAGAGTAGTGAGAAAAACATCTGAAAAGACCAAAATTAGACAAGGCCTTTTGTTCTTTCTTCTTTGTGATTGCACCACTCCTTCCTCCCCTGCCAGCTCTCACCTGAAGTCTATTCCAAATCACCAGATTAATGCTCATATGCAAATCTTCACACCACCCCCACCACTTCCTCACATCTCCCACAGCGTCTCATCTGTGTCATCGTGTCGACTATTGAACCACCAGGATCACTTAATTCTTTTCAGCTGATAAACCAGCCTTTTCTGATTGAATCAAGGGAAATCTATACTCGTTTCCTTCTCTCTATACAATCCCATTCCCTTTCCTGTCCATCTTCTCCTGGCTATAGGCTTTTTACTCCAACAGTTGCTCTTCATTCATATTCTTGTTTCCTCCACCTGTCCCTCTAATCCTCACAATTATCTGTGTTCATCTTGATAGTCTCATCCCTTGTTCCCTGCTTGCTGGGTTGGTTTAATCTCCGCAATATCCAGCTCGTTCTTAGTCTTCCATCCATTGTCTTCATTCCCATCTGTCTTGCCTTGCTCTACATCTCTGTGCTGCATAACCTCCATGTCAAGAAGACAAACCTCTTTTTGTCTTTTGGTCAACGTCTTCTCTTGAACCTCTTGCTTGATTTTCATTGCATCCTTTCACAGTCGTGCTGGAATTATGCAATTTGCTTGCTCTGTTTGCTTTTAGGATGGAACAGACAATTACATAGAAGACAGCTTAAAGGGTTTAATTAAATTCACATCATCTCTGTTTCTGCAGAAATCTTTCTGGTGAAAAAAAAAAAAAAAAAGAAACTCGTATAAAATGTTAAAGGTTGATAAAGTGCAAAACTAGGACAACAATTTGTCTACTCATTGTATAGAATGGGGGTTACAGAATCCCACTCTCATGACTGGTGAGTTTTAGATGTCTTCTTAGTGCCTAAGGCAGAGATTTCAGTATAATCGCGACCATCAGATGGGATAGCCATCACCATGTGTATGTCCTTCTTCCCCACCAATCAAGGCTGGACACACATGGCAAGTTACCAGGTAATATTAGTGTCCACCAGCTAAGTAAAGTTCTCCAACTCTTGTGTTTTTCAATTAACCTGTACAAGGAATTGCCTAGGTTGTCCATACACATTAGAAGATTGTCAAACCCACTCATGTATGGAGAAGTCCAACTCTTCCCTGGTGGCAAAGGTCAGGGTAAAGATGAATCCTTCATATTGGATGCCCGTCCTTAGTTCTCAGAAGAGGCATGTCGTCTGACTACAGCTTATTCCTCTCTCCCAAATGACAATATAGTCTATATTTATATGCAGGGAACTTGAGAGGAACAGCTTTTGGCTCAACTAATGTTTTTCAGACAGCTACCTTAGGTGTTTGGACACAGTAAAAATGTGTTTCTGTGTGATACGCTCTGGTTGCATCACCAATGGAATTAGACCTTCACGCCTTTGGTGACTATTTCTTCTAACACACTTCTCAGTCCTGGTCCTACCAATCTAATATTCATCACATAGGAGCATTACATTTTTAGCCATTTTTTTTTTACATATTATTGAGACTAGTCAGAGGTCAATATCAGTAGAGTTCCTTCTTGATAAAGAAGCACAATGGTTTCCTTAAATTGAAGTCTCCATGTCACTGTTCATATAGAAACAATGGACTGTTTTAAGAATTGGAAGGTGTAACGGAACGCCTAGCACCCCGACCGGGTACCTCCGTCGATAGATGCTCCTAGTGCTTCCAGAGGACTCCATCACTCCACTCGACACCGTCAGCACTGCAGACCCCACGAACCGCCGAAGCTTGGTGGAGGTCTCGCCGTCTCCTACCCACCCTGGACCTACGACAAGGCTCCAGGCTCCAGTGGGTGAACCTCTCCTAAATCCAGAGACAGGAACCAGGAGCAAGCTCTTACAAGAGCTTATACTCAGGGGAGTATTATGATATAGCAATCCCCAAGAGTGTGGTTATCCCATGAGCCAAACATGAGCCAAGACTTCATGAAGGTATAAAACAGGAACTTCCTTTATTTTAACACACAAGCATTTTATACAGATCTCCCAACAATGTTACCACCCACGGGGTTTTGTAAAAACAGCCAATCACATGTACCTACAGCATTCAACCTTCCCAGCAATTGTACACAAAATCCCCTTCCCTCTATCTGTAACGCAATAAACAAAATACAATGAGCATTTGTCTGAGACGCAATTAACTAACACACGCATTGTCTGAGACGCAATTAACTAACACAATGAACATTGTCTGAAACGCAATCCACAAAATACCATTACCAAACGTAATGGACTAACTTGAACCCTGGTCTAATTCGTGGGGGTGAGAGTTCAAGTTAGTCCAAGTCCTTTGTGAACAAATGAGGCCTGGCTGATGAGAGGGCCCATAATCCTGGGGCAAGAGGCCAGCAGCCAGGCCCCTCCAAAACCCAGTGGCGAGGTTGGTTTCGCCACAGAAGGTCTTTGCTCCACCTGTCAGGACTGGAATAATGGATCAGGTGTGGAACCCCTTGGCAGGGACGAAATAATCCCAAAAATTAGCGTAGTACAAAAGGTCAATCCAATCGGGTAGTCAGTTCCAGTTCCAGGTCGTGGCTGGCAGCAGAAATCGTAATCGAGGGAACAAGCAAGGAGTCGGTAGCTGGGAAGTCAGAATAAACAGCGGATTCACAGGGAAGAGCTGGGTGTTCACCATAAGGTTGAATAACTCAGCAATGAGTCAAGGCTCTGACTGACTTTAAGTACACAGTGAACCCAGGACCGCCCCCCCCTGGTTGCCGGGCAACCAGGAGGCTTCCTTAGTCAGAAGCCAATCATAAGGCTGAGGGCAAGTGATGGAGGCTGAAGCCCTCCCCCAGCCTGAGTAGCACCTGTGGTCTGGAATGGCGCGCGCGCACTACGCTCGTATCCCCGCGCACGCGCGCGCGGCTTGTGTACCACGCAAGCGCACCCGGCGTCCGACTCGTGCAGGCGCACCGGCCACATCGACGTCAGGTGTCCTGCCAGAAGGAAGAGGAGGAGCCATCTGCATCAGCCGCCCGCGCCTGCGAACCCGATGCGAAACGGCTCCCCTGGTTCCCTGACACCACCAGACCATCTTTATCGGGTAATTATAGGATTTTGTGTCATTTTTTAGGTATTGTGATGGATGGTTTGGCCTGGAGTGATCCTTTTAAAAGGTCTATCACAAGACAAATCCATTGTAAGAGGTTGCTCTATTTATTCTGGTAGGTTTCCCACCCTTTGCCTCTTCTCCTTTAATTTTACCCTGCCTCCTCCCCTACCTATACTTTTATTTTGTTAGTCATCAATCTGCTCATTCGCTTTCCTCTGCAGCGTAGGCACTCAGAATTATTGTCTGCTTCCCCTATACTGACACTTATTCTTCTCTTATCTAAATGTGTTATTTTGTGCTGTTCTAGGAGACCAATAAAACATTCCCTCGGAGGCTGTTGTGGGTTTCGCATTCGATTATTTATCATGTTATTCTCCATTAGTTAATTATACCGGTCCTGTCTACGCCTCATCCATTTGCCTTTATTTTTCATTTTTGCATCTTATTAAGCCTTAATTTTTACTCCATTTAGGGAATTTGATGTAATTAGTCTTATTTCTAGGCTTTTTTTTGTGTTTTTTCTGTTTGCATTATTCATATATTTTTGTTTATCTTTTTTTTACTAATATATATGTATATACTCGTATTGTTTTTCTCTCAGTACTTTCTTCTCTGGCATGCTGTTCATTCCCTTTTGTCGTATCTAGGCTAACCTTACCTATTTTCTCCCCCATTTTACCATTCTTGCCTGTTATTTCCTAAGGATGGACTGCATCTCTTCATTATTTATCCTGCTTTTTTTTTGCCCCACCCCTCCGCATTAATTTTCTTCATCTTATAAACCCTCATTGTCTCTCCATCCATTCCTCCCCCATCTCTTTCCTGTCAGTCCTCTCCTGCAGACACTCTGTTCAGCCTCAGACAGGTACATAAAACAGGCAGCGAGACTGTGATTACAGCATCGAGCCCAAGGTTATAGAGAGGGCGCAGGGGAGACAGCAGTGGATAGAATAATAAACAGACTACAGAGACTTCCCATATCTTTTCTGTCTTTGTATAAATGACAGCCAGGCACCAGAGAGTTGGGTTGCCGCTGATTCATTCATTCATCTTACTACATTATATCCAGGCCTTCTTAACCCTTACTAGATAATAGAGCTGAGAAGGTGCTCAATAGGATGACATCATAGAAATGTCATATGTGATGTCACATCGCAAGTCCACTACATGCTCTATGACCTGTGAAGGTTATATACACTGCTCAAAAAAATAAAGGGAACACTTAAACAACACAATGTAACTCCAAGTCAATCACACTTCTGTGAAATCAAACTGTCCACTTAGGAAGCAACACTGAGTGACAATCAATTTCACATGCTGTTGTGCAAATGGGATAGACAACAGGTGGAAATGATAGGCAATTAGCAAGACACCCCCAATAAAGGAGTGGTTCTGCAGGTGGTGACCCCAGACCACTTCTCAGTTCCTATGCTTCCTGGCTGATGTTTTGGTCACTTTTGAATGCTGGCGGTGCTTTCACTCTAGTGGTAGCATGAGACGGAGTCTACAACCCACACAAGTGGCTCAGGTAGTGCAGCTTATCCAGGATGGCACATCAATGCGAGCTGTGGCAAGAAGGTTTGTTGTGTCTGTCAGCGTAGTGTCCAGAGCATGGAGGTGCTACCAGGAGACAGGCCAGTACATCAGGAGATGTGAAAGAGGCCGTAGGAGGGCAACAACCCAGCAGCAGGACCGATACCTCCGCCTTTGTGCAAGGAGGAACAGGAGGAGCACTGCCAGAGCCCTGCAAAATGACCTCCAGCAGGCCACAAATGTGCATGTGTTTGCTCAAACGGTCAGAAATAGACTCCATGAGGGTGATATTACAGCCCAACACCATGCAGGACGTTTGGCATTTGCCAGAGAACACCAAGATTGGCAAATTCGCCACTGGCGCCCTGTGCTCTTCACAGATGAAAGCAGGTTCACACTGAGCACATGTGACAGACGTGACAGAGTCTGGAGACGCCGTGGAGAACGTTCTGCTGCCTGAAACCTCCTCCAGCATGACCGGTTTGGCATTGGGTCAGTAATGGTGTAGGGTGGCATTTCTTTGGAGGGCAACACAGCCCTCCATGTGCTCGCCAGAGGTAGCCTGACTGCCATTAGGTACCGAGATGAGATCCTCAGACCCCTTGTGAGACCATATGCTGGTGCGGTTGGCCCTGGGTTCCTCCTAATGCAAGACAATGCTAGACCTCATGTGGCTGGAGTGTGTCAGCAGTTCCTGCAAGACGAAGGCATTGATGCTATGCACTGGCCCACCCGTTCCCCAGACCTGAATCCAATTGAGCACATCTGGGACATCATGTCTCCCTCTATCCACCAACAGACTGTCCAGGAGTTGGCAGATGCTTTAGTCCAGATCTGGGAGGAGATCCCTGAGATGCTTAGCACTTGTTGGCCCTTTTGCCTTCACTCTGCAGTCCAGCTCACCCCAAACCATCTTGATTGGGTTCAGGTCCGGTGACTGTGGAGGCCAGGTCATCTGGCGCAGCACCCCATCACTCTCCTTCATGGTCAAATAGCTCTTACTTTCAAAGTTTTCCCAATTTTTCGGCTGACTGACTGACCTTCATTTCTTAAAGTAATGATGGCCACTCGTTTTTCTTTACTTAGCTGCTTTTTTCTTGCCATAATACCAATTCTAACAGTCTATTCAGTTGGACTATCAGCTGTGTATCTACCTGACTTCTCCTCAATGCAACTGATGGTCCCAACCCCATTTATAAGGCAAGAAATCCCACTTATTAAACCTGACAGGGCACACCTGTGAAGTGAAAACCATTTCAGGGGACTACCTCTTGAAGCTCATCAAGAGAATGCCAGGAGTGTGCAAAGCAGTAATCAAAGCAAAAGGTGGCTACTTTGAAGAACCTAGAATATGACATATTTTCAGTTGTTTCACACTTGTTTGTTATGTATATAATTCCACATGTGTTAATTCATAGTTTTGATGCCTTCAGTGGGAATCTACAATTTTCATAGTCATGAAAATAAAGAAAACTCTTTGAATGAGATGGTGTGTCCAAACTTTTGGTCTGTACTGTGTATATATATATATATATATATATATATATATATATATATATATATATTCCTCTATATCCATCTTCCGGGCCCTGGCTTGTTTTCTTCTGGCCAGGCATGGTCATGTGCTTCTCTGAAGCTAGGCATTGGTGGTGACGTGTTGCTTGTGAGGACCAGAAGATGGACACATGGGAGCTTTCAAACAGGACCGGAGTGGCAGAGAGCAGGAAAGTAGGATTCTTTCAATAGCAGAGGCAGGCTGTGGGCATCAATTAAAAGTGGGTTATCTCTGGAATGTTTCCAAAATGTTTATAAAGTTTTCATAATGGTGTAAAAAATAAAAAATAAATCAATGCTCACCCTCACCGATTCCCTTCTCCCCACCCCACATACACAGACAGCAGCAGTTTGGACACTTACCAGGTCTCTGTTGGTCTCCACTTCTTTCATCTGGCTTGACACACCACAGGAAATGGCAAGTGATGACTGGTCAGCCAATGGCTGACTTAGATGGGTCACCTCTGGAACTGGTCTTTGGCTGAGGGGTTGACTCATGCTATTTCCTGTGTGTGAAGCCCAGAGCAGGAAGTGGAGACCAGTGAGGACCTAGTTCTTGCCAGAAGAGCATTGGTTTGAAATCGATGAGTGTGAATATTGTGGTTTTTTTTTTGTTTTTTGTTTTTTTACACCATTCTGAACATTTTAGTAAACATTTTGCCCCAATGGACAACCCCTTGAAAGGGCAATCCAACCATTAAATATGTCATAGGCTCATGCTAGACAGAGAGGCTCAGAGAGGGAGTGTCAATGGATGTATAACCTTGTTGGTATCAGTTTTCCTTGTTCAAAATGTACCTTACATGTGCTTGGCCTATAAATATCCACTTTCCCCTAGGACTGAATGTTCAGAACCTTCTTCACCTCACTGGTGATGTAGCAGCATCTAGGCTGACTCACTACGCACTGTGTTCATTTTTTATTTTTTAGTAAAAGTTAAATATAAAATGATAAAAAGTCCTACCTAGCCTTTGAATTCGATGTCTGCCTTATCTACCTATACATGCAGCATGCTAGGCAATGGCTTACGAGGTGTGAGAATGAGGCAGTCTTCTCAAAGGGAACTGTCCATAGTTCTGATGTGAATCTTTCATGACTAAAGGAATATCCAAATGTCAATAAGCCCAGTAAAATCAATTTTATGTACAACCTATGTCTATGTCTGTCAGGAGAACACCTCATTCTTGAACCACATTTATTCACTATTTATAATCGGTAATTATTTATTGGATGATTGAAGATTGCCATATGTCTACATCCGACAATTTGCCTTGTATTACAATATCCAACATGGATAGAGATGAGCCATCATTATTGAGACACGTCTCTTTAATTTTGTGCATCTGAGCCTAATTTATGCAAGTGATGCACCATGCTTTATATGAGACACATATGGCTCATGTCGAGTAGGTCTAAAGTGCTCATGTGGTATTGCGCTCCATTGGATTTTACTTCTCTTATGTCTTATGCACACAGTTGGATTGTGGATCCAAGTATACTGTATGTCCACATCCTTCTAACTTTTAATAGAAGTACACTGAAGTTCTTAGAGAGAAGAACTACACTCCATAGTATGCTGGTGCCTCATGAAGGTTCCAAGCACCCACAAGTCCATCTATGTAGGCTAGGATACACTGTCCATCCACACAATGTGCATTGACCCCTTTTTCTAAATGAGGGGCGTCAGGAGGTATAAGAAATAGGTAAGAAAAGATTGTTTATCGACAAAACTAAGAATTTAACTACTTAGTAGATGTCTGTTCTAAGAACTAAAGTTGGCCTTACATTTTAGGTAGAAGTAGGTTGATGGTTGAACAACCGTTGAACAATTGTTATGCTATTCCAATCTGAATTGGCCATGGCAGTCATTAAAACTGGCCACACATGTTCAGTGACACCCGGTGAAGGACAAGCAATTTTTCTAGGAATATTCTGGGGACATTATGTTCTTTATTGGAAAGATCGTATGAAGACTGTTGAATATTGGGTGAAAATTATAAACATGGGTGACTTCTTTTCAAGTGATGGTAGGCTAAAACGATCATTAGTCGTTACATTTCACCCAACGGATAATCATTTTGGTTGAAATAATCAATTTTGATCATCTTTAGACTTGTGTGTATGGCTTCTTTTGAGAATGAGCAACATATGTAGGTACATATGTGTACCTTGTCCTCTATACCAAACATCCCCTGCAGCCTCCATGCTAAGCACATTTGATGTTAAACCTGATGTCTTGCCGCATGTTGTAAATACCTCCCAGAGGAACAGTTTTCAACTGCTACTTCTGGAGACCAAATATTCAATGGTCTAATATACCACAATGTATTCTGCAGCAGCATATTTGTTTTGTTTCCTACAGCGAACCATAAAAAGCCTACCAGAGCTAAGCAGTTGCTTGATCAGCAAGTTCTCTGCATACTTGAAGGCTGGAAATATCAGTCTGATGCAATTCACTAGACTACTCTCAATTTTAACTTTCAAAAATATGAAATAATGCCACTTACAGCGAACTTTATACATAAGTGTTTTCATTCGTTCTGTTTAGTTCCACTTTAAAATGGATGTCAGGGCTGAGTTGAGAGAAACAACAGGACCAATTGTACAGTGATTGCAGGGAAATGTGTAGCATACTAGAGCTGAGGAAGATGCTTGACATGTTTCAATATAGATTTGACATGTCGGAAATAATCTTGTTTCTCCAAACAAACAAACAAAAAAATCCTGCTATGTGAAATTAGAAAGCGCAATGGATGAAGACATAGATGGCTTCACTGCTGGTTTAGCTTCACTCTCTTCTTCGGACCCTTTCCTCAATGTCATCATGGAGTACAGCAGAATTTTTTATCTCTGATTTTAGGATCCATATAGGATACTAGGGAGAATTGTCCAAGGGTGCTTGATCTGTGAAATAAGACTTCAATGGGACCGCAATGGGCAAAGAAGGAACCCCCCGTGTTGCAATGCTGCCTGCCAATAATTACTCCCTTCTTGGGACCAGAGCCTTTTCCTTACTGTCAACGTGAGGTAGTGGGGAAAAAACAGCAGTAGTTTGTATTGCATTTGATTTAAGTATCCCTTTATCATTCTAGAAATAGTAGGTTTATATGTTAAATATTGATTTATTTATATGTAATGCTAGGTACCGTAATGGGCAAAGAAGCATCCCCATTTACATTCAGTAGGGTGCTTAACGGAGCTCACTTATGTGATTCGCTAAGTACCATGATGGTCATGTATTCCCAAATGTTCACTTACAGAAAGGCATTCCCCTATATTGGAAATCAGAAGCATCTCTACACTGGTTTGGTGTACATTAGAGTACTGTTACGGGCAATGGTTGTGGAGCCACTGTGCCAACCAATGGATTTGACTTAGGCCTTAACCTTATGGCATTATTCTGGTAGCTCCCCGTTTTTTGTACTTTAACCTCTATAAAGGGATCTGGTCTTTGCTGCAGGGATTGCAACCTTTTTAGAGTTTTATCCATGTGGTTTGCTGCTGACCTGTAGAGGTCGGAGACACCACTGCATGGCACTGAAGAAGCAGGCAAACTCGTAGTCAATAACAGGCCGAGGTCAAGGTAGGCAGAGTTCTTGCAAATCTGTGAAACAATCCAAAGGGCAAGTGGCACAGGGTCAGTACAGAGTGAACAGGCAAGGGTCAGTACAGAGTGAACAGGCAAGGGTCAGACAGCAGAAAGTCAAAATCTGGGAATCAGGCAGAGGTGGTTACACAGGCAGACAAACAGATTAAAGCTCTTTTACAGACTCTAGCAAGCTAGAGAGACCTAGCAAGATTTATAGAAACCAAACTGCTCAGGCATGGAGTGGAACAAAACAATCCAGCTTATATAGAAGAACGGATTAGCTCATTAGACAAGCAGCTGAGCACTGGGTCAGAAAGGGGAATAAACCCTTGCATTACTGCCTCTCCAATATGCAGCAGCCTGCCGCATGGATGGAAAGCAGTAGTCTCATGGCTGGACAGAAGCTAAGTGAGTGATGCAACATCGATGCCCACTCCAGATAGCAACAGTCCCTATACTCTAACCTCTCCCTTGTCTCCTTTTTGGGACTCTTTGGATGTCAGCATGGACTTGTTAGAAATTGCAGCAGAAGGTCGTATATTATCAGTGATTACATAAATCCATGTTGCATACTGGAGAGAGCTGCTGAAGGATACTTGACCTCTTTAGACATAAATTTATTCCTGATGTGTTTGGGATAATATTGGCTTCATTTTCTGTGAACCAAGTCACCGCAATGGGCAAAGAAAACATTGCCTGTACACATGAGGTTACTCCCCTGAGTTGCCCATCTGGGTGAAGTCTACATTTCCTCTCTTGGTAGCAATATATGGAATATGCAGCATCACGGCTATGAGATCATGAACTATCGCCATCATCTTCAGAACCTCAGGCAGGAAGTAATATAATACACTTAGAACTAGAGCCAATTTCACACCAATTCCCAACATAGTTATCTTTATCGTTTGCTGCTCATAGGGTTTGTGCTGCATCACAGAGCTATTGTGTTTTTCACACAGGATAGCGGCCTTCAACTCATCAAGGTTTCATAGCAATCTGGGCTGCAGGGAATCGACTGAGCTGATGATTAACCCATGGCCTGGCCTAGAATGGATATTTTTAGAGTCCCGACTATGATATCCAAATGACGTTTAAATATTCGACTTGTGCAGGCAATGGATTTGCTGTGTAAGACACAAAAACACAAGGGCAGACATAACCCTACGGCAATATTGCCTTATAATAATTAATTTCAGTTGGTATTATATGAGCTCACCTCAGGTACATATGGTTATTGGTCCATTTTTTCCAATGAAAGTTTGCAGAAACTAGATGGCTGGTGGAGTGACAGAACGTCAGTCCACCAGGCATACCTACTTGGTGAGTTCCATATCAGTCCACCATCCAAAGGTGAGTTCAATATCAGTCCCCCTTTCATAAGCACTTGTATTTAGATACTTCAAGGTGAGCTCAATATCACCACAACCCATTTCAAATACTTAATTTTCGATCCCTAGGAATAGCTATGTTTCTGTCTATGTTTTTGTGCCTTGTACTTCATTAATAGTTCTACCTTATAGGCAACCATCACAGACAATATAGGCAAAATTACCTAATACCAAGGGTCCAAAATAATCAGCATTTTCTAATATCTACTCTCTTCATTGTAGAGGACTATTAATGACTAACTTGACATTACATTCCACCAGAAAAACGGGGCCATGCGAAAACTTCCGAAGTTTTGATCATTGGGCCTCCAGGTGCTGATCTGATTGCTGAAAGGGTGGAGCAGAAATGCTCAGGCGAGTGCTACACCCCTTTTGCCTGTCGATCTTTCTTGGTTCTCCGTGAGGGCCAAGTGTGTGATGGACTGACCCATACAAAGGATATGAAACCCTACACTGCGTTCTCGGGGGTATGAGCCCTGAGCCCATACACTGCATGCTTGACTCTCTAAACAGAGCTGTGTAAAGCCAATCACAGCTGAAGAGTCACAATTCTGTACCCTTATATCAGTAATCGTGGGGTCTCAACACCCCGACATGGCACTATAATATTATCAAATTTAAACCTCCTAAGATTTTCAGCCAGTGATAGTCTTTAGTGGCTCACCAGCGTTCCTTTATTCCTGATTGCTTCCTGTGCTTCTGACCTCTGCATGTCTTGGACCCTTCTTTGCCTCATGTTTTTGTATCTTGTAGCTCATCTGATTTTTGACCCATTTCTTGTTGACTCTGCCTTCTTGTGTTTGTCTGCATGTTTGTTTGTCCGGCTCTGCACTCTGTGGTCTTGCCGTTTAGGGCTTGTACTACAAGTAGGTAGAGACAGCGGGGTGGGTGAGTTCAGAGCCTCAGTCATTGTCCTTTATTACGCAACAAGCATTTCAATGTCCCTCATGTAATTAAAGCCATTTATGTAGACATGTCTACTTACTAGCTACTTACACATCTTTGAGGTATAAGATTACATTTTGGTGCAGGCAGCACCCCATTATATAGTGTTGTCCCTCAACAATATTGAGCTTAAGAAATGCAAATTTGTTCATGGTCCACCCTTGTCTTTTGGCATACTGTTAGTGGTGCACATTAATACTACCCACATTTCTACTCAATAAATCTCCACATTCCTGGGGCCACAACATATTTCTTCTTCTGCTTCTTCATCAGGGCAGCTAAATAATTACTCATTGTGGAGTCTGAGGTTTCCACCAGTCAACCATCATTGTTATGACTTCTTGTTATTGACCATAAGAGATACGTTATTGGCGCTTTTATAGCCAACTCCACAGGTAATGCACAATTTGTTTACGGTTATTTATCAAGCACCAGTGATGTCACACACATTTTTCAGGTCTATACCATTAGATGGTCATCCAGTTTTGCCGAGCTCTTCCATTTTGGAGGAACATGTGTTTGGTGGTGTCCTAACTTTCCCTCGATAGCCAATATGTATGTTAAAGGGTTGGACTTGTGGGACTTCAGCATGCGTGTAAAATTATGATGCATTGACCAATGGCTACTTAAGTTGTAAAATTTCCATTGAACATTAGCAAGACATGGCTTATTTTGTTCATGGGTTATGTTTTTCCAGTTCTTGATGACCTCTTTGACAACATGGCTTGGGAGGGCATATGGAATGGCACATAGCCAACACTAATACGTCTATCAACGTCACAACAGACAGTCTACCAAGTTTAGTTTTGGCTGTGTAGTTACCCATGAAGCAAGTCTATGATCTCAGCCGAGCATTTGTCTTGTCTACAAGACAGGTACAGGCAGTGAGTAGAGTATATGATGTCCTGCACTGCGAGGATGGTGGGTGTCAGGTCTCTCAGTTGCTGGCAGTCGCCACGGTTAAGTAACAGCTGAGGGTAGCAAGAAGTTCAGAAGCAAAGCTGGCGTGATTAAATTGGTATTGCCAGGACTAGGTTTCCTCCCCCACCCTTCTGACAGAATGGGGGCACAGAAGGAAACGGCAGAGGGGAGAGGAAGCAGGCGAGGAGATAATTAGAAAAAGCCAATCAGCTGAGAAGGTGGCCAAGGTCTAGCAGACTGCCGCAAAGACACTCTGGAGTCTGGAAGGCTCAAGGACCCTCTAGTGATGATAGATGATAGATGGTCATTGTGAGAAGTCAATCAGCTGAAAAAATAACCGGAGCTCATTAGGACGCGAAAGATAACCAAGCAGTTTTTTTCCCCTCTGCTTAGAATGTACAAGCATTTAGTGCTAAACGGACACTTTTTAACAAGCTCAGTCTAGTATGGGAAAGGAAACACTCCCCAAACTTTTTCATTCAGCCTCGTCTAGTCATTCGAAGAGTCCCAAAAGATCTGATCAACCCTTAATTATATTTTCTTTAATAGAGAAGCGAGGAGCCTCAGGGGGAAGCAGGTTAAAGAAATACTGAATGGGTCAGTTAAATAGTTTACTCTGTATGTAATTACAGTCATTGTATACATCTTCCAATACTTATTAGCTGAATCATTCCCAATTACTAGGCAGGATAGCAGAAAAGCAATTCAACCCCCCACCCCTGCGTAGTTCTTTTATGGCTGCCTAAAGGGCCTTTTACACAGGCGCAGATTCTGCCAAATAATCGCTAATGAGTGCTCATAGGAACAGTCTATAGCGATTATCTGGCAGTGTAAAGGTGCCGCCAATTACCCGAGGCACAATCAAAACTGTATTGTTTGTGTAGGCACCTAAATCGTCGTTTTCTGGCAGCAGATTATGCCATCTAGACATGCTCTACTGCCGGCAAACAGTCTATATGGGGGAGAGCAATGGCATTTGCTTTTTCTCATCATCATACTGTGGAGGAGATTGCTCATGTAAATGCAACGTTCTCCTCCACTGACAAGCAGACTCTTGCCAGAATGGAACCCTTCCTTTCTGAATTATCCCATCTAAAGGGACCTTTAGAGTAGCCATACACGTTTGATAAGTGTAAATGACAGCTATTTCTACTGACTTTCTCCTGGCTCCCCTATACACTGTTGGTGGCAGCTTATCTCCCGGGGAGAACAAAAGGATCGGGCAAAAATATTTACTTTGACAGATGATGTTGGAGGAGAGTCAAGAGCTCTTCATACACATGACACTGTCGGCAGAGCCTACTGTTGGGTGGGTTCGTCTGACAATACACTAAAGTGTATAGGTCCTTTTACGCTGGTCAATCTCAGCCCCAAAAGAATGCTGATCGATGATATACAAGTCAATCAGAACTCAAATTTACAAACTGAATCTGGGATAAATGATCGTTACTGTGATCGTTTGTCTCCTATTCACTTTGTGTATCATCATCAGCACACTCCTCGCTTACCCAAGGTAACGTGTTGTCAATAAACAATGATATTTGGTTCGGCATGGAAGATGGTCTGAAGAGTTTGTAGACCATGTTTCTAAAAAATATATGTACCCTATAAAATAAATAATGTCATGTTAGTGTAGATGAAGGCATAATTTTAGGCTCCTGGGTCCCGATATAAAATTTATACAAAGATCCTTGGATGGTATGAAAAATTCTGTTTCTTCTTATGTAGCAGAGGGACCTTTAAACCTTCAGGAACAAGTGACTGCTTTCTCAGCACCTCTTATAGCTGCACCATTGAGCATAGGGTACAAAAATCTCAGAACTAGTTTAACTTAAAGGGGTATTCCACAATATATGTAGACGATAACAGTTAGAGCGGTGAGAATCTAAACCTTGATCACGACCCCAAAATGAATGGCTAGTCGAGCATCCACCCTGAGGCTCCATTCATTTTCTATGGGACTGCCAGAGAAAACCTTCTTTCCCGTAGACATAGTGGATCCCCCTTGTAATGGTTATAGACCCGGATTTGGAAAGATCATTAGATGGATCACTGTCTTAATCATTGATCATTTTGTCCATAGCGATTCATTTTACTGTGGTCTTGCTAATGCATTGTACAGCATCCACCCATTAAACTCCCAGGCTATGTCTTTCTTAAACACCCAAAACTGTGTGGTCTAGCTAGAGATTTATATAATGTTCTCATCATGTATACTAAGCCCCATCTGATGCAAGACACAATCTCATATGCCTTGGCAGAAGTTGCCTAGCACTGGGATCATTTTGCCATCCACTAGCAAAATCTTATTATTTTCCCAAACTTAGATCATCCGACCCACCTGTGGATCAGTATGGATGTTACCGTCAAGCCTAATGTAGATGGTAATGGCGGGTTGGAATGTTAATTTCTGGCCAAAACCACCTTCTGACGATAAACAATATTTAAATTTTGCAGCTTTGCTTCGAGAATGTGCCACGTGCCCTTGTTTCTCTTAATTACCATACAGTGCCCATGACACAGCATGCTAATTACGGGAAACTGCCATCAATGGTTATATTCTCCTGGCCGATGGCCAAGGAATGTCCAAGGGGAAATATCATAACTCAGCCTATTATAGTGTGGAAATATCCGCCAAGTATAAAGGGCAAGTATACTTATAGATGTCACGTTGCGATAGTAATGTCATGACCTGATCTAGAACCAACAGACCGCATTCTCCGACTGAGCCTAGAAAATGAGGACTACATAGAAAATATGTGAGAAAAAAAACTTGATAATTATATATATTTTGCTGTTATTTTTTTTTTTTTTACTCTGAATCAGCTATAACCATGTCCAGTGGTTCTGTTTCTGGTAAACAATTCAAATTTAAAATTAATTTTGACATGGAGATGCCCAGATCATCCTCAAAGTTATTCCTACCTGATCTTGACATCCACCATGGGCTTCTCGTTGACCACTTATTCAGGCTACTAATGTGTTGAGGTCAGGTTATCAAGATCTTTTTTTATGACATATGACCTACCAATGAACCTGTATTTGAAAAAACTGTGCACATGCACTTATAGAGCAGGGACAGGTTTCTATTTGGTGAAAGAGTCATAGTGCTCCATCCTGTCTACCCTACCTCAGCTTGAAAAGTGTGGAGCATGCTTACTAGGATCACTACAGTTCCTTGATGCTCTTAGGACCCGTAGGTTATCTAAGTGCTGGCCCATATCTTCGGAAAATGTCAGAAGCAGGGACATAGGAATTGAAGTGAAGGACACCTGCAAAAAGTCAGGCTACCATAGGCTTCCATCTGTATACATGGCCAACCACAGGCCATGGTAGTTCAGTGAGTGATGAGAGAAGAAGTTGTTTGCCTGATTCCACCTTAGCAGCTCATGGGTTGCCTGCTTGTGCTGAAGATGGGCTAAATCTGCCCATTCCAGGCCATGTCCTCTTGATAGACCTGAGGGACAATAATTGTTCTTGGGCTCATAAGAGCTATGACCCATTCCATAGTTAGACTGATGATGCTTTTACTGGACTTAGTGAGAGTCATAAAAAAAAAACAGCATTTTCTGTCTTTTCGGTCTTTGATAGCCCCTGTGCTGCTGGAGGATGCACCTAATTTATGACTAGACATACGTCTTGTCATAAATTAGGCGCATCCTCTGACAGTTTGTGTGCCTAGATTGACATCTCCTCCAGTCCCTGATTAGAGTATATTTCAATTATTCTTTAAGCTTGGAAAGAGTTGTAAATATTAGTGAAGCTGCTGGGGATGATAAGCTGCCCCTGCCACTCCCCAGTGGCTTGGGTTCCGAAAAAAAATTGCATGTGCCAAAATTTAGGTGCAAGAACATTCTAAAAGTTGCAAAACGGCCCATATGACTTTTTTCACGTCAATTTCTGGCATAGTGCACTTTGATAAATTAACCCTAGCCCCTGAGCTTCAAAAATAGTTTCTTTCTAGGACCTCGCCAGCCAAACAAAGGGTATCCTTGCCAAACCAAGTCTGATCAGTGTTGACATCCATGCCAAAAGAGCGACATGTAAAGTTCCAACCATATTGTCCCATTTCTGCCATGTCGAGGACTGAAAAGCATCTCACTGGTTTGGTCCTCCTCATAGTTTGAGAAGCACTACATTATTTTTGCCATATTATCAGTCTCCGCTATCACTTCACAGCCCTCCACCAGTAACAATGTATAAAGTAAAAAAGGCACTCACCATCTGGTCTAGATAATACAATAGATAATGCCTTTGGATATCTTGTATAAAATTTAAAGTTTTAGGTGGGTAGTTCTCTTTTCTGAAACAGCCAGACGCGTTTCGAGGTAACAACCTCTTCCTCAGTGGCTTTGGACCGAAGCCACTGAGGAAGAGGTTGTTACCTCGAAACGCGTCTGTCTGTTTCGGAATAGAGAACTACCCACCTAAAACTTTAAACTTTATACAAGATATCCAAAGACATTATCTATTGTATTGTGGATTCTTATTAAAAGGACTGAGCCTTTGAAAGATTCTACTGAATCATTGAAACGTCATCACCTGACTTTCTCAGCATCACGTGCAATATCACATGATAGCGCTTATTGGCCGGATCACGTGGGACACCGAGGTCTGCGCATCGCATAATCTGGAGACTGCATCGTAGGATCACGTGGGACGCCGAGGTCCGCGCATCACACAGTCCGGGGTCTGCAACGTACCAGGCATCTTGGAGGTTGCGACATGGCTTATCTACATATATAGGTGCACAGACAGAGGAGCTAAATCCGCTGACCACCGAACGGACTGTGAGGTAAGAGGCTGTGCATCAGGGGGACGCCCCAGACGCCAGCCCCACTAATATCACCCAGACTCCAATTATATGATATAATAACTTACTCACGTCTGGCAAATCACAGTTTTGATTGCAAATACAAGCGGCATTGATAACTTTTTAACTCTTTGATATTGCCTACACATCTCCTTTTTTTGGGACTTTTTTTTTGGGACTATTTTTTTAGCACAATTTTGCACATGTTGTATTAATGTTTTATATTTATATTTTTATCTATATATTTGTTCCTTACTCTTTAAGAATCAACTCTTGTTACTCACCAAATCACGTTATCAAGCACATCCAGCAGTTGTATCAACACTAGGGAATAGGTATACCCACCACCCTACTATATACATATATCCTCCAATAGACGTTATATACAACAGCAATTTTCAATAAATACAATCAGCTAGGGAGCCCCTAGCTGATTGTATTTATTGATAATTGCTGTTGTATATATATTTTATATATTTTATTATAATATTTTATATTACTTATCAAATATAATTTCTTATTAAATACGACATCGTATTATCTAGACCAGATGGTGAGTGCCTGTTTTACTTTATACATTTCAATACTATCTTTTGGATGATAGGGTGAATCATCTAAAAACAGAGCACCTGTCACGACCTCTATCACAGCAGCGGTCGCGTCGCACCAGACGGAGGGGAAGGGGGACCCTTATCTACGGATGGGAAATAGAATGGCCACCCCTGACTAACCCTAAGCTGGCACCTGTCTGCCCTGATACCCTAGACGGGGTGTGAACCCGTGCGGCGAGCAGGATGCCTAAACCCTCAGTCACCCTAACAAGACTTAGACTGGGGAAAGGCCGATGGGAGCACTAGTCACCATCACTCGCGTCTAGGAGAACAACAGGGGAAGACAGCAACAAACAAACAATCAAACATCAGAGATAGACTTATCCAGTCACGAACAGAGAAGGCGATCCCAATCACGACAGTCCACGCCGGACAAGAGCTCCACAGCAATACCGTCAAACGATCTCCTTCAAAGGTCAGAATAGCACTGGAAGTAAGGACTATATCTGGCAATGACTGCAAGTGAAACTGAAACTAATATAGTAGCTGGGAGTGGCAGACAGGACTCACCTGAGAAGGATGCCTACAAACTCCCAGTCAGGACAAAAAGGTTCACAAGGCAAAACCCGGTTTACATACCCTGAACCACGGAGCAAACTCACAAGCTATCGCGAGTAGCAAGTCGCTGCGACCTTCTCCTCCCAGACCTGTCTGGATCAGTCACAGTCGTGACAGCACCTTGACCACAGACCGGGTACGGGTGAGCCACGATATACTTGTTATCTCCACCAGTAACACCTTTCGATGTCACATCAGAATGTGGACAACATGAACAGAAATCCTTGCTTATCATTCTTCCCAGGACAAGGGTCAAAATCTCTGTCCATGGATCCCCCTATTGACCAAAGCTGGTCATATATATATAATATACCTTAACTCAGTCAGCTGAACTCTCAGTCTCCATTGACAAAATGTGAAGGAAGAGAGGGGCGGCAGCTTCTTTCTTGGAGAACAAAATGATCTGAGATGTTGAGATCCAACAGCCGGATCCTTCTTTCCCTTGACCTCTGCCATTGTGGGAGTGTTGGGAGGTCTCCATAATGATTAGATGGTCAGCCAGTCTCCCAAAACTGGCTAATATGCATGTGTATGGCTAACTTAACATAAAATTTGTAGCTTCATTAGTCCAGTGTTGGGGCATGTTTCCACCCCTCTATGATGTGGTTGAACAACAAAAACATAAAATAGGGTGTTTTTTTGCTCACAGGAGGTAAAGGTAAATTATGCCGAAGCAGTGCTCTTATTTATCTGCCAACATAAACTACAGGAATTATTTTTCTGCATCTGAGAGCGCTGTATATCAATGAAAATGCTGCATTTTGTAAAGGAGCACGGACTCCTCAGTTCATTAAAATAAATGAAAATATGTTATATTTTGACAGTATCCATGGCAACGTTACATGTTACTAGTTTTTCGGTCGGAGATGCTAATAAGTTGAGCGCACAGCCAAGTTAATGTAGCAGATCCACATGAAGGGTGTCTTGGTAGAGAATCTTAAATGGGAAAAGGCTAAATGACTTACATTATCAGGCACTCTCTGCGTAATTTGACAAATCGATCTGCGCAATTTCCTTGGCAAAATTCAAGAGTTTCACATACAGACGGGAGCGTGAATGTCGATTTCACAAAGCTGATCATCTTTCCATTGTGTTCCCGAGACAACGCAAAGGGAGAACAACCATGGCGCCTTTAATCCTTTTTTTTTTTTTATCTACTGCTTTCTCATAGAATTTCCCTAACTAAACCTCAAATAGGTATATTTACTTCCTCTCCTCTCTCGACCATCGTAAGTGTGACTTACCATCTACACTCATGTCACCTGCTGACCAATAGAGATGGCTTTGCGGTTCGGCCGGCGGCCGTTTCGCTGCAACCTTTGCTCGTTCGCAATTCGCCGAACATGTGAACATTTGGCAATGTTTGCATGCAGCATATTCTTTTGCATTGTGCCGAACCTTGACCTATGACACATCCTTAAGGTGGGTCAGGACAGCCAATTGAGACGTTTCAGCACATGGACACCCCCCCCACCCTATAACAGAACCCGATCTGGCAGCCGTTTTACATTCTGTGTTTTTCCAGTGTAGGGAGAGGTTGCTGTGTGGAGCAGGGACAGACTGACACCAAACGCTAGCTAATAGGGCCACAAAAGTCCTTTTCAGGACTGGTATAGGTGTGCTATCGATAGGTGTGATATACTGAGGGGTGTCATATACTGATAATATACTTTCTAATATCAAAAGCATATTATAGTGCATTTGTATTGGGCAGCAGTTGTGTGCGGTTCTGTGATACCGCAGCTATATAGAGGGACAAGCGTTATTGGACCACTATTTTCAACGGGTGTGATATGCCTGTTGCCCCCCAAAAAACTGATTGAGGGGTGCGATATACCTGCTTCCACAAAATACTGATTAAGGGCTTTGATATACCTGCTTCCACAAAATACTGATTGAGGGGTGCAATATACCTGCTTCCACAAAATACTGATTGAGGGGTGAGATATACCTGCTTCCACCAAATATTGATTGAGGCCTGCGATACACAGGCTTCCACAAAATACTGATTGAGGGGTTTGATATACCCACTTCTGCAAAATACTGATTGAGGGGTGTGATATACCTGCTTCTAAAAAATACTAATTAAAGGGTTCTATATACCTGCTTCCACAAAATACTGATTGAGGCCTGCGATATACCTGCTTCCACAAATACTGCTCTTATCTAGGGACTTTAGCACAGGGTCATTTTTAAAATGACAGGCAGAGGAAGGAGGCAGGCTATTCCGCAGGGGTGGTATGGGTCGGGCAAGTGCACCAGGCCGTAGCCTGAGTGGACAGTTGGAGAAGGTGCATACGATTGCGCCAAAGGATGCACCAGAGTTGGTTGAGTGGCTCACTCAGCATTCTGCTTCTGCACCCGTCTCTTCCTCTGTTTCTGCACCCTCCTCACTCTCTGCTGTGTGCACCCCCAAAGACACCACCACCACCATAGCGAGGAATTATTTTCCCATTCATTCCCAGACGTTACCGATGCGCAGCAGATATTCTTGGCATCGGACGAGGAAGAGGAGGTAGCAACGGCCGCCACCCAGCGCTCTGACGACAGTACCCAGATCAGCCCAAGGAGGGTGGTCCTCTCTGTTGCTGCCTACTCAGAGATCTCTAATGTCAGTGGTGGTGAAGGTGACGATGATGACGTGTCGATGGACGTCACGTGGGTGCCCACAAGAGAGGAAGCTTGTGTGGCAGAGAAAGGAAAGGCGCTCAAAGGCAGTATGAAAAAAAGGGTGTTCAGGTGCAAAACGTGTCAATAGTTGTGCTCACCTTTTCATGTTGTGCCTACGTAGGCACAACAACCGTGAGGGCGAAGGGTCGGTGCTGCCGGTATCTTTCAATCCTCGTAAATGGAGTAGCCAAATCTCCAGAGGAGTGATGTGAAATAAAATGAGGGGATGTCTACTGGAACAGTATACAAATGTGATACCTCTAGGCGCAAAGACACGACCTCAATGATTGTATATAGGATCATTTTTATTATTAGTAGTAAGCGACAACGCGTTTTGGAATGAGTATACTACTCTCTCAAGTCTGTGTGGTCCATGCTGCATCTACACGGATCCCACAGCTCTGACCATTCATATGTGAGATTCCATGGCATCTGCACCAGCACGGACCACACAGACTTGAGAAAGGAGTATACTCACTCCGAAACACGTTGTCGCTTACTACTAATAATAAAAAAGATCCTATATACATTAATTTAGGTCGTGTCTTTGCGCCTAGAGGTATCACATTTGTATACTGTTCCAGTAGACATCCCCTCATTTTACAAGAGAGGAAGAGGAGGGGAGTTCAGAGGGAGAGACGGAGCAGCAGATAGGGAGGAGAAGCAGGCAGAACTCATAGGGCACAGGAGGCAAAAAGCAGACTGCAAATGTATCTGGAGCAAGCCATCCACCTTGCGCTCCCAGGATGCCGGCACATGGCTCCACAGTGTGGGCTTTTTTTTAAACATGTCAGCTGCTGATAATAGTGTTGTCATCTGCAACCTGTGCTGTTAACGCATATGTCGCGGTAAGCCCAACACTCACCTAGGGACGACCGCCTTAATAAGGCAGCCTCACGAGCCCAGTGGGAGCAACGCTGTCAGAACCCACAAAGCTACACTCCCGGCGCTCCACATCCTGCCTCTTCATCTTCTCTTCTCCCATTTGTCTTCCACTCCACCTTCCACCGTGTGTTGTCCGTGGCTGGGGGGAGGAGACAGAGGATGACATTCTACTGGGTGATGAGCAGGAGCCAGGGTGCTCCACTGCTTCCAATTTAGTGCAAATGCTCCAGTGTTTGAAGAGGGACCCCCGTATAAAAAGCATAAAGGGCAAGGACCAGTACTGGGTGGCAACGTACTTTGACCCCCAGTACAAACACAAAATGGCGGACATGTTACCAGCATCACAGAGGTCTGTCAGAATGCAGCATTTCCAGGCCTTGCTGCGAGAGATGCTGCATTCTGCTGTTGCAGGAGCTGGCAGTGGAATTTCCACCGACAGCGAAACAGGTGCAGGTACCAATCCTACCATGCCTGCAAGAAGAGGGCGGTTTGAAGATGTGTTGGCCACTTCGGATATGAGATTATTCTTGCAGCCAACCCATCAACAGCCGCCTCAAGGACCCAGCCTCAGGAAACGCCTAGACCGACAGGTGTCCGACTACATTGGGTTAACGGCTGATGTGAACGTGCTGAGAAGCGAAGAACCCCTGGACTACTAGGTGTGCAGGCTTGACCTTTGGCCAGAGCTGGCACAATTTGCCATGGAACTCTTGGCTTGCCCCTCGTCAAGTGTCAAAGGACGTTCAGCGCACTCGCCTAGCTCACGACAGTGTAGACTACTTCACATTTCTAAAAATGAATGAGGCATGGATCTCTGAGGAATTCAACACCTGTGATGACCACGTGTAATTGAATTTCCTCATGCCAGCCCACACATATCCGCCATCACCCATAACAAAGAATGGTCCTTGTCTTATATATGGTTATACAGCGGTATAAAAGGCTTTTTCTGTCAGGTGAATGCCTAATTTTTTGGGCCTCTTCTCCAGTGACCTACAGTTAAATTTTTATCCAGTGACCGCCTAATGTACCTCAAGACACATAATCACTAGTTCTTTTCTGTCAGGTGAATGTGTAATTTTTGGGGCCTGTACTCCACTGGCCTACAGTAAAAATGCCAGCATTGTACAGAACCTATTAGGAATAGGATGTAAGGTACTATTAGGAATTTAGGAGTGAGGGAGCATATGTAATAAATTTTAATTGAATAAGACATTTTATATTTGTATACTGTTGTATACTGGGGGGGGGGGCGGGGGGGGGCTTATCCGTGGATGGCACAGTTAAGGGGTGGGGGGGGTCTGTGGATGGCACTGTTATGGGCTGGGGGGTCTGTGGATGGCACTGTTATGAGGTGGGGGGTCTGTGGATGGCACATATATAACAGTGCCAGCCACAGATCCCCCCCTGTAACAGTGCCAGCCACAGATCCCCCCCTGTAACAGTGCCAGCCACAGATCCCCCCCTGTAACAGTGCCATCCACAGATCCCCCCTGTAACAGTGTCCGTCATCCACAGATCCCCCCTGTAACAGTGTCCGTCATCCACAGATCCCCCATAACAGTGTCCGTCATCCACAGATCCCCCCCCATAACAGTGTCCTTCACAGATCCCCAGTAATAGTGCCATCCACAGACCACCATTAGTTCCAAACCCACCAAAAGCACACCTTTTGGTTAAAAATATTTTTTTTTCTTATTTTCCCCCCAAAAAACCTAGGTGCGTCTTATGGGCCGGTGTGTCTTATAGGGCAAAAAATACGGTATATACTTTTTATGTTATTCAGTGACCGCCTAATGTACCTCCAGCCACATAATCACTTTTCTGTCAGGTGAATGCCTAATGTTTGGGGCCTGTACTCTACTGGTCTACAGTAAATTTGTTATTCATTGACTGCCTAATGTACCTCCAGCCACATAATCACTTGTTCTTTTCTGTCAGGTGAATGCCTAATTTTTGGGGCCTGTAGTGGGCTACAGTAAAATTGTTATCCACTGACTGTCTAATATACCTTTAGCCATTTAATCACTTGTTCCTTTCTGTCAGGCGAATGCCTAATTTTTGGGGCCTGTACTCCCGTGGCCTAAAATATATATTTTCTATGCTCCAGCAGCACATTTTTGAGAGTTTCCTTTTAAGACGCATTAAAATGGCCCCTGATTAAAATACATATTTTTTATGGGAATTTTTGCCATTGATCCCCCTCTGGTATGTCACTGTCCATGTTGTGGGACTATTTATGCAATTCTAGTAAGTATTTGGTGGCTGCAAATATTACCTGAAGGTTTTTCAGGTTCGCCTGCCATCAAAGTGAATGGGGTCTGCCACGAACACGCGGTTCACAAACATTTGATAGCGAACGCGCATTCACGAAACGTCCCGGCCGATGTTCGTCCATCACTACTGACCAATCAGTGGTTTCAGTGGTGATGTATATAGGGACAACACTTGACTTGATTGGCCAGCAGTGGTGACTTGCCTGTAGATGACACATTACACTTGAAGTCCAGTGGGGACTGGAAGCGAAGAAGACAAAAGCTTGGTATTGGGACTAGAGCACCCTGACAGATTCCTGCTCATAGGAAAAGGGATTCCCGGTCTCTGAAAAAACCCTTTAAAGGAACCCATTTTAATATATCCTGTTAGAGAGTTCTAAGGGGCCCCCTTCATCTTTTAGCTAGAAGAGGACCTGCAGTTACAAAGAGTCTCTTGCTCTGGAGGACCGGTCTTGTCCTTCGTTACACAGATGGCCTATTCATTTGAATAGATACTCTGTAATGCTCAATTTCCCCTCTGGAGGCGCTACAGGGAGACTGAATGCTTACTGCCAGGTTCAGATATTCAAGTATTCCCATTCTGAAATGGTCTATTGGCAATTTGAATCACCAAATATTCTCTTTAATTCGCCAAAGTAAAATTCTGTATCGCAACCGCAACGGCAGGTAAGCTGGCATCCATTTCATGAGTTGGGTAAGCTTGTCTGGTGCTTCATTCGAACTCCTCTGTATTTGGGTTCCCATACTAGTGATCGATAGGGCCTCCGGTCAATTGCTGTGAACCAAAAAGCTATTCTTACCGACCTTCTTCCTGCTTTGGCCAAACATGCATATGTTCTCCCTTGAGATCAAATGTTCGGGCATGTTTAAGTTCTGTAAGTGTTTAAAGGGATTATCTAGGAAAATATATTTATGAGTTATCCTCAGGATAGGTCATCCGTATCAGATCTCCAGGGGTGCAACACTTGGGACATCCGCCGATCAGCTGTTAGAAGAGCCCTTGAGTGCCGCAGCCTCTTCCTAGGCCAGTGACATCACTGTACATCGGTCACATGGCCTATTTGCAACTCAACCCCGTTCAAGTCCTGCAATACCAAGCACTGCCACTGTACAATGTATGGCGCTGTCCTTGGAAAGCTGCCGGCAGCTTCCATCGCTCTCCAGAGCTTTGGTGAGCGCAGCGGCTCCCTGAAACAGCTGATCAGCAGTGGTGCCGGGACTCTGACCTCCACTGATGTGGTAATAGGAGGATAAGTCATAATTATCTTTACCAGGATAACCCCTTTAACATTTTCAAGGATTCTGTTTGCTGTTGGTGAATAGATTTTATTTAAACATCTAGAAGCTGCTTTCCTACACAGACCTAATACTTTACAAGTCCAGACAATCATCTATAATCTAAAGAGCCGTGTCTCAATTCTACGAGAGACCAGAGAGATTTGCTTACGAATTGAGCTCACATAGGAATGTCTAGACTGGATATATTAGCAGCAAACCCTCAGCTGTGAAAAAATTTGTTCAACACCTGGATATTTAAATCAACTTTCCTCCGGGAGGAAGGAAACTATTCTGAGACTGTTTTCTCCCTTCTGGAGGAGAACTCATTTGCATACTTTTCCCAGAGTGCCTTGCTTATACCAGCTGGATCTCCTTAAGGAGAAACATTACCTTCCAAGAGCAGCATTTGAATTTCATTATGTATTTTTCCCCATTTACTGATGACATTCTAAAATACGTCACCCCTCATCCTATGACTGAGAATTGTAGTTACGGAGGGCTTCTCAGCTCGAGGCAGCCATTTTGTTCCGAACAGCCGACACTGTGCTGAACAAAATGAGTCCGTTCTTCCCAGCCCAAACATCGACTTCTGATCCAGCAGAAGGAAGTCCATTAGTTTTCTTTATCTTCGTCTGCTTCTCTTTCTTTGCTGATAGTAATAGTCATAAACGCAACACAGATGCCCCAAGGGATGGCGCAGGATGTTTAATACACCGCTGCGCAGCACTCCGCTCTGCATTAAATGCAATTAATGGCTTGGAAAAAGAAGTCGTCTTGGGCCCTCCCTTCTCCTTCTTCCAGATGCTGTCTGTCATATCTCAGTAATAACCCAGGACAAGAAGTTTCTGTGCATCAAAACTGAAGCATTAGTTGGCAAACATGGCTTACAGACGTTCCCCAGTGACTGGGTACATGCCTAGACATGTGTAGTGGCAAAAAATGGAAAAAAAACGGAAGCAGAAAAGGCATAAAAATTAAAATTATTGGCTCCATTTCACCTTTGTTTCATAGGCTATGGTTATAATAATACAGCTTCAGTCAAAGGGACATCTCTGCTTGTTAGAAGGGACTCTTGACAATAAATCGATCACCTAGTCTTCCAAGCGATCAGTTGTAATCCTTTGGAAAACCTGGCAGCAAGTGTCCAGTTTCCCTGCAGCTCCACCACAGGGGAAATGAAGCATTACACCATATCTATTCAAATTAATAGGTTGTTTTTGTAATACAGGACAAGACAGGTCCTCCAGAGTGAGAGACGCTCTTTGTAGTTATTCTAGCCTGGCCAAGAGATATGGATCTTGAATATAGGCCTTCCTTCTATTAAACCCAAATTACCCAATGGAGTCTATAAATATGGGTTTTCTAAACTGTGCAATCCCTTTAAATTGGTTGTCCAATTAAGAAAACCCATTTTCAAATGCCAAATTAAGGAAACATGAGTTAAGAGGAGAGCTACAAAGGCATTCTCTTGTTCTGTGGGACCTATGGGTTTGAATGGGCACCATGTAGAACTCCATTAAACATAAGCTCAGAAATTATGTTAAAGAGGACCTTTCATCGGTCCAAACATTGTGAACTAAGTATCATGACATATACAGCGGCGCCCAGGGATCTCGCTGCACTTACTATTATCCCTGGGCGCCGCTCCGTTCTCCCGTTATGTCCTCCGGTATGTTCGGGGACTTGGTTATAGTAGGCGGAGACTTAGGGGACTTGGCTATAGTAGGCGGAGTCTGCCCTTGTTCTGCTGGGCGTCTCCTTCTCCGAGGCTGTAGCGCTGGCCAATCGCAGCGCAGAGCTCAAAGCCTGGGAGGTTTTTTTCACCCAGGCTATGAGCTGAGTGCTGCGATTGGCCAGCGCTACAGCCTAGGAGAAGGATACGCCCAGCAGAACAAGGGCAGACTCCGCCTACTATAACCAAGTCCCCAAACATACCGGAGGACATAACGGGAGAACGGAGCGCCGCCCAGGGATAATAGTAAGTGCAGTGAGATCCCTGGGTGCCTCTGTATATGTCATGATACTTAGTTCACAATGTTTGGACCGATGAAAGGTCCTCTTTAATGAGAAAACCCCTTTAACTTGCATTTGGACTCCTGTTGTCTCATGCCACATTAGTCGAAAGTTCCAGACTATCAGCACGTAGATTTATAGCGTTTTACAGTAATTTGCTGATCTCACCCTTTAAATGCCTCATTTCAATTGTGCTCTGATATTTTTTTCTTCTGTCTCATTTTTACTCGACTCTGTAACTGCACGCAGAATATCCATTTCTCTAAAATGTCATTTAGATAGATAAATTGGTTCGTAATGCTGAATCTAGAACGGCGAATGTAAAAATCACTCAGAGGCATATGCTGCAGTCACTGATTAAACTATATGTTAATATTGCTCCGTTTTTTTTTTCCCGGTGACAAGACAGGGTCACCAAGCGCAGATGACAGCTACCACTTCTGTCATTCCTTTTTTTTTCTCATACTGGTATCCGAGCAAAAAAAATATAAATAAAAGAGAAAAGTAATAAATCAAGAAAATATTTTTCAAGCAGTACATCTTCATAGATTACGGGCGACGTCCTTCAGCGGCTACTAGGCCACATCAAACCACATTGTCTAATGAAGTGCAATTTATTTAGTCAGGTCGAAATACCATTTACAAAAACCATGGTGATCTCCATTCTTCTAATCAAGCAATTGCTGAGCAAGTCAATCAAGGTCAGAGTATGATGAATTTCTAGTGGCATTGTTCGAGAGGAAGTCAGTCTGGAATACCTGTGGGTTAGTTACTTATTTGTTGTATCGAGAATGTTCCCTCTTGACCCCACAAAAAGAGGCAAGCGGCTTCAAGCTCTGAGGGAACTAAAACTTTGAAGTTAGGAAAGAAATTGAATTATGATCCGATAAACGGTGGGGTGTTTACATAGGATGATAATAGGCTTCGTTCCCAATCATCCACAGTGTAAAAAAGGCCTTAAATCTTCTAAAATCTAATTTAGATGCCTTAGAAGGCTTAATTGACTAGGTCCTTGATTTGTAGTCAGAGTGGATATACCAGTGTGTCCTTGGTACTGTATCTTTCCTCTTGTTTAGAGTGGTAAGTGGCGCGAGATTATACACTTAACATCTAACAGAGTAACATAAAAGGTTTCTCTTGTTCAAATTTGGAGATTTTGCGCCTCTCAGCACCCGATATCTCAATCCAAAAAAGAATGGTAAGAAAGGAGAAATCTGTATGAAGCACACCAGACCTCCTCTGTTTACAGAATGAAACTTTGGTTCCAATGTCTACTATCTCTATCTAAGTTTATTTTGAAATGAAATTTAAAACCACATCTATGTGATGCATTTCTATAGAGATGGGACTGTTCTTTTTCAGTTGGTAGAGGTCTACAGGAATATGACCATTATGGTAGAACACATTCCATTAAGTTCAGCAATGTTAATGTGATTGTCTGGCCAGTCCGTTTCTTAAATGTTTGGAATGGATTAAAAATAAAATACAGTAGATCATACAGTACCTCACTGATCCTCCATCACTACCATTCCAATGTTTTGCGGGTCCTAGTCAGTTTCTACTTCCCAATACATTTCTACACAGGATATGTGACCATTCGTCCATTCACTTTCCACAGTGGTGGCCTGCCTTAGCCAGTGATAGGCTGAGAGGTCATTTCTGTGTGTGTCGAGAAGGACTCAGAAGTAGATCCCAGTGATGGACCCAGGAAATATTCTACAAGGAGCATCGGAGGTTCAGTGAAGGAAGCATGGCCTCTTTTTTTATTTTTTCAAGCCATTGTAACATTCCCTTGTTTTGTTATCTCAAACATTTTATGTGGCGCTGGCTTTACAAGTCAACCATTACAACAAAACAAATTGAGTATGCTGAGAACCTTGGTAACAAGAATAGGGAATCACCATCGCTTCATATGCTCGGAGGTTGAACTCGGTCACTTGCCCACTTTAGTCTCCATAGATCAAGAATCCCTATACACCCCCCTCCTTCTCCTCTTCTATTTGCCTTAATTTCCTCTGGTGTCCTCCTATTTCCTCCATCCAGATGCCTCTAATTAGTGCTAAGCAGATATTATGGCATGAACTACGTATGTGTCTCTCAGGCAACCCCTGTTGTATACTGTACCTTTAATTGGTCGGATGTACCATATGCCTGGTTATCCGTCACCTCTGGATTATGCATTTTAGAACATTATACAAATATCTTCAAAACCAATGAAAAAGACGTTCCATCATGACTATGACAAATGCTAAAAACTATGATACATTAATGGTGAAATTGTTTTTCCTGTGAACATATTAGATGCCCTCTGTCTTGTCACTGATCTCCGAGCTATGCCATGACTTAACAGCTGATATGATTTCCAGAATGTTCTCTGCAGCAGAAAGATTGAATTATAGATTACTGGGTTACAAGACTGAAGCCTGGACTACAAAACATCAGAAGAGCACTCATGCTGTCCCACAATATTAAAGTATGTTCCAGCAGGTCAGCCCCTTCAGCAGGCGTGATGCATACGAGGATAGTAGTTTTCAACTGGATCCCATATCCATGTGACCCCAAGTAAAATGTGAATCCCAAGGGTGCTGGATAATGATCAGGCCCGAACATAAGAAGAGCTCCTCTGTTTGTTTCTTTCTCCATTCATTAAGATCCAGTCTTTTTCTGGGCACATTACAGATATACTTCAAGATTACTCCCAAGATATACAGTGCTGTCAATTTCTATGCAATGACCTATATGAACCCTGGGCCACAATGGTTAAAAAGAAGCCTATCAGTGAATGTTTTTTTGAGGTTGTAGAATACTATGCTTTCCTATACAGTAGAACAAAAGGGTATTCAGATGTATAGAGCAACAACAGAGGCTAAAGGACACTCTTTTGGCCTCTGTTTTGTCAGCATACAATATACAGTATGCCAGGAGCTTTCCCAGCTTATACGCTCATATATGTTCACATAATGAGGTGTGAATATCTTGTGCATGCTTTGTGGTAGTTTCACACATATCTGGTAATCAACCTTCTATGCCTGTGGTCCCTCTATTTGTGAGTGAAATCTGTTCCTGTGGTCAACATCTACTCTTCTTCCACCATACCTTGCCAGAACATTTTCCAGTATATCTGTGTGTTATTGCAGAAGTATGAAGACGCCAAGAGCCTCATGCTTGGGTGAAAACCACAAATGCTGCACTCATATAACCAAACACGGTCCGCTTCACTAATCATTGTTGTTAAGGAAAAATCTGATTACATCATGTTCTCTGTTAATGCCGCAGAAAATTGACACCACTGTATATGTCAGTTCCATCGATCCAAGTATCAAACATTGCTTGGTTGCACAATTCAAACCAAGACTACTATCAAGAGATGGATTTCTCCATCTGACTCCCTCATGGTATTGATTACGACCACCTATATCCAGTGACTGTAGATTAGCTCGGAGGACTTTTTTGTCACAGTGTTGAGTAACTGAGTAAGTATTCAGCACTGTCTGCATATGTCTTCTTTGATAATTTTTACGTATTGTGAGCAGCTGTAGATTGGAGGATATGGTTGGGTGTCGAAACAAAACAACCAAGCTAGGAACTGATCGAAATGAGGTAAACTAGGAATTTTCTGCTCAATGTTTATCTTCCTCGCTTAAACCATTTGGTGGAAGAATGGATAATATTTATGGTTTTGAAGAGTGTTGAAGTGCACCATTTACTAACACAAGGTGGATGAACTATTGAGAATTGGTGGGGGAGGCAAGAAATTTTAACTGTTTAAAGGTCCATCAAGAAGGCAAAAGACCTGTGATGAGATCATTCAGGGCTCTCTGCGTTCTTTGGTCTTCCTCTCCTAAGGTCTTCATGTACTGGGTAAATGTCAATACAGTCAGATTCATGCTAATCAGACATTTTGTGATATGCCACTTATGTCGATCTTGAAGCCAACCCATTTTGTGCATTCTTCTACCCATTTTATTAGCAAGAAAACATCAAAAGGAGAACACAGAAGATATAACATAGACAGATGTAGTAGAGCTGAATCGTCAAACCATACTATATGTGTTATTCAACATAACTCATCATGATAGCTTCATGTGCTGCCTCTGTTTTCACACCTGGCCTTTGTGGCCAAGACTTCCAAGTGGTCCAGAAGAAAATGGGGTAGAGTTTTTCCCTGAATTTCTTTTGCCTTTAGGATCTCAGTTGTGGCCAAAAACACTTGGCCTAAGTAATCCCAGCATACCAAACAAATTTGACAAAAATCTCATCCTCATCTGTCTCCGTCAAATGTTCTTGGCATTGTCATATAGCAGACAGTCCCCAGCCCCCTATAATGTGACCAGAAAATACAGTCATGGGACATCAGACTGTCTTTCACCCATTTTGAACAATATCATGTAATCTTCTAAGTACTATCCAGCTAGGTAATAGGAAATTTCATTGACTTTGCTCTATTCATAAATACTTACCCATAGCAGTCGGCTACGAAATTGTCTTTTTGGAGAGCTCAATCGGATAACAAAGTTTAAAGCAGCTGGGGAACCTAGACTATCACTCATCACGGGTGACTCATCCCAAGCTGGTTACAGTCTGAACAGCCATTCAAAGACTGGCATAGAATTTGCTAATTCAACCCAGCAAGGTTTTTTTTCTTTTTTGATGGCTTTGATATTCAGTATGACATATGGGCAGAGAAGGCTTTCAGAACACGACTACAGATGTTTCATGAAGAAGACTTTCATTCTCCGCTTTATCAAGTAACACAGCAGTCAGACTTTCTGAATTATAAAAGCTTTTCAATGAGGCCTGTACAGCATACACATACACCGTCCCTATATAGATATCAATATAAGCTTGGGATTAGAGATAAGTAATATACTGTGTGCTAGTTTTGTAGGATGGCATCTGACCAGTGGGACCTGATGCACTGCTCAGACAAGGAACACTCGGCCCTATGCTCCTCATCCTGTGAATGTCTATGGTTGGAAGGAGTTGTTGGAGTAGTGGTTGATCATCTTCATGGCCCATTCCTCCAAGTCCATAGTTGCTACAGATCAATGGTCCCAGTAGTCCATGGACTTTAGTGGTAACTGGAAACCCTAATTTGAATTATGGACCATTGAGACTTCCAACACCATCAAATGGTTGGAATAAATAAATTCTACTGTATTGTACAGTATATTCTAACATACAAAGCGATGCTGCAACACTGATGATGCTGAGTCACAAACCTTGGTCAAAATTGGTGCCTTCTCTGGTAAAAGCAGATCTAACTGCAAAGGGTATCAGCATGATTTTTTTCTATTAGGCCCACCTCAGCTATCTTGCTTTTCTATCTTTGGTGGATGGGTAAATCTTCTCCTTATGGATTTCTATGGACCAGATGTATGGCAAAAGAGCACTTTTTTGGCATATATCTGGACCATAGAAGTCTGTAAATGCAAGATTCTCACATTAGGCCAACATGGTTTGTGAAAATCATACTCTGCAATGTTTTTTTTATATAAAAGAGCGTAAAACTGAAGATTGCTAAATATTTGTTGTTTTTTCAGTGGGTATCAATGAGAGACGTATGAATTTGTAACACCCCAGAGTTGTGTTACCACTCCTTCACCCTGCTACTGTCTTTATTGGTCTAATACAATGTCATCTATGTATTCTGTTCCAGGTTCACCACAATCTGCATCTCTAATATTGTTATGTAACTGTTACAAATGTAATTTGCCTGGTTCCCCAGCAGGTGGCAGAGTTTTCTTAGACAGAATAGAACTCGCCATTCTATTCTCCTCTCCTTTTTGGCAGAAGTGGGCGAGTCCTGCTTGCTACCAGAAGGAGGTGGGGCAGTTCTGGTTTGTGCTGGTTGAGACTCCATGTTGGAGCTGCCAGGATTCAAATCTATTCCTTGGCTGAAGATAAGTCTGACTAAAAAGTGAAGTGCAATGTAAAGGAGAAGCCAAGTTATCCAGTCAGCTTGTCAGTACAGCAGAGTGAGAGAAAGAGTTGAGTTTGCCTGCCAGTTTAGCAGAGTTGAGTTTGCCTGCCAGTTTAATGCTAAAGCCTGCTGGAACCAAGACAAAGCCTGTAAACTGTTTGAAGAAATGTTTAGCTGCCGTTGAACTTCATCTCAAGGTCTGGACTCAAGTTATTCTTTCTAATCTCTTAATTATTCCCCCTATTATTTGCTTTGGAGCCAAATCCTGGGGTCCAGCAGTATCCAGATAGGAGCACTGTGACACACCTAAAGAGACATTTAGGCCGCACTAAACCACTCTGCATTCCTACTACACCTGGGACACACACAGCCCATTGCACATTTATACAAGCTATGTGAACAGAACCTTCTATGATCTATAAGATTACAGGAAGATGTTTTAGGCTTGGCTTAGGTCACAATTTGTGAATGAGACCAGTCCAGGTCTTCTGAAACTTTTTTTTTCTTTTTGGCTGATTAAGATGTGCTGGGAAGACAGGAGAAGAAGAGAAGCTGACAGGTATACACCAGGGAGGGGAGAAGGAGGGGAGCAGACTCGTAAATGTTATAAATAGAAATGACCCAGATGGGAGATCAATAGGACGGTGACACGAGCGATGCATGACACTCTCCAAGCTGGGATTATAGCGTGGTCTGCCAACAGCTTGAGAAACGTCTTGTTATTCCACATCTCTAGACAGCTTTATTGACCACAGCAAATTCACCAACATCTTTTCTAATTTCATGTGCTCAGTAGTAATAATACATGATCTCTGTCCTGGACATACAGATACTTGATGCTCATCTTGTCATGAGGCACCTTAGTGGAGTGGAGCAAGATGAAAAGACCTAGATTCCCTTTATTAGACTTCTAGTTTTCCTTGCTAAAACTCTGTAGTACTGTTGAAATATTTCATAGACCTGGAGACAGTGTTGAGTCTGCTCTGCCTTATCCATCTTGCTTTGATGTAGAAACGAGCTCACTTCAAGCGCTACTGAACAGACGTGATGAATGTAACAGACGGCCTGTGTGATCTTCACAAGTCCTCCTGACGTCACCTAGTGGAGGTTTGTAGTTGGGATGATAATGGCGCGTGATGATCCTGGTGCTATTTGAATTTTCCATTAGACTTTTTTTGGTTTCACACCAACATGCCTTATAAAACACATATAAATATATGGTGGTTCATAGTGGTGCTTACAATCTAATCTCATATTTTTCAGCTGTGCATGGACTATGTAGATTTCATAGTAGGCCAATAAAAAAAAAAAAAAAAAAATAGTGCAGAACACACCCAAAATCACATTTCAAAAAATATGGCAAGATTTTAAACCAGACCATAACCAAAATGTGAAGGTAGCAGTGAATATCCACCATAGTACGCATGGGACTTCTGCCATGGGACAGCCAACTGTTCATTTTACGGATTTGAATGTATTTTAAATATTTTCTGTCCCAATTGCAAATCTAATCAAATTCTAGATACCACAGTTATGACCAATGTCGCAGTTGCAGTAAGTGCGGAGATTGTGGCTGTCTGTTTTGTGTGGCTGAAAAGTTAACCAGTACTATGCCTAGTTTAAGGTCCTGAATCTATGTCCTACTGGAGTAGTGGAATGGTAATATAGAAATTTTTAGTGCTTCTAGGCCTTGATGCTGTGGGGTCTTTATATCACAAAATTGGAGCAGAATTTGAAAGCCATAGCGAAGGTAGCCGTGTTGAACCACCATATTACACACTAGACTTCTGTGACTGGACAGCCAGCTGTTCATTTTGTAGATCTGAGAGAATTTTAAGTATGTTCTGTCCCAACCGCACAGTTAACCAAAGGTATGTCATATTCTAAATGTCAATTTTTGATTAATTTCACAGTTACAGTGAGTGCAGAGATTGTGGGTGTCTGTTTAGTGTGGCTGTACAGTTATCCAGGACTATGTCCTGAATCTATGTCAGGCTACAAAATTGAATATATTATAGGAAATGCAAAGGTTTTTGGTGCTCCTAGCCCTTGATACCAGAGAGGGGTGTCACATAATTGTTCATTACTTCCATAAATGGCATGTAACAACTGAATTATCTTGGTATGGCTTTTTATAAGGGTTTAAAATGATGGAATACATTGGTAAATCAAGTCATTTAAATCCATCTACTCTACTTTTGAGTTAATACAGTATAGTCTTTTTAGGGCCTGTCTTTAATTGTGAAGGACCAAACATGTCCATGCTTTACATGAACAGTTAATGGGGTTTTCCAAGTGTTTTATACTGCGGATAGGTCATACTTCTGAGGATTGGTCATCAGTATGTGATTGGTGGGTGGGGGGTCCGATCATGTCCCGCCGATCATCTGTTTGAAGAGGCCACGGTGAGCGCTATAGCCTCCTTGCAACTGTGCTTGATATTGAAGCTCAGCCCTAGTGACTTGAATAGGACTGAGCAGCGCCTAGGCCACGTGGCCGATGAACATTACGTCACTGGCCTGGGAAGAAGCCACAGCACTCACTGGAGCACCACAACCTCTTCATATAGCTAATGGCAGGGGTGCCGAGACAACCTCCACCAATTAGATACTGATGACCTATCCTGAGGATCAAACACTCTGAAAACCCCTTTAATTTTGATGGCAACTGTGTAATACTTAATTTCTTCTCTGGAGGACCTGTTCGGGAACTGAATATTTCCCCTACAGATCTCTGAGGTTCTGCTGGATACCCTATACATAGCCTATGTTCTGGGATTCTTCCACCAACAAGTGGATTTGAAAATGATCCTGTCATTTATTGTATAGAATAGCCTAATCTTGTATGCTTTTTTTTTTCTGCTACTTCTCCTTTCTCTAGCAGAAGATTGTATTTTTATCGAGAGCTTTTATCATGCCAAAGACGTGGTATGATGATGAGGGAATTAGAAAAGTTGGAGCCACTGAACATAATTTTTCCATTGATGTTCAGGATTCATGTATTATCCTTATTTGAGCTCCAATGGACTCCACTCAGATCTTCACTAAGAATCTGGCGCCCCCTAGGATGAAAGTCCTCAGAGTTGTAGACTCAGCCTCTCTCTCCATAGATCTTCTGTTTTATCAAGCACAGTGGTAACATCAATGTAAATCTAACAAAATTATGTTTATAGCGAAATACACACAATTTAATTAAGTAGAAAATCTCATTGCTTTGTTCCGGCTCCCCCTCTAATCCCTATTCAAATTTACGATGTACTGTTTTATTTTAGATTCATCCAGTAGCGCCTTTTTATTTGATTTCATTTAATTACGCTGATTTACACAGACTTTTTTTTTATAGTGTTATTTGCTTCCCTTCCACCAAGATCATATTGGGCTACTGATGCATTCTCCCAAGCTGATAGACGAGGCTATACTGAAGTAATATTCGGCCTAGAGGAACCAGGCTCACGGCGAGCCATATTTTTTAACTCCTAGTGATTCTTATTCCGCCTGCATAATGTCTTACCTGAGGCTGGCAGTCTAAATGCAGCTTGAACGCGACCTGGGAGTTATTATTCTAGATAAATTTAATGTCCGCGTGCAGCCTAGAAAAGCAAATCAGCCAACGAGATGATAAATACACATATATAGAACCAGAGGAGAAGATTCACAACAAGATGCACCCAATGTGATTTATTTTCTCAGTCTTGACTGCCACTCATTGATGGCTACCATCTTTGGGTCGAAATTTCAGGTTTATGAATCTTGTAAGAACCATGGGGTGTTATACTTATCTGCCTCACTGCGGTGGTGCCACCGGCGCCACATTACCAGAGGGGCTGATTGGCTTATGAGGGAGCAGTGATGCTCGGCCATTTGGACTCAGCTCCAGCATCTTGTGCTTTCTGTCAGAGGGCTATTTAAACAGTCAACTGCTGACCACAGTTTCCTGTGATTGCTCTTCTTAGCCTCACTAGCATGTAATGTATTGTATTATTGTTTGGATCCCTGGTATTCTGACTTCTGGATTGTCCCTGACCTTGCTCCTAACTACTGATTATTCCTTTGACATTATCTCCTGGTACTGAACCCGTTGGTATTTGATTCTGTGTTTTGTATCTTATCTTCTGACATATCTTTGTGGTTTGGACTCTGGCCAGATTTTGACTTAGCTTTGGGTTCTGATCCGGTTCTGGTTTGCCTTTCTGGTTCAGACCTCTTTCTGTCTGACTTTCTCACTACTCTTTAACCAAACTAAATTTAGGCCTCTGCACTTTGTCAAGTTATGGACCATCACAAAGTTGTGGGCTACCATTTAGGTTGGATTGTCCAAGTAGGTAGAGACAATGGTGCAAGTGGAGTACAGGGCTGCTTTGTTCCCTACCCTAAGTGACATTGCGATTGAGTTATGAACTTGTGACACCTTTTCCCTCTAGGGCCATTATCTATCATCCAGGTCCACATGCTTGCCAATTATGGAGGTAAACAACATTATGGAAAAATAAGGCACAATATTTATATGTAACTAACAAGGTATAGAAACAATGTGTAGTATGGGTTATATAATGTACACAGTGAGTCCTCTTATGATCACACATAGTTATTATGGCGAGGAATGCTTATGTCCAGCAAGTTCTACCTTTCATCTTAAAGCACCTTTAGAGTCACCACTCATTGATGACTGCTATCTTTGGGTTGAAATTTCAGATTCATAAATTTTGTTAGAACCATCGAGACTGAGTAATGACACCTTTTCCACTCTCTATGCCCACTCTCTATCATTCAGGTCCACACACATTATGGAGGTAAACAACATTATGGAAAAATAGATCTATATTGTAACAAGATATAGAAGCCATGGGTAGTATGGATTATATCATGTACAAAGTGAGTCCTCTTATAATAACCCATAGTTATTATGATAAGGAATACTTATGTACGTCAGCACCTGTAGAGCCACTACTTACTGATGATTACCATCGTTGGGTTGAAATTTGAGGTCTTTTGATTTTTTTCCAAACTATTGAGATTGAGTAATGATGACACCTTTTTCACTCTCTAGGACCACTGTTTATAATTCAGGTCCACATGCTTGGCAATCATGGAGGTAAACAACATTATGGAAAAATAAGGAACAAGATGGATTGAAACAAGCTATAGAAGCCATGTGTAGTGTTTATTATAGTGAGGAACACTTATGTTCATCAAGTTCAGCCTTTCATCTTCAAGCACCTTTAGATCCAGGGGAAAGTAAGCAACAGCATCAGAAAACATACTTTCATTTTACATAATAGTCTTGTAACATGAATGTCTCTGTCATCCAGCATGTAGGAGCCAACTAGTTAAGACCTCAACATTGTTATATTCATTATACTCAAAAACAGTCTATCCATATCCATTGTTGAGACTACCTACACTGTGCAGGCATATCCATCACATTTGCATTGGGTCCTTGCACTTCAAGGTAAAATGCCTGATATAACAGAACCTCAGATGTGGGGCAACTTTATGAACTGCATTTGCATAGATCTGAGTTTCAGTATACCCTCTAGCGTACTCTTTACCGTTGACTAATCCAGAAGGATATTTGAAGGTAGAGAAGCTCATATTTCACTACTTGTTGGTACTTTGAGAGTCTATTGTAATGTGTTCAAGTTACACCCTTTAGTTTACTCTTCTTAGGACTTCACTGGGGACTTCTCTTGGCAGGTTTCTGTTAACACCACTAGTCTTGTATATTTTGTAGTATTTATCCTGTGGGAGTACTTTCTGTAGTCATATGGCTCCTTTAGCCATAATATGAACATTTTTTCATGGCCAGAGATCCAACATGCTGGCCTCGGACTCTTCATGTAGCAAGTTGACCTAGGTCTTAGTATTTCTGCCCAGTAAATTTGTCCTGAAAATTTCTTCAGATAAAAGGCTGTTCTTCCTTGTCCCCAAGGTCACGAAAACGCATTGTGAATCCTTGGTTCCTTAGGATCCTAATATAGCACTTTGTATTGTACTGTTTTTGTGTTTCAAAGAAAAGCTGTAGGAATATTTAAATTGCTCAATTTTTAACGAAGGAAAAGCAACACTTGGGTTTGACAGAGAGCACAATATTCATACGTAAATGTTCTGGTTGTAAATAATTAAAGAGAGCGTTTCCATTTGCACGGTTGACTTTCCGAGCCTCATGTCTGGCATTAGGATAATCTGAGAATATTTGTCATTCTAAATTTTATTCCTTCCTTTTAAATGAGTCAAGTTCAGGGAGCTGTGGAAAGGCCCAGATATCTCATCATGGAGATGAATCCCCGTGGTAGGCACCTATGCAGTGTCAGAATTGCTGCAAGCTATTTCTCCTCGGGTTATTTTTCAAGCTGCAGAAATGTCAGGTATTTGCTTTGATATTTGCTTGGTTAAACTGCTCACAGCAACTGCAGCAGGAAAATTGCCATTGTGTCACAATATAAGTGCAGTGACTTAATGATCCCAGCATCCCATTGTTATACACAGTGAGTGAAATTTCTTAGAGGTAAGAAGAGAGACGGCTCTGAAACAGGTCAAGGAGAAGTAGACGGAAAGAAATTGACTATGGGAAATTAAATGCTTGAATGAGAATCTTCCTGTAAGATTGTGAATTTGGATTTTTAATGTGATATTAGTTGTAAAGGGGGTCATTGGTAAGCAATGCTTTCTTGGTGCACTTTAGCCTTGGGCTGGGAAACATCTGCATGATGGTGTCTTCTCCATGAGTTCTCTGAATTCTTCTAATCTCCTCTGACACTCCAAAAACATGCGCCTAATCATCCCAAACGACCCTTCCTTTAACGTACATACCACCCTGAGAGTGTCTTTCTCCCTCTTGTTGCCCTCTTCTACTCCAAAAACATACCAGTAGAGGAACCTATGGTGGACCTTGGTCTCGAAGTGCAACAGTGCTCGAAGGTCCAGTAGAAGACAATCCTATTTGGAGGCAACTTTGGAGCCAATCACTTAGGACCAGGTTTTATTTCTTATGGGACAATTCACAAATAACTTGTTAGACCTTTATTGATGATGTCCTCTGTTTAGATTGTACTGTGGTTTAACTCTTTGCTGACCAGTGACAAGTTAGGAGATATTATATTTTGTTAGCCTCAGTAATTCTCGAAAAGTGTAACCTTTATCATATATTCCACTGTAGCACATTTACTGAGATTAAGGTCATCTGAGAATAGATGGAGACAGCAGTCTGTCAGGAGAAGGGGGAGTATGGCATCCAAAGAGGACATGGGAAAAAGGGAGTTTTAGGGAGATTTTGTGTTATTGTGCAAAACTGTTTGTTGGGTAATTATCAAGTGGGTCTTGTGATCTTGTGTACTTGAAATTCCAAGAACTGTTGATATTAAAGAGCCATAAGTGAGATGTGTCCAAGCCAATTGTGGGAATATGACCTTTTGAATTTGGAGTCTTGTCAGTTTGATCTATTACCCTGTTATGTAAGGTTCTTTATTGCCAATATGTATCACGTGAGATTATATAAATTGCATTGTCCAATCATAGTACTGTAAACATTTTAATTATCTTGTAACTCCTATAATGAGAAGTGTATAAAATAAAGTCCTTAGGGGCGGTCTAATCAGATCTCCTCAGACATATCTTTCTGCATCTGTCTGTGATTTCTCGGCCAAAATAATTGATCAATCTCTGCCTAAAGAGAACCACTCTGACAGTGGTAATGGCTGTAATATGCTCTAATGGAACCTCCATTTAATCATGTGATTAGCAGCATTCAAAGGGTGGCACAGAGGGGCTCATAGCTTGTATGGAAAGACAGCCTGAGGTCCATTGAAGAGCCCTATGGCCTTCTGCTCAAATTTCTTCTTTCTTCCAAAAACTGCACCACGCCTGTAAACGGATAGAAGGGTCATTTAGCAAACTGGTGTAAAGTAGAACTGGCTTAGTTGCCCATAGCAACCAATCAGATTTCATTTTTGACAGCTCCTTTGGAAAATGAAAGGTGGAATCTGATTGGTTGCTATGGGCAACTGAGCCAGTTTTACTTTACACCAGTTTGATAAATGACCCCAATTGTTTCCAGTTTTGCAATGCATTTCCCAGAACATGGCGCCTTCATAAAGTGCAACGCATTCTGCAAAAAACAAGGCCTCACAGACCTACATTGAACAAAAAATAATAATTTGACCAACGGAATGCAAAGAGGAAAATAAAAATAAAAAAACACAATTGTTCTGGTGTTCACAAATTGGCCTGGTCTTCTTGGGGTTAAGATGCATCAGAATCATTTTCCCTGGTGGGCGCAAGGAACTCAAGTCTGATGCTGTACTACTCTATCTAAACTACCTTGATTGTAATCTAAAAAAATAAACCCTAAAAAAAAAATCACTCTTATGACATAGGATTATGGCTAGGTTTACAAAAACAGCCTAGCAGATCTCAAAGCTCAGAGGACCATGTAGATGTGTTCATCGCATTATCGAGAAAGCTTACAGATGTGGGAAAGCGGCTTCAAAGCAACTATGGTGTATATATATATATATATATACACTGCCTCTCCAAAAAAAAAGTTGCCACCAAAAAAAAAGGTCACACACTCTAATATTTTGTTGGACCGCCTTTAGCTTTGATTATGGCACGCATTCACTGTGGCATTGTTTCAATAAGCTTCTGCGATGTCACAAGATTTATTTCCATCCAGTGTTGCATTTATTTTTCACCAAGATCTTGCATTGATTTTGGTAGAGTCTGACTGCTGCGCAAAGCCTTCTCCAGCACATCCTAAAGATTCTCAATGGGGTTAAGGTCTGGACTCTGTGGTGGTCAATCCATGTGTGAAAATGATGTCTCATGCTCCCTGAACCACTCTTTCCCAATTTGAGCCCGATGAATCCTGGCATTGTTATTGTCACAATTGGTAGGGAAGGGAACAGCAAACTGAAAGACAAACTAACAACGGACTAGGCCCCACAAGTTAGGGAAAAACAAGGCCATCTCCTAGCAATCCCTGACACACTTTCCCTAGGCTGCTAAGCCCATGTGCATACCTCAATGGTAGATATACACATGTCTCCGTGCCTAAGTCTATAACACACTAAACAGGCCCTCAGCAATAGGGAAAAAGGGTAAGAGACACCCAGCGCCTTCTACCACTAAAAGCACTAGCGTCCCCACTAGAGGCCTAGACCAAACCGAAACCAAAAGGGAAAAAGATGGGAAAATACTTATCTGATACGAGAAGGAGCAGACGATCCACGAAGCATCCAAAGCTCACACAAGGCAGAACTATAACCCGCAAAGGCTATAGGGAGAGGGAGGAATAAATAGCCTCCCCAATGACCAAACAAAGCACACCTAATAGGAGGTGGGATTCTGTTCAAACCCAAAACAAAACTGTCAGATCGAGTCACGTGCAGCAACTCTGACAGATCATTTCAGAACACCCACAGGGCAGGGCGTGACAGTCATCTTGGAATATGCCCGTGCCATCAGGGAAGAAAAAATCCATTGATGGAATAACCTGGTCATTCAGTATGTTCAGGTAGTCAGCTGACCTCATTTTTGGAGCACATACTGTTACTGAACCTAGACCTGAATAGCAGTGCTCCCACAGGCTTGTACAGTAGGCAGGATGGGTGCATCACTTCATCTGCCTCTCTTCTTACTCTGATGCGCCCATCACTCTGGAACAAGGTAAATCTGGACTCATCAGACCACAGGACCTTCTTCCATTGCTCTAGAGTCCAATCATTATGCTCCCTAGCAAATTGAAGCCTTTTTTTCTGGTTTGCCTCACTGATTAGTTGTTTTATTACGACTACACAGCTGTTCAGTCCCAATCCCATGAGTTCCCTTTGCATTGTGCATGTGGAAATGCTCTTACTTTCACTATTAAACATAGCCCTGAGTTCTACTGTTGTTTTTTTTCGATTTGAATTCACCAAACGTTTAAGTGATCGGCGATCACGATCATTCAGGATTTTTCCCCGCCACATTTCTTCCTCGAATACGATGGGTCCCCACTATCCTTCCAGTTTTTAATAATGCCTTGGACAGTTCTTAACCCAATTTTAGTAGTTTCTACAATCTCCTTAGATGTTTTCTCTGCTTGATGCATGCCAATGATTTGACCCTTCTCAGACTAACATCTTTTCCACAACCGCAAGATGTGTCTTTCGACATGGTTGTTTAAGAAATGAGAAGCAACTCATTGCACCAGTTGGGGTTAAATAACTTGCTGCCAGCTGAAAGATAATCACCCATGCAGTAATTATCCAATAGGAGGCTCATAACTATTTGCTTAGTTAATACAGGTGGTTACTTTTTTTTTTGGACAGGCAGTGTATATAAGTACAAAAGGCTCAAAAACTTTTTCTTATACCTTAACCTGTAAGTACAACAATGGGGCACCTACCATGTCTAGGGTACAGAGGTAGCAATCGCCATCTTGTTTCTTAACTAAACAATGGTAAGAAACTTTTAATTGCCTTTTTCAGTCGCTTTCCATTAATTTTGTCACGTGATATCACACTATGATGTGGTATATTGTTAAAGTCTAGAACTACAACATCTGTAGGTTTTCCCATCAACATAGAGAATTCAATGAATTTGTCATTTTTACAAAAAAATTATCTGTATAACATTAGTTTGATATTGCTAATCATTTCCAGTATCCTAAAGAAAATTTCCCTTTATATTGCGGTGTGAAGCTCCTTTTTGACCTTCTCTGGATCAAACCAGCATGAGAATAATAGGTTGAACTTGAAAGGGGAAAAAACAGGTCAAGGATCCAAACAACAATAGGGCGTTGCACCAGTCCTGTAGAATTATAGGTTAAACTTCATGGACCTGTGTCACAGATTCCTCGTGCAGCACTATTCTTTCCTCAAAATTATGGACACCGCGATGGAATCCTGAAGTACTCTATTGTAAATGATTGGGATCTACTGGGCAGGATTGGTGCACATCAAGTGACATATCCACAGTAGCTATGGTTCATTATTTCTGCTTCGAATGAAAACTGAGGCATATGTGAACAGATCATACATTCTCACAAATGATCTTTTCCTCAGGTCAAGAGGCAAGGAATACAAATGGATTCTTCATACATTTTTCATTCATGATTTATTCTTAGATGACCTAAAAAAGGAATCAGTCCAAACCCACAATGTGTAGTCAGTAAGGTATGTTTGGTCAAAATATCCACAATGGCGCTTTGATCTGGTGAAGCACCATGAAGAACCTTTCATTGCCATACCCATTTGGGCATGTACCCCTTGAGAGTCCAAGAGAGTAAGCTTGGAGATTTTTTTGATTCATGCCTACATTTGGGTTGTGATGATTAAGACAGAAGAGCCACGGAAGAGAAGGTGACCAACACAGAGATGAGGCCATGATTAGTTGTAGAAACCTCAAGTTCAGATGTAATGATATAAATGGTAATTTAATCTGAAGCCGGCAATGAAAAACCTCCTAAGTAGGACTTATTTTTTACGTCTTTTTCAGGACTAATTTTCTTATTCAGTAAATAAATGGCCCGTTTTTATTGACTGTCAGAAAATCTCATATAACAAGTCTACAATGGCCATAAAAATCTTATTTCTCTATAAAGCCCTCCAGCCAAAACATACTTTCTTTGGCGCAAGAGCAAAATTAGCCTTGTCCTTATGTCTTTGTCTTCTCTCATTTTTTTTTTCTGCTCTCTTCTAAAACCTTCACATTTCCCATTCCCTTAACCCGTCAGAACAGAGAGATGGGAAATTGTGTTCTTTCTAGCTGGTCGGAGCAACAAGGTGAAGCTAAAAGTGAAGACCTCGCAGTCAGAGGTCTGTGCTTTGCTGTGCCACCACCGACTGTGTTAATCTCATATGTCGATGGATGTCAAGGTTGCAATTTTTCTGAATATTTTTCTGTAAAAGCCAGAGATGTTACTCGGACATTATTTACCTGAACTCAATGATTTTTTTGGTCTCTAACCTTGATTGTACATTCATAAGCTGACTTACAAAGAATGTGTACCAGAGAAGAATTCTGTAAATGTAGGTTGCTGATTTGTAAAAGCCATTTTGACTACTAGGCTTTGAAGGCAAGGAAGGTGGCACAATAACACCCCTGCATTTCTATTGAGTATAGAATGGTGGTGGAATTCTCTTCTAGAAGCTTTGCATTCATGGAGGCACTTTACAGAAGAACATTGAATGCTTACGGGTCTATAATACAGAACCTTGTGCTGGCGCACAGGGCTTGTGCACGTGGCTTTGCCATGTGCATGAACCCTTAATCAGGAGAACCCCATAGGCCAGCGATATATCATATGGTTTGCTACTCTTAGGAAGCGAGGCATGCAGAGGCATATGAGAATGATGGTAAGAGCAGATAAAACCCCCCTCCCCATTCCCGCTACAAAGGTTCTCTCCTGCTCACATGAGTTATTGCATCAAAATCGTAGAGCTCTGGGGTTGTTTAATTACTAAAGAGAGTTTGCACAGATCCAACAGGATTATCTTGTTCCTAGTTTATTTAGAAGCTACAAAAACTGAGTTTAACCATGTCATGGAGGAAGAAGGCTTGTAATGGGTTACTTTGTGTGTTCTATGGTCTTCATGCCCTGGCAATAATACACTTCGTAAAAATGATATGTGACCTTCTTATCTCCAGGGGGTCTATTGGTCAGTGCTATTGGGCTGTATTGGAGACGTTTGGCAGTTTAGTAAATAGGATTGGCTGTATTGTACGGTATCTTAAAGGTGTTTTCCTGGACTGATACACTGATCTCAGGATAGTTCATCAATTTCAGATCGGTGGAGGTTAGGCACCCAGAACCCCCACCTATCGGCTGTTTTTCGGTAGCCACCACCTAAAACTATTTAGTGGACTATACAGTATGGTTTCTGGCATTGGTGAACTGCAGATTAGCTCCTATTCACTTGAATGGGAGCTGAGCTGCACTTCCCTGGCATGACCACTAGACTGGCTCCTTCCACTGTATAGTTTCTTGTGCCGATGGCTACCCAAAACAGATGAGCAGTTGCGGTACCAGGTGTTGAACCGCCACTGATCTGATATTGGAGACTTATAAGGAGTTTAAGGAGTAGGTCCTAAGGACAGACAGAAAGACATATATAGATATTAAATAGATATGAGATAGATAGATAGATATTAGATAACATAGTAACATAGTACATAAGGCCGAAAAAAGCCCTCTGTCCATCCAGTTCGGCCTGTTATCCTGCAAGTTGATCCAGAGGAAGGCAAAAAAAAACTATGAGATTGAAAATTCCTTCCCAACTCCAATCGGGCATCAGAATAACTCCCTGGATCAACGACCCCTCTCTAGTAGCTATAGCCTGTAATATTATTACGCTCCAGAAATACATCCAGGCCCCTCTTGAACTCTTTTATTGTACTCACCATCACCACCTCCTCAGGCAGAGAGTTCCATAGTCTCACTGCTCTTACCGTAAAGAATCCTCTTCTATGTTTGTGTACAAACCTTCCTTCCTCCAGACGCAGAGGATGTCCCCTTGTCACAGTCACAGTCATGGGGATAAATAGATGATGGGAGAGATCTCTGTACTGACCCCTGATATATTTATACATGGTAATTAGATCTCCCCTCAGTCGTCTTTTTTCTAAAGTGAATAACCCTAATGTTGATCATCTTTCAGGGTCCTGTAGTTGCCCCATTCCAGTTATTACTTTAGTTGCCCTCCTCTGGACCCTCTCCAGCTCTGCTATGTTTGCCTTGTTCACAGGAGCCCAGAACTGTACACAGTACTCCATGTGTGGTCTGACTAGTGATGTGTAAAGTGGTAGGACTATGTTCTCATCACGGGCATCTATGCCCCTTCTGATGCAACCCATTATCTTATTGGCCTTGGCAGCAGCTGCCTGACACTGGTTTTTGCAGCTTAGTTTGCTGTTTATTAAAATTCCTAGGTCCTTTTCCATGTCAGTGTTACCCAGTGTTTTACCATTTAGTATGTACGGGTGACTTGCATTATTCCTTCCCATGTGCATAACCCTACATTTGTCAGTGTTAAACCTCATCTGCCACGTATCTGCCCAAGCCTCCAATCTATCCAGATCCCTCTGGATAAATCATCCAGAGGAGAAGTCATCTGAAAAAATCTATATTTTACTGTGCAAGCCTTCTACAAGATCATTAATAAATATATTGAAGAGAATAGGGCCCAATACTGACCCCTGAGGTACCCCACTAGTGACAGTGACCCAATCTGAGTGTGTACCACTAATAACCACCCTCTGTTTTCTATCACTCAGCCAGTTACTTACCCACATACAGACATTTTCTCCCAGTCAGAGCATTCTCATTTTATATACTAACCTTTTATGCGGTACAGTGTCAAATGCTTTGGAGAAGTCCAGATATACGACATACATTGATTTGCCACTGTCAAGTCTAGAACTTACCTCCTCTTGGAAAAAGATTAAATTAGATAGATATTAGATAGATAGGAGATAGATACATAAATAGATATTAGATAGACAGATGGATAGATGATTGGACAGATGGATAGATTGATTGCAAGAGATGGCCTAATGGATGGACAGTAGATGCCTTAGATGGGATGTGTAATGATTAACCTTATGTGTGCTGCCTCTCTTCCACCAAGAATATAGTGGTGTCCTAATTATATACACCGCATCGTTATCCAGCTCCCGGCAAGCACATTCGGCTTCTGGTCATTAATCCAGCGCGGCCCACATTTCATGGGAATAAGCTGAGAACAATTGATTATTCTTCTGCTCATAAGATGTCAGTCTAGGAGAATGGAAAGCAAAAACCATCTGTCTGTCCCTCCGGACAGTCACAAGGACATTAAGCAGAGGGCAGGCTGAAAGTATACAAGAGGCAGCTATACAAAGGGTTTGGAGGAACAGATCTGCTGCAGCGCCTTTCTCTGTGCTCATTTGTGGATCTAATTATAGTTATGTGCATTTTATGTAGAGAAAAACTGACAGCACAAACGTGTTATATAATATAGACATCTAATCCAATATGCTGGTGGAGAGAGCAAGCCTCCATAGTCATGTATGAATAGTGGCCCACTCCAGATCTCATGGGTGGTCATGGGTTGAAACACCATCTTTCGATGATGGCTTTACAGTACCTTATTCACTACCGTTTTCGTTTTGCATTTGACATTCTTTACACTCTATAGTTGGCCATACATATTAGATTATTCATGACTAGAGATGGGAGAATGTCTTCAAATTAGATTCTGGTCTAATTTGGTCCAATCACTAGTCCCATTTGATTCGGGTCCAAATAAATTCTACCTGAATCGACCGTGCTCTGATTGCCTGGAAAGGTCTCTCTCTCGGCTCCTCTCTATTGATGACTGAACTCACTTATTTTGGCAGGACTGGCTGACCAATCCATGTGTACGGGGGCCTTTTTACTCTTCCTCAGGGGCAGATATGAGGAGAAAGACTGAGCAGTCTGTTGGATCTAAGCATGCCTATTCCTTTTGTTCTCAATGGAAATACCATATCTGGAAGTGGTTCCTTCCCCTCTCAATGTTGCAAGCTTGGGGGTCATAAGGAATAGCTATTAGTCAAATGAGTAAACCTGTATGGACAGTTTATGTTCCCATCAGTTTTCTAATCCTATTCTGGCCTTCTGACCCACACATCAGTAAATGTTACTGTATGAACTGAAGTGGCTTTCAGATGTCTTGGCTGGTGCGCAAAGTCCAGAGGAAGACCTTTCTTGAAGACTTCAGGATAGAAGCCACTGACAAATAAGGACATTTCAATATACAACAGACAAAGAGAACTCATATAGTATCTCAAGAACAGTCCATCGTATGCTGAGAACATCATTCATGGCCAGAAGATGGAGGAAACCAGACATAGAACCAAGTAGACATTTAACATTTATTTTATTAATGAAGTCATAACTTAAGTTCAGACTTGATCCAGAGGACAAAAGAAACCCAAGTCTGAGGGGGAGAAAAATCTCAAGCACAGTCAATTGTATGCTGAGAATATTGTTTATAGATAGAAGTTGGTGGGAACTAAGTAGACATTTAGGGGGGCATCTACTAAGACCAGCGATTTAGATGCTGGTCTTAATCCATGTCCACTACTGCTTGATGCACCTAAGTTATGAAGAGGGGCCGGCGCTTAGGCGTTTTACCGTCGGCAGTGCGACTTGCTTAAATCTTCACAAGCTCCCCTGCTGGAGTAGATTTAAGTCATTCTCTACAGAAAAAGGGGCATAGAATATGATAAATAAGAGGGGCCTGAAAGCCTGCCCACACCACGCCCCCTTTTCCACCTCCTTGGAAAAGTGGTGTGAGGGGGGAAAAGTCAGATTGAGTCACAAATCCCATTTGTGACCAAATCTGCGACAAAAGTACGCCAAAAAGTGACGTACTTCCTATTAGAAATGACAACTTAATGTCTATTGTATTAAAGCAGTTGCGATGTAGTTTCATCAATCCATTAAGTTCAGACTTGATCTAGAGGACAAAAAGAACCCAAGTCTGAGCAACTGTAGTACAGTTTACTTCTCGGGGGAAAAAATGCCTTCCTGATATCAGTTGATTATCATTCTTTGATGTATTACTTAGAACTCTCAATGCCAGTAGGCTTCAGATAAAGGTCTAGTCCTTTAAATGCTATTATTGTATCTTCCTTCACTTCTTCTAAAGCTTGGCTGCTATGACTCTAAAATCCTTTCCTATACTGAATACCAAACCACCTTTTCTCAACACATAAACATGTCCCTAGGTCCATTGGACAGTTCTTCATGTTCCAGTTCTTTCTAGGTAGGCTTGTCCCTCCTTCACCGATGTAGGCTTTATTCCCTAAAATGGTGATCAGATATTCATAAACTGAGCACTTAAATAAGGAAGAAAAAAAATTAAAAAAGGCTTAACTACCTCATCTTGTCCTAGTTTCTCCTTCACGTCTTCCTCACCACCTCTTAGAAATGTGTCCCTTTAAGTTCCCGTTTTCATGATGTAGAATATGTAAAATAGCTGAGCCTAAGCTGAAACTAATTAAAGGGAATATTTTTTTATGTAAAATATTTGGCGAGGATTCTGTGCTTGATTAATACCTTGTTGACTACTATCGGCGCTAATGGAATGCTTGCAAGATTTCTTTTTATGTACATTTTTATTTGGTTTCGGGATGAATTCATTAGAATGACTCGATAATTATAAGTACTTACCATCTTACATTATACTTATTTCTAGGCAACCCGCAGACGGAAGAAAAATGAATCGTCAAACTTCTCCCATGGGTGCAAAAAAAAGGCAATTCATCCATGGGGATGGTTGTGTTTCATTTCTTGTAATGCATATTCTTAAGTTGTTCTGCACAGGGTGGGATTGTTTGTGCTAAGAGGATAAACAGAAAAAAATGGCCCCGGGGAACATCTACAATTTAGAGCTCGCAACATGTAAATGACAGTCTGATGTATGGGATCTGCAGGGAATTAAACCTGTGGCCTCTTAGTTCTATCAGTTGCAGGATTTCTACCTGAGTATTTTCTTGTATTCCGGCCTTGGTTCTCTTCCATTCTGTGTTACTGGCCCAAGCTTTACCTCTTTCCAATTTTTTTTTAAATATCTACCTATCCAGAAAGCCCTGTGAACCCTACCAAACTCTTTTCACAGTCTTCAACACTGTGCCCCAGATTCTCTGTGCACTGTGACACCCAAATGACTCGGTAAACCTTCTCTTTGAAGATATTCTTCCATTAATGTCAGATCAGTGGAGTCCATCCACTAGAATCATTATTGACCCTGAGAACTGGAGTGACTATTAGTCTTCCTTGTGGAGAAATGGCTGTACTTGCAAAGTAAAGGTGGTATATACCTTAGGCCAAGTTCACATCACTGCTATATTTTTATGCACTAACTGAGCAGAACAACGGAAGTGCCACATAGGGCAAATAATTAACCCAAACAGATTTGAACAGAATCCATTGACTACAATGGAGTCCATTCAGTTTCTGTTCGGAACCCTACTTTTTAGTCAGGTCTTTTTTGATGAAATCTGCAACAGAGGCCCCAAATGGAGCCTCCAACGCAGATCTGAACCCGCCCCTTAGGTAGCTTGCAGCTAAAAGCTCATTTGGCCAACAGATATCCCCCCACCTTCCCATACATGAAGAGCACATTTGACACACTTGACTTCCCGCTGGAAACAGCAAGTTTGGAAGATGTCCACCTAATGTAAATGGCCACATTTAGAGAGACTGTATTAGACAGCCCGATCCTGCAGACGTTTGTCGGGAAGGATCACCTGCTTTCTAGCGGAGGAGACCGCTGCTATTACATGCAGCGATCTCCTTCACACCATGGGGAGGAGCAATTGTTATGCCATTGTTTGTCCCCATGCTGTCTAGTTGTTTGCAGGCAGCAGGTCGTGATTAGACAGCATGATGTGCTGCCAGCAAACGATCATAAGTGTGCTTAAAAATCACAATTCACCATTGAACGAGTATTAGACTGCCAGATAATCTTTAACGAGAGTTCCTGCGAATGCTCATGAACTATGAACTGGCCAAGAATCGGCGAGTCTAATACACCCCTAAACCTGTAGTCTATCTTATTTCTAATCACCATGCAGATGATTTTCTAATGAATGATGCCAATGCCATTTTCAGCTGGGTTGAGTCATGCTCATGTATTGTTCCTCTATGGGTTTAGTCCTGAAAAATCACTGCCTCCATGAACCTCCAGAAAGATATATAAATATATACTGTACGTGTAAATGATAGTAGCAGCTCTTAAGCTTCACTCTGCTCTTTCCATATCAGCTCTGACTTCTAGATGAACATTTCTTCATGGAGACCAGGCACCATCTCACCTCTTGGAGAGCTGTGTGTTGATTTTCTTCACCCTTTTGTATACCCAGACACATCTGAGATCCGCCTTTGGTTGTGACCGTGCTCCTGGTTACTGTCATGTAGGCTTACTGTACTTTCGCAACTTCTAAAGTTATCCTTCTGTAAGTGCCTTAGTTCTGGTTCTCTTTCTTTCTGATTCTGACTAATGATTCCACCTGCCTTCTAAGACAACCTCTGGCTTCATATCTTAGCTCCTGACGTATGTATAGTTCCTGTTTTACTTCTTGATCTTGAATCTTGGCCTTGTTACTGACTTTATTTTTCTGTCTGTGGTCTCCTGAAGTCATCGTCAGCTGACCTGCACTGTCAAGGAATGCTGTACATTCTTCAATGAAGAGTGTCTGCAGTTTGGAGTCTTTCCGTCAGGTGGCATTTTCTAAACCTCTGGTAGAAACGTCCTTAGTCTAAGACTAGGGATCATTACATCTAAGAGGGTTTATGTAACGGCATCTACCTGACCCATAGACACAAGAAGTGCTGTGAATTACTGAGTTGTTATCATGTGAGACCATCTAAGTGTCTTCTTGACTGAGAGAGTTGCAACGGCTCGCTTGCTCTAGATTTATGTCTCCAGTCAACACTAGCTGATTTCTAGCACCAGGGTTGCCAACCAGAATTTTTCTTTTTTCTGGACAACTTATCCCAAAATTATGGACAGCCAATATTTTTTTTTTACGGGTAAATTGGAAAACCATAATGGATGATAAATATTCTAAGTAATACATGTCTATAGCTCAGTATACTGATAAGAACTCATTATCAGCATTTACTGTGAGCTGAAAAATGAGGATAATTATCACCAAAATAATCTATTCAGGTACCACCAGCCTCAAAAAAATCACAGACAAGTCTATTTTTTTTCACGGACACCTATTTTTACGGACTGTCCAGACATTTCTGGATGGTTGGCAACCCTGTCTAACATTAAAACTTGAAGGTACACTAAACCTAGAAAGTAAACATATCTTATAGTTGTCACTGTTCTTCAGTCAATTTCTGCAAGATCCTGATGCAGTCTTGTAGAAATCATGCAGGCAACGATGGGGTTAATCTCCTACTGATCTGCTTCATCTTCAACTGAAGAATGGCTAGGGTGTGAGGCAGGGATTAACAAGGTTTTTATCCTACTGCGGAGAGGACAGAGTAAGGAGGCCCCTGCTCCAACCACTAATCTTGCAGCTTGTCATGAGATGGTGAGGAGGAGGAGGTGGGACATGGGTGATCTTCTTTTTGACTGAAATATGAAACCAGGAGAAAGAGCTTGAGTTTTTGTTACATATTTTTGTGCCTTTCCTATGTTTAGTGTTACTATATGGCATCTTGTAAATGCTCTTACTTCTAACTTAAAGGGGAGTAGAAAGACACAACCCTTCTCCAAAAGTAGTGCTGTCACTGGAAAATGAGCCCATTTTTCTAATTTTGTTTCACCTTTTTAAAGTTATGTATTCTAGTGATAAACTCGCTAATGCATTGGTAGCCAAGAACCAAACTGTCAAAATTTCTAAATCTTGATGGCTCTTTGCTCCTCACACCGCCAGTAGCCATCTTTATCTCTTACATACTTAGACTACTTTTCCTTCCATGATGAATCTTTCCCATACTCGTAGCCTCGAAGCTCCTGCCAGTCTTAGTCTGCAAGGATAAGTTTGAGGAATACGATCTGTGCATCAGTCTGAAGAGAGCGTTTTAATTTTACTTGATAAATATGTATATTTTGCTATGCTTGTGGCAACTTCAAATGCTTTTGAAGGCCAGAGAATAGAAGTGATGCATAGGTACCATTAGAAATGGTCTCATAGAAAGGTTATTAAAAATTGTGCTTCGTATATCACAGACGGAATGGCCGTGGTGCTTAACATAAAAGCAATCCAACATAAAAGGGTAAATTCACAAATAATGCAGTATGTGCAGGCAATAAAAATGACAGAAGTGTACATATGATCGTGAGATGATTATAAGCAGTGGTCTTCTGTAACCCCCTGCAATAAATAAAGCGTACCTCCAGTCAAAGACTGTGACTGAGTCCCGAAGTCTTTTTGGCCAATAGAGTCTTTCACTTGTAGACTCATGTGATGTCAATTTTTTTCCTTTCTTAGAACCTGAGGATAGGGGGTGGCTGTCTAAGGCTACTTTCACACTAGCGGCACAGACCTCCGGCAGGCTTTTCCGTTGGGTCAACAGCCTGCCGGATCCATCCTGCCGCTAGTAACCTTGTGCCTCCGGACTGCCGCTCCGTCCCCATTGACTATAATGGGGGCGGGGGCGGAGGCACGGCAGCGCACTGCAAGAGGCTGCCGGAATAAATGTCGGACATGTCGTAGTTCTATTCCGACAGCCTCTCACCGTGCCTCGCCGGAACTTCGTCCCCATTATAGTCAATGGGGACAGAGCAGCAGTCTGGAGGCACACGGTCACTAGTGGCAGGACGGATCTGGCAGGCTGTTCACCCGACGAAACAGCCTGCCGGAGGTCCATACCACTAGTGTAAAAGTAGTCTAAAGGTGGCCGTAGATATGGCCTTAGCCAATGCTATCTAAGGTCAACTTATTTGGCCAACAGCTACTCCTCCCAACCCCACCATATACATGCACACTCATGTTGGCAGAACGCGCTCATGTTCTCAGTGGGGGACAGGAGAATAAGTTGTTGAAACCCACATCGCTCTTCCTGAGAATCCTACTGTCAGGGTAAAGTCATACCACCCTTAACCATATTAGATGGTTGGCCAGCCCCACCAAAATGAATAGGTTTAGCTTAAGGGTGAAATTAGTTTTGCTCAGATTTGTCTGAATTGGCAAAGAAATTTAATTTGTCTCTCTCTCTCTCTAATTTGTCCGACTATCTAAAAAATTTATTTTTATTTTTATGGCACTTACGAATTTTTCAGTGCCGCACAGAGATTGAGTTCTCCCACATCAGTCCCTGTCCCTATTGGAGCTCACAATCTAAATTCTGTATCTTTTTTGGAATGTGGGAGGAAACCCACACGAGGAGAACATAGAAAGTTTTTGCAGATGTTGACCTTGGATGTATTGAAACAGAGAACCCCTGCACCACAAGGCACCATGCAGCCCCCTAAATAGCCACCATTGTGCACAGAGGGTGGGCCCAAGCCATTATGTGCACCCTTGCTCCTTCTGCCTCCTCACCAGCCTCTCCCTCTCCTTCTTGGTTGACAGGGCCAGGCAAGATGGCTATGCAGGAACCTGATCCTGTCAATCAAGGAGGAGAGAGATGGAGGCTGGCAGAAAAAGCAGGATGAGCAAGGATGCACAGAGTAGCTTTAGCCTGCCTCTTGGTGCCTTAACTGCTCATTTGCATCTGGATTAAAGGTCCTTTTTCTCCAGAATGAGAGAACGGTTCACTAAGTAGAAGCTATCATTACATTCAACTGAGCTAGCCCTACAAGGCACGGTGCCTGGTTTAACAATAAAAGCAGCTTTACTTTAAAGGATAGGATTTTTCAATTCATTGTAGAGGCAGAGGATTTTTTAGGGTGTGGGGGTCAAGTGGTATTCAGTAGACCGTAGTCCAATGCTGACTTGAATGAATGAACACTGCTACAAATGCAATGCATATTCTTGTTACGCCATGAAGTGAGAAGGGGTCAAGGTGGGGGCACATATGTATTTATGAATAAAGAAGAGGATGAAGCATGATTTCTTTTACTGCATGTGGCCATTCTTTCAAGTGCCTAAGCTACAATACTTCCCTCATTGTATAATCTGATTGCTAAATCTTTGCTACCTTGGCAACCATTACTACTGCTCAAACGTAGAAATCATTAAAGGGGTTTTATGACTGTTTTATACTGTGATCTGTCCTGCGGGTAAGTCCTCAGTATCCGATCAGTGGGGGTCCGACACTTGGGATCCCTGTTGATCAGCCATTTGAGGGGGCTGCGGTGCTCCACTGAGCACCGCTGCCTTCTCAAAGGTTACCCTAGGTCAGTGTTGTCACATTCATCGGTCAAGTGGCCTAGGCGCATCTCAGTCCCATTCAAGTGAATGAGGATGAGCTGCAATGTCAAGCTCAGGCACTATACAATGTACGGAGTTGCGCTTAGTAAGCTGTGAGAAGGCTGTGGCGCTCACCAGAGCACCTCAACCTCTTTAAACAGCTTATCGATGGGGGTCAGAACCACACCAATCAGATACTGAAGACCAGGGGCAAAGCTAAAGGCTCATGGGCCCTGGTGCAAAAGTTTAGCTTGGGGCCCCCCTTCCCTCCATGCTTTGTAGCCAAGAGGCAGGGAAGCACTTAGTCTTCCTGCTGCCTGAGGCACAAATTGAAACGGCAAACCCCTCATGCCAAATTCTTGACCTAACCCCTTTCCTCCAGCCAGAGGTAGAACTTCATCAGTATACACTTTCTATAATAGCGGTGTCTTCTTATGTGGCACAAGGGTTTTTGGGCCCCCTTAGGCTTCTGGGTCCGGTAGCAACTGCTACCTCTGCACCCCCTATAGCCATGTGACTGCTGATGACCTATCCTGAGGATAAGTCATGAGTATCAAACATTGAGAAAACCCATTAAAGGTATTACCATCAATTATTGTACTGAGAGGCGAACCCTTAATAAGGTCATTGTGTGGTAAAATGGATTTGTCAATTAAAGCAATCCATGCACTTTAATCTTGGGATTTCTTGACCCTTACTTCTATGTGTTATGGCTTATGATCTCAAGCCTGAAGAAGGATTGACCTTTGAAATTACAATTATAGCATGGGAATCATATATCATACTCATGTCTCCTGTACAATGAGACACTTATTTGATCTTCTTTTTCATAATTTAATTTTTTCAATAATAAAGGTCATGATTATTTTATTTCATGGTTCCATTGTGAAAAGTGGAAATCCTTGCCTTGCTCATCTTCGTAATTCTACAGGGACAGACTTCTCCCTCATCCATTTTGATTTATGGACACTATCTTATTACAGCCACACCTGTTTGTCAATGGGACCTCACTGAAATTGAGGCAGTACCAATCAGACCCCTCAGAAGCTGAGTAAGTTGGCCATACACCTCGGGTACCTGTCAGCAGAATATTCATACTCCTGACCTTTACTGGTTCTGCCTATAGGGAAGAAGGGAAAAGGCAGCTTTCAGAAACCTCTAAAAGTGGCTTATCCCCCTTAAGAACAAGGGATTGGCCATGTTGCCCAGGACTTTTTCCCCCACATCTGTTGGGAGAAAGTCAGGACACCCACTATGTAGACATTTGATATCTATCCAGTTCTGCTAAAGTCAAGTTCAGCTGATGGATGTCGGATTTGTAGGACCACCTTAAGAAAATGGTTGCTCACTGGGAAAATACAAAATGCTGAATTGTAATTGTACCTGAACTCAGCTCCATAGAACTGAATCCACACTTTCCATTTACTTTTGTTGGTGGCCTTGATGTTCTAGCAAGACAACATTGTGCATGTTTCCTGCTTTATTTTCTATATTCAATTGAAATGAAAAGGTGTCATAGGAACAAAACTAACAGTACAGAAACAATAAGGAAGAAAGAGAACAACAAGGCTAAGAGTTCTATTTTTTGTTGTCTGGATTGTATGTGCAGCAGAGTTTTGTAATCCTCTAGCCTAATGAGGAATGAAGCATGAGTTCATTCTTTCTAGTACCTGAGAAATTAGTGGTTTGGTTCCAATAATTTTGATGAGCCGTGGTGCCAACCCAAGGTTGGGTGTGATAGTTTTTGCTAAAGGTGAGAACACCCCCTCTTAAACAGTTGTCCAAAGAACCAGAAGAGACCAGGGTCAATATTCGGACAATGTTCCTTGGATATATTTTTAGACCGTGTGGAAGCGTTGAGTCATGTTTGAGGTTGTACAGAAGTTGGGATGTTTTAGTTAGTGTCAGTAGATTGTTAAAGAGCTTGAAGAACAATACAAAGGTAGGATTAAGGTTGGTTGGTAGCTGGGTATTAAGGGAAGACAGCAAAAGTTATTTAGATATATTTAGAAAAGCTCCACTTTTGAAAGTTTAAACTTTTCTATAAAAAAATGTAAGGGGTCTGAGATGCTCGTAAAGCAATGGAGAAGACTTGCTGTGCCTTCCAGTATTAAATTAAGTTGAGGAGCACAAGAACGTATTATTGATAGTCTTATATCCTCAATCTACAGTCCTTTCTTTTATTACAGTCCACCTCCAATGATTCAAGAAATAAAGATGAGGTCAGTCTCCGTTCAAGAAACATCTCAAAGGCTGGACCTTGTCTTAACGTGAATTATGGACAAATTAATATGCAAAGCTTTTCAGCTGTTGCTTAAACTGGTCTTCTTGTACAGAAAAAATGTTTGGTAACCAAGGAAATGGTCCTGAAGGCTACAAAACGCCACAAGGATAAATGATTCTTGCTATAAACATTAGACAGCTATACAGTAAAATAAATTTACTGCATACTTGGGTAGAGGGACCTTTGTATGTCTGTATGGAGGCTGAGTGTTGGCTGACCCATGTAAATATATATCTTTTTTCTTCAGATAGCACTAAAGTAATTCAGCTTTTCCATCCCTTAAAAAATACTTGTCAGCCCAAACCAAGATCCTTCTGATTTAAAATGATAAATGTGAAAACCAGTTAAAAACACTTTAATTCCTTATGGAATTGAAGACTTCAATGCACCAAAGGATGTGGCCAGGACTGGACAACTGAGGAGTTGAGGTATAGGCCCCTCAGTGCACTGAAGCCCTCCTTTCCTAAAAGTGTCTTTTCTCGGGAATGCCGCAACCGATTTTCTCAAGACAGGCATCATTTTAATTAGCAGTATGCCTGGTTTAATAGTGTCAATCTTGCTGATACCTGCTTGTTAATTGTTACCTAATTCAAACCCCCACCATTTTTGTCATGGTCTGCCTGCCTCAGTGCATTTTTGCAGCAGGGATAACAGGATGGTTGAGATTGACCACCTCCATTGTCCTGTAATCTGTATAACTGTACATATAGAGTAGTATATTTCTTATGAGCTGGGCAAAAAGGCACATGACTTGATAGAATTTCTCCTCTTGCATGGACAGAGTTGATCCTTCAATGATCACCCCAATGAATCCCCAAAACAGAGGAACCTAGAGGAGAGCATTCCATACCGTAGTCAAATTTATGTCTATACAGCTAAAACCCCTATGTTAGCATAGACGCCTACTGAAGTGCAAAGCTGTGTACTCGTGAGCCTAAATGGATGTGACAGACTCTAATGCATCAGTTTCAAGGATCAAGGATATAGTAGCTCCAATAGGAAATATATCTCAGAAACTATAAATCTCTCTCTAAGGGGAATATTGCATTGGACCAACAAGTGTCTTGTCAGCTGCAATCTGCTATTATTCCCTATGGAGAGAGAAAAAAGGCTTAGAAAATAATAGTTGTGGCCCAAGCCCAATGGAGTCACTGTTGTTGTATAGGAGACAATTCAGCCAGGTTGCAATCAATGAGGTTCTTCTTGACGGACCAGCAAACTAGGAACCATGCAAAAAAAAGGAGAATTCAATCAAAGTTAAAGTCATTTAGAATTCATAATTTTGTACTTGTTTTGCTAAGCCTTCAGCTCCCCCCCCCCCCCTCTCCCTCCTCAATCTATATATTTCTGTAGTATTGTAGGCTATAAATAAAAAAAGAGGACAATATCACTGAGGGAATCTGGCCACCACAAAAAAGGCATAGGACTTTGCAGATCTCTGTGACAGGCCAGGAAGATGCACAACACAAAGAATAATATATCTTCTATTTTAAACTATAAGTTCAAGCTCATGAATTCAGGATATTCTACCTGAGCCAAGATTTCATTTCCATTTCAAGGTCAGGCTTCTAGGCATTAATTTCGACATAGTCTCTCAGAGATGAAGAAGAACCGGGTTATTTAATCATTGCTGCAAAAGCCATAGAAACTGCCAGAAAGCTCGGTGGTCAGTGATCAGTAATCCATGGCATCCAATCAACATTGAGTATCTGCTCTCATTTGCCAATGAAAAAAAAGCTTCTAGCTTCAGTGTAGACCTTGAGTCAGTATCTCCATCCCAATATCAGTTTTGTGATATTCAAAAAAATTTGATCGAGTTTGAGTCACCCTCGAAATCTGGAAGTTTATTTTTCAAGTAACTTAAAGGGAACCGGTCACCGGGATTTTGTGTATAGAGCTGAGGACATGGGTTGCTAGATGGCCGCTAGCACATCCTCAATACCCAGTCCCCATAGCTCTGTGTGCTTTTATTGTGTAAAAAAAACGATTTGATACATATGCAAATTAACCTGAGAGGAGTCCTGTCCCTGACTCATCTCGGGTTAATTTGCATATGAATCAAATAGTTTTTTTTACACAATAAAAGCACACAGAACTATGGGGACTGGGTATTGCGGATGTGCTAGCGGCCATCTAGCAACCCATGTCCTCAGCTCTATACACAAAATCCCGGTGACAGGTTCCCTTTAATGAAGGGCAGGTGGTTGGAATAGGCAACTTTGACAAATTAGTCCTCGGACTGGAAAATTCTAGTCGTTCATGCCTAATTACTTAAGCAGAGAACCAGGGTAGAAGGTCCCTTGAGATCTCACAATGAAGGAAATTGGGAACCTCTCCATTGCATCATGAATCTGTGAGCCCTCTATATTTATAGCTTGGGGAACCAATGAGAATGCTGATCACGTCTCAGTTACCCGGAAAATTCCATTCTCTTAAAGCTTCTCTGTCGCTTGGATATATTTAGCTTGAAAAACAAAAGTCTTCCGGGAGAAAACACGATTGAGTTTTGCTAAATCATCAGTAGGCAACTGTTGTCCACGAACTCACACAACAGAAGGCCCAGGGGACACATACCGAGATTATCATCTGCCGTATGAAAAATACAAAGCAAAGGAAAGTCTTTCTGACTTGGCACACCATCAGCCTTGGGGACTTGCTTCATTTGGGCAAGTCATATAAATAGCTGAAAAAAAAAGGAAAATAATTATTCATGACAAGAAGAAAACTACAAGCAGAGTCAAACGTCACTGTGGTGTTCAGAGGCAGGAAGCACAGCTGGGTTGTGTGTTTAACAACTCCCATTCATCCGTATATTTTTATAATTTTGGCCAAATCATATGTTATACTGTGTGATATAATACTATACAGTGATTTTTTCCAAGCATATCCCATCCCATGAGATGCATCATTCTGGGATTTTATAGTATAAGTTTACTGTAGGTAGACAAAAAAGTTAACGTTCTATGTTTGGAATGATGGAATATTTATACATGAAGGGCATTTCCCATCATGAAATCGTAAACATCACTCACTAGTTAAAGCAGTCTTACTGGGTGTACACTATGGGGCTAGGGTCAGGCTGGCCCACCAGAGTACCAGAGGATCCTCCAATGGCCCTAAGCTCTGTCACAAATAAGAACTCTGAATAAAACAAGGCCCCTAAGGTCTAGCAGAAGACAATTTAAGCTGGAGCTGACCTTGGAATAAGGTCATGAGTGGAATTACCATATGTGCTGCCTGTGCAGTTGCACAGTAGCCAAGTAGAAAAAGGGTCCACCACCTCCTTACCCAAAAAATCCAGAGGTCTACTTTATTGCATGTAAAGGACTGTTTAAGACAAGTTGGTACATCAAGAATAAACTAGAAAGGTGTTCTATGATGAGCAGCTCACCCTCAACAAAAACAGTACATTGAAGGGCCCCATATACCTGCATGGGGCCTTTGGCAGTCTATAGTATATATAGCTGGCAAAGGTCATATACCATCAGTAGTGTATCAAAAATGTTGGTTACCCTTTAAAGAGGGTTTCTGGGTGTTTAATAGTTCAGCAGTATTCAATCATTGAGGATCCAACTAACGGCATCCCTGTGGATCAGCTGTTTGAAGAAGCTGTGGTGCCCCCTTCCTAGGCCAGTGACATCACGTTAATCATTAACATGGCCTAGACACAGTTTTTCAGTGAATGGAGCTGAGCAGCAATATCAAGCACAGCTACTATCCAATGGACAGCTCTGTGTTCGGGGAGGAGGCTGCAGCTGATTGGCAGCGGTGGTGGGAGTTGGACCTTCACCAATTAGATGATGGTCCATCCTGAGGATAGGTCATCGGTATTAAACACATGGAAAACCCTTTTAAATAGATATAACTGTTTAGTTTTCATAGATGCACATTTTTCCAGAATGCCTCAGGACTAACAAGACACAGGGCATGATCTCCTATGCCTAGTTCAAAATATGAGGCCCAACTATAGCATATTCAGTCTTTCAGTCGTATTTTTCGCTTTATAAGACGCACCCCAGATTTTAGAGGGAAATAAGAAAAAAATATTTTTCATCAGATCTCATATCAGATCCTCATATCAGACCCCCATAAATATCAGGACATCACATCAGACCCCCATATCAGTCCTCCATGTCAGAACCCCATCAGCCCTCCATGTCAGACCCCCCCCAACAGACCTCAAATCAGCCCTTTTCTTTTTGACCCCCATCATACCTCAGATCAGCCCTTTTTCTTTTAGACCCCCATCAGGCCTTTCCTTTGAGACCCCCATCAGACCTCAAATCAGCCCTTTTCTTTCAGACTCCCATCAGACTAAAATAAAAAACTTCCTTACCTCTCCTGCAACGCGGCTCCGCTATGAGTCTGGTGTCGCGCTCCCCTGTCTTCTCTGGCCTACGCTGTACAGGGTCAGGACAGTGGAGCGCGGGCCCTAGCAAGAAGACCAAGGAGGCTTCTACACTGCTCCCGGCACCTAATGCATACTAGTGAGCGCTCACTAGTATTTACTTTGCTTTATAAGAAGCACGGCCATCTTCCCCCTACTTTTTTTGGGGGGGAAGTGCATGTTATAAAGTGAAATGGTAGCGCTCAATGGTAGTGGATAGACACAGGGTGTCTGCTCCAGTGCCTCCTCTGTCGAGCTGTTTTTCCAGCATTTCACAGCCCAGCGGCCATGTGATAGGAGGAAGCTGTAGACTTGATTGATGCAGGGGATTGCCTGAATGATTGTTCTACTGTCAGAGCAATCCTCTGCCTTTACCAAACCATCACCCACCCATGTAAACACAGATTACTGTACATCTGACAGCCACGCAAATCGGCAGGGGCCACCGAAGAAGGGTTAAAAGCTAGCTGTCCATTTGTGAGACAGTCCAATATGTGCAATCACCAGAACGCTAATGGTATTTTGCAATTTACTGCTTTTTCTGGATGCCTCGCTGCCTCCCCCTCCTATCCGTTATAGGATCACTAACGAGTATGCTATTTGCACTAAACAAAAATTCATCTCCAAGACTTATTACCGGATGAAGCAAACGGCTCTGTAACACTCGTATAATCGAGGGGAGCCCCAGTCTACATAGCGTTTTAATCAAGAGACAGGCTGGAGAGGAGGAAATTCCTGCAGTTAACACACTGCGCATTATGTGGAGAGTCATCCGTCTGGCAAGGAAAACACAGTGTGGAAGAATTCTGCACTGCACCCTGCTTGGTCTGGGGGCTACGCTACCGATTCTGTGCTATGCAGTAAATACATGGTACACGACTGCATTCCACAGAGCTGAGCTTGGCAACTCATGTCTCTTTTTTTTCTTTTGTGCTGTCTATTGTGACTATCCACATAAAGAAACCTTAAAATACCGCTCTTTTCACACAATTTAACAAATAACTTTGCTGTGTAGACTGGGAAAGTCAGCAGAGTCATCTCATTATCAGCAGGGAACTTAAAGACTCTGTCCAGGATTCGAAAATATGGCTTCTTCATTCCAGAAGGAGTGTCCCACCTAGGGTATGTGTATCATTGCAGCTTAGCTCCACTGATATGTTTGAAACTAGGCTGCAATATCAGACGCAATCGGTGGACGGATGCGGCACTGTTTGTGGAAGATGGCAGCCATGTTTTTTAAATCGTGGACAAACTGATAATTAAACCCCTGGTGCCTAAATGTGATGGCATTTCAGTTGCCATAAAGCAAACAAATCCAGCTGTATCATCGAGGTAGACAATGTACGAATAATGTGTGTGGGTCCAATATGGCCTCCCCCAGTGTGAAAGTTTTAAAAGTAAAAAAAAAGAATAAGGACAACATTTGAACAAATAACAAGCCCGTTATTTCTGTGAGTTTACAGACTCACATCTACAGTAGTTCATGAAACTGAAATGAAATAGACAAAGGGTTCACTTTAAATACCAGTCTAGACCTCTAGTTTTACTTTACAAGAGAATGGACTCTATTGGGCCGAGACCTTCTATTGTTGTTCCAATCTGTAGTACTAAGCCAAGTAATAGATTACATAAAGTGCATCGTGTTACGCGGAGCTTGAGTGAAAAGGCCATTTTAAGCTCCATTCGACACGGTCTATGAAACATAACCTTTTCTGAGAGACTCCATGGGACCAAGCTACTACACAGCCGTCATTTTAAGCTCAGCGGGATAAATAGTAGTGTGTACTGAGGGACCTTTGGGACTTCTCCTTCCTGAAAAGCCATGACTTTTCTTGAGTAGACATTATTTTTTTAAAGATCACTCTTACTTAGAAATGTCACTTACAAAGGTGCGTTCTCTATGAAGAAAAGTAGCAACCATCGTATATCAGCTTCAGATAATACATAGGATGTGATATCATGGACAATCCTACTGAATGAAGGCCAAACACATTTGTTGGTGGATCTTGTTATAATCTAATATGTAACAAGACAGTTGTTCCCCATGTCTACCCACGGGAGAAACAAGGACCTAAAGGGTTTGAATTTATCCCTGACGATGCTTCGTCTGGTAGGTAGTAATCACCAAAGGTGACTCGAGGCCATACCTGCTAGCCATGTCACCATTGTATGAAGCCACTGAGACACTATGTGCTATGGTTCAACCATAGTATGGAGCCACATGATACAGTGGTAATAAGGAGCCGTAAGGATTTTGTGTGCCATGGTACAGTCATAATACAAGTCACTAGGACTCTGTATGCTATGGTACAACCATCGTATGGAGCTACAGGGACACCATATGCTACAGTTCAGCCATTGTTTGGAGACTCTGTTTGCCATTATACAGTGATAATTAGGAGCTATAAGGATTTTATGTGTCATGATATGAGTCACTGGTACTTCTTCTTATGCCATCGTATGGAGCCACAGGGACACCTTGTACCATGGTTTAACCATTGTATGGAGCCACAGGCACTCTGCGTGCCACGATACAGTAATAATAAAGAGCCATAAGGATTTTGTTTGCCATGGTACAATCATAATAGGAATCACAGAGACTTTGTGTGCCATGGAGCAACCATCGTATGGAGCCACATGGACACCGTGTGTTATGGTTCAGCCAATGTAAGGAGCCACGGGGACTCTATGTACCATGGCTCAGCCAATGTATGGATCCATGGTGATACAGTGATAAAAAAAGAGCCATTAGAATTTTGTTTGCCATGGTACAGTCATAATACTAATCACAGGGACTCTGTATGTCGTGGTACAACCAACGTATGGAGTCACAGGGACACTGCCATGGTTCAACCATTGCTCACAGAGACTCTATATGCCATGGTATAGTCATAAAATGAGCCAGAAAGACTTTTCATGTCATGGTATGGCCAATGTACAGAGCCAAAGAGACACAGTGTGCCATGGTTGAACCATAGGGTGCCATGGTGCTACCATATGCAGAAAGCCTTGAATACCCCTTAAAATAATCACGCATCACAACCATGGGCTACTTTTAACCATTGGTCTGCTCCTAGAATGATGGGTTGTAGAACAGATGGGCTCACCTTATATAATATGACCTCATATTTCAGACCAAAACAATCCCCGCAGACAACAATACAAGACGTGGTGAAATAACGCATCTATATATTATACCGTAATAGCCGTCCTGATGGGCAGCTGCAAAATAATTCGTTATCACGTGACTTCAGATTGCCATTTTGTGTACCGAATTAATATTGATTCTGCTTCTCTGCGAAAGGAACAATCACATTTCCCTCTTTAAAAAAAAAATGGCTGCCTGCCCCATCGGCCGGTGACAAGTTCATTTTAATTGCTTTCAGTCAAGCCAAGATTTTGCAATTTTTTTCTTCCTACATGGAACAGCTCATTAATTCACTGCAAATAGTTTTTTTGAAATGATATCTGAATGAAGAGAGAAATGTTTTATGTGTTACCCCACGCTGGGATAATCTGAGGTAAAAATGAGGATGAAAGAGAGGGCGGCCTGTGAACGCTGCGTGGGACACAATTGCGTTAACACGTCCCTTTTATTTACTCTTTCCTTAAATTTTGGTTAATGATTTTGTTTAGTCTTTACTGTTTGAAACACGTAAACCTCAAAGTGGCTGAAAGAGATCAATATCACCGCAACCCTGAGGACGTAAAGCAAACAGCTCTGCAAAAGACTAAGGGGGTCATTTACTATCAGATATACGCCAGTTTTCTGGTGTAAATCTGTTGCAGACTGTGGAACAAAGGTCATTTGCGCTGCAATCTGCAACTTCTCCACGCTCGTGCCAGGTCTATAAAAGTGAGCGTGTGCTTACATTTCAACAAGCGGTTGATGCACCGAGGCCGGCACCTTTTCATAACTTCGGCAGATCCACCAGCATCTATAGTGCTTATTAAGACTGGTGTCTAAAATGCCAATCTTGGTAAATAAATCTGAACCCAAGTCCTTACACTACATCAGTGTCACAGGGAAACTCCCTGACACTGAGAGGAGCAACCCGATATTCATAATGCACCCCTTAAAGGGCACTTGTCAGTAAGATCAACCCTACTAAACCAAGATTAAAACCTGGTAGGTATGATCTTGCTGATTAAAATCATATCTGTCTTGTGAAAATCGGTTGAGGCGTTCATGATAAAAACAACTTTATTTCTTTATGCAACTGATGGCTTCAGTGCACTGAAGGGGTGTGGCCAGCACTGGAACGCTAAGGTACAGGTCCCACCTCTTGCTGCACTGAAGACTTCATTTGTTTTAAGAATAAAATGTCTATTTTCTCAGGAACGACTCAACCGATTTTCACAAGACATGTATCATTTTAATCAGCAGGATTAACCCTACCAGCTAGTATGTCAGCCTTAGATTTATGCCCAAAAAAACTTTTGTAAATAAATACACATTAGATAAGTGTGAACATAACCAAAGATAATACTTTCTCCTGTTTGCTTTGCTTATGGGAACGCCTCTGTGTTAGAATATACTTTCGGATCTGAGTTTTCACGATCTAACTCATATCCGATGGTATATTCTAACATAGAGGCGTTCCCATGGTGATGGGGACGCTTCAAGTTAAAATATACCATCGGATTGGAGAAAACTCCGATCCGATGGTATATTAATATTACCCGAACACCGAACCCGAACTTTTACTGAAATGTTCGGGTGCCGGACACCGTAAAGTTCGGTACGAACCCGAACTTTACAGTTCGGGTTCGCTCAACCCTAGTCATGACCTATCCGGTTCTGATCCTGAAACTCAGTGCTCTTTTTAAACCCCTTCCTGGCCATATACCAGTATCAGTGATAGTCTCTGACTCACTATCTGTGTTCCTGGTTCCTGTGCATTTTGGATTGTTCATTATCCTCTGTCTCTCGTTTTGTTATTGCGTTGTCCATCTGGTTCTGATCTTGCCTTGTCTTCTGACCACTCTCTGTCTCTCTTGTTTGGTACTGCATAGCCTGTCTGTTTCTGACTCATTTATGTACGACTCTGGTATTGTGTCTGTCTTTGTTTGCTTGTTTGTCTCTGCATTTAAATAGCGTAGGGATCGTCGACCAGTTGCGGTCCAGCTTTCTAGGACTTGTACTGCAAGTAAGTAGGGAGGGCGGGCTGGGTTCTAGCCTTAGGGCTCACTATCCTTGCCTGTCCCTACCTGCAGTTGTAATAGTGGGACTTTTCTTGCAGTCAAAAGCACCAAGAGAGCTCATCTGATGCCAGTAGGGAACATACTGAGAATACCAGATTGGGGATTATATACGGTCATGACATACTTGTTTTGATTTAAAGAGGTCTATGTGGTGTCAAACTCCCTTTTTCTATTGGCCAAAAGCAGTAATTTCTAATTGTTTTACCAGAAAAGAACCTTAATAGTTACTCCAACTCTATTGTAATAGTGACATCTCTCACTTTTAGTGCCTTCTGGAAAATACTTTACTAGAGACACTTGGAAGAACAAAGCAAATTTTATGTATTGCCTTGTGGTGGCACTTCGACTTTTTGTCACTTTCGTCAAACGTAGTTGAGTGATGTAATTTGTGAATAATGCTTTTCCTATGTACTTTTAGTTTATGAACACGTCCATACTGGGTAATGGGAGTGAATCCAATTTTGTCTGGCTTCGCACAAGATTATCTCCGGCCAAGGCCATATCATGGATGGTTGTCAGGAGGCCACTCTAGGTGCAGGGCAGAGCATTATCCTTCGAGCTGCTTAATATTTACACTCCATGTTTTCACCGCTTCGCCAACATTTATTCAGCTCATATCCTCGATAAAAAATTATAGCACAACTGTTTTGTGTAACAGACATCTTGCTGATTCTCCTCCAGTCTTTCAGCCAGAGAATTCAATGAAGCCTCTAAAGAAAGAAAAAAACTATCTATTGAAATGCTGTTCTTCTGACCCAAAACCTCATTGATTTTACTCACTGGACGCCGGCCTTCAAACTAGAATCTATTTCAGCTAATTTGAAAAGCACAGTTCTAAGGACGGAATTGTATCCCTTGAAATATCAGTACTATTATCCTTTGCGCTGCCATGTTTTTCTAAATCTAATTGTCATGCTCGGTTCCTTGGCTTCCCCCAAAAGCCTTTCAGTTGTCTCTGCAAACATTAAGAATAAGCACAAAACGGAGCCTCTTCAATGAGCTGAGAAGGCTGTAACAATGCCGTAGCCTGTAGACATGCACCCTTCACTGCATTTCATCCGATATAATAAAATATACTGTATATTTATGAGGTTGTAAGAATCTAACACATTCTGTCCTGAGCTGGGAGAACATTTACAGGCAGCCATCACTGAAGATGTATCACATAACCCTTGGTGACTTAACCCCACCATATCCTACTCATACCTCCTACCTATCTCTCGAAAGTGAAGTCGTTGACCTTAATCTGCATCATTAATCCCTTCCTCAGACAGATCATGTTTCCAGGGTAATCTTCTCAACAGCCTGGGATTTCTTATTAACAATGATCAGATCGTCCAGGTGTAATGTTATTTATTGCCAATCCCAATATCAATATTAATAATTTAAGATCTACGTAGGTTGCAACCCCTTCAAAAGTCCACCATGGACTTAATCTGGTTGATACATTGGACCTCATGCTCATCTCTTCTAGTTGGAGGACCTACATTGGTTCTTCCTACCAAGATTTCCTTCTTTTTTCTTCCCCATCATTAAGAATAGTCATGGTTACTTAAAACCTGTGTGCACCTTCACAACCATTTTTTCGTTGTTGTTCCAATTAGAAATGAGAGGATTTCTTGATGTTACTTACTGTATTCGATGATCGAAAGTGCCCCAATTGCCCTGAAAAGTCATATGAGACACTGTGTTCTCCTAGGACTGTATCTAATCCTGGTCAAGCTCTTTAACGCCAAGACGGCATTAGTAACGTCAAAGAATATATATGGCTACCGGTAGCCGGCGGTAGTACACAGCCTGATATAAAAAAATGAATTTAAAATTATCCTTTTTCGGTGACAGGTACCTTCTTCTCTATCTTCTGATCTATAAAATGGAGGCCACCATTATGAGCGATTCATCCTAAACAAATCGCCTTTGTTTATGATTCAGTAGAACCTAAATTTTGGGAGGAAATTTGTAAGGAATTTAATTTGTTTAGAATTGATTAATTCATTTCTTGGCCCAATGCATCTGAAAAAAAGATGCAACTTGAAAATAAGTTAAAAATTCCTAATGCCTTGTTTCTACAGACGTTAAGAGGACCTATGAGGTACCAGACAATGAACAAACCCCGAGTAGTCTGATCCTGAAGTTATACTCTCTACTATGTTCCCAAATTTATGGTAACCTACACTCAATGGGTTGGCAAGAAGTAGGAGACAGACAGACCGTATGACTGTAGGATCAGACTACATAGGGCTTCTTTGTAGTCTGTTGTCATGGAGACAAATACATCTGCATAAGAGCTGTAGAAATAAAACAGTAGGGTATTTTTCATTAAAATAAATTGCAAAGTTGCTTCAATTTTTATTCTGGATAAATTTTGACAATAATTTTTTTTTTTTGCAAAGGTGTACATAAGCTTTACGCACCAGAGCTGAGGCATGAATCGTATTTTCAGGCCGCAGTACTGTTGAGACTATAATATTGATAACCCATAAATCCGGTCCCACCTTCCAATACCGCAGCTTACAGTAGCTCATTGGGCTGACCCTTTATAACCGGCACAGCCATAGTCTTATATCTGGTGCAGCAGGCCCTTCATTCAGTTCACCATTGGTGGTCCACTAGACCGGGAAAAGCCGCCTTTTATCTTGGATATGGGTTTTATAACTGAAAACCATCAAATTACTAGGGCACACTCCTACCTCCCCACCCCTTCCACCATATAGATGTCATACTCCAACTTCTCCATGTGTGATGAAATCCTTGGCTCTCTAATAATAAGGCTGGGGTTAAGAAGGGCAGTGGAGCTGTCGTACTGCCTGAATGGCTACATTGGCACCTTGTTATAGACGTCTACCTTAAAGTACAGGTCGGAGAAAGTAAATGTGCCCCAGAATGCAGTCAGGGCTAATAAGCATTGCTAAGAATCAATACATGTATAAAAAAGAACACTTAGATCTATAGTTTAATGAGATGCATGAAGTTCAGTAATTTATAGAAGTTAAAGTCAGGACCATGTCATGGAGTTAAAGAATGGTTTCAACTCCATGAATCTGTGAAGTGTACCACCTTGATTAATCTCCATTTGTTAGAACAGTCCTCTAACAATAAGCTTGATGTTCCACTGTTGAGACCTCTAGCGATCATTTGCAATCAGTGGTTTAACCTGGTAGCAAGTATCCCTGCAGCGCCACCACAGGGGAAATTAAGAACTACATAATGTCCATGAAAATCAGTTGGTGGTAAATGGGATACATGGATGTGCAAGGTCCTCCAGAGTGAGGCACTGTTTTTTCCTTTTCTCTAATAGTTGAGGATCCTGAAGGGGGCATCCCCATCTATTATATCCTATTTCTCTGATGTGGTATTTGAAAATTGGATAACCCATTTTAAAGTGGTTTTCTCATAGGTTTTTCAGTTATAATTAAATACTCTATTATATATTTCCATGAGAGGTTTCAATTAAATGTGCTTTTTAGTTTTAGCATCCTGCATCAATTTTGAAGAAGTATTATCTATGAAAAAGTCTAAGGTCTATGGTTCTTATAGACTTTAAAGCTTCAGCCAATCACATGCAGTAGTGTTCAGTAGCGAATCAGAGGTCTTATTATACGCCCATTAGCTGAAGGTATGTAAACTTTGAAGACGTATTATGTATGACTGAGTATGATTTGGATCTTGGACCATGGACTAGAGAGGAGGGAAAAGATGAAGATTGCCATCCATTGGCAAGCCCTTGGTTTGGGATTACTGTGCAGAGTTGGTTTTGATCCTGCTGCCTGGTTTGTATTAAATTGTACTTGTACTTCATACTGTACATGTACTTACATACTATATACATAGAGAGAGAAGGCTCCATCCTCACCAATTTTGGACTTTATGTATGAGTTAGGCCTCATGCACACGACCATTGTTCTGGTCTGCATCCGAGCCGCAGTTTTTGCTGCTCGGGTGCTGACCCATTCACTTCAATGGGGCCACAAAAGATGCAGACAGCACTCCGTGTGCTGTCCGCATCCGTTGCTCCGTTCCGTGGCCCCGCAAAAAAATAAATAATGTCCTATTGTCCGTTTTGCGGACAAGAATAGGCATTTCTACAATGGGCCGCCCGTTCCATTCCGCAAAAAACGGAACGGTCGTGTGCATGAGGCCTTAGGTGGTTTTTTTCTACACTGAGCGAAAATATAAACACAACACTTTCGGTTTTGCTCCCATTTTGCATGAGCTGAACTCAAAAATCTGAAACATTTTCTACATACACAAAAGACCCATTATTCTCAAATATTGTTCACAAATCTGTCTAAATCTGTGTTAGTGAGCACTTCTCCTTTGCTGAGATAATCCATCCCACCTCACAGGTGTGGCATATAAAGCTGCTGATTAGACAGCATGACTATTGCACAGGTGTGCCTTAGACTGCCCACAATAAAAGGACACTCTGAAATGTGCAATTTGATCACACAGCACAATGCCACAGATGTCGCAACGTTTGAGGGAGCTTGCAATTGGCATGCTCACTCAGGAATGTCTACCAGAGCCGTTGCCCATGCAATGAATGTTCAGTTCTCTACCATAAGCCATCTCCAAAGGCGTTTCAGAGAATTTGGCAGTTCATCCAACCGGCTTCACAACCACAAACCACGTGTAACCACACCAGCCCAGGAATTCCACATCCATGATCGTCTGAGACCAGCCACCCGGACAGCTGCAGCAACAATCGGTTTGCATAGCCAAAGAATTTCTGCACAAACTGTCAGAAACTGTCTCATGGAAGCTCATCTGCATGCTCATCATCCTCATCGGGGTCTGAACCTGACTGTCACGGTCATATTGTTGTTTGACTGTTATGTGGTTGCCATGCAGACTGGTTGCCGGTGGCAACGTGTTGTCAGTTTGCATGTGCATTTCCCCTTTAAGGTGGGTCTCCCTGCTGTGTGGTGTGTGGGGTTAATATCCTGACTTGGTTAGATCAGGGTGTGGTCTCTTCTGGCTATTTAGCCTTTGCTTGTAGCTTGGAGGTTGATTGTGCTCTAGCCTTGCTGTGGGCTTAAAGCTATGCTCCATTCTGTGTCTATTCCATCTGCCCAGTCATTGAGGGCCACCTTGTTGGACATCGAGGTCTCTTAGCAATGTCATTCATTTGTCTCCCTTGTATCCTCTATGTACCCAACCTCACTTGTTGTATGTTTGGTGTGGGTTTATGTTCAGGGTTTGTTGTACATCTTGTTTGTTGTTACATGTCTGGGATGTTGTTGGTGTTTGTCCCTGCATGTGTGCAAGACGTTTCCCTGTGTGTGTTGTCCCTCTGGAAAGGGGTTGGTTTCCCGGAGGGGTGAACCATTTTCCTAGAATGTGCAGTTGCTGGAGTCCTCGTTCCTGTGTGTCAGTATGGACTGCATCCGGAAGGTGTTTGGATGGCAGCGCGTCTGTTTGGGTTCCTGGTTACTTCAGCTGTGTTCTTCTTTGGTGTCTTCCAGCAGCTGCAGCAGGTAAATGGCCAGATTTACTGTTGTGGTTGGTTCAGTTGTCTCTGGCCACTGGTTAATTACCTGTCATTTTCGTTGGTGTTGTTGTCCTTAGTTGTTAGGCCTGTGGGAGACTCTGGTTCATCCGTGTCGTGCATGAACCAGTTGGTCTCTTGTCCCTTTCTCCTTACCTCAGGGTAATTCAGGTATTTCAGGGTTCTGAGGTTCCAGCGTATGGGCCCTACTACCATCTGGGTCGGCTCATACAGATAGGAGATTAGGGCCAAATTTAAGGATGCTTTAGGAGGTGATCTGCTCCTTGATCCCAGCATCCTGGCTTAGTTGCTACCTTATATCTTTGACATTGTACGGTGGGGGTTTATACAGGTGCATTTTATTGATGGCATAGAGATACCGTGACAAGATCCTGAGGCCCATTGTTGTGCCATTCATCCACGACCATCACCTTATGTTGCAGCATGATAATGCACGGCCCCATATTGCAAGGATCTGTACACAATTCCTGGAAGCTAAAAACATCCCAGTTCTTGCATGGCCAGCATACTCACCGGACATGTCTCCCATTGAGCATGTTTGGGATGCTCTGAATCGGCGTATACGACAGCGTGTTCCAGTTCCTGCCAATATTCTGCAACTTTGCACAGCTATTGAAGAGGAGTGGACCAACATTCCACAGGCCACAATCAACAACCTGATCAACTCTATGCGACGGAGATGTGTTGCACTGTGTTAGGCAGATGGTGGCCACACCAGATACTGACTGGTTTTCTGACCCTCCCACCCCCCTAGTAAGGCAAAACTGTGCACATTTCAGAGTGGTATTTTATTGTGGACAGTCTAAGGCACACCTGTGCAATATTCATGCTGTCTAATCGGCACCTTGATATGCCACACCTGTGAGGTGGGATGGATTATCCCGGCAAAAGAGAAGTGCTCACTAACACAGATTTAGACCGATTTGTGAACAATATTTTAGAGTAATGGGTCTTTTGTGTATGTAAAAAATGTTTTAGATCTTTGAGTTAAGCTCATGCAAAATGGGGGTAAAACCGAAAGTGTTGCGTTTATATTTTTGTTCAGTATATGTGGAGATGAATGAGTACTATGGTTATACTGTAGGCACAGATCCTAAGTTGTGGGAAATGAGTAGGTGCAGGCTTGGTAGACCCACACGTGACTCTTTTAGGAGGTACAGTTTCTTTTATGCCACTGTTTCTAAGAGCCATAAAGCAGAGGGATTCAAGTAAAAGGACATGCAACATATGTAGAGAGAGATTTGATACCAGCTAAATTTAATCTGTTCCATGTATCTCTAATACATATTCAGTTTCCATAACTGGATCTCAGAAAAGACTTAGCATAATATCCTAGATTACCTCTGTCATTTTCCCCAAATGTCCTACTTTAAACAGTTGCCCATAAGTCATACAAAATTACACTAGATTGAAAAGATTATTTCAACGGGGGAACAGAATTATGGCCGTCCCTCTGTCTAGGTCAGCACCCATGATGGGCTTAGTACATATACATTACAGCTGTCTGACAGCCTGGAAATGACTAACCTAAGGCAAATCCAGTTTAGTTTATACGATTTGCTCTGTTTGGCAGTATATTTTGGTAGATTGTATGAAAGACACATTCTCCTTGCTCGAATTCATTCTACAGTTCTTACTAGAATATACGATATAGTCTTGTATCTCTGGGTAAAGCTGGAGCTTTACTAAAATCTAGGAATATTGACATTGAAAGACGGAATAATTTCCCATCATTCCAGAAAAGGATGGATTTAAATTGTCACAAAGAAAGCAGGTAGGAGCAAACCCCACCCCTGAGGAGCGGTAATTAGGTGAATGCTAACAATCCATGCTTGTGAAACAAAAGTAATTCAGATTAGGCAGTTAGACCTTATCATACAGTAACAACCTTATGATTTGATGAAGCTCTTCTAAATTTTGAAAAATCTACAAGGCTTTGTTGGTATTTGAGTGTTGACAGTTCCTATTATGGGACTTTCAGTACATTGTAGTTGGTATCTCAACACCTTCAAGTTATATACATGGTCATATTCAGCCTGTACTAAGTTGCTGTAAAGGAGCCTGCAGTGATTTCATCAAGTAATTGAACATTAATCACATGAGTCTCAGCAGTAGGACAGGATCTTTTATTGCAATCCCCTCCCCAGAGGAGCTGTAATTAGATTTGTTTGAGATCTTCACACTAATTGAAATATTGCTGCTATCTGGAGTTTTAGTCAGTAGTTCAAACTTTGTCTCACGACTACCGGCTCCATGTTTCTCCAAATCAATAGGAGCATTATTGTACGATCGGGAAAAAATGGTTGATAGTTAAGCTCTATTACTGTTTATGAGGATTTATAGTTAGTCATCTAGGAGTTGTAAAAACGTAGTTCTCTTTTGGGCAGAACATGGGCTTTAATTTGATCTTATCTGGTCAACCATTGGTAGCCTACCCTCCATCTATACCAAGTAAGATGGTCCATTCCCTTTGGTGAATTCCTGCATCTTCATCCATAGCTGTGATTCCAAAGAATTGGGTTGGACTGGATTTCAGTTGAGCAGTATAAGAAGGTTCTCCATGACCATATTTGCAAAGATTAACTCACCACACGGTATATCTCATAAGACTTTCTCATGGCATCAATTGTCCATTTTTCACAAGGGTCAGTGATCCTTTCATCTGCTTTAGGTGGTAGTTCATGTTGGTTTTGGGATGCAAGAAGTAACCCTGTGTAATCTTGGTCTAAAAACACACAGTTACTTCACATACAATGCTGTGCCAGCCGGCTGGGCTCTGTTTACATAGTACGAAGAGGACATTGTGTTTTCTGTTGTCTGCCATTGTACTACTGTCTTTGTGCATTTCTTCTCTGACCTACACACAGAACTCTAGATGTTAATTGCTGTGGTCCCCGAGCATTCTTGTCTTCGCTTAGCTGCATGTGTTCGGTGCATCCCGAGCCTTTAATCCGCTGGGGTCAGTGGCACAGACGGAGGATTACAGCGGGGCTGCCCGCAGGGTTTCACTGACACATACTGTGTGCCAGGGCAGCCAGCTGGCCAAGCTCTGTTCTTCATTATTTTTTTTCCCTCCTCCTTTAAGTTAGATAATATCATGATGATCTCCAGTGGGAACCTGGTATTGCCGGGTCTGTCAGATGGCATAGCTTGTAATTAACTATGGGTATGGAGATTACAGGAATCCATGAGCATTATCATGAGGCCATTAACTACTTAATCAGTGGATGACAGTGTGGAAGAAAAAAAGACAAAATTGAATTTATTTTCATTTTTTTTCTTTCTTATTTTTAAGGAATGACCTCCCATACACCCCTTCTCCACTTCCCAAAGCAACACCACCACTTAGGGTCAGGGTCCGAGTAGGACACTAGACAAAAAAATCTTTGTCTGCTCTTGTGCATTGGGACCTTTTTTCCTTCTACTTTCCACCTCTAAGGCTAGTTTCACATCTGCAGTATTGATATACGGCCACCTGATCTGGCAGAGAGTGCCGGGAATCGGCCAAATACAAACTGTAGCGTGCAGCGGCTTGTGTCCGGCTGATTCTCCACATTTTTTCCGGAACGTGGCCGAATCTCTGCCGGACCACATTATCCTTAATGGGGCCGGCGGGCATAACGTTTGCATCCGACAGTGCCGGATCTGGAGAAATCTGGCAGGCTGTTCTCTGCTGGAATACACACCACAAGTGTGAAACTAGCCTAAGTTTTTTTAGGCAAAAAGGTTCCAACTTAAAGGGATTTTCCCACCAAAAATATTCTACATTTAAGTATTTTTGTAATTACATGTATTTAAAAATTTAGGATAACCACTGAGCTATTCCATAAAATCTATCTATATTTCTCTGTCCACCTCCGTGTAAGGTGGACGCACATGCTCAGTTCAGCTGCCAGCTTGATCCAGCAGAAAAACCGTAGCAATGAATGGGGAGATCATCATCTTCAAAGTGTTACTGTAAGAATACGCAACCCGTTATGTGGTTCTGCTTTTCTCTTCTTGCTTTGTTTTTTGCTTCTTTTCCTTCTTTACAATTTCTGACTGTGAATCAATATGTTAGAATTAAAATGCATTAGATTTATACTATTTTAAGCTGTGATCTGCCAGCCTCTCTTATAAGAAGTTGGTCTGCTATGATCTGGGATGTATAGGCTTTGAAATCTTTTATATTCAGAATACTGTAGAACATGGATTCCTGTAACCTTTCATGGAAGTTATGTTTGCCATACCCTGCCTAACCACAAGGTGTGCTGTGGTGAGAGGCTACTAATCAATATGGAACACAGAGCACGCCACCTAGTGTTAGAGCAGTGAATATTTAGTTTGATATTTTCAGTTTCAGTAGGGGTTCTCCATTAATGCTATAGGGCAGTGTTCTTCAACTCCAGTCCTAAGGCTCCGCCAGCTGGCCATATTTTCAGGATTTCTTTAGTATTGAGAAAGTGATATAATTAGTGTCAATTAGTGTTGATCGAGCACCAAAGTGCTCAGGTGCTCGAGTAGAACACTTTGGGATGCTCTGGTGCTCTACCGAGCACCCGAGCACAATGGAAGTCAATGGGAGATCCCGAGCATTAAACCAGGAACCCCCTGCTCTGAAGAGGGCAGGGTGTCTGGTTCATAGGAAAAGGTCAGAAATTGATGGAAACACCACCGAAATGGTTCGGGAACAGCATGGGGAGGATGTCTTGAACTCCCAGGTCGCTGCTGGGAACGATGTTGTCCACGTAGTACGCCACTTTTGCTGATCTGACCATCTAAAAAATTAGGGCTGAGAGTCTGCTGCTGATCTGACCTTCTAAACCATTAGGGCTGAGGGTTTGCTGCTGAGCTGACTCCCTAAAACATTAGGAACGAGGGCAGCCTAATAAGCATGTTGATATGATGGAGGAGGAGGAGGAGAAAAGGAAGATTGAACCATATACCCTTTTTTGGGGTGGAAGGGGTGCATGGGAATACAGTGTATTCAATACACCATAAAAGCCACATTTAAAGTGCGGTTATGTTCAGCCGCTTTCCTCTGGTGGAGTAAAAAAGTCAGGGGCAACCCAGGCCTTGTTAATTTTGGTAAGAGTCAACCTGTCAGCATTTTCAGTTGACAGTCGGATGTGCTGATCAGTTATTATGCCCCCAGCAGCACTAAATACCCGCTCTGACAAAACGCTGGCAGCAGGGCAGGCCAGCACCTCCAAGGCGTAGAGCGCCAATTCGTGCTACGTGTCCAACTTGGACACCCAATATTTGTAAGGCACAGAAGGATCATTGAGGACGCTGACACGGTCTGCTACTTACTCCTTCTCCATCTTTCAAAATGTTTCCCTCCTTGTGACACTAGGCCGCGCATCAGGTTGAGGGTGCTGGCGGGGTGTCATAAAACTGTCCCATGCCTTGGAGAGTGTTGCCCTGCCTTTGTTGGAACTGCTGTGTGTTCCCCTTGTCTCCCCTACTCGGTTGCCCAAGGAACTACGTACTATGCCGCCAGCGTTATCAGCTGGAAATCTTTGGAGCAATTTTTCCACAAGGACCTTCTGGTATTGCACCATTTTGCTCGTCCTCTCCACCACAGGAATGAGAGATGAGAAGTTCTCTCTGTAGCAGGGGTCGAGAAGGGTGAACAACCAGTAATCAGTGTTGGCCAAAATGCGTATTACGCGAGGGTCACGGGAAAGCCAGCATAACATAAAGTCAGCCATGTGTGTCAGAGCCCCAACAGACAAGACTTCGCTGTCCTCGTCAAGAGGATGACTCTCAATCTCCTCTTCCTCCTCTTCGGCCCATCCATGCTGAACAGATGAAATAAACCTGCTATGGGTACTACCCTCTGTAGCGGAGGTAACCATTTCCAGTTCTTCCTCCTCATCATCCATTTTGGGCCGAGAAGACTGACTGACGGTGGTCTAGCTATCGACCTGTGTACTGTCTTACCCCATTTCCACCTCTTCCACATGCAAAGCGTCCACCTTCATTGTGAGCAGCGAGCGTTTGAGTAGACATAGAAGTGGGATGGTTACGCTGATAATAGCATTATCGCCGCTCGCCATCTGTGTTGATTCCTCAAAGTTGCGTAAAACCTCACAGAGGTCAGACATCAATGCCCACTCATCGCTTGTGAAGAGCGGCAGCTGACTGAAAAGGCGACGACCATGTTGCAGCTGGTATTCCACTACTGCCCTCTGCTGCTCACAAAGCCTGGCCAACATGTGGAACGTGGAGTTCCAGGGCTTGCTCACGTCGCACAACAGTCCGTGAGCTGGCAATTGCAAGTGCTGCTGCAGCATTGCCAGAATGGCGGCAGCTGTAGATGACTTTCAGAAATGGGCACACACGCTGCGCACCTTCACCAGTAGCTTAGGCAAATTGGGATAGGTTTTGAGACACCGCTGAACAACTAAGTTGAACACGTGAGCTAGGCATGCTATATGTGTGAGCTTGCCGAGCTCCAAAGCCGCCACCAATTTACGGCCATTATCAGACACACCCATGCTTGGTTGTAGGTTGAGTGGCGAGATCCACAGCTCAGTCTGGTCACTTATACTCTGCCACAGCTCTGCGGCGGTGTGCTGTTTGTCACCTAAGCAAATTAGTTTCCGCGCGGCCTGTTGCCGCTTCCCTACTGCAGTGCTACACTGCTTCCAGCTACTAACTGATGTCTGACTGGTGCTGCAAGATGATATATCAGAGGTGGAAGTGGAGGAGGAGAAGGGGGGTGTTGCAGCCACTAATGTAGGTGGTGTCGGAAATCCTGATGGAAGTAGGGCCTGCAATCCTTGTCGTCGGTAGCACCTGTGCCATCCCAGGGTACGACTCGCTCACGGCCTCCACAACGTTCAACCAGTGTGCCGTCAGGGAAATGTAGCGTCCCTGGCCAAAAGCACTTGTCCATGTGTCAGTCGTTAAGTGGACCTTCCCAATAACTGCGTTAGTCAGGGCACGGATGATGTTACGGGACACATGCTGGTGTAAGGCGGGGACGGCACATCGAGAAAAATATTGGCGGCTAGGGACTGAGTAACGAGCTAGCGCCGCCGCCATCAGGCTGCGGAAAGCCTCAGTGTCCACAAGCCTAAATGGCAACATTTCCAGGGCCAGCAATTTGGAAAGGTGCGCATTTAGAGCTATGGCCTGTGGGTGGGTGGCTGGGTATTTGCGCTTTCGTTCAAAGGCCTAGGGTATGGACATCTGTACGCTGCGCTGGGACACAGAAGTGGATGTGCTAGCTGATGGTGCTTGCGAAGGTCCAGGTGCAGGGTGGGAGGCATCCAGGCCTGCGTCTTGGACAGGGGATTTTCCAGCACGTAACACAGGGGAAGAGGAGGCAGTGGTGTGACCCTCAGACCAGGCGTACGGACCACCTATTAGGGTGATTTGATGCCATGTGGCGGATCACTCTGGTGGTGTTGAGGTTGCTAGTGTTCACGTCCCTGCTCATTTTGGTACGGCACAGGTTGCAAATGACAATTGTTGACCTAACAAGAACCTCACTTGTTGACAACTTTGTCTCATCCTCATTATCAACCTCTTGAGACACTAATTGCAGTTGACTTATTGGCAACTGTGTCTCATCATCATCATCCACATCGTGAAACACTAATTGCCGTTCCCCACCGTTATCTTTTTCTGACTGTGGATGCTCAAGAGTTTGGGAATCAGTGCACAAGATCTCATGTCCCTCTTCAAGTGGGCTTGTCGAGAGGCCCAAATGAAGGAATGGCGCTGAAAAGAGTTCCTCAGAATATCCGAGTGTGGGATCACTTGTTTGGCAAGACTCTCCATGGTGGGAGGAAGGAGGATCAGGGTGAGGATTCTGTTGACCAGACTTTTGGCTACTGAGACTGGACTTTGTGGAAGACAGGGTGGTGCTTAACCAACTGGAAGCATTATCTGCTTCTGCTGCAATCCAACCGACCACCTGGTCGCACTGGTCTGACTTCGAGAGTGGTGTCCTGCGTCGCCCTGCAAACTGGGACATGAAGCTAGGTATCGTGGATGATTGTTTTTCTTGTGCTCTGGCAGCAGGCACAGTTTCACCGCGCCCAGGGCCATGGCCTCTGCGTGCACTAGCACGGCCACTTCCCCGTCCCTTACTGCTCAACTTGAGAATATTAAATTGTATATTATCCTGCAAGTATGTCACACGTACAGTAGCACAGATTTTGTAAGTGTATGTGCAAATAAATTAAACAATGTCACAGATATTTAGGATGTGCAAACTTTATACAGGAGATGTAGCGCAGGTAATGCCGCTGCTGTCACCAGCAGCCAAACAATTGCACGCAATTTAGCGCATGTTAAGCTAATATATTTCGCAGTCAGATAAAACAATAGTCCGTAAAAGGACTGTTGGGTCTCTAACACCTTTCAACACTCAAAACTCCCTAAAAAAAAACACAATTCCTGTCCCTACACTATCTGTCCCTTCTGCTGCAGCTCGCACTGACTAAGTCTGAGCCGAACCACGTGTCATCGGATGCTATATAGCACCCGATGACGCGTTCCGGCCAGCCAATCACTGTAATGCCAGTAACCAACATGGCTACGGCATTACAGTGAGTGGCACTACTTCCCCGCACATTTATTGGCTGCGTGATGCTTGAGTGAAAAAGGTGTTCGGCCGAGCATGCTCGCCCAACATTAGTGTCAATGCATCAGGACTTACCATAGGTATGAATTTCTTGGGATATTTTCAACTCATGACCAACAGGTGGGCCCTGAGGACTGGAGTTGAGGAACACTGCTATAGGGGATTCAAACATCAATAACATGATGATCAGTGGAACATGACCCTATTTTTTTCTTCTTGGATTCCATACGACACCTCTGACTGCCTCTGTATGAAACAGAGGCTATACATTGGTACCGTAGGGTTCCATAGACTTTTAGAGCATGTTAATATGGTGGAAATACACATCAGGAATTATTTTTATATGTATTTGCCATGTGAAATGTGAGGCTGACCCCTGGATTTCTGGCTTGGATTTGCATTCGTACATTTTGTGGATCCACATGGATATCAATTTTTTTTTTCCCCCCCACAACGCTTTGAAATCCACCACTGGATAAAAACACCCCATGCACCATGTGAACATTCTCTATGCAGCCTAGAGGTGGAGCCATAACATGGAATGGGCACGAGCCCGAAAATATCACCCAAATGACCAAACCTTAGGTAGAAGCCCAATATTTTTATAGCCTCCGTTTTGATGCCTTAACTTAATTCGGCATTAGGTACCATAATTCATCTAACTTTCCAGTAATGAGAGCGTTAACAATGTTATAGACACAAGAGCTTTAGTACCAGGACAGATGGGGACCCAGGAGAAATAAGAAGGATGGATTACAGTCATTAACACATTGGAAGTCTTGTCTAAAGGGATTGCTGCAGCTAAGGATGTCTCACATGCATCTCCTGTGTATCTACAGGAGGCACGTCCATCTGTTTTTATGGGATGCAATCAGAGTGAGAGTGCTCCTTAGAGAATGCGGAGAAAATGTCCTGGCAACATATTCTGGGAAGAGATCATTTAGGTGCTTTAAGGGGCTTATCCCTCCGTCTAACAGCTTTAAAAAAACTCTTAAAATTGGATAAAATAATAAAACAGGTGATATATACCTTACCGGTCCCCCACTACTCCCATTCTGATATTTCCCGGTCTGCCGCTACTATTGATATACTGACAGTTACATCTTTACAAGGACATGTGACCACTTCAGCCAATCACTGTCCACAGCAGTGACACCAGTGGTGTTGACACATCACAGCTACCTTCAGTGATGGGCTGGTGTCTTCACATGTCTGTGTTGACGTGTCATCAATGGAAGGTGGGAATTGTCGAAGGGAGTGGCAGAGGATTACTAAGGTGAGTATTACTACTTTTATTATTTTATACCATTTTATGTTTTATTTTTAAATTTTAGGTGGTTGGACAGCCCCTTTGATCATAGCAACCGACAGCCCATATAGGCATAAGGGAACAAAATGGCCTCCAAACTATTCTCCAGCAAGCTGATGTAAGATTGGCTCTTCGTTGTGGAGTAATTCTGGTGTTTTCACATTTCTGTTGACCACTTCAGACTCTTCTACTATTAATGTTTCTCATTACTCTTGGGCCGTTTAGTTCCTATGATGTACAGCTTGCTCAAGCACATCTTCTCCGGCTCTCATTGAAATGAGCATCAATCATTGTATCAGTTATAGTCATTTACACAATGGTTTTTACAGTACTAAGTGATCAACATTTCAGTAGTTGATGGTTGCACAATCTCTTATATATTCATATCCTGTAAACACTGTAAATAGCCACTTAAACGGTAGAGGAAAAATTGTGATCATTGGTGCAGAAAAAAAAGCCACTGAACAATGAAAATGAAGAGATATGTCTATTGGAAACACTTCAATACTTAATGGGCCAATGCATTATTCTGATTAGAGGACCTCTGTCAGGTCAGGTGATATGTCACATCATGCATGAAATCTCCAGCTGCTTTTTTACATTATTGTTGTTTCATTCCTACAGTCCCTTGGCTGGACTGGAATCTTCTAGAAATCTCCTACTGACCTAGGAAAAGAACGAACCAGATCTGGACCTTAAGATGATGAATATGGCTGGGCTGCTTGACCTGCTTCTGTACAAACCAGATCTGAATCTTTAGATAATTTAAGTGGGACTACTTTATGTGCTCCAAGACTTGCCAGATTTGAACCTTAAGATAATAAACAAGTCTGGCCTACTTTTTGTGCTCCAAAACTAACCCATTCTGGGCCTTAAGACGATAAACAAGACTGACCTATTTCATGTCTTCTAAAAAAAAATATATATATATGGATCTTAAGATGATATATATAGTTAACCTACTTCATGTGCCCCTAAATCAACTAGAATCTAGATCGTAAGATACGGTGGACATTCTTTATGTGTTCAAAGACCAACTACATGATCGATATGGATGATAAATACAGATAGCTGACTTTCTTCGTGTGTTGTAATTCTAACCAAATCTAGACCTTAACAGGAGACACACATGGCTGGTCAACTTTATGCATACAAAACAAACTAGACTTGGACCTTAAAATGATACATATACCATCATCCATGTGCTCCAAAATAGGGTTCACTAAGCACAAAGTTTCATGTTCAGTTGAAAGTCTGTGTGAACATGGTTCGGTTTTTGGCTTTATATACTGTGACTTCCATTCTCAGACCCTCTCATTTATTTATGTAGCTCATGAAAGGCCCTCTGGTGCTCTATGGACGTCTTTTGACAGTACATCGGAGAAATGGTAGCAAATTGAGATAGGGAGGTAAGGGTTAGGGTGAGCTCCACAGGTGTGAAGTTCTCTGTGATGTCATTGACTCATTGAACTACTCATATCTATGGACTAAGAGGTGGGCCACATTGTTCTCTGCTACATATTTGTTCACATGTTTATCATATTTATGCTTTTTTTTAATCATTTTTAGAAGAGCGTTTTTTTCCTGCCTCATAATTTCCCACCATTCTAAATCTACATACCATAAGATGTAACCTAGACCATACCACCAACCCCAAGCCATTATCATTGTCTAGTTTACAACAATACCCTATGCAAGTAGTCTCCAACCTGGTGTGAAACTAGAATTCTCAACATGGCCAACAAGTGCAGACCATTGTTCTAGAATGTTGAACCATGGGAACTGGAGCTCAACCAAAGCAACATGAACATTTCCCCATCCGTTAAAGGCAGAACCATTGTTTTTCATGATGACTATCTAGAGCTGAAAGTAAAGTAACAACATATAGATCGATTTTGTGTTGTCCCCATAGAACAAAGGTTTAATTGCTTTCCACAAGATTTGTTTTGAAGATTGTCTTAGCACAATGCCCCAACATAGACGCTGGTCAACACTTTGGGTCTTGGCATCACTATTGTAGCGTCTGCTAATGGACTTGCGGTGAGAGTGCCTGACTATAGAAACTGAATGCACAGTCGCTCTTGTGCTGTAATGGCTGTATAGGCAGCACTTTAGCACGGAGGAGCCCCGCTGTGCTTTACTGCATCTATATTTATGATCCGGGAGATGTCCCACTCTGCAGCAAAAGGAAGTGTTAGGACGTTAATCCCATTGATTCATGGCTCGCATCTGGGTCTAGTCAGACCTCCAGTTTTAACAATCCCATAAGAATCTACAGCTCACCCTGCATCTGCCAGAGATATATGGTCGCCAATGAAGTTCAATCCAAATTCACAGTAGCTATTAGCAAAGCTGTAAAAAAAAAAAAAGCAAGAAAATCCAAAAAGATAGTCCATCGGCCTGGTAAGAGCGGCAGGGGACAACATCGCCTACACTGCCTTTATTCATGTAAGAAAGTATTTGTACAGAGGGCTTTACAGCACATATATTACCAGGCTGACAGTGCTCGTGTTATAACGGTGTGGAACAATAGTCTGTGTGGGTCTGTGTAGTTATTTTTATTTTTTCCTGCAGCTTCACTTAATTCACTGCATACCTGCTTACTGTACTGAATGCTTAAAGGGGATCCTTCGTCTCTTTAGATTTTAATTGTAGAACCAGGATCAGTCGCCCACAAATAGCTGGCATGTAGCTTGTTGCATGCACATGATCATTTTATGTTCCTGTCTTATCCAGCACCAGTAGAGATCCTGACCTACAGAGAGTTGAGTAGACACCATCACTTGATTAAATCTCTGGTCCCAGTCATATAACCCCATAGATACTATGGTTAATACAATTTCAATATCTAAGAACTTTATTCAGCTAAACATAAGAATAAAAAGTTATGACCATTAGAATGTTGGGGGGTGAAAGTAAAGTAAATCGTGTGGTCCCTAAAGCCAAAAAATGGCTTGGTGCACCAGTTTGGAGGCTATATGCACTGACATCACCAGTAAGTAAGCCCGCTATAGCAGGTACTTTCACATCTGCGTTTTCCTTTCCGGTTGCAGTTTTGTCCCCATTCATTGTCAATGGAGACAAAATGGAATGGAGTTCACCAGAATGAATTTTGTTCCGTTTGTTTCGCCCCGATGACGGACACAAAACTGCTGCAAGCAGTGCTTTTGTGTACGTCATGGGATATGGATCAAGATGGATCCGGCATGAAAAACTGTCAGTGGTGCCAAATCAGTTTTTTCGGACACAATGTCCTTTCAATCCGTCTTGTTCAATTTGGAGATAATACAACCGGATCCATTCAAAACAGATGCAGACGGTTGTATTATTGACCGGATGCGTTTTTGCTGATCCCCTGCCGGATCCTGCAACAACGCAGATGTGAAAGTGGCCTAACCCTAGTGGCATCATCAGTGAGCTTGCTATAACCGATAACATCAGCGTAAATAAGCCAGCCATATCCAGTGACATCACCAGTAAGCATGTCAGCTACAACTAGTGACATCACCAGTAAGTAATTCCTTTATAGCAGGTAACATCACCAGTGAAATAAGCCAGCCACAACTAGTGAGATCTGCAAGCTTGCTATAACAGATGACCAGCCATATCCAGTGGTATCACCAGTAAATACGCCAGCCACAACTAGTGACATCACCAGTAAGTAAGCCCTCTATAACAGGTGACATCAGTCATGAAATATGCCAGCCATATCCAGTGACATCATTCACCAGTAAGCACATCAGCCATGACTAGTGACATCATCAGTGAGTAATTCGGTTATAGCTGGTAATGTCACTAGTGTAGTAAGCCAGCCACAACTAGTGAGATCATCAGTAAGTAATTCCGTTATAGCAGGTAACGTCACCAGTGAAGTGAGCCAGCCGCAACTAGTGACATCATTACTAAGCAATTCCATTATAGCAGGTAACATCACCAGAAAAGGATGCCAGCCACAACTAGTGACATCACCAGTAAGCTTGCTATAACAGAGGACATCACCAGTAAATAACCCAGCCATATCCAGTGACCTCACCAGTAAATAAGCCAGCCACAACTAGTGACATCACCAGTAAGTAAGCCCTCTATAGCAGGTAACATCACCAATGAAATTTGCCAGCCATATCCAGTGACATCACCAGTGAAGTAAGCCAAACGTGCCCATTAACATCATCAGTAAAGTAAGCCAACCATATACAGTGACCTTACTAGTGGAATAAGCCAGCCATATCCTGTGACATCACCAGTAAACATGCCTCAACTAGTGAAATCACCAGTAATTAAGGCTTCTATATCAGGGAACTTCACCAGTGAGGTATGCCAGTCATATACATTGACATCCCCCATGAAGTATGCCAGTCATATCCAGTGACATCACCAGTGAAGTAAGCCAGCCATATTCAATGACATTACCTCAAAAGTAAGCTAGCCATGTCCAGGTACTGTACTTCACTAATTAAGTAAGCCAGCCATAACCAGTTACATCATCAATAAAGTAAGCCAACCTCAATAGCCACACATGGAGCCCCTACAGTAGGGTGTTTCATTTTTCCAAAGATGTTATTTTCATATGACTCTGCTTACGTCCCGAGTCTCAGTGATGTAAAATATATATATGCCAAATTTCAAGATGATTGGATAATATTTAGGGGTTGCACACATTGATCACTTTAATTACTACTCCCACTCTTGTACCTAGGAGGTTCGTCTAAAAATGATTCCAGTTTCAGGATCCCAGGGGCTCTGCCTCAAGCAAGGTGGATGGCAAAGGCAATATATGCACTTAAAATTGTCCTCTTCACTAAACAGTTGAATGTTCCTCAATGAGAATTGAAAGGAATGAAACGGGTTGCACATTTTGTGTCACGGCTGAGGATGGGGGAAATCCTCAGCCGTGTGGAGCCCGGTGATGTTTCGGCTGCTTGGCCATGAAGACAGGATTAGGGAGCAGGTCACCTCCTAAGGCATCCCTAACCTGACCCTAGCTCCTAGCTGCATGGGCCAACCTTGATGGTAGGAGGGCCCATGCTCCGGAACCTAAAAGTCCCTGCTAGCCCTCAAGATGACCCTCACCTAGGAGCTAAGTAAGACAAGCCCACTCCTCCTAGACACGGAGGAGCAGGAGTCTCAACGGCCAAGCTGCAGGAAAAGGGGAGACATAAACAGCTCTATGGATATGGCAGGTGAACAAGGAGTTCCACCTACCTGCCACAGCCTTGCTGACTGGATCCCTGTGTTAGCAGGGTGCAGATCACAAGCGCATCCCTACACAGGGACCCAGATCCATAGCTGCACAAAATCACATATAAAACATCACACGGACATCACACATAACTGGAAATAACTAAAGCACAATATGGTTATGACATTAAGGTTTATGACCACAGGGGTGGCTCTTACTGGCAGGTAATAAATACATGAGGCTGCTCTCAGCTAAGCATGGCTGAAGCAACCTGAAGGCCTGCAAAAGCAGTGAGGCTTTATAGGCCAAGAAGCCACACCCCACAGTCGGACACACCCAGTGATCACACACACTAGGAAGGGGATTAACCCTTCCAACACCAGGGAAGGGAAAACACCACTTAAAGGAGACGTGCACACAATAACATAAAAAGGAAGTGCACACATACACACATAACTCAAAACCGCATGCGCAACGTAGCGAGCTGCAATGGCACAGCTCAGCCTGCTACGCTGCCACATAGACACTGTTGCCAGCGGCAACCACAGGTGAGGCAAATACCACAGCCCTCACCTGTGATTGAACACCAAAGAAAACCGCTGACAACCGCATGCGGTTCAGGAGTCACGGTCATAGCCATGGCCGTGACATTTTGTCAGCCTCATATATATTCGCCTTTTGCACGAGGCAATTGTAAGTCGATGGGCTCCATAGAATGATTTTGATATGCTACAGCTTCTAAGCACTTACCCAGATGCAGACGTCAGAAAAAGTGCTCTCACAGTTGCTAAGAGACACCTTTTGGTGTCTGTCAGAAACAAATGTAGGGTTGGCTTTTTTGGACGAACGTATTACTCAGGCTGTTAAGGAAAATATGACTATAAATTTAGAAACCAAACCTGCAAAGAAAAAGGGAAATTTAAATGATTAGAGGGTAAAAACCTAGTTTTTGAAGCAAAAGACCTGAGTCATTTCGTTACTAATAAAACATAGATGTTGAATTGTTTGGGATCCACGACGTGACAGAATACTGCAGTGATTCTCTAAGAAACCATGTGAACGCTCTTAAGGTGGTCAATGGTACCGCAGAAGGAGGAATCGCTCTGATAAAAAAAAGTTACCGAATCGGTCAGGGACGGACAACAAAAACAATTCTTGTTGAGGGTCGTCGAGCATCACAGAAAAGTAGTTTCCAAGCTAACAAAAGAAGGGATTGCATCGTTCAAAGTTGATTAATATAACATGTTTTGCCTATCATACTACATATTAATCTTAGTGTCTAGTTTTAATATTATTTTAAGTTTGTAATTTCGGAAACTGAAGTGGTTTTTAGACCAACCTCCTAGGTACAGGAGTGAGAGTAATAATAAAAGTGATCAATGTGTGAAACCCTTAAATCTTCTTGAAATTTGACATCACTGAGACTCGGGGCGTAAGCAAAGTCTGCAAACATTTTACATTTTATTTTTTTCCATTACAAAATGAAACACCCTACAATACAGTTCTGTATTTCGGAACTGAATGCACTCTGTGTGCCCCCATATGGTGTCTACATATCCTTCCCGGGAAGCAATGCTTCTGAGAGAGAAGACCTTCATGATGGAACATGGCACAGGGAGGTAGGGAATGGATCAGTTATACATTTGTGTGTGTGAGGCCACAGTGCCCACCTCATACTTGACATTACCCATAGCACCGCTACATATCCCAAATTTGGAACCATGAAACGTGCTCTCAAATGCAACAATGTAGTTGTGATCTTGTCCATGTAAACATGTGAAAAACATGATTTATCAAGATGGTGCGAACAAACCCTGAAATGACAGAACAGCTTTTCACACCCATTTCCTTCATATTTCCTGCCCTTTCCCGATGCTCACTGAGCAAAGGTTAAAAAGTACTGTCGATCTCACTCACGGCTGCTGACATGATGTGTAATTATGAATGTGCAGACTCAAGAGCCCTTGAAATGACAGCCTGACAAGAGTTTAATTGCTACGCGATGCGCTGGCATGGTGTATGGTTTCTGACCTAAACCTTGTTAGCAGTAAACCTGAAGTTCTACCATACTTTCCTCACCATCACATATATCAATTTGTGGATGTGGAGCATCTCCTTCGAGGATTCATAAACCATAAATGAACATTGGGTGGAGCAAAACTCCAAAGTCAAAGTGAAGAAGATCCATAAGCTATCCAAACCACATCATGCCACAGCCAAGGGCAATCTGTTGGTTGGGAGAGGGTCCCTGCTTCTTTAAATAGTATGTAATACCGCCTCCCAGGTACCTGTTTCAGAATTATGAACACAGCTCTGGGCTATGGCTGTAACTCAGGACCAATACAGGATACTGTGCGTGCACACGGTGACTCCACCAGCAGAATGGAGAGTGCAGCTCTGGAATCTAATACAGGATGTAACTGAGGATCAGTACAGGATAAGTAATGTATGCACACAGTGACTTCATCAGCAGAATAGTGAGTGCAGCTCTGGAGTATAATACAGGATGTATCTCAGGATCAGTACAGGATAAGTAATGTAATGTATGTGCACAGTGACTCCACCAGCAGAATAGTGAGTGCAGCTCTGGAGTATAATACAGGATGTATCTCAGGATCAGTACAGGATAAGTAATGTAATGTATGCGCACAGTGACTCCACCAGCAGAATAGTGAGTGCAGCTCTGGAGTATAATACAGGATGTAACTCAGGATCAGTACAGGATAAGTAATGTATGTACACAGTGACTCCACCAGCAGAATAGTGAGTGCAGCTCTGGAGTATAATACAGAATATAACTCAGGATCAGTACAGGATAAGTAATGCAATGTGTGTGCACAGTGATTCCACCAGCAGAATATAGTGAGTGCAGCTCTGGAGTATAATACAGCATGTAACTCAGGATCAGTCCAGGATCAAGTAATGTAATGTATACAGTATAATGTATGTACACAGTGACAGTGGTACAATCTCTCATTTGTATCAGGGTGTCCTAATGAGGTCAAGAGAAAGAAGGATTAATCATGTTGAACTTCAGTATATCTGATCATTAGTTTTCAAGGGAGATGAGCGCTATCTGGCAGCAGTTTTCTTTGCTCTATCATTTGGGAACATATACAGTGTGCACCCTTGGATTAAGCAAGCATGAATGTGTATGGGAGATTCTGAAAGAATAGCTGCCGGCCAGCGAGCTATTAAAGGTATATGGGTACCATTTACTATTAGGTTTCCTAAAAAATTACTGTTCACCCTTCCTCTGACAAGTAGTAATTATGGCAAAAGCAGGCAACCCCTTTAAACAAAGCCCAGTTTTATTTAGTCAGTGCTCAGGCTGTGTGATAACCTGAAGTTGACTTGAGTTTAGGTTGTTGGGACCACTCGCTCTGTGGAGGCCCCTCCATTCAAGATTAAAACATCTCAATACATCCTGATGAACCGTTGTTTCGTGGTTTGGCCCATGAGGTGGAAATATGGAACCTTGTAAGGCCAAATCAAGCAACAACAACTAATTCATTGTAAAAAAAAACCTTCTCTATGAAACCAACATCTTCATTCTGCTCTCACTTTCTCTCTCTAGTCTAGTTAAAGTGTTTATTTAGAATATTTAATTAGCTAAAATGTTTTACCAAGATAGGCACAAAGAAGAATACATCTCTTTTCAAGTGCGTCTTGGGATAAAGAACAAAGCAGTGGAGAAAAATATAGATAAGATCGGATGTGTTTTTCTCCTATTTGCTTCATTTCTGAGTCTGCAGTGCTCTTTTTGTGAAAAATTTAACTCCTTACACCCTTTAAGGAGAAAAATTAGCTACAAAATTGACTTATTGGCTTGAAGGGGGCTTTTCTTCTAGAATGTTTGAAGACCTATTGATCAGAAAACATTGATTCCGATTGCAGGGATCTTCACCAGTCCTGAGAATGGGATAGTTAGAGTTCTGGAGTAGGTTGTGTATGTGTCTTCATGAAAATGAAGAAACCTCCACTATAGGGAATGCATTCTGCTCTCTCCGTAATTTCCATAGTTTGTTGACTGAGAAATGGCCATTGATTAGGACTGTCCAATAGAGGTGAGCACATTTCTTAAAGTTCAATTTGGGGCCAAATAAATTCAACACGAAACCACCCCTAGATGAAACGTATTCTACCCTCTCCATAATTCTCATAGATTGTTGAGGGAAAATCCATTTTTACATTGTCTGCCCCCATTCCATGGTGTACCTGGACTCACTTTTAGTGATGGACACCCTTGTATCAAAATGGCTGTTTTCCACCTTAACCACCAAGCCGTTCATCAACCAAATTTTCCCCCTTTGTGATGGGTATAGAAAAAGACTGAGAAACTGCCATTGTTTAGGACTGTCCAATAGAGGTGAGCACATTTCTTAAAATTCAATTTGGAACCACACAAAATTTGAATTGATTAGAATCTGAATTTTTCAAAACCAAAATCTGGGTTGAATTTCTGAATTTTAGAAAGTGATTCACTCATCTCTACTGTCCAAGACTCAACTGTCTGATGACAAGGGGAGGTGCTGCTCGCCCATCCAGTCTGCGTTAATGAAGAAAAGTCCAATGAAAATGTCAAATAGGCAAGGGTAGACAACATTGGAAACGCATTACTAAGGGAATCACATGAGAAATCATGCGTTGGGTTGACTACTGGCTCAATGATCAATTTCAGTTACCCGATTTTTTAAAGGAAGTCAGGAAATGACTACATTGTGGGCACGCAGCCACTAAAAAGACAGCAGAAGGAGGTGCTAGGACGATATTAGCAGACAGATGCTCATGATATTGCTATTTTGGTGTTTTCTCCAATAGAGGAACCAAAGAAAACTAGACGATGGCCTAGCAGGGCAGTGGTGTTTTTCTTCTCTCGAAAACTCATTATGGTCACACGTAGCTCGGAGCAACTGTGACACACAGCAAACTGAATGCTAATAACTTCTCTGGAAAGGGTTCTGGGAGGGCTAATGGCTGCCACACTCCATTTAGATGGCCATGCATAGTATCCTCGGTAGATCTCACTATGGGATGTTCAAGCATCTGGAACCAACCAATCTGTGAGTTCTTCGGAGATGTCCCTTTCTCTTATCATTGATGATGGTATGAGGCAATGTCATATTCCTTGCCTGTGCTCAGCACTTTTGTACATTAGAAATAGACTGTTGATTTTATTTAGATTAATTTAAAAAAGGGATAAACCCGCACACACAATCACGGAAATGGGCCAAAACAGCCCAAATAGTATGGTAGGTAAGGTATCACTACCAATCGATATAGTTAATACATATATATAGAAAAAAGTCCAAAATGAATCCAACGCCTACTTTGCAGGTAGCATCTTCTGCTCCCAATACATCAGGAACTACATGTGATGTATTAAACCTTTCCCCTTATCATTTGTATTCCTATGTTCATGGGCCCTTGTTTATTACCGACCCCCTGAGGAACCCATTTGGGGGAAACGCTTCAGGGTAAAATTTAACTACTTAGGGCCATCCAGGGTTTAATAGGATAGGTACGAGGATGGGGAGACTCTACCATCTGGCATTGTCCCCGGGCTTAGGGGTAATTTGGGTCTCCATAGGGAAAGTGCTCCCATTAGGAAACGCTACCCACTACACCCTTGTACCACAGAATATGGATTCATTTTGGTCTTTTTTCTATATATATGTATATTGGCAGTGATACCTTACCTACCATACTATTAGGGCTGTTTTGGCCCGTTTCCATGACTTGTGTGTGCGGCTTTATCCCTTTTTTAAATTAATCAAAATAAAATTGATATTTTAGGGGTCCTTTCTTTGCAATTAATTATTTTTTGTTAGTTTTTGTGTGATACCTTTTACTATCTATTTTATTTTTGCTTTTGTGTTTTTAGATTGGAATATCTTTTGCACAGTTCTTCTCGAGTTCTGCTTTACAAAGAGCATTTTCCATAAAACCGAAAGATCACATATAAATATAGGTCTTTGAGTTTTCTTCTCTTGAACTTATCATCTATTTTTCATTTCCGAGATCCACCAGAGGTTTGGGGGTCTTACTGTCAATGTCCCATGAGAAAAAGCATGCAAATTAGCTCTTCTCCAGAAGGAAGAAAACAGTCTCTCCAGAGCCAACTCTAGATAGCTACCTGGTAAGTCAATGTAAACCAATATTGTTTCCCATGGATCAATGCCTGTAAGATTCCACACCTCAGCTGGATCTCCTCAGGGATAACCAGTGCCACCTGGAGTTTTGTCAAAGGAATCTCATCTAGCCACCCATTACGTTGGTGTGTGCTGATGAGGGGCAAGAACCCAACTGTCTACAAATATTCTTCCTTCTTAAGGAGCACCAATTGTGCATATTAGTGATGTTTCCCTATATGGCCACTATTACAGTGGTGGCCTGTGGCCACCGCTGCTTTCCTCACCTGTCTCGGTGGTATGGACCCGTCTTCTGCTGTCCTCATTTTCCCAGCGGGTCTGTCCCTAAACACAGATTGTGGCTTCTTCTCCTCTGCCTATAGGGTGCGCAGGCTCCCTCTAAATCTTCAAGGGCTAGTGCACGCACTCCCTCATTCTTATCGGCCAATGCCAACCTTGGAGTACCTTAGGCACCTTCTCCTGTGGGAAGCTGTCTGAGCAATAGGTTTATTTCCTGGTAGTATCTGTGAAAGTGTGCTGTGCTGTTGTCTGCTCATGTACTGATTTTCTGCCTGTTTTCTAGATTCTGACCCTCTGTTGCCTGACCTACTCCCTACCTTCGTATTGACCCTTTTGCTGTCTGCCCTGACCTTGGACCATTTTCAGTACAAAGCATACCCTGACCTCGGCCTGTTCCTGACTATGATTTTGCGTGATCCATACATCTGTGTCTTTTTCCCAATCAGAGACTACTCCAGGAGATAGTGGCCTGGTGGTTCCCCTTCAAAGAAGTCAGATCACTGTATCTATGGATAGCCCAAAATTTGTTGGTTGACACAATGGTTCCACAGCCACTATTATCATTCCATCAAAAGTTGTCTACTGTAATCATCAAGCCATGGTATGAATAGAAAGAGTTCACCAACATCGGCGAAGAAGAGGATGACTCAAAGATTTTTGTTTATCGTGATTGTGTGTCTATTTCTCTCCAGTAGTGGTTGACATGCTATATTTATGCACTTTTATCTGGAATATTATTGGTAATTATCTAGGTTAGCCGCATTTCAGAAAGAATGTGATAGTTTATGGCGCTTTGGGTGCCATAGTTACTCTCTCAGAATTATTACATAGCGCAGTCAGTCTATTAGGTGATGTTATTTCCCGACATTGCTACGTTACGTTGCATAATGTATGTTTGCGTGTAGTCACACGTGTATCAGAAGGACATAGTAAACAAAATCTTACAATATGGTTAACCCACTGATGAATTTTCAGATATTTAGATTTCCTTCACTCTACAGTATTGCTTGTGATTCTGCTGTATTGTCAAACCCGTGTCTGATGATGTAAGCTTTACTCGCCTTCCAGCTGTACACCGCCTCTACTACCAGCCTCCAAGAGCTGCTGATAAACCAGGGGAAAGAAATGAGCAGCAACAAACTGCTACACCGTAGGAATAATACTGTAACAGTGAAAAAAGGGGGCAACTCAGTTTTATCATGTAAAGAACAAGCACTTTGAGGTCTGATTAGAGTTTCCCTTTAGTCTCTGTATGGGCATGGATTCGGCAGCTTGACATAACTCTGTGCTGAATGTACAGCAGCTTTAGAGGGGTCTGAATGTCTCTCATATTCAGATAGATACCGTATTTTTCAGACTGTAAGACACACCGAGGATTTGGAGGAGGAAAATAAGAAAAAAAAATATTTTCAATCATATCTCATAGCAGACCCCTAAATAAGACCCACATTCTTCATCAGGCATCATATCAGACCCTCCTCAGGCCACCAATCCTCATCAGACTCCAAAATCAGACCCCCAAGCTCCATCAGCCTCAGTCACACACCTCAACCCCCATCAGCCTCAGATTAGACCCCCACAGCCTCAACCAGTCTCCCATCAGACTCCCCAGCCTCATCAGACTCAGATTAGACCCCTAATCAGACCCTATCGGCCTCAGATCAGCCCCTCAGCCTCATCAGACTCAGATTAGACCCCCAATCAGACCCTATCAGCCTCAGATCAGCCCCCCAGCCTCATCAGACTCAGATTAGACCCCCAATCAGACCCTATCAGCCTCAGATCAGAACCTCCTGAGCCCCATTCAGCCTCAGATCAGACCCTCCAGCCCGCATCAGCCTTAGATCAGCCGCATCAGCCTCAGATCAGACCCCCAATCAGACCCTATCAGCCTTAGATCTGAACCCCCCCTCAGCCTCAAATCGGACCCTCCAGCCCGCATAAGTCTCAGATCAGCCCCTAGATCAGACTTAAAAAAAATATATATATATAAACCCACCTTGCTTGCTCCTGACTATATCGCATATCCACACTGCTTCTTCTATGTGCACTACGTCCTGCTGCTGTGCGCAGTCAAGACACCACAGCAGGACCCGGAAGAAGACCAGGGAAGGTGAGAACAGCCAGCACAGCACTGCCCTCACTTCCCCGTGCCTCCCGCATGCTAATGATCTCTTCCATAATTGAAGCAGTCATTAGTATTCATATTATAAGAGGCACTGCCCTTTCCCCCTATTTTTTGCATCTTATAGTCCAAAACATATGACAGATAGGAGATAGATATATATAGTAGATAGACCATAGATAGATAGATATGAGGTAGGTAGATAGGTAGATAGATAGATGGATAATGAGATAGATAGAAAGTAGATAGATAGATAGATAGATATGAGATAGCTAGCTATGAGATAGATAGTAGATAGAGAGATAGGGTCCTCCTCAGCACCTGACCTCACCCTCCATGACACAGAGGTGAAATTTCTCCTTTATGCAGATAATCTTCTGCTACTATCACCAACTGAGAAAGGTCTCCAAGATAACCTGAAAATCCTGGAGAAGTTCAGTAACACGTGGGCACTGCCCATCAATCCAGAGAAAACCAACATCATGGTGTTCCAGAAAAGAAACCGGAAAGCAGCCGGGCGTCCTACCTTCCTAAACAACTGTCCACTTTCAGAAACTGACAGCTACACCTACCTATAGAGCCTAGAAATCCACCAATCAGGGAGTTTAAAGAAAGCTATGGAACTGAAAGACAAGGCGAGCAAAACCTTCTATGCCATCAGAAGGCGTCTGTATCATCTTAAGGCACCAGTCTGGGTTTAAAATCCTTGACAACATCATCGCCCCAATCCTCCTGTATGGCAGCGAAGTCTGGGGCCCAGACACATACCCAGACTGGGAAAAGTGAGACTCTGGGCCAACAGAACTTTTCCACCTAGAATTCTGCAAACACCTTCTCCAGGTCCATCGGAGCACCTCAAACAGAGCCTGTCGAGCAGAACTGGGCAGATTCCCACTTTACTTTGCTGTACAGAAGAGGGCACTATCATTCAGAGCCCATCTGCATAGCAGCAGTCACAGCTCCTACCATCACAAAGCCTTGCTACACCAAGAAGCCCCAGAAAAACAAAGCACCCTGCAACAAGTCACCCAAACCCAGCCTGCCCAAACCACCAACCAATACAGCCTGGCTAAGGGGGAAATCCAGAGGATGATACACAAGGGCAAAGAGGAGTATATCAGTGTCTGGAGGAATGACATACGAACATCACAGAAGCTGACCGTATACCAGAGCCTGCAGAGGGAGTACTAACTCCCCAATCCAAGAGACCAACAGATCCTGAGCAGTTACAGACTGAGCACCCACAGCCTGCTCATTGAATCCTGGCGTCACCGACAGAGGTACAAGCCCAGGGAGAGCAGACTGTGCCAGCAGTGAAACCAGGAGGCCGTGGAGGATGAGGCTCATTTCCTGCTGCGGTGCCCCAAATACTCAGCAGTGAGGGAGACTCACTTCAGGAGACTGTCTGATCTCTGCCCAGACTTCACCTCCATGGAGGAGTAAGAGAGACTCTCCATACTGCTGGGGGAAGAGGAGAACACAGTGGCCATAGCTGCACAATATATTACTGCCTGCCATAGACTGAGAGGAGCCTGATATACCATGGATGTGTCCCCATCCCCCAACCCTACCCAATTATTTCCCACTTGCATTGGCAATGCTAAAATGTATTTAGTCCTGCCAATAAAGCTTATTTGATTTGATAGGAGATAGATAGATAGATAGATAGATAGATATGAGATAGATAGATAGATAGATAGATAGATATTAGATAGATAGGAGATAATTAGATAGATAGTTGATAGATACAGTAGATAAGAGAGATAGATATGAGATAGATATTAGATTGATAGGAGATGGGTAGATAGTTGATAGATACAGTAGATATGAGATAGGTAGATATTAGATAGATAGATACTTGGATATGTGTCCTCGCCGCGCTGCTTCATCTCATTGACTGTACATGTTGTAGCCCTGCTATACACACGTCCTTTTGTAGCCTCATTCGGTTGCCATGGTTACATACCCTATAGTATTTCTGTCCCTCTGCATTGCTCCCTCCGGTAGTACCTACCTACTCAGTGTGTGCATTAGCTTTTGGGTCCAGGCCTACTTCTGTCAGAGTGGAGATAAGCTAGGGGACTTACTGTATAATTACAAAGAAGCACCTTCATCCATCAGAGTCAGATGATATACCCCATAGGCCGTCACTGCCTCCGTGAATCGTCATGGTTACACAGGCCTCATTTGTATCACTGCCTCTTCCTGTTTCCATGGTTACACATTCCAAAGCATCACACAGGACTGTAAGAACAGCAGGTCATCTGTACCAAGTGACATCCCGGGGACATTAAGACAGGAGGTGGGATACAAATCGCTGAGGTCATAAATGACACACAGCCTTCCTTTGCCCATGTCTTCTGTCCCTGGATCAAACACTGTGTAAGTTCTAGCAAAAGATGTTTTTAAAACTAAAACTAAAAAATAAACTTACACGTGGAGGCCATATCAAGTGACTGCAAAATATAACCTAAGGTCCATGCCCAGCCTTGTCCAAGGCATGTAGACCAAACATTTTATGGATCTTGGTAGTCCTTTAGACTACTATCGAATAAGTAAGTGGCATCAGATGATATTACATCATCAGTGGTGACCACTCTCCAAGAAAACTCAGGTTCTTCTCAGAGAAAAGTGAAGAACTGAAGTTCAGGCAGTGCCTCCTATGATTTCCCTTCTCAAATTGGAACCGCTTCTGATTCCTCTCATAGACTCTGCAGAGAGGAGTCTACAGTGGGCAATTAGAGGAGAACTGTTCTGGGGTGAGTGACCATGGTCTGGGTTCTACTGAAGTCAGTGAGATCTACTGAAAATAGGGTCTGCTGAAGTGTTGGAGTTTGGTGAAGTCTAGGGTACTGGTTGAGTTGACAGTACTGGAGTTTGGTCCTATATTGTGTAATTTTGTATAGCTTTTGAGCACTACTCAAAACTTGACCCAGCTCCTGAATCCTCATATATAAAATTTGAGACCGAGAGTAGCATCCTGAAGAAAGTAGGTACAAGAAGTAGTTGTTTTACAGGAAAGCGCTTCCTTACAGGAAGTAGCTGCCTTACTGCTGTCTTACAGCAAAGAGATGCCTTGTGCCTTACAGGAAGTAGCTGCCTTACAGGAAGTAGAAGTAGTTCTTTTAAGTAGCTGCCTTTCAGGAAAAAACCTTATGCCTTACAGGAAGTAGATGTCTTACAAGAAGTAGCTACATTAGAGGATGTAGCTGTGTTACAAGAAAGAACTGCATTACAGGAAGTAGATATCTTACAGGAAATAGCTGTTTTACAGGAAGTAGTTGTCTTACAGTAAGTAGCTGCCTTACAGGAAGTAGGTGTCTTATAGCAAGTAGTTGTCTTGCAAGAAATAGTTGCCTTACAGGAAGCAGCTATCTTACAGGAAAGAACTGCATTACAGGAAGTAAATATCTTACAGAAGTAAATATCTTACAGTAAGTAGTTGCCTTACAGGAAGTAGCTGCCTTACAGGAAGTAGCTGCCTTATAGCAAGTAGTTGTTTTACAAGAAGTAGTTTCCTTACAGGATGCAGCTATCTTACAGAAAAGGACTGTGTTAAAGGTCAAGGAGTAGCCATCTTACAAGAAGTAGCTGCCTTACAGGAAGTAGCTGTCTTACAGCAGGTAGTTGTCCTACAAGAAGTAGCTGCCTTACAGGAAGTACATGGCTGTTTTACAGCAAGTACTTGTCTTACAAGAATTAGCTGCCTTACAGGAAGCAGCTGTCTTACAGGAAAGGACTGCCTTCCAGGAAGTAGTTGTCTCTAATGAGGCTGGTTTCCCTCAGAGGATCGTCCTTTTCTTAAGCTAGCCACATACATTAGACAAAAGTGGATGAAAGTGGATGATTTTGAATTAAATGAGCAGTCATGTGACTGGGCCAGTTGTGCCAGATGAAGAACATATGGCTGTATTGAAGAGATGAATGTGTGGGGTTACTTTAGGGGCAACCATTCATAGTGAGAACCTACCTTTCCCAGCCTAGAAAAAAATATTTATTGAATATAGAAACATGAGAAGCATGGTATCATTGGCAAGCAAGAGTAAGTCAGACAAGTGTGTGCTTTCACTGTAATTTGTACTCTATAATATATATTATATATGTTATTATATACATTTTTGAAATGCAAGGAACCTGAATGCAAAGAACACTGGAAAAGTACAGTCCCATGTGTCATGAGTGAGGGAGGAAGTAGCTTAGGTTTAAATGGAAATAAACACAGATTTTAACATGGGTCTTTGCTGAACAGTGCTGTACAAATCTAGAAAAAATTAAAGGGCATCTATCAGTAGGATCAACTCTACAAAAGCAAGCATACTGTCTGGTAGGATTGATCCTACTGATTAAAACAATACCTGTCTTGTGAAAATCGATTGTGGTGTTCCCAAGAAAAAAAGACTTGTAGTCCTTATACAAATAAGAACTTCAGTGCTCTGAGGGGTGGAGCCAGCACAAGAAAGCCGAAGACTCCCTCATTTGCATAAATGCTAACATTCATTTTTCTTGGGAACACTGCAACCGATTTTCACAAGACGGGTATCATTTTAATCAGCAGGATCTACCCCACCGAGTCAATATGCTTAATAGAGTTGATCCAGCTGATAGGCGCTCTTTAACAGGCCCTATATTTTGCTCCATCGTATTTGGCTCGTCTGATTCCATGACAGACGTGAGAGTTGAGTGTCAAAAACAAATGTTATCTCCGTGCAAGCTGTTATTTGCTTGTAGTAATGTGCCATATGTAAAAGGAGTCAGTCTGAAGGAAATCGACTCTTCACCCACGTGTCGGGCTCTCTTCAAGGAGAAGATTCTGGAAGCAGAAAACTGACAGCTAGAAAATGTCATGCGAAGGAAACCAGTAAATAAACTACTGCACATCCATTAGGCTCCCTGCACAGTAGATGCAAGAGGTGCCTATTATAATTAGGTGTATTGTGTCTTAATGGGCCCTTCCAATGCTCGTTAAATCTTGCGGCAATTATACTTGGACTGAAAACGATAAGCAAGGGACGCTCTTCAATGTGCGGAAAATAGGAGATTACAAAATGTAACCTAAAATATCACATTTCTGAGTTACTCTGTACATTGGAGTAGCTAATGAGTACCATAGTGCAAGCGCCAGCAGCAGTTCTCCCAGGAGACGTCTTGGTTATGCCACGCTTGCCTAAATTGGAAAGAAACACCTATTTGTTAAAGGGGTTTTAGGGAAATAAAGGGGTTGTCCCACCTGGACATTCATGGCATATTCATAGGTGGGGGTCCTTTTTCTTGGACCCACTCCTATCTCAAGCATGGGGCCGCGACATGAATGTAGAGAAAGCTACGCATGCTTGCAGTTATTTCCATTCACTACTAGGGGGCCTTCAAAAAACAGCTGAGCAAACGCCATGAATGGAGAGGACTCCATGCATGAGCATCCACCCCTCCTAATTCACTTCTGTGGCTTCCGAAAATAGCCGAGCCAGCTTGACTATTCAATAGCAGTGAAGGGAGAATGGCTTGGTCTCCATTCACAGTGGAGCCCTTTTCTTGAGAAAGGCGCAGGTCGAGGAAGGAGATATGCCATGAAGGTCAAGATAGGAATACCTCTTTAACTCTTTCAACCCTGGAGTTTTTTTTTTTTTGTGTTTGTTTTTCATTTCCTGACTTTCTGGGGCCATAACTTTTTTATTTTTCCTTTCACATAGCTTTCAATATTGCATACAATGTAGTGCGCCCTATTGTGACCCCTATAACTTTTTTTGTAGTTATGTTCATTTTTTGTAGGGTGATTTATACTTTTCATTGATACCATTTTAGGATGTGCATGACTTTCATCACTTTTTATAAAAAAAATTTTGGGAGGTGGAGTGACCATAAAACATACATAGAATCGACCAGTTTTGCCCGATACATTTTTTTAAACTTTAATAGTACAGGTGTTTTCACATGTGGCGATGCCCATGATGTTTTTTTTATGTATTTTGATTTTGGAGAAAGGGGGGGATATTTTAATTTTTATATTTTTAAAATTCTTTATAATTTTTATTTTTTTCCTTATAGTTCCCATAGGGAACTATAACAACTAGTCATAGACTCCAATGCATTAAAATGAGGATTATAATATGTTCCTATGGAGCTCTCCATAGGAACTAATGTGTGGCAGCCTCGTATTACTAAGGAACACAGAGGTTGCCACACACTTTGGCTCCCCCGATCCCCACTAGAGGGAGCCGGTACAAACCTGGAAGCATGCTCTTCCAGGTTTTTGTGCCCCCAGATGCCGAGGTCACGTTTGTCCATGGCACCTCAGGGGTTAAAAGTATGTGATTGATGTCCTGGGTATCTGCTGTTTAAAACAGCAGACACCCAGCAGCTATGGCTCCCACTGCGCTTGCAAGCAGGCACTACCATTAAAGTCCCGACCAGCGCCATACATGTATGGCGCTGGTCGGGAAGGGGTTAAATATCTATGATCTATCCTCGGAATAGGTTATCAATATCAGATCAGTGGGGTCTAAGTCCCAGCACCCCTGCCAATCAGCGGTTTGAAGGAGCCGCAGTGCTCGGATGCACGCCCCCCATTGTATAGAACCTGTGCTTGGCATTGCAGTGCAGTCTCATTCACTTGAATGGGGCTGAGTTACACAAAGACCACATGACCGATAGACATAATGTCACTGGCCAAGGAAGAGGACTCACTCGATCCCCTTCCAGAATCTGAACAGCAGGCGTGCCAGGAGTCAGACCCCAATGATCTGAAATTGATAGGAATTGGTCTATCACTACGGTAAAGATACTCTTGTAGGGGCAGTATCATCAACGGGTTGAGACAAGGAGGTAGTACTATCTGTGCCTCCATCATTTAAAGAGTAAAACGAGGAAGTTTAATTGCATTTCCATCATTAATGGATCCATGAGATTTCTCAAAACTTCATAAATCATATCGAAGACCCCCACCGATCACTAGAACGAGGAGAGTGAAGAGCTTGCGTTCCGAACTCTCCCTCCTCACTGCATTGAGACATGTGTATAGACTTTATATTTAGCCATCTTCTGCATCTTTTTTCCTCGTTCTCATTCTAGGAATCAATGGGGGTCTCAGCACTTGGACCCCCACAGATCAAAACTTTTGATATGGCTCTATGATATATGAAAAGGTTTATGAAAAGGTTTCAGGTAGAGAAATGGAGTCACTGCTCCTTCTTGCCAGGTGACCACCATATTACACTGAACCATATGTACAGATGTGGTGGTCACCAGAGTCACATGGGCTTTTCCTGTCCTATACCTCCAGAGTGTAGAGTGTGTAGATTTTAATATTGAGAAGAAGTTTTTTTGCCTATTTTTTAAAAATGTATTGACCATTGAATTGGCTACCCGCGGCCTCACATTTTGTCCTGAAAGGTCCCCTCTATCTACCAGGGCCTGCACACATTGCAACACCAGAACAACTTCAACAGCTGCCCTAAAATTACCCGCACCCCGTGGACTTTACTCCTCCACATTGCATATTTGGGTAGATTTTATTTTGACATTTTGGCAATAACTTCTAGACGTTAAACATGGCATTTTCATATTGAGCATTTGTTCAATTAAAATAATGATCTACGAGTCTGCTTCGGGTGAAGTGGCATGTCGCTGGTGCGGGAAGTGTGATTTTTACGACCGCTATGTTTGTCACACGCCATACGGTTTGCGAATCATTGCTGTAATGGAGAAGGTGACAACTCAAGTTTTTAGAAGTATGTGGAGATCCGGCCTGGTCACCGGCAGAGCTCATTGCTAGGTAACCACCCACAGACTGTAAAGTAGGATTTTCTTACTAAAAAAATGTATTGTTCTTTTAGGAGAGGCCATCGGTGGGAGAATAAATGGTTAATGTTCCTTAATTATGATCCCGAATTTGACCACACCGTGTAAAAATCAGAAGCCATTAGACATAGTTAGTCTCATAGTTCCCTTTACCACTGGTGTGACTCCCACTCCTGCGCTCCCTCCTTTCTGCTGTCACTTTTACTGCCTCAAGACTCCTTTAGTAGTCACAAGGATTTTTCTACAGTTAAAGTACACAGCGCCCCCTTCACAGTCAAAGAGTACCTTATTTAAATATGTACCCCCCAACCATATGCTACTACAACAGTGTGACACACTAAATGAGGGACCCATGAGTCATGCTTTTTGTAATAGGATCAAGAAGTGTGCAAAGCTTGTGACACCACAAGGGAGTCTTTCAGAAGTTTTGACAGTGCTAATCTGCTGACCGCACTAGCTAGAGGTTAGGAAATGCAGTACACACACACCTTTTGTGGAGCTTTTTTTTATCAGGAGTAGAGTGAATATCCAGTTTTATTCTGCCAGGTTCTGTCCCTGCAAGTGTTTAGGGTGGGGCTTCGCTGTGAAGTGTTCTCTGTGTTGAGCTGCTTCAGAGACCCTCTCCTCGCCTCTGATTGATAGCTGTAGTGGTCTCCTGGTTGGATGTAGTGGTCTCCAGGGACTGTGAAGCAGATCAAGGCAAAGAGCAGTTCACAGTGAATCCCCGCCCAGGAGGAGCAGAATCTGGCAGAATAAAACTTCATAGTCATGCTACTCCTGATTAGGGATAATTCATAGAAATCAATTCAGTCATCAAATAGTGTTCTTAAGCTGTGAGGGGGGTTCTCCGCTGCTAAAGAATCTCGCCCCTGCCACTTGATTGACAGGGCCGGACATCTCGCCCAGTCCTGACAATCTCTTGCCTGTACATCTACTTCGAGTAGCAGCACAAGCACAGAGACTCTGCTTCCAATACTGGAGCAGAGACTATGGGGTCATTTATCAAACTGGTGCAATGTAGGACTGGCTTAGTTTCATTTTGGCCACTCCTTTGGAAAATGGAAGGAGGAATCTGATCTCCTATGGGCAACTAAGCCAGTTCTACTTTACACCAGTTTGATAACTGACCACCTGTATGTTTGTCCTGCTCTTCCCATCTCCAACCTTGTGCTGTCAACAGTTTAACATGGTTACAATTGCTGACAGACTCCCCTCAAAGGGGTTTTCTGGGTAGGAAGGGGGGGGGGATTAAATTTGTTTTAAAAAGGACCAGACAGATAAAAAAATAAAAAAAGAAGCATTACTCACCTCACTGACCGCCATGCCACTACCGTTCCAATGCTACTCTGGTCCCTGTAGTTCTCGCCTTCCTGGTCCCACCTATACGCTCAGGCAGTGGCTGGAAATGCCCGCTCAGTCACTACTGCAGCCAATGAATGGCTGAGTGGCCATTGACAGCTAATTAGTGTGTGTTGGGCAAGGAAGGGGAAAGCAGCAGGGGCCGGAGCAGCATTAGAATGGCAGAGGAACGGTGAGGTGAGTAATGCTTCTTTTTTTATTTTTTAACCCACTCTGGTCCTTTCCCAAAAAAATTTCTCCATCTGGGAACCCCCTTTAATTACAGCTCTGTTTATATTTTGCAAAACAATCACCAGGTTATACTTGGGCACAATGGGTTGCATTAGACATACATAATGGGTGTAGTTCCGGCATCTGATGAGCTAATTCCAAGATTTGCCAATTTTGTTGAAACAAAGAGGAAAAAAAAAAGCCAGTCGTTAGCAAAATTCTAGTAATTGAATTCCGGTCGGACGGCCGAGATGTGATTAAAACCACAGAGGCATAAAGAGGAAATCTCTATGTGGAGAGAGCGCAGTGTCTGCGCGCTCGCCTCGGAGAGAGCGCCGCCAATAAAAGATAATGGTCTCGCCTGTAATTTCTGTAACTTTCATTGTTTAATTAGGACCCTCATTAAAAAAACATAACTTTCCATTTAATAGGAAGGAAACTGCCGGTGGGGGGGGGGGGATATCTGCATTGCAAAGTTCAGGGTCAGGGGGAGGAGCAGCAGCGGATGTGTCCGACGGTGATGCCGGCAAGGCGGAGAATCTGTCCCATGGCAACGAAATAGGTGATAGATAGGAATGTCTTATTCTTGCATGACCTAGATTTAGAAATGTCCATCCTGAGCTTCCTGGTTCATGAACGGAATGGCAGAGCTTCCGAGTGAAGGGGGAAATCGGGGACCTTTTTATGGACACACATGGTTGAGAGCCGCGTCTCGAAGGCGAGAGCACCCAGATGACTGAAAGGGTTAATCGTTGTCTTCCTCTTTGTCTCCCCCCCCCGCCTCCTTCCTTCGCCATTGTCTTCTCTGTCTTCCTTCTCTCACACGTTTCATGCTCAGACAGTCATGTACTGTGACAGCGCAGCCTGACCTCCGGCCCGCCACATCTGTATGCGCCCCCCGGTTAACATCGCCCCCCCCCCCCCCCCCTGATTTCTTGTTGTTCTTCACTTGGATAGTTATATTTTATGTTTTTGTTGCTTTATGATGGTGATTTCTGATATTCTGTATAATGTTATTAGGTTCTAGTATACAGGTGTATTGTATGGCGCCACTCACAGCTGAGGAGTGATTACTACGGGCTGTCCCACCGTAAGGGCATGTTCACACAGTGGATTTTCCACCTGGATTTTGATGAGTCTTCTGTATGGAATCCGCTCAAAATTTGCCTCCCATTGTTGTCATTGAGAATCTGCATCTGTCACAGTCTGGGTGGGGGGACTGGATTGCCAGTAATATGTGGTTGTCAAAGAAAAACTCCATAGCAACCAGGTAATAACTTGTGTCTGCAGCTCACGTGTGCGGAGCTCAGGGCATCATGGAAACTTAATACCACCATACAGTGCTCAAATAGTACCAACATACGGTACTCAAATTATACCATCATACGATGCTCAAATAATACCACCATACGATGCTCAAATAATACCAACATACAGTGCTAAATAATACCACCATACAGTGCTCAAATAATACAAACATACGGTACTCAAATAATACCACCATACAGTGCTCAAATAGTTCCAACATACGGTACTCAAATTATACCATCATACGATGCTCAAATAATACCACCATACGATGCTCAAATAATACCACCATACGATGCTCAAATAATACCACCATACGATGCTCAAATAATACCAACATACAGTGCTAAAATAATACCACCATACGATGCTCAAATAATACAAACATACGCTACTCAAATAATACCACCATACAGTGCTCAAATAGTACCAACATACGGTACTCAAATTATACCATCATACGATGCTCAAATAATACCACCATACGATGCTCAAATAATACCAACATACAGTGCTAAAATAATACCACCATACGATGCTCAAATAATACCAACATATGGGGTACTCAAATAATACTACTATAGGATGCTCAAATAATACCAACATACGGTACTCAAATAATACCACCATACGATGCTCAAACAATACCACCATACAGTGCTCAAATAATACCACCATACAGTGCTCAAATAATACCAACATACGGTACTCAAATAATACCACCATACAGTGCTCAAATAATACCAACATACGGTACTCAAATAATACCACCATAGGATGCTCAAATAATACCAACATATGGGGTACTCAAATAATGCCACCATAGGATGCTCAAATAATACCAACATACGGTACTCAAATACCACCATAGGATGCTCAACTAATACAAACATACGGTACTCAAATAATACCACCATACAGTGCTCAAATAATACCAACATACGGTACTCAAATAATACCACCATACAGTGCTCAAATAATACCAACATATGGTACTCAAATAATACCATCATACAGTGCTCAAATAATACCAACATACGGTACTCAAATAATACCACCATACGATGCTCAAATAATGCCACCATACAGTGCTCAAATAATGCCACCATATGGTACTCAAATAATAACATATAGTGCTCAAATAATACCAACATATGGTACTCAAATAATACCACCATACGGTGCTCAAATAATACTACCATACAGTGCTCAAATAATACCACCATAGAGTGCTCAAATAATACCAACATACAGTGCTAAAATAATACCACCATACAGTGCTCAAATAATACCACCATACGATACTCAAATAAAAACACCATACAGTACTCAAATACTATCACCACACAGGGGTCAAATGATACCACCATACACTACTCAAATAATACCACCATAGAGTGCACATATAATACCACCATACGATGCTTGAATAATATACCACCATACAGTGCTCAAATAATACCACCATACAGTACTCAAATAATAACCCCATACAATGCTCAAATAATACCACCATACAGTGCTCAATTGATAACCCCATACAGCGTTCACATAATAACTCCATAGAGTGCTTAAATAATACCAACATATGGGGTACTCAAATAATGCCACCATAGGATGCTCAAATAATACCAACATACGGTACTCAAATACCACCATAGGATGCTCAAATAATACAAACATACGGTACTCAAATAATACCACCATACAGTGCTCAAATAATACCAACATATGGTACTCAAATAATACCACCATACGGTGCTCAAATAATACTACCATACAGTGCTCAAATAATACCACCATAGAGTGCTCAAATAATACCAACATACAGTGCTAAAATAATACCACCATACAGTGCTCAAATAATACCACCATACGATACTCAAATAAAAACACCATACAGTACTCAAATACTATTACCACACAGGGGTCAAATGATACCACCATACACTACTCAAATAATACCACCATAGAGTGCACATATAATACCACCATACGATGCTTGAATAATATACCACCATACAGTGCTCAAATAATACCACCATACAGTACTCAAATAATAACCCCATACAATGCTCAAATAATACCACCATACAGTGCTCAATTGATAACCCCATACAGCGTTCACATAATAACTCCATAGAGTGCTTAAATAATACCAACATATGGGGTACTCAAATAATGCCACCATAGGATGCTCAAATAATACCAACATACGATACTCAAATAATACCACCATACGATGCTCAAATAATACCATCATACAGTGTTCAAATAATACCAACATACGGTACTCAAATAATACCACCATACAGTGCTCAAATAATACCAACAGACGGTACTCAAATAATACCACCATACGATGCTCAAATAATGCCACCATACAGTGCTCAAATAATGCCACCATATGGTACTCAAATAATAACATATAGTGCTCAAATAATACCAACATATGGTGCTCAAATAATACCACCATAGAGTGCTCAAATAATACCACCATACGATACTCAAATAAAAACACCATACAGTACTCAAATACTATCACCACACAGGGGTCAAATGATACCACCATACACTACTCAAATAATACCACCATAGAGTGCACATATAATACCACCATACGATGCTTGAATAATATACCACCATACAGTGCTCAAATAATACCACCATACAGTACTCAAATAATAACCCCATACAATGCTCAAATAATACCACCATACAGTGCTCAAATAATACCAACATACGGTACTCAAATAATACCACCATAGGATGCTAAAATAATACCAACATATGGGGTACTCAAATAATGCCACCATATGATGCTCAAATAATACCAACATACGGTACTCAAATACCACCATAGGATGCTCAAATAATACAAACATATGGTACTCAAATAATACCACCATACAGTGCTTAAATAATACCAACATACGATACTCAAATAATACCACCATACGATGCTCAAATAATACCATCATACAGTGCTCAAATAATACCAACATACGGTACTCAAATAATACCACCATACAGTGCTCAAATAATACCAATATACGGTACTCAAATAATACCACCATACAGTGCTCAAATAATACCAACATACGGTACTCAAATAATACCACCATACGATGCTCAAATAATGCCACCATACAGTGCTCAAATAATGCCACCATATGGTACTCAAATAATAACATATAGTGCTCAAATAATACCAACATATGGTACTCAAATAATACCACCATACGGTGCTCAAATAATACTACCATACAGTGCTCAAATAATACCACCATAGAGTGCTCAAATAATACCAACATACAGTGCTAAAATAATACCACCATACAGTGCTCAAATAATACCACCATACGATACTCAAATAAAAACACCATACAGTACTCAAATACTATCACCACACAGGGGTCAAATGATACCACCATACACTACTCAAATAATACCACCATAGAGTGCACATATAATACCACCATACGATGCTTGAATAATATACCACCATACAGTGCTCAAATAATACCACCATACAGTACTCAAATAATAACCCCATACAATGCTCAAATAATACCACCATACAGTGCTCAATTAATAACCCCATACAGCGTTCACATAATAACTCCATAGAGTGCTTAAATAATACCACTATATAATTCTTAAATAATATCACCATACAGTGCTCAAATGCTTTTAGATAATACCACTATATAGTGCTCAAATGATTCCACCATATAGTACACATATAATGCCACCATGTAGTGTTCAAATAATGCTACCATATAGTGATCAAATAATATCACCACATTATGCCATCATACTGTGCTCAAATAATATCACCTTATAGTGCACATATAATACCACCATTCTGTTCTCAAATAATACAACCATACAGTGCTGGAATAATACCACCACATAGTGCTCAACTAATATTGTCACACAGTGCTCAAATAATATCAAACAATACCACCACTTAGTGCTCAAATAATACCAGCATATTGTGTTTAAATAATACTGCCATATAGTGATGAAATAATTCGGCCATACATTGCACAAATTATTTCACTATGTAGTTTACAACTAATATCAATATAAAATGCTTAAAGAATACTGCCATCAAATGCTCAAATAACTCCACCATACAGTGTTCAAATAATACCAGCATATAATGCACATATAATATTGCCATACTGTGCTCACATATTAATATAGCCATACAGTTCTGAAATAATACTACCACACAGCTCAAATAATATTGCATTATAATGCTCAAATAATACGAACATACAATTCTCATCTAACAACACCATACTGTGTTCAAATACTATTTGCATACTTAAATACTACCATATAATGCTAAAATAATACCACCATACAGTGCTCAAATACTTTCAGATAATACCACAATATAGTGCTCAAATGATTCCGCCCTATTGAGTTCAAATAATACCACTATATAATGCACATATAATACCATCTTACTGTGCTAAAAATATCACCATACTGTGCTCAAAATGTAACACCATACAGTACTGAAATAATACCACCATATAGTGCTCATGTAATACCAGCATACTGTGCTCAAATTATTCACATGACTCAGTTTGTACCCCCAGGATCCACACATGAGCCCCCAAAAAGTCAGATCTGAGCATAAGTTTTCCTTTGCATGTGAATCGGGGATGCAGAATATTCCGTCATGTGAACATAGCCTTATACTGATTCCACATGTACTTAGGGCCAGGTCTAAATAGTGCGGCATAGCTAGACTATCCTTCATCTGGAGCAAAGACTCAGTTTGCTGCCCTGATTGTGTATCTTTATACCCTGGGGAAGACTAAGTGACTTGTGATTGCCTCCTGTCACTTGGCATCTTGGGTACATGCCCTGATAGCCCTCATGATTGGGCCCCGAGTCAGAAGAAGGTTCCGTGGAGGAAAAGGCGTGAGATAGCTGTCTTTCTCAGATGACCAAAGGGCTGGTGGCTTAGGGTCTGTGGCTCAGTTGTCTGAGGGTCTGTGTAAACAATGGCACAGTGGAAGTTAACCCTTCCAACTGCACTAAAGTAGTTAGTTGATGGCAGTAGGGACAAATGTCCACAAATGTCCATAGTCCAAAACACCCCCAGATCAAGGGCACTACATCAGAATCTAGCATGGTCCTAAGAGATCAGTCCAAAGCTGGCCAAACGCCTCTGTTGACTTCTCCTGATTCTCCATGTATGCTTCAATTGGCCAACCGTACATGTTCACTAGAGATGAGCGAATCGAAGCAGACAAAGTGGAATTAGTTCCGAATTTCAGTAAAGATGTAATTTGCACCGAATGCGAATTTCCTCGCGCTTCGTGGTAACGAATCGCATTTTTTCCTAAAATGGCTGCTGCACGTGTGAGAACATGGAGAAAGGAACTCTGGGAAGGCGGGATCACCCATAATGCCATGCATGCAGCCAATCGGCAGCCAGACAGCTGTGATGTCACAGCCCTATAAATAGCCTCAGCCATCTTAGATTCTGCCATTTACCAGTGTACTTAGTGCAGGGAGAGACGTCGGCAGGCGCTAGGGACAGTGCTAGGAAAGACTTGATTGTGGTGAAAAAAAGATTTATAAGTGCAGGGAAAGGATAGGGAGGAATCATTCCACAGCATTTATGTAAAACCGGGTTCAGTAGGGGAGGTGACAGCCTGGGTAATAGGAACAATCCTATTACACCTTGCTACACTGACTAGGGATCCAAATTGCCATTATACAGCTCTGTAATTCCAGAAAACCGTTCTTGTTATTGGGGTGCAAGTGTTGTTTGATACAGGCATTAACAGGGTTTATTACAAGGAAATATTTCTACAGTACGTCTTATTTGCCCTTGTGTGGTGCAGTTATATGTTAAGCCCTTTTTTCCGTGTATTAGTGGCGAAATAAAAATATATTTGCCGTCCAGCGTTGCACTTATCTGTTGATAAGCCTTTTGTGTAGTGTAAAAATAGAAAAAAATTATGGCCTAACTGCCATTCAGCGGTGCAGTGATATATTTTACAGCCCTGTTTGCCGTGTATTAGTGGCGGGGAAAAAATTATTCGCCGTCCAGGATTGCACTTATCTGTTGAAAAGCCTTTTGTGTATTGTAAAAATAGAAAAAATGTTCTGCCTAATTGCTGTTCAGCGGTGCAGTGATATATTCTACTGCCCTGTTTGTCATGTATTAGTGGCGAAATAAAAATATATTCGCCGTCCAGCGTTGCACTTATCTGTTGAAAAGCCTTTTGTGTTGTGTAAAAATAGAAAAAAGTTAGGGCCTATTTGCCATTCAGTGGTGCAGTTATATGTGGTGAAGCCCTTTTTGCCGTATGGACCGAATTACGTAGGGTTGAATATTTTTTATGTGAAACAGGCTTTTTTTTAAGAAAATTGATTGGTGATTGTAGACTTTCTTCTGTATGAACTGAATTCCATTATCCTTTCATTGGTGAATTTTTTTTATTTCAACAATGTTTTCTTCGGGAAAATTGATAGGTGATTGTAAACCTCCTTTTGCGTTATGGACCGAATTAAGTCATCGTGGGTCCAGCAGTAAACATAATGAAGACGCTGATGACAACACTCTAGCAGACTTTGCTTTTACCATCTATTCACAATTAAACAAGCAGCTTCAGTAAGTTCAAAACATTCATGTGTTTTTATCTGCTCCGTCTGCATTCGATCTCCACAGCACACAAGACATGACAGGAGAGCCTCTGCTTTGGAGTCCAAGTCCAGTTTCTTAAGATCAGGAGTTCCATCAGAATTGTGCGTAACATAACATTCTTGCTCCCTGTGCGAAGCCATGACAAAAGGACTCCGTAGGCAAACGAAAAATATATTCGTTGTTCAACGTTGCACTTATATGTTGAAACGCCTTGTGTAGTGTAAAAGTTGAAAAAATGAAGGGCCTACTTACCATTCAGCGGTGCAGTAATATGTGGTAAAGCCCTTTTTGCAGTGAATTTTTTTATGTGAGACAGGTTTTTTGGGGAAAATTTATGGGTGATTGTACACCTCCTTTTGCGGTATGGAACAAATTACTTATTGGTAAAATTCTTTATGTGACACTGACTTTTTTGGGAAAATGTATGGGTGATTGTACACCTCTTTTTGCGGTATGAACTGAACTACTTAGTGGTGAAATTCTTTATGTGATACAGGCTTTCTTTGGGAAAATTTATGGGTGATTGTACAACTCCTTTTGCGGTATGGAACAAATTACTTATTGGTGAAATTATTCACGGGACTCTGGCTTTTTTTCAGAAAATGTATGGGTGATTGTACACCTCCTTTTGCTGTATGGGCCGAATTACTCAGTGGTAAAATTCTTTATGTGACATAGTCTTTCTTTTGGAAAATTTATGGGTGACTGTACACCTCTTTTTGCGGTATAGACCGAACTACTTATTGGTGAAATTTTTTGTGACACAGTTTTTTTTCCTGGAAAATGTATGGGTGATTGTACACCTCCTGTTGTGGTATGGGCCAAATTGCGTAGTGGTGAAACTTTTTTGGGGCAGTGGTGAAATTTTTCATTTCAAAGCAAACATTATTTTCATGTAGAGATCCAAGAATTATGTTGGAGGCATGTAGTGTATGCACGCTCACGCTGTTCTGCACCTGGTTTGCCTGGGCAAACAGAGTCACACATGGGAGGAACTGCTCCGTGTCCTTCATCAAGAAATCGAATCCTGGATTTCTCCGCAACTGAAAATCTGGACCATGGTGACCAACAACGGGAAGAACATGGTGTCGGCGCTGCGTCAAGGATGGCTGAGCCATGCACTCTGCATGGCACACGTGTACAATCTGGTTGTCAAGCGGTTCCTGACGTCTTCCACACATCTGCAAGACATCCTAAAAATGGCCATGAAACTTTGCATGCACTTCAGCCACTCTAACACCACAAAGCACACCCTCCTTGACCTAAAGCGGCAGAATGGCATCCCCCAACAAGGCTGATATGCGACATTTCCACCCCTTGGAATTCCACCCTCCATATGTTGGACCGACTATATAAACAGAGAAAGGCCATCAACGATTTCTTGATGATCCAAGCGGACAGGAGTACTCCCCTGTGTAACTTCGATGTCAGCCAGTGGCAGCTCATGTGTGACACCTGCCGTTTGCTCAGGCCCTTTGAGGAGGCCACATTATTTGTCAGTCACCAGGACTATGGGATAAACAACGTCATTCAACTGCTTCATGTCCTGGAACAGATGCTGGTAAATCTGGCTGGTCCGGAGACTGGAGACGTGGCGTCTAGAAAGATGGCTGCAGAGTTTGGTACATTTGCCTGTCAAGATCTCTGTTTATAGTCAGTGAACGGGAATATAAGTTATCGCAAGGATATGCAAACACCAACCGATGGGGTGTTAACCCCCAGAGGTAGGTCATCGGTACAGAGGAGCAGTCATTTTCACAGCCCCAGGTATCCTCCCGGAAGCTTGACCTCTGCAGGTCTGCGGTCTGCATTGCGAAGCTTGTCTAAAAGAAAAAACCCGCAATGCAACCCCTTGGAGGAAACTCTTGATCCGGCACAGGCTGCTTTGCTCCTTCAAAAACAATGGATTCTGTACAGCGCGACACCGATGTATAATTTCTCATACACCAGACTGAAAGAGTATTCCAAGCACCTGTCTGCCCACATAGCTTCCGAGAAGCTGAAGGGTCACTAAAGTGGTCTCAGAGCTGAACCTAAAAGCCAAATTTTCCTGTTTACCTGGAGTCAAAGGAAAGGACAGAGATTCACTGGCTGTGCTCAAGGCAAGCACAGAGGATCGGATTGTGTGGACAGGTTAGTTCTGCGGGCAGGGCCGGCGCAACCATATAGGCGAACTAGGCGTTCGCCTAGGGCGCCGGCCTGCTGGGGGCGCCCTGGTGGGCTCCCGCTGACTGGGGCCGCAGCCCTGGCCGAGCGGCTCTTGAGCCGCCCCCAGCGCTGTTACAGGGGGGCCAGGAGGTGGAGGTCCTTCTTAAATATGGCAGAGCAGGCATCTGCTTACCCTGATGGCAGGTGCCTGCTCTGCCAGTAAATTACCGAAGGAGAGGAGGCGGGCGGCAAGGGAGGCTGTTCTAGCAGCTCCCCACTCCTCCCTTGTGCGCCCTCTGTGATGACGGAATATAACATTATTCCGGCCCCGTCATACTTTTTTTTAGAGGTGGCCTCTAAAAAAAAAAATTTTTAATTCGCTCATCTCTAATGTTCACTATCATAGGAAGGGGACGACCAAACAGCTGCCATACTATTTTGCCACCACTTGGGGGATCAAAGGGTTGGGTAGTGCTTAACTAGAATATGGCCACTGTTGCAGAACTCTCTAGATCAGGGATGCTCAACCTGCGGCCCTCCAGCTGTTGCAAAACTACAACTCCCAGCATGCCTAGACAGCCTACCGCTGTCATCCTACAGCAAGGCATGGTGGGAGTTGTAGTTTTTCAGCTGGAGGGCCATAGGTTGAGCATCACTGCTCTAGATGATAGATATGTCTAGGTAGGTAGCAATATACCCTTGCTTTGTATTTGGGCAGATTTGCCAACCCTTTCAATCTGTACTGTCCTCACATCGGTGGTCAAGTCTTTATTCCATGGCTTCCATGGCTTCTGCTATATTTTCCATACGTATAGATTTGTCTATATTTGCTACTGCGCTGGAATCGAGGCCATAGCTAATTAAACCGGCCACTATTGATCTGGTTATGTTCTGGATGTACGAAGGTCATAGACAATAGATTAATTTGTCTTCTGCTGGGTTCATAGAGACATAACCCTTTACGATAAAACATCATTTTCATATTCATAGATGTCCTGGCCAGTGTGGAAGGTGCGGATGGATCCTGCATTATTCCAGCACCTTCTGAGTCCTGAGGTTCACCATGCTCATCCATTATATGAAATACAAGGATGTTGATAGATTTTCTGACCAGGTGTAGTGATTTGTGACCTGAAAATAAACTTTTTCAATCGACATCCTGTTGAGGTTTGACGCCTAACTGTAGCAGTACCTCTCTGAAGGTTTCAGGGATGGTTAACTCTTTTCTTTCCATAGCACTAAGCATAGAGTGAAGACTGATTGATGACACGTAAACAATGCAGCTCTAAAAAGGATGCGTTCAGCTCTGCTACATCTGCTTGATGTACGTGGTTCTTGGTTCTTCTCCCTTTCCTGACTGCTCATCCCTCGCTCCAGAAGCTCCCTAAGCCCAGGGCATCCCTCTGTTGCCAAGCGGCAGTTTTATTTGGGCTAAAATAGAAGAAGTGACATGTTTCGATGCTCTGGGCCACTCAAACACATTATCACAATCCCTCTGGGCAGAGGAGAGGAGGAACGTACACTCTCAGGGATACCGAGTCCCATTTTTGTAATCAAGCCTGCTCTTTTCTGGCAGCTCGGCTGATCTCAGGGCCGCACGTTTCATATGCTGCTGCGCTCGAGTGGCATTCAGTCCATTTCCGCACTGTGACTGAGTTGAGCAATGAGCCGCATCTGAAGAATACGTGAAATACAAAAATGCTTTGTGCTTCCTGTATATTCAAAGTCAACCTATGTGCCCATAATTTTTATATTAGAAGTCAGCCATACATAGCAGAGCCCAGTGTGTCATTTGGCACCATAAAGTAAGGAAGTATAGAGTAGAAGCAAAGAAGTTTTGGTAAAAAGGTGGGTTCTTGTTGTCATTTTTTCTGGCTGGGAGGCAGCTTACTGCAGTAGGAACCTTCCACATTTTCAGTGAAGACCAAGCAAGGTAGAAGCCATCCTTTTAGCAACCCTCACCCTTGAGTTACTCCCCAGCTGAAGATGTACAGGACCAGAGGAGATGGTTAGCTGTAGCTCTTCTCCCCCTTAAACCACTAGGAGAACCATGTCTGATCCTCATGTGCCCAATCCACTTGGGCGTCAATCATAACGGATGGGGTAGGATTTGGGCGTGCCAAGCTTGACTTCAGTTCTTAATGTGTCCTCCTCCATGCCTCTAAACCGCTCACTTGCATGTGGCACAAGAAAGGTGGATTTTTTTGGTGAAATGAAGCATCTATTGAGGCATTGAAGGACACCACTGGGCACATCAGAAGAACTTATGATTCGAGGAGCAATTTGAGGGGTTCTCTTTAACCGCCATAAAAAATAGGTGTATTGCGCAAACAGAGACATCACGCAGTATTTATCTGGCTCGTTAAGGAAGCGCACTGTAATAAATTACCCATTAATAGTGCTGCTGACAGGTGACTCGTGTCTACATCAACCACCTCCCCATGCTGCTCATGTGGCCATGATAGCTCAGATCGTCATTCCTATGGAGGCTCCTGTGCTCTACTCCCACTCACTTACCCTTTCCTCACATTTGTCATTTCATCTCACCTCTCTCCGGCACCGTTGTCCATCAGAATCATTCATTATTTCACCTCGTCTGCTCTTCCTTCTGTCTCACACAGATACCAGGTCGCATGGAAATTGGTTTTACGGTTCTGCTGCAAGATCCTAACCATAAAATACAAAGGTTACAGAGACAAGAACTGCATGTAGCTCCATATAGAGACTCCGGGTGTGAGGGTATGATATAGATGGACAATAGATGGGGGTACAAAGAGAGAGAGCATCATGAGATATGTATTCTGGATCTGAACGTATACCACAAGGCCTTCCAGCATGGGCTAATATTAAACATTTGCCTTCATACCCTCAAAATGCCACCAACCTTCCTTTTTAAAGGAGTGTCTGTAACCACCAGGGATTTGCTGTGGCAGAGAAAAAGAAACATTACATGGTGGTCATCTGTGTATGGACAGGTCGGGCTCACCATAGCTGTTGTTATAGAACGTCTCTTTCTTCAGACTTGTGTAGAGGCCACCTCTGTGATGTCCACATTCGCTGAAAGGTCAATGGTAAGGGGCCGTTATCCTGACAGCCAAACAGGTACTAAACCCTTTAGACCACAGCACCCTTAATCACCCAGAACCCTTCAGATCCCACCACTCTTCAGATTCCACCCCCTTTTAGCACCCAGAACACTTTATATTCCACGACTCTTTACTGTGGATCCCAGCATCCTTCAGATTCCACCACTTTTCAGACCACAGCACCCTTCAGATCCCAGCACCCTTCAGATTATACCACTATTTACTATCGATCCCAGCACCCTTCAGATCCTAGCACCCTTCAGATTCCACCACTATTTACTATTGATCCCAGCACTCTTCAGATTCCACCACTCTTCAGATCTCGGCACCCTTTAGATTCCACCACTCTTTACTGTAGATCCCAGCACGCTTCAGATCCCAGCACCCTTCAGCACCCAGAACCCTTCAGATTCCTTCACTTTTCAAACTACAGCACCCTTCAGATCCCAGAACACTTCAGAACGCAGTAGCCTTCAGATTCCAGCACTCCTTATTAGCACCCAGAACCCTTCAGATTCCAGCACCCTTCAGAATTGAGAACCCTATAGATCACAGCACCCTTCACACCCCAGTACTCCTCAAATCCCAGTACCCTTTAGATTACTGCACAACTTATTGCAATTATGATGACCTAGAGGGCGCCATTCAGATTCTAGCACTCTTTGGATACCAGCACCCTTCAGACCTCAGTACTGTACAAATACCAGCACCCTTCAGACCTCAGTACTGTACAAATACCAGCACCCTTCACATCCCAATACTCTTTAGATCCCTGCACTAAACTTGTTGCCATTATGAAGTCATACAGGCCACCTGTCAGATACCAGCATTCTTCAGATCCTTGCACTCTTCAAATCCCTGCACCTTTCGTTAGCACCCAGAGCCCTTCATATTCCAGCATCCTTTAGATCCCATCACCCTTCATTATCACCCAGAACGCTTCAGATTCTAGCACTCTTTAAATCCCAGCATCCTTCAGACTGCAGCACCATTCAGCAACCAGAACCATTCAGATTCCTCCACTGTTAAGACCTCGGTATACTTCAGACCCCAGCACCCTTCAGCAACCAGAACCATTCAAATTCCTCCACTCTTCTGACCTCAGCATCCTTTAGACACCAGCACCCTTCAACAACCAGAATCATTCAGATTCCACCATTCCTCAGACATCCGCATACTTCAGACCCCAGCACCTTTCAGACCTCAAACCCCAGCACCCTTCAAACCTCAGACTCCAGCACCTTTCAGACCCAAGTACTCAACATATTGCCATTATGATGACACTGAGGCCATTCGTGTGGGCTCTGTGGGGTATGTGGGGCAATCAACAGTCTCCATCTGATGTTGCATGGCACCACATGATGTCTTTGTAAGGGGAAATACTCGTAACACTGCACGTGTATACACAACCCTGGAGGTAAAACATGTTCCTTCTGCCAGTCAGACCCCATATTAGTCCCTCTTGAGAAAATGCAAGTGTCTGCATCTTCATTCTTGTAGAAAACCCTTCTCTCTTACAGATTCCTTTTGTTCGCTCTTCTTTTGCACTTGTCTTCTCCAACAAGACTGCCCCATTGTCCAATGGCATGCCGTTTACCACCACCCCCAGCCTTGACTTCCAGCTCAGAGCACACATAATGAATACATAGAACATATTTTCTGCCATGCTGAACATCTCGTCCTTACACAGGCTCTTCCCACACAGCAGCTGTTCCGCAACACGCTGCCTCCTTCTCCCGACAGTCTCTTTCAGTCACTGCTTCCAAAAACACAAAAGCTCAATATCTCATCCCAGCCTGACTGCCCTCCCCTCCACAGCTTTATTGCTGTGAATTACGCCTCCCACTGTTCAGGGTCACATCAAATATTTGCTATCATTTCCTCGTTGCGTTGGTTGCGTTACGTAAAGTGTAAAATACAAATGCAAAAAAAATTGGTGAACGTGGTCGGTGCCACCAGAGAACCAGTACCAGAGCTGCACTCACTATTCTGCTGGTGCAGTCACTGTGTACATACATTACTTATCCTGTACTGATCCTGAGTTACATCCTGTATTATACTCCAGAGCTGCATTCATAATTCTGCTGGTGCAGTCACTGTGTACATACATTACTTATCCTGTACTGATCCTGAGTTACATCCTTTATTATACTCCAGAGCTGCACTCACTATTCTGCTGGTGCAGTCACTGTGTACATACATTACTTATCCTGTACTGATCCTGAGTTACATCCTGTATTATACCCCAGAGCTGCACTCACTATTCTGCTGGTGCAGTCACCGTGTACATACATTACTTATCCTGTACTGATCCTGAGTTACATCCTGTATTATACTCCAGAGCTGCACTCACTATTCTGCTGGTGCAGTCACTGTGCACATACATTACATTACTTATCCTGTACTGATCCTGAGTTACATCCTGTATTATACTCCAGAGCTGCACTCACTATTCTGCTGGTGCAGTCACTGTGTACATACATTACTTATCCTGTACTGATCCTGAGTTACATCCTGTATTATACTCCAGAGCTGCACTCACTATTCTGCTGGTGCAGTCACTGTGTACATATATTACTTATCCTGTACTGATCCTGAGTTACATCCTTTATTATACTCCAGAGCTGCACTCACTATTCTGCTGGTGCAGTCACTGTGTACATACATTACTTATCCTGTACTGATCCTGAGTTACATCCTGTATTATACCCCAGAGCTGCACTCACTATTCTGCTGGTGCAGTCACCGTGTACATACATTACTTATCCTGTACTGATCCTGAGTTACATCCTGTATTATACTCCAGAGCTGCACTCACTATTCTGCTGGTGCAGTCACTGTGCACATACATTACATTACTTATCCTGTACTGATCCTGAGTTACATCCTGTATTATACTCCAGAGCTGCACTCACTATTCTGCTGGTGCAGTCACTGTGTACATACATTACTTATCCTGTACTGATCCTGAGTTACATCCTGTATTATACTCCAGAGCTGCACTCACTATTCTGCTGGTGCAGTCACTGTGTACATATATTACTTATCCTGTACTGATCCTGAGTTACATCCTGTATTATACTCCAGAGCTGCACTCACTATTCTGCTGGTGGAGTCACTGTGTACATACATTACTTATCCTGTACTGATCCTGAGTTACATCCTGTATTATACTCCAGAGCTGCACTCGCTATTCTGCTGGTGCAGTCACTGTGTACATACATTACTTATCCTGTACTGATCCTGAGTTACATCCTGTATTATACTCCAGAGCTGCACTCACTGTTCTGCTGGTGCAGTCACTGTGTACATTACATTACTTATCCTGTACTGATCCTGAGTTACATCCTGTATTATACTCCAGAGCTGCACTCGCTATTCTGCTGGTGCAGTCACTGTGCACATACATTACTTATCCTGTACTGATCCTGAGTTATATCCTGTATTATACTTCAGAGCTGCACTCACTATTCTGCCGGTGCAGTCACTGTGTACATACATTACTTATCCTGTACTGATCCTGAGTTACATCCTGTATTATACTCCAGAGCTGCACTCGCTATTCTGCTGGTGCAGTCACTGTGTACATTACATTACTTATCCTGTACTGATCCTGAGTTACATCCTGTATTATACTCCAGAGCTGCACTCACTATTCTGCTGGTGCAGTCACTGTGCACATACATTACTTATCCTGTACTGATCCTGAGTTACATCCTGTATTATACTCCAGAGCTGCACTCACTATTCTGCTGGTGCAGTCACTGTGTACATACATCACTTATCCTGTACTGATCCTGAGTTACATCCTGTATTATACTGCAGAGCTGCACTCACTATTCTGCTGGTGCGGTCACTGTGTACATACATTACTTATCCTGTACTGATCCTGAGTTACATCCTGTATTATACTCCAGAGCTGCACTCACTATTCTGCTGGTGCGGTCACTGTGTACATACATTACTTATCCTGTACTGATCCTGAGTTACATCCTGTATTATACTCCAGAGCTGCACTCGCTATTCTGCTGGTGCAGTCACTGTGTACATTACATTACTTATCCTGTACTTATCCTGAGTTACATCCTGTATTATACTCCAGAGCTGCACTCACTATTCTGCTGGTGCAGTCACTGTGCACATACATTACTTATCCTGTACTGATCCTGAGTTACATCCTGTATTATACTCCAGAGCTGCACTCACTGTTCTGCTGGTGCAGTCACTGTGTACATTACATTACTTATCCTGTACTGATCCTGAGTTACATCCTGTATTATACTCCAGAGCTGCACTCGCTATTCTGCTGGTGCAGTCACTGTGCACATACATTACTTATCCTGTACTGATCCTGAGTTATATCCTGTATTATACTCCAGAGCTGCACTCACTATTCTGCCGGTGCAGTCACTGTGTACATACATTACTTATCCTGTACTGATCCTGAGTTACATCCTGTATTATACTCCAGAGCTGCACTCGCTATTCTGCTGGTGCAGTCACTGTGTACATTACATTACTTATCCTGTACTGATCCTGAGTTACATCCTGTATTATACTCCAGAGCTGCACTCACTATTCTGCTGGTGCAGTCACTGTATACATACATTACTTATCCTGTACTGATCCTGAGTTACATCCTGCATTATACTCCAAAGCTGCACTCACTATTCTGCTGGTGCAGTCACTGTGTACATACATTACTTATCCTGTACTGATCCTGAGTTACATCCTGTATTATACTCCAGAGCTGTGCTCACTATTCTGCTGGTACAGTCACTGTGTACATACATTACTTATCCTGTACTGATCCTCAGTTACATCCTGTATTATACTCCAGAGCTGCACTCACTATTCTGCTGGTGCAGTCACTGTGTACATACATTACTTATCCTGTACTGATCCTGAGTTACATCTTGTATTATACTCCAGAGCTGCACTCACTATTCTGCTGGTGGAGTCACTGTGTACATACATTACTTATCCTGTACTGATCCTGAGTTACATCCTGTATTATACTCCAGAGCTGCACTCACTATTCTGCTGGTGCAGTGACTGTGTACATACATTACTTATCCTGTACTGATCCTGAGTTGTACCCGATTCCTCTTTTCACAGTCAATTTGCACATTACCAGGGTTGGGTCAGTCAGTTTGGCAGGTTTATGGTTTCCTTTGGACAAGTATAAGAGAATTCTATTCAAATTGATTAACCCCTTCAGCTAGTTGTTTCTGATCCTCCGACATTTAGCATTTACCGGTCCATAGGTGTATGTTAGCAATCCCCCCTTTTCCACCCAGTTTTCGGTGCACACTGTATATACTGTATGCAATTTGATGAAACTAAGTAAAGATTAATTTATAGATTGGGCGCCATCAAGCTCTGGCTTAACAGAGATAAGGTTGCCTATCTTCATCATAGTATGAAGTGGTTTGAGGCATTGTGGGTAGAAGATTTTGGGAGCTCTGAAATGATTGACAGCTCCGGTTTGTTCGGCTTCTGCAGCAGGAGAGACATACAGGATCTCTCGTACATCTATGGAAATAAATTAAGGACAAGTGTTCAGACCAATATTTGATGTTACTTTGTGGTTTAGTAGATTTCGAAGCCAATCCCCCACTTAGCTTATAGGCAGGGCGCTGATTGCTTCTCAGCAGCCCGCCATGCTGGTGTAACCCACGTCTAATCGCTCCACATATGATTAAGTGATGTGAAATTCTTCACTTGAAGACTGAAAGAGCACAGTGGCATCCCTCCCCATCTCCTGGAGCCATTCTATACATGTTCTGTCCACCCTACAATTTCCTGAACTTTACAACGTTCTCTTAGTTCTACACTATATCCACCCTAATGCGTTTTTCTCCACACCATCACCCATCCCTTTTCTATTATGACCCCTTTCTGCAGATGTGGCTTTTTTCTGGATTTACGAACCCAACCCTGCCATCATCTTACATCTTTTCTCCTTACCACCTAGCATGTCAGGGACCCATCAGAAGAGGTTGCCACCGGGGCCTCTATAATTATGAGATTACTAATCGTGCTCTAGGCGAGAAACAGCAGCAAAATCCATGTACGCTGCAGAAAGAGGCAATTATAGCCTGCCTGCCTTACACAGAAGCCGTAGATTCCTACTATTCCCAGCCACAAGTCCTACAAACCATCATAATCCTTCCGCACTTTCGACACTGAAGATCCCTAATGATGGCCCTGTCATCTTCAAGCTAGGGAATATGTGAAGAGCTCTGCAACAAAGGGATTATGGGGTAATCAAATGTTTGTAAATGGAATAAAGGCTTCTTCATGCTGTTCAACAAGATTACTGGACGGTTACCTCCTCAGAGTAGAACACGTTTCTGATCAACAGAACAACTTGGACTTTGCATTAGAGGAGACCTTTTCATGTTATTACTGAAGAACAAAGCAACAGGGGGCTTCTTATGTTGATTAAAGGTTCAGAATGTTACCTGATTGCGAACAGAAAAATTCACAGCCATGAAAGCTGACAAGATATAAAGGGATGGTGTGGGCCTGACTACACCTTAGGGCATGACAAGCTTATGAAGGACATCCATGCTTAGGACAGGCCACTAGTATCTACAGTCAAAGGTGGCCATGCACATTAGAGAACGTTGGCCAAACCTTCAGTATCAGTGGGACTGACTAACCATCTAGTGTGTATAATTAGCTGTCTGGATTAGTTAGAACCTGTTCCTTTGTTCTCACTGGAGATAAATTCTTGCTAGTGGAGTCTGCTATAAGCTTAATCTCTACCCATTGAGAACAAATTTTCACTTGGCCAAGTCTATGGCTTCCTTTACTATCACATCTAGAGGATTGTATGTTGTAAACAGTGGACATCCAAGTCACCTACTGTTTACAGTGAGTTAAGTTATAGTTCACAATACACTGAAAAGTTCTCCACCATAAGGACTTGATAGACAGAATACATGTTCCCTTGACTATGTCCTGGTAGTAAACCCATATGAGACAAGGGATGCCCAACTATACCAATAGCATCCAAGATGGTTTTTGACTTTGCTGCTTAAACTTATATTTGTCTATGAGCTCAAGTAGTTTGTAGTGACCACACTGTTTCAGGTTGTCTTGGTGCAGAACTTAACTGAAGATCCACCATGGTCGATAGACCTTCAACAGGTAGCTTCCATTGAACACTGAAGTATATGCCACCATAGAAACTAACATGATCAGTAATGAGTTGAAGTGGCTATGTTTATGAGCAGAAGTTTCCAACTTTACTTGCTTATATAAACCACTTTCTAATATTTGGTTTTGAGGCACACTGGAAGGAACAGGTCTACAAAATAAGGTCAAGTCACATGGCTCCTATTGTGGCTTTTGTGGCACTGTGACATCCTTGGTGCTTGTACACTACAGTAATATTTTGAGCTGCATTCAGTTGGGGGTCAACATAGAGGGGGGTCTAGAAGCCACATGTTGGGCAACACTCATCTTGAACAAGACCAAGTAGGTTTTGATTATGGTATTACAGTATATATTATCAAACTGTCAAAATGTTGAAGTACTGTAGTGCTTGCAGATATATTATTTATCACCTATTACAAAAAATAAATCACAAAATACATTTGATATTTTTATAGTCTTGTAACTTTGATAGAATTAAGAGCTACGGTATTATCTAAATCCATAGGTGAAGAATTATTAGTGAAGTAAAAGGTTTACGAGCTAACAAAGGCTCCAGGTCTCCAGCTAGGTTCTTCTATAACGTACTTCCAGTAGAGTAATATCTATAAAATTGCTGATTTTTATTTGACTACTTTTTTCTTCTGACAGATGATTTTTTTTTTTCCTGTTATAGAAAGCCGGAGTAGGGCCAGAAATGGCCAGAGGCTTAGGAGAATATTAGAATTCTACTCAGCAGTGAACATTTATGGTTATGGGAAGGGGCCATCACCCTATGGGGTGGCGAGACTAGCAAAATAATGATTAATAAAAACATTTCAGTTAAACATCTGCTCCTTTTTAAAAAAAAAAATTGGTGACATAGTAAGAAGTGTCAGCTGTGAAGGGTTAGTCATTTTGGCTTTCATTAGGGAACCTAGCATACCTTGTGTATATAGAGAAAGACGAGCACAAGGCCTTGGGTAACCATAGAAAAACATTTTGTCTTCCGTGATGGAGACTCTGTAAGGACTGGTCGATTAAAATTGTCCACACTTACTTTTCACATTACCTAGGATATAATAGTCATACTGTTTATCAGGAATGGGAGCTGTCATGGGTTTGAACAGTCAAAGCCTGGGGGTTCTAGAGAACTGAGGGCTCAGCTAGATTGCAGTTTGCTCAGTCAGGTCTATGGTTCGTCAAAGTCTGACCTTCAGTCTGTTCATATTCAGCAAAAGACATTGAGGACCAACCCTTGACTGGAATTTTTAACCTGTCTGGCAGAAGGCATTGCCAGACTTTTATCAACAGGCAAAGAAGGGATCTAAGCTCATTAAATGGGCCACTGATCTCGAGCTTAGATTTTGGGGTACGTGAACTATCCTCCTCGTGAACTTTTCATTAGTACAACACAGTGTTTGATCATAGCCTTTGGAATGTTTTGATGTCATTTGTAAAACTAGGGGGTACTTTTTAGGGACCACTGATCTACACAACTGGGACAAGCCATCACATTAGTACTTTTATTTAGGAAAGATGACATAGAGATTGTATAAGTGGCCGCACATTTTAGATTATTGTGAACCAATTGAGCAAGTTAAGCCAAGATCTGTTATTCCTGATGCACCACCCAGACATGTACACTTGGAGGCTATTGGACATTGAGAATAGATTGGGCATGATTTATCTGACTCTTTTTTTTCTCCTGACATCTGCTGTCAGGGCAGAGTTGAAACCAGTGGTTTCACTTTGCTTTCTTGGAATTACAATGGGACTTAGATTAAGGTCTCTTGGCTTCGATCATGATGTCCTTCATTTTGATGGGTAGAATAATGTTGCATGCAATTGTAATGGGACTGCTGAAGGACATGTCCAAGGGAGCCTTTGATGGCAGTGTGGGAAAAGGTTAAATAACATGCTCTAGATCAGTGTTCCTCAACTCAAGTCCTCAGGGCCCACCCGCCGGTCATGTTTTCAGGATTTCTTTAGTGTTCAGCAGGTGATAGAATTAGTGTCAATGCATCAGGACTTGCCACATGTATTCATTCTGTGGGATATTCTCAAATCATGACCGGCAGGTGGGCCCTGAGGACTGGGGTTGAGGAACACTGCTCTAGATCATGGGTTCTCAACTTTTCTATCAGTGTGGAAACCCTCAAGGAACCTCTTCTTCAAGTCAAGGAAGCTACAACGGTTGACTGCTTTGCATACCCATGTACTAAATATTTTTGAGTAGCACAAGTTCTTTCTTTTTTTGCCCTTACTGTACATGAGAGAGCTCCTGTCATTGTAGTCTTCTAAGGAACCCTCAACTCTATGGTTCCTGCTAATCTTGGTTGTGCAACCTGCTCTACTGAGTTCAGATACACCCACTACTGTAGGTGATATTAACAAGTTCACATGTTGTTGTTTTTTTATTGTTTTTTTTTAAAAATCTCCTACTGGTATATGATTGTGTCATCTTCATTTACATCTCACCACTGCAGGTCCTAGAAGGCTACTCCAAGGTACACTTGACCTATAAACAGATACAGTTGTATATTTACAGGTTGGGTAATTTAATTATGTCTGACATGACTTAGGATTCAGCCCTTTAAACATTAAACCACATTCTTCATGAGATGTCAGAAGTTATTAGAAGCTACACATCAATGTGCTTTACCAGTTTCTCAGGGAGTATAACGTCAATGAGTTCTTCTTCTATTGCAAAGGATTATGGGTTTTAACCTGCTGTACACCAGAGCAGACCTTGGACTTGGCAGAACTCATTAAGCTATACCCAGTGGACTGCATGCTCATTTTAACTCATGGCGTACCAGAAAGGCCTACAGAGATGTGGTGAACATCGGCGTATCCCACCTTTGATCCTGCATGAGATGGATCTAGAATAGGACTTTGTGACAACTGCTTTTGTTTTAAATTTTGCACATCAAGGAGAGACGGGCATGTCAGGATTGTAAATGATGAGAACTATTCATCAGGCGCCTAAAACAGGCTTTTTGGCAGTAAATTAATGAATGTGGCGGCACAGACTATCACTGTACATATACTGTGGAGAGCTTTCATCTCAGCCAGGTCTCCGAGCTCAGTGCAGCACTTGTGATGTGTGCGAGAGGAAGAGGGTGGAGGGAAGGGAGACATCTATCAAGGGAGGGAAAAGGAGGTGGAAGCAGAGAGATGCAGGGGAAACCATGAAATGTCTAGAGAACGGTATCCAGGAGAATGTTACTTCAAATATAAATCATGAAAAGTAGAGCAGAAGGTGTGATGTCATGACTGTGGTGGCTTCACAATTTACTAAGGCTAACTAATGACATCACAAGTGGTAATATCAAAACTCACCTGTGGACATCAGAGCTTGGTGATGACATCAGAACCATCAGCGCAAAGCTATGGGAACTAAACAATGACAGCTGGTTTCATCACACTTCATTAACCCTGTAGACGAATGACATTAGAGTCCAATGTTCAGTATCTCAATGTCCCAGGCATTTAGACTGACATTGAATAAATAAACTGTGATCGCTCAATAGGATAATGAGATGATTTGCGGGTATTAAAACATTATTCAACCAGTCATAAACGCAACCTTTTATTAACCTAAATATATTTTTGGGAATAAAAGATCAGTCAACAGCAACTTTTTGAGGGTTTCCACTTAGTAAAAGAGTACAGTTTACTCACAAATTAGAATAAATAAGCTCTACCTTTTGAGCTGTCATTCATAGGATAGTTAGGAGTATTAAAATATTATTGATATTATTGACCAGAACCTATTGGTATCCTAGAGATATTTATTTGAATAAAAATCAGTCAACAAGAGCTTATTGAAGGTTTCTAGTTGGTGCAGTTTACTGGGATCACTTAATAGGACGGCAAGATATTTAGGGGGAATTAAAACAATATTGAATCAGTCATACCCACAACCTAATATTAACCTATGAATATACACTCACCTAAAGAATTATTAGGAACACCTGTTCTATTTCTCATTAATGCAATTATCTAGCCAACCAATCACATGGCAGTTTCTTCAATGCATTTAGGGGGGTGCTCCTGGTCAAGACAATCTCCTGAACTCCAAACTGAATGTCAGAATGGGAAAGAAAGGTGATTTAAGCAATTTTGAGCGTGGCATGGTTGTTGGTGCCAGACGGGCAGGTCTGAGTATTTTACAATCTGCTCAGTTACTGGGATTTTCATGCACAACCATTTCTAGGGTTTACAAAGAATGGTGTGAAAAGGTAAAAACATCCAGTATGCGGCAGTCCTGTGGGCAAAAATGCCTTGTGGATGCTAGAGGTCAGAGGAGAATGGGCCGACTGATTCAAGCTGATAGAAGAGCAACGTTGACTGAAATAACCACTCGTTACAACCGAGGTATGCAGCAAAGCATTTGTGAAGCCACAACACGCACAACCTTGAGGCGGATGGGCTACAACAGCAGAAAACCCCACCGGGTACCACTCATCTCCACTACAAATAGGAAAAAGAGGTTACAATTTGCACGAGCTCACCAAAATTGGACTGTTGAAGACTGGAAAAATGTTGCCTGGTCTGATGAGTCTCGATTTCTGTTGAGACATTCAAATGGTAGAGTCCGAATTTGGCGTAAACAGAATGAGAACATGTATCCATCCTCTGATTGCTACTTCCAGCAGGATAATGCACCATGTCACAAAGCTCGAATCATTTCAAATTGGTTTCTTGAACATGACAATGAGTTCACTGTACTAAAATGGCCCCCACAGTCCCCAGATCTCAACCCAATAGAGTATCTTTGGGATGTGGTGGAACGGGAGCTTCGTGCCCTGGATGTGCATCCCTCAAATCTCCATCAACTGCAAGATGCTATCCTATCAATATGGGCCAACATTTCTAAAGAATGCTATCAGCACCTTGTGGAATCAATGCCACGTAGAATTAAGGCAGTTCTGAAGGCAAAAGGGGGTCCAACACCGTATTAGTATGGGGGCACTAATAATTCTTTAGGTGAGTGTATATATATATAATATATTGTATATATTATCAGTCAACAGCAACTTTTTGAAGGTTTCCTGTTAATAAAGGAGTATATTTTTACTCACAAATTACAATAAATATACTATACGAGCTGTGATCACTTTGTAGGACAATAGGGTATTAAAACATCATTGAACCTTTCATACTGGAAATCTATTATTAACATAGAGATATTTATATGAATAAAAGAAAAGTCAGCAGCAGCTTTTTGAGGGTTTTCAGTAAGTAAACAAGTATTTTATTACTCACCATTCACAATATACCATATTGAGCTGTGATCATGTAATAGGACAATAGGATAGTTAAGGGGAATTAAACATTAATGAACGTGTCATGCCCACAACCTATTATTAACCTAGAGCTATTTATATGAATAAAAGATCAGTCAAGGACAACTTTTGATGGTTTACTAAAGGAATGTTTTTTCCTTACAATTTACAATAAACAAGCTATATCTCTGAGCTGGGTTCACTTAATAGGTACAGTAAATAGGATAATTAGAGGGTATTAAAATATTCTTGAAACTGTCATACTCGCAATCTATTACTAACCTAGATATATTTTTATGAATAAAAGATCAGTCAACAGCAGTTTTGAGGGTTTCCAGTTAGTAAAGGAGTATTTTTTACTCACCAAGTACTATACCTTTGAGTTGAGATCATGTAATAGGATAATAGAATAATTGGAGCGTATTAAAACATTATTGAACCAGTCATACCCACAATCTATTATTACCCTAGAAGTATGAATAAAAGATCAATCAACAGCAACTTTTTGAGGGTTTCCAGTTAGTAAAGGAGTATATTTTACTCACCAAGTACTATACCTTTGAGTTGAGATCATGTAATAGGATAATAGAATAATTGGAGAGTATTAAAACATTATTGAACCAGTCATACCCACAATCTATTATTACCCTAGAAGTATGAATAAAAGATCAATCAACAGCAACTTTTTGAGGGTTTCAAGTTAGTAAAGGAGTATATTTTTCTCACCAAGTACTATACCTTTGAGTTGAGATCATGTAATAGGATAATAGAATAATTGGAGCGTATTAAATCATTATTGAACCAGTCATACCCACAATCTATTATTACCCTAGAAGTATTAATAAAAGATCAATCAACAGCAACTTTTTAAGGGGTTTCCAGTTAGTAAAGGAGTATATTTTACTCACCAAGTACTATACCTTTAAATTGAGACCATGTAATAGGATAATAGAATAATTGGAGAGTATTAAAACATTATTGAACCAGTCATACCCACAATCTATTATTACCCTAGAAGTATGAATAAAAGATCAATCAACAGCAACTTTTTGAGGGTTTCCAGTTAGTAAAGGAGTATATTTCTCACCAAGTACTATACCTTTGAGTTGAGAGCATGTAATAATACAATAGAATAATCAGAGAGTATTAAAACATGATTGAACCAGTCACACCCACAATCTATTATTACCCTAGAAGTATGGACAAAGGATCAGTCAACAGCAATTTTTTGAGGGTTTCCAGTTAGTAAATAAGTTTTTTTTCACTCGTAACTTACAATAAATAAATTTAAAAATAAAATTACCCCTGAGCTGTGATTCACTTCATGGGATAAGAGTTTTAGCCATAAAGAGGCTCACTGTCCACATTTTGATTGATTTGATTTAGCATATGAAGGAAGCAACACCACAGGGAAATAATCGATGGTCCTCATTGTACAATAAGTGCCGTAATATATGGATGATGTGACTGGCATAGTGACTTAAATATCCCAAAATTAGCCAGATTGCCAAACGTGACTTGTGACTTCCCACCGGTCGTGGGAGGTTCTGGGAGAGTCATGTTTTTCGGAGGAGATGGTCATCAGGTGGATGGTCGCTCTACTATAATGTCTCTATAGGAGGACGTCGGAATGAGCATTAAAACAATGGATGTTGTCTGCATAAAAGATTGAAGACTCTGGTTGAACAGAGAGGAATGACAATGCGGAGAGAGGCGCGGGAATGATGAATAGAGAAGCGTACGCATAGACGGGCAACAGTACAGCCCCATAAATACACAGCCGACAAGCCGAGCATAAAATAAACGCAGAAAAGCCTCGGCAGCACTGGGTGTAATTGATTATAAAGAGCTGCACCCCCTCCCCAGCTCCTGGAGCTACAGAGAATGGAATCTGTTTTCTGTCCCATTTACCACGCTTTCCCTCTCCCTACCAACCTGCCTGCCAGACACTGCATGGATCATAAGTTATCCAACGATAGTGTGAGAATCAGACACAAAGGTCTGTTATAGCTGGGGGTGCAGGGTGGAGGAGAAGAAGCTAACCCCATCATTGTGCTACTGCACCGCGCGCCATAAATGGGATTTATACCGCTATGGTGTGCCACGCTGCTTCAATTCTTCCTCGTGTACTAAAGAGTTAACCTATTTTTTTTTTGCCTTCCCTACCTTTTTTTACGCCTTCGCTGCTCAGTGTGGAAACAGATAGACAAGTCAACTTTATGTGACAGTGTCCTGCTATAAGGAGCATTTCCTGGGATCAGGTCCAGGTCTAGACATTGACAATTCAGGAACTGCCATGGGCACCTTTTACGCTCCACTAGAAATGATAGAAGCTCATGTCAGGCCACATAAATCTATACCTGGTGCTTCACCGAAGGTGCGGGAAGTGCATCAGTACTCTTGGTCTCAGGAACAACACCTTCCAAGACTGACAGCAGGTCTACCTTGTACTTGCCAAGTACCCAGAGTTGTTAACTCAGGACCAGCACCAGAAGTTAGGCGTCTGTTCAGATTTTCATGCTTTCACATTCAGCTTTATTCTTGGTGGCCACCGTGGTGGAACTTTATGGAGCCCATTAGAAGTCAGTGGTCCATCGGTCACTACTGGTGTCCCTCATGTGGTGGATCTAACCATACCATTTCTTTCCATGTTTTGTTTCTGCTCCTCTGCCAGAACAAAAAACATTTACAGAAATGTGAGGGAGTAAGAATTTTTATGGGCTGTCTCAACCTAGCAATATGCCAATGTCTCAGATGAGACAACCCCCCTGAACCAGTAGCAAACCTTTGGGTCTGGATTCAGTTACGTTTCTAATTATATATTAAATTTTACAGGTCGAGACTTTCTAAAAGGTCAGCAATATTACTAAAAGGGGCGTTGTTGTGTCAGTCTCTTTTTACATTTTAAGGGGGTTCCAGAAGTCGAAAAACATGGATGATTTCTTACCAAAACCACACCACACCTGTCCACAGGATGTGTATGGCGTTGCAGCTCAGTGAAATTTCTGCTCCTGGGCCCAGCAGAAGTACCACATGTTGTTTTAGAAAGCAGCCATGTCTTTCTATTACTGGACAATCCCTTTAAAGAAACACTCCATACTAAACATATGGGGTGGAGCATATTACAGACAATCAATCTTTGGTGTTCTGCACAACTGAAGGGGAATGATAGCGCTGCCCTACGTAGCAGTTTTGGGTGTATTATTTATAGTCATGGGGGCGGGGATTAAATATCCCAATTTTGTTGATTCAGAAGTATGATATTGATAGCCTGTCCTTAAGACTGGCCATCAATATATGATTAGTCCAACTCCTAGCACTCCCACTAATTGAAAAGAGCCACCCATCCCTTTTATTGTTTAAGAGGCACAGCACCATCCAGTGGCTATTCCTGGTACTGAAGCTCGGTCCTGTTCAAGTGAATGAGGCTGAACTGCAATAGCAAGTTGTAATAGCAAACATACAGCACACTGCCTGGTAAATAAGGATGGGCTGTAATGCTTGTCGGAGCCCCGCAGCCCCTTAAAGGCTATATACACTTTCTGGAGGCAATTTTTTTTTATGATTGCATGTTACTCCTTTTTGGCTAAAAATCATTTTTTTTCAATTGGCCTTTATTAAAAATATTGAGCTGTTTTGTCACAAAGGGTTTTTCTAGTTGGGTGACTGATACTTTCACTTTCACTTTGTGTCTGTCATCTAATAAACCTTATGTCTAGACTACTCGGAGGTCATAAACACTTAATTAAGCCACATTCTTATCAGTAAGATAACAACTGAGCGATAATGAGTGTTTAGGAGGTCAGAGAGCAGAGATAAGGAGTCTGTCAGCTCCTGGTCTGATGGAAAGGACAGAAAATCCACAGGCAGATACTAGAGCAACTCAGCTCTGTACAGAGAAAAGGGCTCCATTTTTTTTTATAAAGACCAATTGAAAAAGTATATTTAGCTCAAAATGAGTACAATGCAATAAAAATTTCCCCAACGGTGTACCTAGCCTTTAAGTTCGCTGGTCGATGAGGGGAGTAGGAATCAGACCTCCACCAATTTTATAATGATGGCCTATCCTAAGGAAAGGACATCGAAAAAAGATCCAGAACACCCCTTTTAATAGACTGATGAAGCAAAAAAAAAAACTGAGGGTCTCTGCCATTAGAGAGGATACACCAGGTCTTATTTCTAATTGCAACCAATCACAGCACAGCTTTCATTTTTCTAGAGCAGTTCAGGAAATGAAAGCTGATTTCCTGATTGGTTCGTGCGTCAGCGCTGTACCAAGAGTTTACAGGGCCCTCCATGGCCCTGAATGATATTTCTCTGTGAAGCTGACCTGCAGAGCATGTTGGGAGCAGTACTATACAAAACGCACGGGTAGCTATTCAATTTATGACCCATTTTAGGTAGTGAGTTTCAGAAATATGCCCCATAGATTTTTTTTTTTGGTTCTGTTTTTATGTATTATTTATCCCAGCCAGAGGGCAACCTAATGAAATTTTACTTCCACTACTAAAATACTCCTGCCATCTCCCGATTTATCACAGATGGATGTAGTAATTGTGTCATCTGTAACCTTGGCCTGATGAGGTTTATGTTGTATGTAAAGGCGTCTCTTTCTAGACAGGCAGCACTCAATAAGCTATATGAGAGCGTTCGAGAAGGTCGTTTCAATGTCACACCACACACGTCGCATCGGGAAGGCTGCTCTGGTGGCACCAAAGTAGTTAAAATGCCCAGCAGCCACGGCAAAAGAAAAATGTGATGCCCTTTCCGGCGTCCTTAGCCGGAGCATTACCAGTGTTAACGAGGTGGCTGTAATTAGGACTGCTCTAATTAGAGGGAGGCCTATCCAGCACAATTAAAGCTGCAGGTCTCCTGTCGGGAGAAGAGTAGGGAGTGATGTGTGTGTTAAATGCAACTAATGAGGCCCCAGCAGCTGCCTGCAAATGTCAGAGCAACGGTGGCTTGACCTACTTCTGTCCCCATCAGCACTCATGAGGGAGAGACAGGAAGACAGACGAGCCCCAGGCACAGAGGATTCTGGGAGTTAAACATTTAAAGGACAGATCCATAATATGGGTGTGACTTGGAATGGGAGGAAGACCTAATTCCCTGTTCAGATGTCCTTTATATTCTGAAGGCATCTAAGCTAGGCTTGTAGACGTGTATTTCTACCTCCTCCCGTGGATTGAAGATGTACATAATTAAAAAAAAAAAATTAAAGGTATTTTCCAGGACTTAGACATTAATAACGTCCTCAGGAGAAGTCATCAGTATGATATCAGTGGGGGTCCGACTCCCAGCAGATCAGATCTTTGAGGATGCCACCTCACTCACTAGAGTCGTGGTGAGCACCATGGCCTCCTCGCAGTGGCTTTGCTTAGTATCGCGGCTCAGCCCCATTGACTTGAATGTGGATGAGCTGCTACTAGGCCATTTGACCAATGAACGTGACACAACATGGCCTAGGAGGAGGCCTCATGGCTCAAAGAGTGCCCAGCCTCTTTGGAGAGCTGATCGGAGGGGTCCAATGACCCCCACTGATCTGATATTTATGACCTAGCCGAGGATTGGTCATTAATATGTAAATCCTGAAGAACCTCTTTAATGGAAAACTCAAAATGTAATGTTTCATATATTCTACTAGATAAGTCTATGAGGTCATTTTGAATTACTGGAGGGTCCCTCATCTCTTGGTCATGATGAGAAGTTGCTACAAAGAGCATCTGTATTGGCCTGCATTACCTATATGGTCCATTGATTTTAAAGGACACTGTGTAATTCTTAATTCCCCCTATGGTGGCGCTGTGGCAAAATAAAATACTGCCCGATTTCCTCACAGATTACACCTGACTTCTGGGGTTGTCAGCAGGGTGGAGAGCTCAGCTCATTACAAGTGCCTACTCCTTCAGTGAAAAATGCCAGACCTTCCAGGACAGCACGGGTCCCACAAGATTTTGGAATAGTTGGGAGCTATGGGTACTAGTTCCACCTCCTGTACTGAGGCATTATGGGACTGGGCAAAAGGCACAGAAGGGAAACAGTGAAATCTAAAATTCAAGGTGATGCACAAAAGAAGACTGGAAACTTTATTCCAGGCAGAGTGACTTGTTGGTACCTTCCTGTCGCCCGACACATCCCCTTCAGTACGCCTCTTAGCTCCACCACTTTGAAAGAAGTCCAGAGTTTAATAGACAAGCAGATGGGCCGACCAGACTGTGATGCAAAGTTTTTTTTTTTAACCAGAACTCTCAAGAGGTTGTCCAGGTTTTTTTTACCCAGCCAGTGAAGAAATCCATACTTACCTGCTCCATTCTGGCTTCCGATCCCTGTCTGTCAACCGCTTGGGGACACCAATGCTGAAGGCCAGTCATTAGCTGCAGCGGTGCATGTGAATCATCTCATAAGGAAGTTGACAGATATGGACAGAGAGCCTAAGAGCTTCAAAGGTACCTCTTGCTAGGAAATGTAAAAAAAAAATTGGAAAACCAACTTAAAAGGTTTGTGCCATAAACTACTTTTTACTGTAAAGTGTATTTTCATCAATTACTTTAGCTCCCACTCTTCCTTGGATTTTTTATTTTATTTACCTCATTTGCAGTTTTCTCTTACCCCCCATGCTTGAATCTTCCTGGTTTGTCATGCATCATGCATTAGGGAAGTGAGATGTGTCTTAAATCGGCAGGAAATTTGACTCTAACCACACCCCTTGTTCTTACCAATAAGGCTTCCTACATCCTACATTATAAGCCTCCAGTGCAGGACGTAACCTACAGCAATTGAAAATCAAAACCGATTTGCCACAAGGTACAATGGTAGGCTAATAACTTTAGAATAAGGCGGATTCCAGTAGTAGGGACAGGGCTGTGACAACCAGTTTTCTGAATGTTACACAGAAGTACTTGTTTCTGAGTGCATTTTAGTAGTATTAAGTCCTTTATACGGGCAAGTTTTGGGTATGCTTCTTCGGATAGAGCAGACCTCATAGAGATTTCAGCCTTTGCTTGACGCCGCAGTTCTCTCCTGTAAATGAACAAAGTGTTTACTGTGGGCACAGACAACAGAGTGCCATAAATTATTTTTATTGAAGGAGGCATCTCCAGGGAATGGTACAGTTCATGAGCACTTTCACAGTCAGGTCTGGCGAATTGTACAGACCGCTATATTGAATTACTTTACCAACAGATCTGTCATCCTGTCTAAGACGAGTAACCCTGCAGGGCCTAATACTTTACACTGTTGTATACCTGCTGAGGGTCTTTTATACCAAGGCTGAACAAGTCTTTTGCATTGCTGTGTTCTTCATGTACTTGTACCTTTACCAAAGGCAGCACAGTCTTGGTGGCCACCACAGAATTGGTAGTGATGTTGGGGCACCAATAAAACCATCCAATCTAAAATTTTTGACTTTTTAAGGTCTAAGCAAAGAGCCCACAATTGTCTGGATGAGGTAACATGTGAGGTAGAAAGGAAGTTGACCTGAAGGTTGTTGATGGGCTTAGAACAAGCAAAGATCAGACCAACATATCTGCTAGTGTGGTATTGTGCTGGTCCCAAGACTACTCTTACATGAAGACTGTCCTGTTCTATATGCCGTATTTGAGCATATTGACCACAAAAGAGGCCCTACTTGAGATCTTTCAGACTAAGCATGGAGATGCTAACAAAGCTCTTTCTCTGGTGGACCATGCCCATCCATGTATTACTTGGCTAACCTGGTATCAGCCGTCCATGCTGTCTGATAGAGTTGGTTCTTGAGCAAGGACCCTTCTCTGTGACTTTCATATGGCCTAGTAGATCATAGGGAAAGGGATTGTTTTCTTGAAACATAGCAGCAGATTCTACAGATTTTTGATGCAATTGAGGTTCTCCATCTGCCACATTCTCATTAGGGCAACAAATAACAATGGTACCGGCTTCTGCTACACTCCAACCTCCCATCTCTCATCACCTCCTGCTGGATCATTTGTAGTACAAAAGATGCTTTGCTGTATTGCATTGTAAAATATACTCCAAGACCCCTACTGATACAGACACATCCACACTAATTGCATTGCCTTATGGGAATTGCTTTGGGGTGTCTCTATCAGCATGATTCCAAGTTCCAACCATACATTTCTGGATATATCATTCGATATTGCTGGAATAAAACACAATAAACTTAGCTGTAAACTCAGAAAGGTACTTACAATCGTACTAAACATTTTATATAACTTATAGTATAATCTCTTTGAGATGACCACCCAAAATTTCATTGAAAGTAATCTTCTGCTTAAAGAAGATGACTAGTATGCATAATATATGGTGGCACTGAAAATCTATCATATGAAGTCTGGTCTTTTGGAGAGGGTTTACTGTATAGATCATAAAATAGTATTAAAGGGGTTGTCCAGGGTTAGAAAACTGGCTGATGTCTTCAAAAGCAGCCCCAGATCTGCCCATAGGTTGTGTGTGATATTGCAGCTCAACCCCATTGACTCCATAGAACTGAGCTCCAATGCCAGACCTAGCCCATGGATAGATGTGGCACTGTTTACAGAAGCCATGTTTCTCTAATTCTGGACAGCCTCTTTAAGGGGTCCTCTAAACAAATTTTTTATCTCATACCCACAGTGTACGCCTTAAATATAACTTGATATTTCCTCCAATTAGAGGAGAAAATGTCATGTAACCTCAGTTTTGTAATTCAAGGCAGACATGATGGTCCTTTAAATGGGAGAGGTAGAGAGGAAACTGACTGAACTTGTACATGAAATTCTGTAGTCAAGTAGGATTGCAAAAAGTGGGTCCTCTTGATAGAAGGTGGCTTCGAAGGTAGGACCTCCACCTCTGGAACATTTATGGTATATCCTGTGGGTAAGCAATACCAATTTAACAATTTTATGCTGTAAAAATAGAAATGATAAGCAGTCCGTAGAAAGTCAGTACCATGCACACCATCCTAACACATGGCACTAGGGTGTAAAATTGATAAGGTCAATATAGTCTTTCTTGAAAGTCAATGGTCTAATGTTCTGTGAATGTGGGCTCTCTTATGACTAGTATCTGCTCCTTTGTATCACTAACTATGGATGACAAGTAAAGAACACTTGTCATACTTGACATCACGCCTCCGATTTTTCAACCACCAGTGGCTATGCCCAGGTGGCCATTTTGTGTCTATTATTTGGTTGCCTAGTGCAGAAGGATTTTTCGAGTAACAGGCGTGTTGTAAAATTGAAGAAGAGAGCCTTGGCTTTCTCAGCAGGTGAAGGAGAGTTAATCCCTTTCCATTCGGAGAATCCGTACATAGATTTACCCGTTCCCCGTCAGAATAATAAGTAGCTGAGCATTAATACTTGTCAGCTGTAAGAATAGGACAGCTATGACAATCAGGAGCAAAATTGACAGAAAATTGCCAAGAAGAAAAGCTCCGGACAGCAATAAATAGCAAATAATTGTTAGACTGTAAATTGAAAAGTGCATGAAATAACGATTTGTTATGTGCGGGGACAGATAAGATGAATTCATATTCTTCCTTTTCAAGGGATTCTCAAGGAATGTAGAAGTAGGACTCAATTATTACAGCCAAGAACAGGGTCTAGCAGACACTAGGTTACAATTTGGACCTTGGTGGCAGGGCGGTATGGGGTCGTGTTAATTTTATGATGTCTCCTCAATACATCGATCCCTAAGAACATATGCTCTACATATGGATGACAATAAACCAACCATGAGACCCTCTCCCATCCTATAGTCATCATCTCTGTGAACAGTGGCCACCTAATAGTCATCATCATCTTAATGAGTGCTCACTCCACAGACGCCTTTGCCCATCTTTTATGATCAGTGTCACTGCCCACCCAACGGTTATCATCTCTTGATCATTGCACACCCTATAGTCATAACTTCCATGATCAGTGCCCACCCTACAGTCATCATGTCCATGATGAATGCCCAATGTACAGTCTTCACCTACATGATCAGTGCCTAACCTACAATCATCATCTCCATGATCATTGTACATTCTACATTCATAGTCTTCGTGATCAATGCCCACGCTGCAGGGATCTTCTCCATGATAAGTTCCCACCGTACAGTCATTGTCTCCATGATCATTTCCTACCCTGCAGTTATCTTCTCCAATCTCCATGATCACTCTCCACCCAATAGCCCTCATTTCTGTGATCAGTTCCCACCCAATAACGTTCATCTCCATGATCACTGTGCCCGCTACAGTCTTCATTTCCATGATCAGTACCCACTCTATAGTCATCATTTCCATGATCTGTGCCCGATCTTAAGTCCTAATCTCCTTAATCGGTGTGCACCCTACAATCATCATATATGTAAACAGTTCTTTGGTGTCACCTTGTAGCATCAAGTATTTTAGGAGATTAGGACATGTCTAAAGAGTCTATTCATATGTACTGCTGGAGTTAAGTAAAAATATCACCTGGAAATATAATTTCTTGTGTCATACAAACCATAGAGGCAGTCCGTGCAGCTGCTATTGTGCTATTGGAGACAGGGGACTCAGTAACAGGGTGGATATACCATGGGAGTATATCATGTTGGATGATTGGAGAGAGGGGGCCCAGTTCTGGTTGGTCCCAGGCTATGCAGAACTTCCTATCTAGAGGAATCGAACTGTTAGTAAACAACAGGTGACATATGGGCCTAAGGTACAATTTGGTTGGAAAAAAACTTGAGGCCCTTCTGTCTGGTGAAACCTGTTTCAATACTTGATCTCCATCTCCTCTACGTACATCACTTTACCAAAGAAAATACACTAGAAAGGGCAAAAAAATACGGAAAACAATAAACTAATACCAATGAAACTTGATAAAACCAGGAACTATAATGGAGAAGGGCAGTTGGACCTTCATTTTAAGGCCCTCTCCATTTTGTATAACATTGTCTTTCAGTTGTCAGGTTTTGAAATTACAGGAAGCCAAATTTTGTCAACAGGATGGTGTTGGCCTACTTCAGCCTATGGTATATTGACATAAACATCATCTGTCCGTGACAGTGTCTCTTGTCTATATTATTTTAAGATAAATGATCATGGAGGACCTTAAAGGTTATGTTTACCAATAAGATATCCTATTATTTTGTGTATACAGCTCACATGTAGACCTATATGTCTCCATGGTTGCAGACTACAAACAAACCCTATACTGCACAGTCCAATCCCACCGTTAGGTTACTTCTCTGCCTTCTGCAGGAGAAGACCACACCGGGTTTATTTGTAGTCTGTAACCATGGAGAGACACAGGTTTGCCTAGGAGCTGTATACACAATGCAGAATATTTTTTTAAGCAAGGCTGTTCCTTTCATTTTTACTTTAGATGCATTGGAGCCATACCGTTCTAAAAGTTCTGGAATTCGTGACCAACCTCCTGGTCATTTTGAACCTGTTGGTCATTTGTTCTTCCCAAAAAATGCTATATTTCATCCTCCATGATTATTTCTCATTGTTAAAAACCTACAAACCCACATGAAAACACGGAGCTGTATGCAGCCGCCCATCACACCATCATAAGGAGCTTCATATTTCAGAATAGAGCTTTTCTGTATTGATTTACTGTCAGCTACAGAATTCACCATTTCCATCCGCTATGAATGTAATCTCTGCTGTGTCCTTTTGTTTGCATTACAGATAATTTGGAAAAGCCATTGCATAAAATGTTATCTATAGATATTACTCCAGAAGGTATTTTTCAAATATTTTCGGATTGCTATGTGCTGGCATTTAATTTTAGATTTTTGCTAAAAAGGACTAATGATTTTGCGATGCTTCCATTGCCTGAATTTTACTTGGTATCAAGCCATGATTATAGTTTTGATGCTTGCTTTTCTTTATGTTGTGTCTTTTCCCTTGGCACCCTGCTTTATGTCGTGTTTTATTTTATTTTTTGCTGGTTAACACCCCAATAACAAGGACGGCATGTGGTGGTCTAAACCTGTACTCATCGGTGACAATTATCATGAATTATGAAGTTCATTGATATCATACTGGTCACCTAATGTGCCTTCCTTGTATTGAAGGGTTCAAAATGGATGTCTCCATGCAAACGATGGATTGCTTGCAAATAATATATGCCTGACATATGCTTCAAAGCAGAACCACCAAAATATCTTGTGATTGTTTCTCATGGTCTTCCACACAACCAATCTAATAATATAGACATCTAGGTGTTTTGTTAGTAGATCATAGGAACATCTTTAGACAGTCATTATCTGTCTTAGTTAAATGACTTCAGATCATAGGAACATCTTGAGATGGTCATCATCTGTCTTAGTGAAATGACTTTGGATCATAGGAACATCTTGAGATGGTCACCATCTGTCTCAGCCCATGGACTTCTACACTTGTGGAACACTTGTAGCTCCTAATGGGTAGCTCGTGTGTGCTTTCTACATCTTTCATAGTTGGGAAGTATGCAAGCTGTTGGTCACCTTCAGAAGTTTCCTTCAAAGAGGTCCCTGTCCCAGGATGGGTGTAAATTGACTCGTCCAAGATTAATTAGTTGTTAACTTCTTCTCTTGTTGCACTCTTGTAGCTCCTAATGGGTCGCTCGCTTGTGTCTTCTACATCTTTCATGGTTGGGAAGTAAACTGTAAACTCACCTTTAGATGGTTCCTTCAAAAAGATCCCTGCCTTCATAGGTAGCCAAGCAACACTGATGCATTGCCACTTGGTATGGATGGATGTACATGGATTTGTTGAACAGTGACTAGTTGTTTAATTCTTCACATAACACACATGCATGTCATTGGAAAGGAAGGATTTACAGGGTTGTTTTGTTTGGATTTTTTCTCCGGTGTTTGGCACCTCCAACAATTAGTTGTCTCTATGTATTCAGTTCCTCAGAAGTGTCTCCACAGGTGAAACTGAGCATTACAATCAATTAAATTAGCTGTACACATAGATTAGGCCTTCATGCTGATAGCAGGTCCTCAATATAAGAACCCAGAGAATATCCTTCTAGGGTAGTTGACAGAGCAGCAGTGGTCCTCATTACAGCGAATTTAGATCTTGGTCATTTAACCTCTTAAGCATTTCTCACTTTTAAACTACCCCATCGTGCCCAGAGAGTTTCATTCCAATGACCAAGGGTCGACCGAAGGGACCAAGACTGAAAAGTAATGTGCTTGTCTGGAAATACGTTTTTGGTTCCATCTTTAAGGGGTTAAATAGATAAAAAGACAGTAGAAAATATCTGTTACACCACATGGGACTGGTTTTTTAACACTATCAAATATTGGGTGTTGTGTCCATTGCAAACTATCACATTTATGACAGATTTTCATAAATAACTGGTTCTTTAGTAGTTGGTCAGATTTGAACAATTTATAGTAAATATGGGTACTGTAGACAGAATCATGTACAATGAATGGTTCTCTCTCTCTTGTCCACATATTACAAGGACATTTGAGCCTCCTCATGAAATGTATCCTTCCTGAAGTCCTGCAATGCAGATATCTTCGAAGTTCTCCACGCTTGATTCATCGCCAATGTTATCATGATCTGCCCAGTAATCTCCTTCTTCTAGTCGTTAAAATATCTAGTAAAAGGAAGTATTTGCTTACATAGACGACTTGTCAGATCATGAATCAGCTCTGTGTGATCAAGATGGTGGTCATGATCCATCCAAAGCTCTCAAGTAATGAAATTAACCAGTTCTGGTGAGAGATCAATTTTAACCTGATAATTTGTTCATAGGGTTCTCCACTGCTGGAACCTACACAGATCACTGGTAATTTTTTTGGGGGAACCTAGTAACAAGTGTTTAACGTTGCTGCAGTTCCTCCATAGCAGAAGTTACGCATTACTGGGAGTCCATTAAAATCAAAGGGCTGTTCATGTAATAGAGGGACGGGTTGGGTCCTCCAAAAGCTCTCTTTTTATCTGATGTCTAATCTGACTAATCAATGGTGATCCCCAATGAGGGACCCTCTTGTATTGACTCAGAATGCTGAGTCTATTGGGTTCTAGTTCACTGAAGTTCAGATTAACCTCTCCACATGCCTCATAAAGACAAGTAAGAAGAGCAAAAAAAATGTACAATTTCCATTCCACTAAAGAGAAGCTTCACTTTTTGACCATGAGCAGACCTCCATCATGCTTGTGTAGACCTCCAACTGTCCTAGGTGTTTGCTATCCCATCCCATCTGATCTAGAAAAAGCAATCACTTTTGTGATTTCCCAAATCCATGGTGGAGTGTCCTTCATTGTTGCTGGATTGATTGGAGCTTTTATGATTTCAGTTTTTGGCACATGATGATAATGATAAATTCACTACTCATTGAGTCGTAGTCTAACGGACATACATATTAGAAGAATGATGGCCAAAACCCATCGCAGGCCCATCTTATGCATATTGCTGTCTCCTGTCTCACCCCCAATGGCAGACGTTTCTCTATTGAGCATCTATATGGGGGTTGAGGAGGAATTGCTGTCTGAAGGAACATTCAGCCAGCAACAATGTATGGCCACCCAAAGGAGAATCATCTACCACTCTAAGTAGGTGGAGATGACTGCTTATATTGATGGCATGGCATTTAATTTTACACACCATTTACGTATCAGACAATGACTAGTGGTGGTTTTCTTGGCATTAAATGGCTTCTTGCTACACTGCAGAAATTTGCACTGTAAATATATGCATGAGATTACACGCATGCAATTTTTTATTTATCGCCGCCACTCTCCCAAAAATTATCATTCTACTCCTGCTGTCAGAATCCGCCTTCGGATGGTAATAGAAGAGGTAAAAATGAAATAATATATACACATCACCAGGTGTATTCAAAGGAGAGGCTGTCATTATGCAGTCAGCTCAGTCACTGTGCCGTACGCTTACAATTAATGCAGAAGTTCCACAATCCCATGATGTGTACTAGCATCCTCCTATTGTTCTCCTCCTGGCATCACCGGGGGTGATCCAAGGCTTGGAGAAGGTGCCTGCTTACTGCTGATACCAAAGGTGCTCCCCTATCCCCAGTGATAAGCTATAATCTGTTGAGGAGCATAGCTTCAGGTGTTCAACATCCCTGCAGTGCCTCCTCAGGAGGAATGAGGAATTTCATGGTTCCTCTTAAAAACATTGTCTTTGTAATGTACAGATATGCGGGTCCTCCAGAGCGATAGACCCTTTCTATAGTTGCTGTTTTCTTTGACTTAGAGTTGAGATTATTTAATGAGGACCACCCTTGCTGATGTCTCAGGCAATGGGTTTTCAATGCCAGACAACTCCTAAGAATTTTCTCTAGCTTTTAAAATCTTAGCACTTGCTATTTGTATCTGAAATGTATTGGAGTAATTTACAATTTTTTTATTTTTTTGCATTGGCTTAGCTCCACCCGCATGGAAAGATCTTCAAATTTGTGTCAAGCCCCATGCTCATGCAGTGTGCTAGGGTAACATAGTATATAAGGCAGAAAAAAGACATTTGTCCATCCAGTTTGGCCTGTTATCCTGCAGTAGGGCTACTGTGTGGCTCCCAGAGCAGTTGTCTCCAGGACCATAGGAAGAAGACCTATCAAAGAAACCACTATGTTGCTCCAAAGCCCAACTTTCATGGTGGCGAGACACTAAGGGGAGTGTAGCTAGCTGAGGTGCAAAGGTAGAGGTTCCAAATAGACCCAGTGGGTCCCTTTGCTTGTGGTAATTAATGTAAAAGAGGAAGCATGGAGTAAGGGTTGTCTCTGGCTAGAGTGGAAACCAGGCAAGCATAGCCCACTCCCTTGGTTGACCCCTGTTGAAGGTGTCATTTAGGCCTAGGTTTAGGGTTCCTAGAGAGATTAACCCTCCCATACATTATACAAGGGACCATAGCTGGAGGAGAGCAAGCTTTTGTTTTTGGCACTCTACTGGATAGAGTGGAGGTATCTGCTGTGCTTTGATGGGATACATCCTATGGAGGGCCATGCCTAACCCATTCATAGAGAGCAAGCATGGACAGAAACAGCGCCCCTCATATCTATGGGTTGAGTGACAATGTTTCTGGGAGAAGCTGTCCCTTTTTGTAGTTCTCAACGACTTTTTAAGAGGGGCTGTCCAAAAAAGGTAAAAAGGTCAAAATGGCTTTAAAAGAAGTAATACTTCATCGATCCTTCAACACAAATGTTCTAACAATTCCAGGGTCCCTGCTGGTCTCCATTTCCAGGGACTCTCGAAAAAGAAAATGTGAGAACTCGGTGGCTGAGATGAATTACTGGTGTGGCCAATGATTGGCTGAGCAATCACATTATCGGGTTTAGAAAGTGGAGAATGGCAGGGGATGGAAGTGGTGGGGATCGGTGACATGAGTATCACTTACAAAAAGAAAAATTATGAATTAAAGGGGTTCTCCCATGATTGAAATTTTGACATCATACAGTACATGACATCCCCTTTCTAACAAAGCTAGAACCAGCTTGTACCTCACATGGATCCAGAGATCTCCACATTCATTGCTCCAAATGTTCTGCTAGATTCTCTTCTCTCCTTTCTGCTGCAGCTCTTTCCCTGTAAATGCCACAGCTTCTAACCGTAGATATGGCCAGCGGCAGTGGAAGATTTAAACTGAGCGCATGCGACCACCTCTTTGAGGTGGACAACAAATAAGGAAAAGAACAAACAGCAGGTGGCGCTATACAGATACATTTTATCGAATAACTCAGTAGCTATACAAAATTTTTAATTACATGCAATTAGAAAAGTATTCAGATCCAGGTGCTGGTTTGAAAAATGTAGAATTTGTTTTTTGGCACAACCCCCTTTAAGCTTTTTTTCCAAACATTTTACCGGTCTGAAAACCCCTTTAACTTGAAAGACCATACCAAAAATCTTCTAAAGCGAGAGCACACATCTGTAACCCCTCTCAGCTATGCAGCAGGGTTGAAAGGGTTCACTTGACACACTACCACTTAACCCTGACTCTAAAGAAACAGGAAGTGCTCTGTTAAGAGTCAGGGAGGCGTGGCTTGGCCTTTTGGGGTAATTATTAAATGGGTGCAGTTGCACCCCCTAGATGGGTCCCCTTGACATGGTTACTGATGGCATCTACGTGTACTGCTGTAGATATAGTTTAGATTTTATGTAAATGCCACCGTAGGCGACAGATTACCGCCACCGTTTTCTCGACGAGCTCCAGAGCCATAAAATAAATATTTGGCAATTTTCTCTTTTACTTAATTTTTACCCAACATGTAAATTATGGCCTTCATGCGTTTCTATATCTGGATTTCCAGCAGGCAGGGTAATGAATTATTGACATATCTTGCATGGTGATTACCCAGCAGCCCCATGCCAGGAGTTTGTAAGATTATCCAGCGTAATGCTAGATCTTAAATGAGACTGTTATTATATGATAATAACCCTTGTGTAAGATTAATGACAGGGCTGCAGCGGGTAAAATATCTATCAAATGCGGCAAACATGGGAGTTGTATACAGACATGTCTGTAAGGGAGGGGAGGTTACACCTCAATAGACAAGATATGGGGAAATGTATGATGAAAGACCTGGAAAATACATCCTAGCCAACCATGGCTTTATTAATCATCAGGACTAGACAGGTTCTTAAAGGGGTAATACAAACCAAGTGATGCACAACAACTAGTTCTTTAGAAATTACCACTCTTCTTGCACACAGCGATCTTCTTCATGGATTATGCATCATGGCTAAGTTTTTGTATTAATAAAAAAATACAGGATACGTGGTTCATGGTGGCGCTGTTTCATGGAAGTCTATGGAAAAGAGTTGAAGTAGGAAATGTGGTGAGCAGTGGTACTGCAAGTGGCTGAATAAAAAAATAAAAAATGCCATGCATAAAGCTGTAGGGTTTTTAAGGTGGTTGCAAGAAATGAGTGGCAGGTAGTCAGATAGATAGATGGATGGATGGATAGATATAGATAGATGATAGATAGGAGGTGGGCACTCCCCCGCTGCACCACGTAATCCCACTGTTATTATGAGGGGGCACACCCCACAATCAGAAGTGATCATGGGCACAATAGATAACCATCAGCAGCCAGTTCAGAGAAGCTTATGATTGGTGAAGCCATGCTGATATGGTGTTATTTGCTTATTTCCGGTGAGATGCTCTAAGATAGCATCTCTCAGAAAACCTTCAAACAGTTTATCCACAACAGATGTTAAACTTACCGGCCTATAGTTTCCGGGCACTGTTTTTGGACCCTTTTTGAATATTGGCACCACATTTGCCATGCGCCAATCCTGTGGAACACTCCCTGTCAGTATAGAGTCCTTTAAATATCAGAAATAAGGGTCTGGCTATGACATTACTTAATTCCCTTATGATACGGGGGTGTATGCCATCTGGACCTGGCAATTTGTCTATTTTAATCTTTTTAAGACGCCGCTGTACTTCTTCCTGGGTCAGACAGGACACTTTTAATTGGGAATTTACTTTTTCATTCTCATTTCATCTGACAGTTTATTTTCCTTAGTGAATACAGTAGAGAAAAAAATATTTAATAGCTTTGCTTTCTCCTCATCGCTCTGTGCAACTCCCCCCTCATTACTCTGTAAAGGGCCGACAGATTTATACTTTTTACCATTTATATAATTGAAGAACATTTTAGGGTTAGTTTTGCTCTCTTTGGCAATGAATCTCTCTGTCTCTAGTTTGGCCGTTTCTATTTGTTTTTTACACATTCAATTTTTTTCCTTATAGTTTTTTATTGTGTCCTCGCTACCCTCCTGTTTTAGTGATTTTAAATGCTTTATTTTTGTCATTTATTGCTTTCTTTACAGTTCTATTTATCCACATTGGGATAATGATGTAATAATAGTGGAATAATACACACAGTGATGTCACAGTACAGGGATAATGATGTAATAATAGTAGAATAATACACACAGTGATGTCACAGCACATGGATAATGATGTAATAATAATGGAATAATACACACAGTGATGTCACAGTGCAGGGATAATGATGTAATAATAGTGGAATAATACACACAGTGATGTCACAGTGCAGGGATAATTATGTAATAATAGTAGATTAATACACACAGTGATGTCACAGTGCTGGGATAATGATGTAATAATAGTGGATTAATACACACAGTGATGTCACAGTGCTGGGATAATGATGTAATAATAGTGGAATAATACACACAGTGATGTCACAGTACAGGGATAATGATGTAATAGTGGAATAATACGCACAGTGATGTCACAGTACAGGGATAATGATGTAATAATAGTGGAATAATACACACAGTGATGTCACAGTGCAGGGATAATTATGTAATAATAGTAGATTAATACACACAGTGATGTCACAGTGCTGGGATAATGATGTAATAATAGTGGATTAATACACACAGTGATGTCACAGTGCTGGGATAATGATGTAATAATAGTGGAATAATACACACAGTGATGTCACAGTACAGGGATAATGATGTAATAGTGGAATAATACACACAGTGATGTCACAGTACAGGGATAATGATGTAATAGTGGAATAATACGCACAGTGATGTCATAGTGCAGAGATAATAATGTAACAATAATGGAATAATACACACAGTGATGTCACAGTGCAGGGATAATGATGTAATAATAGTGGAATAATACACACAGTGATGTCACAGTTCAGGGATAATGATGTAATAATAGTGGAATAATACACACAGTGATGTCACAGTGCAGGGATAATGATGTAATAATAGTGGAAGAATACACACAGTGATGTCATAGTGCAGGGATAATGATGTAATAATAGTGGATTAATACGCACAGTGATGTCATAGTACAGGGATAATGATGTAATAATAGTGGAATAATACACACAGTGATGTCACAGTGCAGGGATAATTATGTAATAATAGTGGAATAATACGCACAGTGATGTCACAGTGCAGGGATAATTATGTAATAATAGTGGATTAATACACACAGTGATGTCACAGTGCAGGGATAATGATGTAATAATAGTGGAAGAATACACACAGTGATGTCATAGTGCAGGGATAATGATGTAATAATAGTGGAATAATGCACACAGTGATGTCACAGTACAGGGATAATGATGTAATAATAGTGGAATAATGCACACAGTGATGTCACACTACAGAGCTATGAACACAATGATGCTGCAGTACAGGGATAATGATGTGATAATTGTGAAATAATGCACACAGTGATGTAATAGTGGGATAATGCATATAATGATGTCACAGGACAAATGTTATGAACACAGTGATGTCACATCACATGTATAATCTAATCAGCGATGTTACATCACAGGAATTATACAGCCATGCAGGTAAAATGCACACAGTGGTGCCGTATGTTATTCATAAAGGAATGGTGATTAGACTGATGTATAAACATCGGATGGATGAAACTGTACTTTAAATTAGGGATGTGACTTTAGTCAGTGTCTTAGATGTTGGGTGACCACCAATAAACACAGCCATAATGGCTTTTCCCCCATTTTCCTAGACCTTGAGTGGCAATTTGTGTGTCAGTCTTCACTGACGACGTGGCATTCTGTTCCTCATAATCTATGGGTTTAATATAAAACTGGACTGGCAGTGCAGGCGTTAATGAGACCCCTGAGTAAAGCGGTAAGCAGCGGCGTAATTAGATTCATGGCGAGCTGACGGACTATTAGTCACCCTTAGTCTTTGGTAAAGCTGCCTCCCCGATCATGCGGTGTCATCAATCTCGCCCGTCTTCTGCACTGGGTTATGTTATTAATATTGCCGTTTATAGGGAGCCGAGAATTATGTCCAGGAACGCCCAGGAAAATGAAGAAAAATTATTCTATTTGGATCCAGCATTTGACAGAGATCCAGTCCTTCCTCCAGTGCAGTGAATTGTGCTAAATGACAGCTTCAGCTCAACTGCATCTCAGCACCATTACGTCAGCACAGAATTGACTTTGCTTTGAAAATGTGTGCAGCATCAACACTGCTACATCTGGATCACCAAAGCTCTGCAGGATGTGTACAAGCTCAGATTAACGACATCTGTGCAGCATCGGCTCTGCTACATCTGTACAGACTTAGTTTATCTCAAGTTGTACAACCTCATCCCAAATATTCTACATCTGCATGACCTCAGCTCTGCTACATTTGTAAAACTTAATTTCAGCTACAGTTTAACTACATCTATTCAGCCTCCGCTCTGCTACATCTATACGGACTTAGTTTATCTCCATCTGTACAACCTCAGCTCAGATACTTTTCATCTGCATGACCTCAGCTCTGCTACATCTGTACAATCTTAGCTTTTTCGGCCGCACCTACATCTGTACAATCTATCCTTAGCTACATCTGTATTAGCTCCGCTACATCTGTACCACCTCAACTCAGCTACATAGATTATGTATGGCCTCCTCTCTGCTATAACTGTACAGTGTCGGCGCACTATATTTGTACAATTTCAGCTCAGCTACATGTGTCCAACCTAACCTTAGTAACGTCTGTGCAGCCTCAGCACAGCTACATCTTTACTTACTGATTTAGACTACATTTATGCCAGCTCTGCACACTACATCTGTACAATGTCAGCACAGCTATACCTGTACAACCCCAGCTTTGCCACATCCATACACCCTCATTTGTACTATGCATATTTAGCCTCAGTACATGTATTTTTGCACAAACTCGGCTCTGCTACATCTGTACTATCTTAGCAACATCCCTATCAATTCAGTGCACTACATTTGTACAGTTTCAGCACAGGTCAGCATTGCTGTACCCATGTACTCTCTTGTACGCATATTTAGCCTCAGTACATCTGCTTTTGTGCAAACTCAGCTCTGCTACATCAGTACAACTGAACCTTAGCTACAGCTGTACTATCTCGGCAACATCCCTACCAAGTCAGTGCACTTCATCTGTACAGTTTCAGCTCTGCTACACTTCTACAACCTCAGCTTTGCAGCCTCGTATGTGCAATCTTACAATCTTTTTAGCCTGACTATATCTACATCTGTACAAACTCAGCTCAACTACACAAACCCAGTAAAAACCTAACCTTAGCCCATGTACAGTATACAGTATCAATTTGGCTAGATATCGAGATCTGTTTGGAAGTACAAACTCAGCCCAGCTACATCTGTTTGACCTATGTAATATCTGTGCAACCTCAGCTCTGCTACATCTGTATAGTCTAATGTGGTTAAGGTGCGGCTGATCAGACGTGATCTCACACTAGAAGAAATCGCTTCTACCAACGTTCACGTACCCCTAATTAACCAAGAAAGACGAAAGGTCAGGGAATGCAAATCCATTTACCCGACATGATATGAGCGCCGACCGTGTTCACACTACAATTTGTGCTCGGTTCTTTCGTGTCTCTAGTCTTGGCCACATAAACATCTACATGTCCTCCCCCCTCTGAAAAAATTAATAAAAATTCATCGAAGGGTCTAGAAAATCCCTTTTTATTAGAAGGATCCAACTGATCATTGGCGATCAGGTATAATCTGTGAGGAAACCTAAGCATTCAATTTCCCTACAGCAACCCCACAGGAGAATTGAGGTATTGCATGGTGATCATTGAAATCAATGGGCTTTTCATGTGATGCTGGGTCCTCCAGATGAGAGACTCTCCTTTCAACCACTCAATGGACTTGGCAAAAGATGAGGGTCCTGAAATATGGACTGTGGAGGAGAGTTATCAAACTGGTGTAAAGGAAATCTGGCTTAGTTGCCCCTAACAACCAATCAGGTTCCACCCTTTATTTTGCAAAAGAAAAATGAAAGGTGGACTCTGGTTGCTATGGGCAACTAAGCCAGTACCTATACCTTATGCGATTTAAACCCTCAATGGTTGCTGATGTCGGAGCACTCTCCATGAGAAGGGCAGCCCCCAACCAGACAGGACCCTCAGACCTAACCTCCACCAGGGGAGTAGAATGGCAGTGGTCAGGGAGCAGGCAGAGCTTCTTCCTTAAATGGTAAAAGGACCGCCTTTTCTGGCAGCTTGCTTCCCCCTGTGGCCAATCCTGGGAGAGGAGGCATGGCTTAGCCATCCAGCGTTCCCTCCCACCTGTAGCCAGCGGGGTGCAACATCACATGACATCAATGATCTAGCACCGTGGCCTCTTCAAACAGCTAATCTGCGAGGGTGCAGGGAGTCGAACCCCTGCCGATCTGATATTGATGACCTTTCCTAAAGGATAGGTCATCAATAAAAAAAATCTCAGAAAACCCCTTCAACAGAGGGGACTCCCTATGTTCTCCAATTGTAGCCCACATGGCAAAATTGTAGGGCCCCGATCAGTCATTAAGACAGCCTGTGGCCCTGTGAAGGCTCCTAGTTCTGTCATAGTGAGCTGCCTGCGAAGCAGAGCCTGAGGCACAGCTTGACAGGCGGCCTGTCAGAAGAATCCCATTGACTGCATTAGTGTTCGATTACAGTCTATGGGACAAGCAATCAGAGGATGACATGTACAAGTCTCCTAAGGGGACTAAAAATGAAAGAAAAAAAAAATACATTTTTAAAATAAACACAAATAGAAAAAATTAACATAACAAGTATTGCCATGTCTGAAAATGTCCACGCTATTAAAATCTAAAAATAAATTTTGTGGCATAACGGAGAAAAAAAACAAAACAATATTCTACCATTTTCTGGCCACCTTGCCCCTCAAAATTTTTTTTTTTAGAAAAAGGAATTAAAAGTCATATGTACCTCAAAATGGTCCAGCTCATTCCGCAGAAAAAAAAAAAACAAGAATAGGACATGTTCGATTTTTTACGGGAACGGAATTGTGGACCCGGAAGTGCGGATCCGCAATTCCGGATCCGGGCAGCACATCGTGCGGCCCCATGGAAATAAATGGGTCCGCAGAATTGCGGACGTGTGAATGGACCCTAAGCCTGTCATGTCATTTTCAGCGCATAATGAGCGCCATAAAAACAAAAATCTTGGTGAAAATGTTTTTTTTTATTTTTTTATTTCACCCAACAAAGATTGTTTTCCCCGTTTTTCAGTTAAAGGTATAGATAATCGATGGTTCCATTAAAATAATGCAACTTTTTCCAAAAAAAATAAAAAATAAGCCCTCACATGGCTATGTGATGGCTATGTGAACGGAAAAGTAAAAAAGTTATGGGAAAAAAACTAAATTGCAAAAATGAAAATTGTCAGGGTCCTTAGGGGGTTAATGGGCATCCTCCGGTCTCTGTAGGCATTAGCTGGGACTGCATAAGCCACGCCTCCGTTCCCAGGATTGGCTATTGGGGAGCGTGCGCCCCCAGGAATGGGCGGTCCTTTTACCTTTTAAGGAAGACGCTCTGCCTGCTCCCTGATGCGCCAGTTTTACTGGGCGGGACATGGCGACGGAGGAGGGGTGGAGAGGTTAGGTCTGAGGGTCCTGCCTGGTTGGGGGACGCCCCTCTCAGGGCAAGTGCTGTGATGTCGGCCGACCTAGGACCATACAAAAATCCTGCTCATAGTGGATCTCAGCTTCTATTGACACAGTTATATTCTTCACTCTGAGTGTCAGTCTTCACTGCAGCCCCGACATTCTGTTCATGAATTAGGAAAACCTGGCTAAACAGATCTAGAGCTCTGTTTTGCGCAAATAGATATGTCGCGTCCTAGGTACCACCCAGGCCTGATCCACGTTGTAGCGCAAAGCTATACTTTTTTTTTTTTTACAATGGGGTGGGTGTCAGTCTTTACTGCAGCTCTGGCATTCTATTCATGAAACAGAATGCTGCAGATGAACAGATCTTACGCTGTGTTCTAGTGCTGAGTTACAGGTACTAATGACTGTATATAGTCCTCACTATAACATACAGCTACCTGTCAGTCTTCACTGCAGTCTTGGCATTCCATTCACGAATCACAAAGACCTGGCTGAATAAATCTAGAGCTATATTCCTGCATGCAGTACCTTCCACAAATACAGCGCCGCAGTTACCGTTGACTGCCCATATTAGGTACCACCACAGTTATAGTCTTCCTCCACAATTCCAACTTGAGTGTCAGTCTTCACTGCAGCTCTGACATTCTGTTCATTATCTAGAAAGGATGGGCAGAGGTAAAGGTTCAGACAGAGGAGTCCTCTCTACAGAAGCAGTCTATGGGGTCTCCTGTAGGAAAGATTTATAATGACAAAGATGTAGAAGAATAGGGTGGCTCTCGTTAGATTCTACAGGTTCATAAATGCCCGAGCGGTGGACGCGAAAAGTGCCTTCACCGGGAACCGAGCCAGCAGCTAAAGGGTTAAGCCTGACTTGTCAGATGTTCGATCCCTCCCAGGTACTAAGTATAGAGACAAATCTCCACACGTCCCCTGCTGAATATGGATGTGAGGAGCCACACGTCACTGTCCTCCGACTGCAATCTGGTGGCCTGAATAGCTCTATACTCCAAATCCCGGGAATTCTGTACTTCAGTCTATAGAATCTGGTGATAGATAGATAGATATGAGATAGATAGATAGATAGATAGATAGATAGATAGATAGATAGATGATACATAGATAGATAATGTCTTTCTTTCTTTCTTTCTTTCTTTCTTTCTTTCTTTCTTTCCTTCCTTCCTTCCTTCCACCAGTTGATAGATCCCAGTTTCTCCTCGCCCCCCAGGCTGAGAGCCGCCCGTCAAGAGAGATTTTCCTCACTGTTGATATGTTGACCTTTAACGAGGTTAAAACGATGGAAGAGGTGTAATTACGGCGATGTGTTCCGATTAGTGCGGGCGTCTTGACGAGGCTGGAAGGCGCTGCAGGAACCTGTGGGGTTTTCCAGGTTGTTAAGGCATGTTCTCTGACAAGTGCTCTGGAGAGCGACACCTCCTATACTGGGGGGTGTTAATGCTTGGGATTGCACACTGTATAGTGAATAGACACTCTTGTAGAGAAAATCATAATTACAGCCTTAAAGGGACACTGGGCCCCTATCGTCACCATCCCAATGTCAGAGCTCGGTTTTACTAATGTAAGGTCTCTTTGGGGGGGAAGGAAGGTTTGGACATGGTGGATTTCAACATGCCTGATCCTGTATTTCCAAGGGACAGTGTTGCTGTAAATGATTAACAGAAAAATATTGGAGAGGGAGAGTGAAGGGACAGTGCAGGGAGATCATAGGGACAGTGCAGGGAGATCATAGGGAGAGTGAAGGGACAGTGCAGGGAGATCATAGGGACAGTGCAGGGAGATCATAGGGACAGTGCAGGGAGAGTGAAGGGACAGTGCAGGGAGATCATAGGGACAGTGCAGGGAGAGTGCAGGGAGATCATAGGGACAGTGCAGGGAGATCATAGGGACAGTGCAGGGAGAGTGAAGGGACAGTGCAGGGAGATCATAGGGACAGTGCAGGGAGATCATAGGGAGAGTGAAGGGACAGTGCAGGGAGATCATAGGGACAGTGCAGGGAGATCATAGGGACAGTGCAGGGAGAGTGAAGGGACAGTGCAGGGAGATCATAGGGACAGTGCAGGGAGAGTGCAGGGAGATCATAGGGACAGTGCAGGGAGATCATAGGGACAGTGCAGGGAGAGTGAAGGGACAGTGCAGGGAGATCATAGGGACAGTGCAGGGAGATCATAGGGAGAGTGAAGGGACAGTGCAGGGAGATTATAGGGACAGTGCAGGGAGATCATAGGGACAGTGCAGGGAGAGTGAAGGGACAGTGCAGGGAGATCATAGGGACAGTGCAGGGAGAGTGAAGGGAAAGTGCAGGGAGATCATAGGGAGAGTGAAGGGACAGTGCAGTGAGAGTGAAGAGAGTAAAGGGACAGTGCAGGGAGATCATAGGGAGAGTGAAGGGACAGTGCAGGGAGAGTGAAGGGACAGTGCAGGGAGATCATAGGGACAGTGCAGGGAGAGTGAAGGGACAGTGCAGGGAGATCATAGGGACAGTGCAGGGAGAGTGAAGGGACAGTGCAGGGAGATCATAGGGAGAGTGAAGGGACAGTGCAGGGAGAGTGAAAGGACAGTGCAGGGAGATCATAGGGACAGTGCAGGGAGATCATAGGGAGAGTGAAGGGACAGTGCAGGGAGATCATAGGGACAGTGCAGGGAGAGTGAAGGGAAAGTGCAGGGAGATCATAGGGAGAGTGAAGGGACAGTGCAGGGAGAGTGAAGGGACAGTGCAGGGAGATCGTAGGGACAGTGCAGGGAGATTGTAGGGACAGTGCAGGGAGATTGTAGGGACAGTGCAGGGAGATTGTAGGGACAGTGCAGGGAGAGTAAAGGGACAGTGCAGGGAGAGTAAAGGGACAGTGCAGGGAGAGTAAAGGGACAGTGCAGGGAGATTGTAGGGACAGTGCAGGGAGATTGTAGGGACAGTGCAGGGAGAGTAAAGGGACAGTGCAGGGAGATTGTAGGGACAGTGCAGGGAGAGTGTAAGAGACTGCTCAACTACAGACTCTGCCACAATTTATCACCGTGCACATTACTGTGCAGTGCACCAAGAGTCATAGCTAATCCATTCTGTTTCCGTTTTATTTAGCCTACACTTCAATGGAGGATGGATGTCATTGTATTGACATATGTTTGCTCCAATTCTCCAAATTCCGTTTTTATGCCAGATTTGAAAATGCTGCTTTTAGGCAGAGTGGCCTGGGTATACCTGATTTATAGCGATTTTGTGACAAATTAATTTGCAATGAATCAAAGTTCTTGACAAACTTCAGTGTAGCTGCCAAATAGAATTTTTCAATGCTCGTCATCTCTAGTGAGAACACAACCATCCAAGTGTGTACAGGGAGTTGGAATATATTTCTATTAGCCAAACAAGCGATAGACAGATAGATAGATAGATAGATAGATAGATAGATAGATAGATAGATAATAGATGATAGATAGATAGATAGATAGATAGATAGATAGATAGATATGAGATAGATATGAGATAGATATGAGATAGATAGATATGAGATAGATAGATAGATGATAGATAGATAGATAGATAATAGATAGATAGATAGATAATAGATATGAGATAGATAGATATGAGATAGATAGATAGATAGATAGATAGATAGATAGATAGATATGAGATAGATAGATGATAGATAGATAGATAGATAGATATGAGATAGATAGATAGATATGAGATAGATAGATATGAGATAGATATGAGATAGATAGATAGATAGATAGATAGATAGATAGATATGAGATAGATAGATAGATAGATAGATAGATAATAGATAGATAGATAGATAGATAGATAGATAGATATGAGATAGATAGATATGAGATAGATAGATGATAGATAGATAGATAGATAGATAGATAGATAGATAGATAGATAGATATGAGATAGATAGATATGAGATAGATAGATAGATGATAGATAGATAGATATGAGATAGATAGATATGAGATAGATAGATAGATAGATAGATAGATAGATATGAGATAGATAGATAGATAGATAACAGATAGATAGATAACAGATAGATAGATATGAGATAGATAGATAGATAGATAGATAGATATGAGATAGATAGATAGATATGAGATAGATAGATAGATAGATAGATAATAGATATGAGATAGATAGATAGATATGAGATAGATAGATAGATAGATAGATAGATAGATAGATAGATAGATAGATAGATATGAGATAGATAGATATGAGATAGATAGATAGATAGATAGATAGATAGATAGATAGATAGATATGAGATAGATAGATAGATATGAGATAGATAGATATGAGATAGATATGAGATAGATAGATAGATATGAGATAGATAGATAGATATGAGATAGATAGATAGATATGAGATAGATAGATATGAGATAGATATGAGATAGATAGATAGATAGATAGATAGATATGAGATAGATATGAGATAGATATGAGATAGATAGATAGATAGATAGATATGAGATAGATATGAGATAGATAGATATGAGATAGATAGATAGATAATAGATAGATAGATAATAGATAGATAGATAGAAGATAGATAAAAAAGCAGAGTATGAGCAGCACAGCGGTCAAGTAGATACGGAGTGCCAGCGGCTGAAGAGGCGATCCACCAACTAAAATAATAGCATGACAAATTCCACAGCACTTCCAAATGTAGTAAATTAAAGTAAGTGTTCTCTAATCACCAGACAGGGAGGTCACAGTCTTACTGGGACTTTTTTCCAGCAGTGACAACATACAATGGTCCCATGTGCAACTATAAATCCATCCTCACTATAAGGCCCCATTCACGCGTCCGCAATTTCTTTCCGCATTTTGTGGACCCATTCATTTCCATGGGGCAGCACGATGTGCTGCCCGGATACGGAATTGCGGACCCGCGCTTCCGGGTCCGCAATTCCGTTCTCCCGAAAAAAATAGAACATGTCCTATTCTTGTCCGCAAAGGCATATTCTAATAGTGCCGGCGATGTGCCGCTGTCCGTGTTTTGCGGACGTCTGAATGAAGCCTAACTGATCATCAAACATAATTCTTAATAAATAAAATGAAATTCCTGTTCCTAAATAACGATATAAGATAATAAATCCCCATAACGCAGTGTACCAGTGAGTATATAAACACTGAAATTGGAATAATTCATGATAATATATACGTGCTAATAGTTCATACATAATTGATAATAATTAAAAAATGTCCCTCAGTTGTGTGAAGATAGATCGATATTATAGATGGATAATTATCATAATAGCAGTGAGACTAGTACCAGGATCGGGCTGGAATTCCCCCTTTACTAATCTCCATTCTCCACGTCCATCTGTGGGATCACAGTGGTCTTACACTTAGGAGCCGCTCCTCCTCCTCCCGATAATGGCTCTCCATTAGTGTAATTCTCTTGCCGACTCTGAAAAGGCTCCATTGTCTGGAGAGCTTTGGGTCACGGAGTCTTTTCCATATCTCACACTGTAGCTCTTAATAATCAGCTGTTCCTAACCTTTCAGCGCCTCATTCTTAGGTTTCCCATTTTGTGTGGTTTAGTAATAAATTCTCCCTCAGGTCTGTGATCCCCGTGCAGGGTTAATACCGGAGGACTCACCAGACCACCCTTCTACCACCTCCACACTTCTGTTCTGTTCAGAGAAATGTTTGGGGGTCCGTAGAAGGATATGAACTTGAGTTTGAGTACTGTAACTTTAAATGTTGTCGCAGGGATCAGGTCTAGGAATTAAATCTAAGCAATCAATCTTCCAATTTATATGAACCTCCTGTTGGTTCTCCTACATTTTCTCTTCTTGCTGTCACTTTATCACTCCTCTGTTTGTCAAAGCTCCGACTTTGACTCTTCCGGAATGTGCTGATGGCTGACCGTGGCGCCCACGTATTGTCATAGCTTTCGCCTACTGTATTCACACTTCACTCTGTGCCCTCTGAAGTCACACTCACATAGACATGAAAATGCTTTGGGAAAGGACAACGAAATCGAACCGTACTAAAAATCTTGGCTTAAAGGGTTTGTCCACTTGAAAAACTTATTTTAGTGAAAAGGGTTCCTTAATGTTAAATGTTAATGGATGGTCCAAACAAAAAAGTGGTGCCTCACTGATCTCACGCCATGCCCTGCTTCCTGAGTCCATGGCTGGTGTTTACTTACTGGTCCTTCCAGACATACAGGAAATGACCACTCAATCAATCAGCAGAGACTGTTTTCAGTCAGTGATTGTGTGAGTGGTCCTTTCTTGTGTGTTGAGATAGACCAGGAAGTAGGGACCATAAAGTACCGGAATAGTAGCTCTGGAGGATCTGTGAGTGTTACATCATTTGTTTTTTTTATGCTTTTCTAGCTGGAATACCCCTTTAAGCTTAATCACAGACTATCCATTGCTTGGATCACTAGTGATCAGGAGTAGGGATGAGCGAACACCTGGAAGTTCGAGTTCGGCCGAACTTCGGCTTAAAGTTCGGGTTGACCCCGAACTCGAACCCTATTGAAGTCAATGGGGACCCGAACTTTGGGGCACTAAAATGCCTGTAAAATAGACATAGTAAAGGCTAGAGGGCTCCAAAAGGAAACAAGATGGGGGTAAGAGCAGGACAGTTGCCCTTCAAACAAATGTGGATAGGGAAATGACTTAAAATAACATGGAATAGAAAAAAAAAATATAATAATAATCTTGAACTAGGAGGCAGAGGTGGACGTGGAGGGGAGTAGGAGGTTGAGGAGGCGGTGGACGTGGCGGTGTAGGTGGGAGCGGCGGTGGAGGAAGAGGAGGTAGCCAACACTGTTTGTTTATTATTATTTTTAATTAATTTTTTTTTTCTATATTTATTTTTATTTTTAATTTAAATTTTTTTATATAAATTTGGGAGGACCCCAAAATATTAGTAAATGGAAAAGAGAACGCAATGAGAAAGTCCGCTGGAGTATAACAATGGCTGGGTACTTGTCTATTCAGCACAAGGTACGGACAAGTCCTGAGGGATCCATGCCTGGTTCATTTTAATGAATGTGAGCTTGTCCACATTCAGATAATACACTGGCTGCAGGGCAGGCCAGCACCTCCAAGGCTTAAAGGGCAAGCTCAGGCCATGTGCCCAATTTGGAGACCCAGAAGTTGAAGGGGGCAGAACCGTCATTCAGTACGTGTACGTGCACACATACTGCTCCACCATGTTGGTGAAATGCTGCCTTCTGCTAAGACGTTCCATATCAGCTGGTGGTGCTGGTTGTTGTGGCGTGCTGACAAAACTTTTCCACATTTCAGCCATGCTAACCCTGCCTTCTGAGATCCTGGCGGTGCCCCAGATTCGTTGGCGACCTCTTCCTCCTCCTCTGCCTTTGTCTTGTGCTTCCACTTGTCCCCGGTGTCAGGTGTAAATGCCATCAGCAGCGCGTCTACCAGCGTGCGCTTGTACTCACGCATCTTCCTATCGCGCTCCAGTGAGGGAATTAAGGACGGTACGTTGTCCTTGTAGCGGGGATCCAGCATGGTGGCCACCCAGTAATCAGCACTGGTTAGAAGGTGTGCAACTCGGTGGTCATTGCGCAGGCACCGCATCATATAGTCGCTCATGTGTGCAAGGCTGCCCAGAAGCAACGACAAGCTGTCACCTGTGTCCTCTGTATCCCCCCCACCCACGCACCAGTGATGGCCATGAGGTGCTTTGGGTGCCACCCTGCTGGAAACACGGTTCCTCCTCCTCATCCTCCTCCGTCACATTCTCCAGATCTGTGCCCTGGCTGGACAGTTGTGTACCTGGCATCTGTTGGTGCAGGAACCCACCCTCCGAGCCACTTGTGAATGACTGATAACCGTGAAAATGATCCCTCTTCCTCCTCCTCTTCCTCCTGTGCCACATCCTCTTCCATCATCACCCAAAGTGTTTTTTCAAGGAGACATAGAAGTGGGATAGTAACGCTGAGGACGGCGTCAGCGGCACTGGCCATGTTGGTGGAGTACTCGAAACAGCGCAACATGGCACACATGTCCCGCATGGAGGCCCACTCAATGGTGGTGAAGTGGTGCTGTTCCGCAGAGCGACTCACCTGTGCGTGCTGCAGTTGAAACTCCACTATCGCCTGCTGCTGATGCTCGCACAGTCTATCTAGCATGTGCAAGGTGGAGGCATATGAGGCGGTGAGCGTGAAGGCCAAAGTTACGCTGCATCGCAGACAGGTGAGCAGAAGCAGGGTAAGAATGCCGAAAGCGCGCAGAGACGGACAGCGCTTTCTGCAGCAGCGCTGACATAACGGAGTAATTTTTCAGGAACCTCTGCACCACCAAATTCAGTACATGCACCAGGCAAGGGATGTGCGTCAAACCGGCTAGGCCCAGAGCTGCTAAGAGATTTCGCCCATTATCGCACACCACAAGGCCGGGCTTGAGGCTCAGTGGCACCAACCACTCATCGGTCTGTTGTTCCATGCCCGTCCACAGCTCCTGTGCGGTGTCAGGTTTTCCCCCAAAACAGATAAGTTTCAAAACTGCCTGCTGTCATTTCCCCCTGGCTGTGCTGAAGTTGGTGGTGAAGGTGTTACGCTGACCAGATGAGGAGGCGGTAGAGGAGGAAGCGGAGTAGGAGGAGGAGGAGGCAACATGAGCTAAGGAGAAACGTCCTGCAATCCTCGGTGGGCGAAGGACATGCGCCAAACTGTTATCTGCTCAGGCCCATCTTCCACTGCATTTACCCAGTGTGCAGTTAGGGAGATATAACGTCCCTCCCCGTGCTTACTGGTCCAAGTATCGGTGGTTATGTGGACCATGCCACAGATGGTGTTGCTCAGTGCACACCTAAGTTGGTCCGCCACTTGGTTGTGCAGGGCAGAGAAAAGTAGTGGCGTCTGGGAACCACGTACTGTGGGACAGCCACCACTGTAAGGTTTTTAAAAGTCTCCGTCTCTACCAGATGGAATGACAGAATTTCAAAGGCCAGTAATTTTGAAATGCTAGCATTCAGGGCCAGGAATCACGATTGGGTAGGGGGGTACTTCTCTCCAGTGTTTGGGAGATGGACAGCTGAACGCTTCCATGGGACAGTGTGGAGATGCTTAGTGATGGTGACAAAGGTGGTGGCGTTGTTGCCACATCCTCTGTTTCCGGGGTGGCAAGTGCCACTGTCACTCCAGAGGGGGAGGAAGAGGCCGAGACTGCAGCAGAAGAGGGAGCAGGAGGAGCCTGAGATCTTTTGTGGTTTTTGAGGTGTCTACTCCACTGCAGCTCGTGCTTTGCATTTAGATGCTTGGTCATGCAGGTTGTGCTCAGGTTGAGAACGTTTATGCCTCGCTTCAGGCTCTGATTGCACAGCGTGCAAACCACTTGCGTCTTGTCTTCAGCACATTGTCTGAAGAACTGCCATGCCAGGGAACTCTTGGTGTGCTTGGTCCCTGGGTGCGGTGGGCAGTAGCATGCGTACTGTCTAGGGGACGGCCGCTCTGCTTTTGCACCCTGCTCCCTCTTTTGCTGTGCTGGTGGCTCTGTGCGACCACCGCCTCTTCCTCCGAACTACACACGTCACTCGCATGACCTTGATTCCATGTGGGGTCTAGGACCTCATTATCCTCCATATCATCTTCCACCCACTCTTCACCCCTGCCCTCCTTGCTAGTCTGCACACTGCAGAAAGCCGCAGCAGTTGGCACCTGTGTTTCATCATCATCAGAGACGTGCTGCGGTGGTCCTCCCATGTAGACATCCTGAAACATAAGTGGTTGGGCATCAGTGAACTCAATCTCTTCCACTTCTGGCGCAGGGCTACGTGGATGGCCCTGGGAAACCCTGCCAGCAGAGTCATCAAAAAGCAGAAGAGACTGCTGCATAACTTGGGGCTCAGACTGCTTGGCTGATTTGCAAGGGGGTGAGATGAAAGACAGATGCCTATGGGCTGCAGGTGCCAATTCTGCGCTTTCAGCAGGAGACCGGGTGGGAGACAATGTGAAGGAACTGGAGGCACTGTCAGCCATCCAATCTACTACCACCTCTACTTGTTCATCCTCACCATTCGTACACCGGTATTCGGGCCTACAAAATGACATTGAACGTTCTGTCGCTTACTTGCACCTGAGGAAGGTGTTTCATTTGGGCGTGTAGCTGGCACAGATAGACCACATCCTCTCTCTGCAACAGGAGCTCCACCAACACCAGCAGCACCACGACTGTGGCCACGTCCCTTATTTGATGCTCTCCTCATTCTTTGAGGTCACCCACCGAACTAACAGACGGATTAACTATATTAATTTCCCTTTCACATATGCAATGCAGGTGTATCTCACACCAAAAATGGGTACATGTCACCCACCGAACTAACAGACAGATTAACAATTATATTTTTGTGTCAGGGGTACAAAGATGGTGTATTGCACCCACAAAAAATCATTATACTGTAGGTCACCCACAAAACAAATAGCCAGATTCCTAACACTGTCCCTCACTCCAGCTGCCTGCTTCCTGTCCCTGCACTACTCTGAGCTAATGGGCGGTGCTACACGTGATCCATCTTTTATAGAGGCTGGGTCACATGATGCACCGGCCAATCACAGCCATGCCATTAGTAGGCATGGCTGTGATGGCTTCTAAGTGCCTACAGCTTAAAAGCTTGTTGATTGGCTGCCCTGCAGCCTTTTAACCAGCTTTATTAAATGTCCGAACACAGAACCTGAACATTTCCGGCAAAGTTCGGGTCCGGGACCGGGTACCTGAAAACGCAAAGTTCGGTACGGACCCAAACTTTACAGTTTGCTCAACACTAATCAGGAGGTATTCTGGTTCTCCATTTTGCTAAATGGTACACCCCCCTCACTGTAGGGTGTCTAAAAAGCCGACCGCCCCTTGAAGGGCAACAGTATCAGTATATGACTTGCTCGTGTGATAAAAATTCTCACGTAAGTTTTGCTTTGTGTCTCCACAGCCAGCCAACCGGTCACATCAGATGTTTTGGTTGCCACAGGAAGCAAAATGACCTTAACCTGCACAGTGGATGCCCATGAAGATTCTTCACTCCAGTGGTCCAATCCAGCTCAACAGACTCTATACTTTGGGGAAAAGAGAGGTATGTCCCTTTGGTGGGTATGTAACAGAACTGCTAATCCCCCTACAGCTGCCACTAGGGGGAGCTTAGGAATTTGTTGTGTACAGTTTATACATTGAATTCAATTATGAAACTGTATGCAGTAAGCTCCTAGGCTCCCTCTAGTGGTAGCTGCAAGCAGGAAGATTCTTAGCTTTTACCTTAATATCTATGCAGGGGATTCAGTGCTCTGTATCATAAAAATAGAGCTCTTACCACCATGAAGATATATTAAGAAAATATTCAGCACGGAATGTCAAACCAAAAAATGACGTAGTGATGAAAGGTGAATGTTCACTTTAAAGTGGTTTTCCAAGAACACTCTGCTGATCATCTGTTTGAAGAGGCCACGGCTCTGCGGTGAATGCTGTGGCCTCTTCGTCGGCCAGTGATGTCATGTTCATCCGTCACAAGGCCTATGCCCTGCTCAGTCCTCTCAAGATAATTGGCCTGGGCTGCAATACCAGGTACAGCCACTATACAATGTATGCCACAGTGTATGCCCACCGTGGCCTCTTGAAAGAGCTGATCGATGAGGGTGCTGGAGGTTGGATACCACCGATTAGATATCCTAAGGATAGGTCATCAATATTGCACTCCTGGAAAATGCCTTTAAGGATCCCAACTGGGTATTAATTTGGGTTTTGGGTATGTTTACAGATGAGTTGGTCTTCAGGTTGGGTTTTGAGGTTACAGTAGGTCCATTTTTCTTATGACTGTTTTTGCCCACGCAGCCCTCAGAGACAACAGAATCCAGCTGGTGAAATCCTCTAGGAACGAGCTGTCCATCAGTATTAGCAACGTGGCCCTGTCTGACGAGGGCGAGTACACCTGCTCCATTTTCACCATGCCGGTCAGGACAGCTAAAGCCATGGTGACGGTTCTAGGTAAGTCTTGTTTACACCACTAGTGATTGGCATGATCACAGTAAACTTGTAGACCTATAATATCCATCCAGATGGTTATATCATGAGGACAACTTTTTCCAATCAGCACTATTAGCGTATATGGACATCACAGAGAAGGTCCCCTGCTATCATGAACCAGAACAGAGAGCCACTATGTACCACATCATCTTTAAATGGGTTATCTCATGAAGAAAACCTCTTTCCATCAGCCCTATTAGGGTATATGTACCTCGCAGAGAAGGTCTCCTGCTCCTAAGAGCCAGAACAGAGATCCAATACGTACAAGTGCCTCTCAATGCATTGTCATCTTTACACATCTTCTCAGCAATTTCTCAATCTCTCTTTGCAGGAGTTCCCCAGGAGCCTAAGATCTCTGGTTACGACAGGCCAATCAGAGAAGATAGCAACGCAGATCTGAGATGCATCACAAGTGGGAGCAAACCTGCTGCCAACATCAGGTGGTACAAAGGACCGGAGGAGCTGGAAGGTGAGCATTGGCATAGTATGTTCTTACATGGAAGCTTGGCACATCTTCTTACAGTATATGACCCATCAGAGTGGTTGACTCTAGACACATTGTGATACAAAAAATAAAGGCTCCTATGTATTTGTCTGGTCCTCTTCACCCCTACCTTTCTCTCTGGGCTAGTCGTACACTACAATATGTCTAGATGGTTATTGGATCTATTGATCTAAGTAGATATATTAAATTACTTCATGGGTCCTATATTTATGAACTATGGTTGGCATATGTGGTTGCATATCTGTGGTTGCATTTTTGCCCTTAGCTTGGTGTAGTTTCCTTCTGCTCACGCATCTCACAGTGTTCTGCACAGTTCTCTGTCTTCTCATTTTTGCTCCTCCTCCCCTCTCACAGCATGCCGTTTCAAAATCACAGACATAGAAGCTGCAGCTGCATCCCCTCCTTGCCCCTTACTGCAAACACATTTTTGAAAAGAGGACAAAAGGAGCTACAGGCAATTTTGATGCATTCACACATACTACTGATCCATGAAAGGTGGAGCAATAGGTACTCTAAAAGGGGTATTACAATTTCAGCAAATCAAGTTTATTCATTTTTACTCCAGTATATTTTTGCCGCATCCGTGCTTTAAGTTTTCCAAGATTTCTGCTTACTTTTCTTATTTATTTTTTTAGCTTTCAGTGAAAAAAAAAAAGGTCTAGGTCAAGTAAGGACACCTAGGTGCAGGGCTCGATGCAGTACAACTATGGTAACAAGTCATAGAATGAAGATATAAAATACTTTTCTTCTGCTCCTCATGAGATATAAAAACAAAGCAGCCTTGGAGTAGAAACAAGGCCTTGGAGCTGCCGGTTGATTCATTAGAACATGCAGAAAATTACTAAAGGATGCTACACGTTTTGACCTTCAACCGAGGTCTTCATCAGGCATCATTTGATTTAATCATGGCACATCCTGTCAAGCTGAGCACTATTTCGACCAATCTTTCTGTTTAGTGTTTCCTACCTGCCAAAATACTTTAGACATGCACTGTTCTCTCCACCCCCCACCCCACTATATTTTCATTGTAATGGACCATGCAACTGTGTATCCATCACACAACCGGGGCTGACTCTTACACACTGATGGTTCTTTTTGAAATCATAATATCCTATTTAACAGATGAATACCTGAAGCATTGTAAATCTTTAGCATTACACGGCAGGGTATGTAAACATAGTTCTGGAATAGAGATGAAGACTCAAAGTAAATGATGCCTTCTTGAATGTCTCTGCTGCTCGTTGACAGATGACATTTTGAAGAGGTCTTTACTAGATCTGATCTCTTTATTTTCCATGTTTGGCTAGGGTTGTGTAGAGCAGTCTGAATGCTTCTGCAAAACATTAATTCATTTGTCTTGAAGGCCTAACCAGGAACCCAGCAGCAAGTACAGTGGATATAAAAAGTCTACACTCCCCTGTTAAAATGTCAGGTTTCTGTGATGTAAAAAAAATGAGACAAAGATAAATCATTTCAGAACTTTTTCCACCTTTAATGTGACATATAAACTGTACAACTCAATTGAAAAACAAACTGAAAACTTTTAGGTAGAGGGAAGAAAAAATATAAAAATAAAATAATGTGGTTGCATAAGTGTGCACACCCTTAAACTAATACTTTGTTGAAGCACCTTTTGATTTAATTACAGCACTCAGTCTTTTTGGGTATGAGTCTATCAGCATGGCACATTTTGACTTGGCAAGACTTGCCCACTCTTCTTTGCAAAAACACTCCAAATCTGTCAGATTGCGAGGGCATCTCCTGTGCACAGCCCTCTTCAGATCACCCCACAGATTTTCATTCGGATTCAGGCCTGGGCTCTGGCTGGGCCATTCCAAAACTTTAATCTTCTTCTGGTGAAGCCATTCCTTTGTTGATTTGGATGTATGGTTTGGGTCGATGTCATGCTGAAAGATGAAGTTCCTCTTCATGTTCAGCTTTCTAGCAGAAGCCTGAAGGTTTTGTGCCAATACTGACTGGTATTTGGACCTGTTCATAATTCCCTCTAGCTTAACTAAGGCCCCAGTTCCAGCTGAAGAAAAACAGCCCATTGGCATGATGCTGCCACCACAATGCTTCACTGTGGGGATGGTGTTCTTTTGCTGATGTGCAGTGTTGTTTTTGGGACAAACGTATCTTTTGGAATTATGGCCAAAAAGTTCAACCTTGGTTTCATCAGACCATAACACCTTTTCCCACATGCTTTTGGGAGACTTCAGATGTGTTTTTGCAAAATGTAGCCTGGCATGGATGTTTTTCTTGGTAAGAAAAGGCTTTCGTCTTGCCACTCTACCCCATAGCCCAGACATATGAAGAATACGGGAGATTGTTGTCACATGTACCACATAGCCAGTACTTGCCAGACATTCCTGCAGCTCCTTTAATGTTGCTGTAGGCCTCTTGGTAGCCTCCCAGACCAGTTTTCTTCTCGTCTTTTCATCAATTTTGGATGGACATCCAGTTCTTGGTAATGTAACTGTTGTGCCATATTTTCTCCACTTGATGATGACTGTCTTCACTGTGTTCCATGGTATATCTAATGCCTTGGAAATTCTTTTATACCCTTATCCTAACTGATACCTTTTAACAGTAAGATACCACTGATGCTTTGGAAGCTCTCTGTGGACCATGGCTTTTGCTGTGGGATGCGACTAAGAAAATTTCAGGAAAGACCAACTAGAGCAGCTGAACTTTATTTGGGGTTAATCAGAGGCACTTTACATGATGGCCGGTGTATGCTGACTCCTATTTAACAGGATTCTGAATGTGATTGCTTAATTCTGAACACAGCTACATCCCCAGTTATAAGAGGGTGTGCACACTTATGCAACCACATTATTTTAGGTTTTTTTTGTTTCTTCCCTCCACCTAAAAGATTTCAGTTTGTTTTTCAATTGAGTTGTACATTTTATAGGTCACATTAAAGGTGGAAAAAGTTCTGAAATGATTGATCTTTGTCTCATTTTTTTACATCACAGAAACCTGACATTTTAACAGGGGTGTGTAGACTTTTTATATCCACTGTATATCATGGGGTATTTCTTCTAGGTTCTGAGCTGGTGGCTACAAGCAGTGGGATGCAGATACTGAGGAGCTATTGTTCTTTCACAGGGCTCCCCAGGAAACTCAGAATAGGACAGAACGGCAGGTGTCATCTTCATGCTGTATTTATGAACATTTAAATTTTAGTGTTAGTTGCCCTTTGATGTTGCAGTCTGAAAACATTGCTGCAGAACCACAGTGCACGTCCTTGTACTTCTGAAGATCAAAGGCTCAGTTTCAGCCATTCCTTAAAACAAAGTGACTAGCTAATATTTTTTCTTACACAATTGTAATTCTGATCTGGAGTCATCGAAGCAGACAAATCTTGCAAAAATCTTTTCAAAACACCGTTATGGGAATAGGTCCAAGATGGACCCACAACTAATGAGGGGTTTTCTGGAGATAATTTAAAATGGCCACAAGCAACCAGTCCTAGAATGTGAGTAGGACTGGTTGCCTCCACTTGCAGAGCTGCCTAGTGAGTGAGGGTGAGGCTTCACTACGCTCTGCATGTACTACATATTGGTGAGTTCTCCTGTCAGACTGCTCAGCCATGGTGACATTTCATAGGCAGGATCACATTATTACCATCTATTGTAGAGCAGTGCAGCGCGGCCACACATTGTCACCACCGTAGGCTGCTCTGCAAGTAGTGGCAACTGGTCCTAATTACATTTTAGGACAAGTTTCTGGTGGCCATTTTAGGGTAGAGTCTGAGTTAATATCTGAAACCCTGGTGATCTAGAGGGTTAATGTCTATTTTCCTGGTGGTCTATAGCATAGAAGGGGTTATGGACTATTAATGATGGTCTACGACGAAGGAAGAGAGTCTAATGCAAAGAAAAGGGTAAATGACACTCTCCCTGGTGGTCTAGGGCAGTAAAGAAGTTAATGACACCCCCCTGGAAGTTATGGCAGTAAAGAAGTTTCTCTCTGCATCTGTGGTGCTCTAGGAATAAGAAGGGAAACAGAAAATGTCATTATCCTTGGTGGTTTAAGGCAGAGAAAGGTTTTATGCTAGTATCCCTGGTAGTCTGGTCTAGAGAAAATGTGCATCTCAAAAACCTCGGTGATGTAGGGCAGAAAAGGGTTTATGCCAGTATTCCTGGCAGTCGAATAAATCTGTAAGGAAAAAACTTTTGACTTTGATTTCTGGGTCAGATTTGACCAGGTTGAAAACTGTATGTTGTCTATGTTGTTCTCCTTAAGTGTGGTTCCGCCTAGACCAAGAATATATTGCTCAAGGTTGATCCCTAGGTGGTAATATGCTCAGGCATACACCTTTTATACCGGAAATCTTGGCTCTTTTGGAATTTCCTGTTACCATGGGTCTTCCTATTACTGAAAACTAGAGAGAGATCTGGTAGCTACCACCTTTCCCTGAACTTGCATACAGTAAATATAGGATGTCCCAAAGGACACCTGATCAACATTCTCTGGTAATGAGATAGATGATGAGATCTCTGCAAGATGTCTTCTCAGGCAAAACCCTTGCTATAGTTTGTTCATTCTCAGGGTCCGTTCGATTGTTGGTGGGTTAGATCTTTCACAAGGTATCATGGCAATGATGTTGGAAACATCTGCTGATTTTATTGTGGGCAACTGATTTACAGTGAAACTTGTTTGACCCAAAACTGTATTAAAAAGGAGTCTTCTAGGAGATGGTCATCTCAAAGAGATGCTTAATATATGGTGAAAATCTAGTCTAGATAAGGGAGTGGTCTTCTCAAAGAAGTGAACTTCAGGAGAGGTTTCTGAATTAGAAATTACTTACATTTTACTTTCTTCTATCTTCCTTCAGGAGCTCGAAACTCTGAAACAAGGGATCCTAACGGCAAAACCTTCACTGTCGTGAGTCTCATTAGCTTCCCTGTGACCAAAGCAGATGACCAGGCAGAGATAACTTGCACTGTGGGCCACGAGTCAATGCCTAATACCTTCAAATCCTCCAGCCAGAGGCTCCAGGTTCTATGTAAGTTCTAAGCTTTTTGTGTTTTATGACTAAATACTTGAATTGAACGTGTTCCTTGCACATGAGGTTTTATGGGTTTCTCATCATCTGACTGGCAGCATAGACTAATCAGTAGAGATAAGCAAATGGATTGTAAACCGATTGCATTTGGTCCGAATTTTGTAAAAATTAGTGGTTGATTAGAGTCTTTGGTGATTTGGGTGAATTTTGGAGAGAGAGAAAAGAATGAGCAAAGAATTTCCCTAAAAAAAGTGAGAAACAAGAGAAACAATATGATCTCAGAGTGTCCTAACAACATATTCAGGCCAATTAGAGTATTTCGAATTCAGGCAAAATCGGTTTTGACCCGAATTGAAACAATCGACTGATTTGACTGAATCTAACCCGTATCAAATTTTGAGTGATTTGCTCATCTCTACTAATCAGAAAAAGGTTTGTGATAGGCGCTGGATAAAAAATATAAAAAAAGAACGTACCACCAGTACAAGCTCTGTCTGTTCTAATTAAGGTCTAAGGTGCTAGTTGTGGTTTTACACATGGAGGGAATTTATCATGCCCTGCACTCCAGAATTTTGCCTTCAAAAAGTCGCAAAATAGGGCTTTGCCAGTTTTTGGGCTTATTTGCCTAAAAAGTTTGCAACTTTTTTCACTACTCACTCCAGTTTTGAAAAGTAGGTGGCAACTAGTACGTGGTTAGCCTGTCCAGCTGATTGATGCCCTGATTTATCAACTGCAACTTTTTAAAAAGTCACAAAAATAGTCTCAATCTCACGACTTAGAAAGTGGAGTAACATCTAGAGTAGTAACTGATAGACTTAAAGATGCACCAGATGTATCAAAGATCATGGGACATTTTATAAATTTGGTGCAAATTAAGGTATCGCAGATTCCTGAAGAACTGAGAGGTTGGCCCATCTGGGTCATTGATGGCATATCACTATGATACGTCATCAATGTCCATTAGGTGTAGGTCCCAGCTGTGGGACTAGCTACTATCTCCAGAAAGAGGCTTCTTAAGTAAACAGAGAGCAGCCGCACATGCCCAGCCACCCTCCACTCACCGCCATGGGAGTTTCAAAAATAGCCAAGTTGAGGCTTGGCTATTTCCTTCAAAACTCCCCTAGTGATGAATGGAGAGCACGGTGTGGTTTCCTTCACTTTGGAGTCCCTGTTCTGGAGATAGGAGCAGGTTACATACAGTAGATCCTAGCAATGTTCCTGATGGGCCAATCCCTTTAAAACTCTCCCAAAGTTTTTAATTTTTGGCATCTTTACCATGTTTTGTGCATTTTTTGTGTATTTTTTTGCGCAGCAACCAGTTTTTTTTTATAGTCTATACTGTATTATGATAAGCTTACAGAGTTTTTATGTAATTTTTAATTACTTTTGCATGTTGTTTTTGGCGTTTTTCTTTTTTTACAAAAAGCCATAAAAAAGTTTGAAAAGCTGCAACAACAAAAAAAAGCACACAAATAACAATTTTTCCCCAAAAAAATATGAAAACATTTCTTACCAGAACTCACCAGTTACCCATTTACTGATGTAGTGTTTCCCAATTCAGGTCTTTAAAGGGGTTGTCTGAAATGAAAAATGAAGGGTCTCTTTTTTTTTTTCTCAAAATTACCACCACTCATGTTCATGATTTGTGCCTTGTCTTGCAGCTGAAAGTGATCCCAAGGTATAGGACTCAGACGCAATACCAGTTATCGCCGCATAGTCAAGAGTGACACCGTTTTTCTTTTATCTCGGACAACCACTTTAAGGAGGAACATTGCCACCCTTGTTTATGGGCTGCGTCTGGTATTGCAGCTTAAATGTCAAGTGGTCTGGACTGCAATACCAGATACAGCCTATAGTCACGGGAGGCGCTGATGGGTTATCTTAAAGAAGGTGTCCACAAGACAGCTGTTCCTTATAGGGACGTGTTTACCAGATGACTAATGGCCAGATGGCAGACTTGCCGCGTCTGAGGTTTAGCTGTGCTTGCATCTCTCAGTTCTCAGTATAATTAGGAGATGGAATAGACCATTGAACATTATGTCTTACTAATAGCCACCACACACCAGGAGATGTTTAAATTAAGGCATTCTCCTTTAGGAATATGTCTTAATTTGCGAAAAATGATTGAATTATGTGAGAATTTTCACCAGTTATTTTTGGCCCTTATAATATCACCCATGCCATGTATTAGTGAAGTATATAGTACCTCTCCTATCGGAGTCTCCATATGCTCTACTAGAGTAAGTCATGGGTGGCCCCTTTTTTGGAGGACTCAGACTAATCACCCATTCATTTGAATGAGGGCCTTGTAATATCGCATTTCTCCAGTAGAGGTCACTGCAGGTAAAACATGCACCTGCTCCCAGCAGTAAGAGCTGATTGTGGGGGATCTCAGATTCCAGTTACAATATTAGGACCTGTTTAATCGCTCATTCTGGATCTAATATCCGCAGCCACAGAGGTATCAGTTCTTATCTTGACATATAAAAGATGTTAAATGCTTTGTGGCAGCAAACTTTAATTTTACTTTCAGTGACTTTTATATCATGATGGAAGTCAAAAATGAAAATCCAATATAATATAGTTCATGACAGTCTCTTTTTAACAAAGCAAGAACCAGCCCTGTACCTCATATGGATCCAGAGATCTCACCAATTATTGCTGCAATTAATTTGCTAAATTTATTTCAAGCTGGCAGCTCTGGGGTGTGTCTTTTCTCAGGGGGTGTATCCTTTCGGCTGCAGCTCTCTCCCTATCACAGCTCATCAGGAGTGTCCTTTCTGCTGCAGCTCTCCCCTATCACAGCTTAGGGGCATGTCCTTTCTGCTGCAGGTCTCTCCACAACACCGCTCATCAGGAGTGTTCTTTCTGCTGCGACTCTCTCCCTATCACAGCTCATCAGGAGTGTCCTTTCTGCTGCAGGTCTCTCCACATCACAGCTCATCAGGAGTGTCCTTTCTGCTGCAGCTCTCTCCCTATCACAGCTCAGGGGGTGTGTCTTTTCTGCTGCAGCTCTCTCCCTATCACAGCTCATCAGGAGTGTCCTTTCTGCTGCAGCTCTCTCCCTATCACAGCTCATCAGGAGTGTCCTTTCTGCTGCAGCTCTCTCCCTATCACAGCTCAGGGGGTGTGTCTTTTCTGCTGCAGCTCTCTCCCTATCACAGCTCATCAGGAGTGTCCTTTCTGCTGCAGCTCTCTCCCTATCACAGCTCATCAGGAGTGTCCTTTCTGCTGCAGCTCTCTCCCTATCACAGCTCAGGGGGTGTGTCTTTTCTGCTGCAGCTCTCTCCCTATCACAGCTCATCAGGAGTGTCCTTTCTGCTGCAGCTCTCTCCCTATCACAGCTCATCAGGAGTGTCCTTTCTGCTGCAGCTCTCTCCCTATCACAGCTCAGGGGGTGTGTCTTTTCTGCTGCAGCTCTCTCCCTATCACAGCTCATCAGGAGTGTCCTTTCTGCTGCAGCTCTCTCCCTATCACAGCTCATCAGGAGTGTCCTTTCTGCTGCAGCTCTCTCCCTATCACAGCTCAGGGGGTGTGTCTTTTCTGCTGCAGCTCTCTCCCTATCACAGCTCATCAGGAGTGTCCTTTCTGCTGCAGCTCTCTCCCTATCACAGCTCAGGGGGTGTGTCTTTTCTGCTGCAGCTCTCTCCCTATCACAGCTCATCAGGAGTGTCCTTTCTGCTGCAGCTCTCTTCCTATCACAGCTCAGGGGGTGTGTCTTTTCTGCTGCAGCTCTCTCCCTATCACAGCTCATCAGGAGTGTCCTTTCTGCTGCAGCTCTCTCCCTATCACAGCTCAGGGGGTGTGTCTTTTCTGCTGCAGCTCTCTCCCTATCACAGCTCATCAGGAGTGTCCTTTCTGCTGCAGCTCTCTCCCTACACAAGTAAGGGAATGTGTCCTTTCTGCTGTAGCGGTTTCCCTATCACAGACACAACTTCTAACAGGCGGTAGTGATGGTTTCAACTGAAGGTTCAAATTGAGCATGTGCGACCACCTCAGTATGCTCGACAAGAAATAAGAAAAAGAACAAACAGCAGGTGGCGCTATACAGATTCATTTATTTGAGTGGCTATACAAAATTTTTAATTACATGGAATTACAAAAGTATTCAGATTCAGGTGCTGGTTTGAAAAATGTAGACTGTGTTCTGTGGCACAATCCCTTTAATTGTTAAATAGGAGCTCCTCTCTCCAGGTGAAGGAGAGCACACCGTGCAAGCGCACCCACCCTCCATTCACCACTATGGGAATTTCAAAAATTGTCAAGCACTGGCTTGGTTGCTTCTGGCAGTCCCATAGTAGTGAATGAGGAGGTGCCAAGCATGCGTGGTGCACTCTCTATTCACTTCTATGGGACTTCCAAAAATAGCCAACGTGGTCTTCTTCACCTCAGAGGCCCCATTCTGGAGATAGGGGAGGTGGGAGCCACACCAATCTGACAGCAATATGCCATCAGTGACCCAGTGTTAAGATAAAGTTTGCTACATCTGTGCAGAGAGCTTCTCTCTTTGGAGGACCCGGCCCTTCCATGAATTATGTGGAGAACCCATTCATTTGACTGAAACCGGTGTAATGCCTCATTTCGCCTGTGGAGGCAGTGTTGGGAAATGGAGTACTTCTCTAGGTTCCTTTACAGATTACATCTGATGAATGGGAGTCTCGGCTATAACATTACCTCTGATCAGCTTTATTTTGGACGACCCTTCTAACCAAAAATGAGTCCAAAAAGTGGACCATCCCTTTCAATTTGCAAACACCTAATTGATGCCTGGAAAATTTTATCTGACGGCTGGTGAGAAAATCTGCTGACATCACAGGGGATCGCTCATTATGTAATCCAATTATAAATGATGTGACCCCAGCTTGGTGCTACACTCGGAGCATGGTAAAGCCAGTGCAGCCTACAGACATTGAGCTGTCAGATAAGATTTTCGGCTATTTTAGGCCATAGACATAGCTCTTTATCATATTACCTGTGATGATATCGCTTGCAAAATGGTATCGGCAGTGGGAGAACTGAGCTTTGAAGTTCTGAACCGTTTCCATGGTAACCGCAGCCGGGATTTGTCCAGTCTGCAGAAAAGGAAAGTGTTGTCTAATGGCCAGTATGGCAATTATACCGTATAACGTATAGGAAAAGATTCTCTTAAAGGGGACCCGACAGTTCTCCCAGGATGTCTGTTATAGCTCATCTTTGTATATCTTATGAGATAGCATCTTTCCTTAGAACTCTGTGATGTGCTGTTCCTCTGTTATTCCTCCTGGAAGTGTTTGAATAAAAGTTGACAAGTGGGTTTAACAATAAGCCTCCACCCCTTCATGACCCCTTACACAATATTTGAGCTTTGCCAGGAGTGTTTATTTAAATAACTTACATCTCTTGGATCTGCCCTCAGTTATACCTCCTGGAAATGTATGAATTCCCTTGTCCAGAGGAGATCAGTGCCGTCAGAGGCATCCTATTGGCAAGCAAATGTTAAAGGGGTTTTCCGGACTACAGATATTGATGACCTATCCTCAGGATTGATTGGTGGGGTTCTAACACAATAATTAGATGTGTCGGGCAGCCGCTTCACCAGAAACTATAGAGTGTACAGTGCTGGAAGCAGACAGCGCCGCACACTGTGTAGTGGCCATACTGGGGTACTGCAGCTTACCACCAGTATAGGATCAGCCCAAAGCAGCAGATCAGTGGTGGTTCTGGGTGTCAGATCTGATATTGATGACCTTTCCTCAGGATAGGACATTGATATCTGTTGGTCAGAGTACCCCTTTAATGTCCAGTTGTCAAGTTACACATGTCCAATAGGAATAACAGAGGAACAGCCCGGCATGAAAAAAAAATATTCCAGAATTTAGCAGAGCTGGCAGACAAGTCGTCTCCAGGTTGGAAGCATTTACACCACATTCTGCGCTGTGCGATGTCGAGACCGCGTGAACATCTCCGTTTATTTCATTTGGCTGAACATTATGCATTTTCTGGCTAATTGGACGAACTGTAAAGTTCGCTAATTTAATTGAACATGACATTCCAAAAATGATCGTCTGAAGACGTTCTCGCCAAGACCTTTACTGTTAAAGAGGAATGTAAAGACTTGAGATCCCGGAAGAACGATATGGCCGCTCTTCTCAATTAGCGCAGACCGACCGAGAAGCCTATACATCCCACAGTTTTGAAAAATGTGGCCAAACTTCGTCAAGAAATTCGATTTGTTACAAATTACTACTCGGGCGCGATGACTGGGAACGGCGATTGCGCCCCCTCATTATTTAACCCCTCAGATGCCGCCTTCAACACTGATCGCAGCATCTGAGGCTCGCATTCAAGTGCACAGGGGTTAATCTGGGGTTAAATAAAAAATAAAAATGATAGTCACCTCATCCACTTGATCGAGGGGAGGCCGTCCGCTTCGGTCTTGATTGAAAAAAAAACTGCATCGAGTGTAATGACATCATCACTGGCCATGCACATGATGACATGATGACATCATTACGTCCCCGCCCGCGCCAAGCGTGATCACGTGGTGACGACTTCATGCTCACCGCAGGTCCTTGTTTTTTTTTCAATCAAGACAGGAGCGGACAGCCTCTCCACGATCAAGCGGATGAGGTGACTATAATTTTAAATTTTCAGCCACCATTTTAGGAAAAATTGATTCGTTACCACGAAGCACGAGGAAACTCAGATTCATGGCGAATCCTGATGGATGCTTCGATTCACTCAACACTAATTCTATACAAAAGGCATGGCTAAAAATTGGTCCTCTGTTCCTCCATAGATGGTCCATTTACTACTATAATATTGATGGCCATTGGAGCCACTAAAATACTAATCCAGACCCTAATCAGTTCCCACCTAGATTACTGTAACTCACTACTAGCCTTCAACCACAACAGACCAGCTCTGTTTTGGTCCACCATGAAGCCAGGCTGATCCTTCTGTCTTGAGGTCACTACTACCAGGTTCTTGTACAATTAAATTTGGCTCTCCTACCAGTTACAAAGCTCCACCGTGCAGTACCATCATCCACCTCCACTCTCATCTTCATCTACAAACCCACTTGTGACTCATCCTCCTCATTCCATCTTCTCAATCCCATCTGCAGGACTTCTGCTGTGCTGCAACCTCCCTGATACACACTGCTAGCTCCAAATTTTTAAGCATCCCTCTAGAACAATTTTTTTTTTTTCAAGGAGACCTATGTCACATAGACCACCTGACCTGGTCACCGATTTCTAACTGCCATCCACTTTGCACATTATATGCACCTTCAATTATGTTTGTCTAAGAAGGATTGGTCCTGTCATCCTGTTAGAAATTTTGCTTTTATTTTCTATTAAAGCCAAAAAAAAATGCTTGCCCGTTAATTAAAGGGGCTGTCCATCTGGCAATTAAAAATACAAAAAATGTCCAAATGTCGTAATTTATTTTTTCAAAAGGTTATACTCAACAGTCTACTGATGCTCCCATTCTGCCTCTTCCTGGGTCCACTGATGGTCTCTAATTTCTGGTCCCTTTTGACACAGGGAATGTGGTCTCTCAGCCAATCATTAGCCATGACCTGCCCCACTTCTTTGTGGAGAGGGACCAGGAAGTAGGGATCATCAGAGGACCTGGGAAGCAGCAGAGTAGGAAGGACAGTGGATCCATGAGATTAATTTTACTTTAATGTTAGTTTATTAATATAAGGCAGATGATAGGAATAAAGCAAGCCTCAGGATGATGAAGTAACATGTTTAGTATTGTGGGCTGCAATTGGTGGGCAGTCGGAAGTATGATGAAAGACAACAGAAACATGAAGTGAACGCAGTCAGGGAGGTAATCAGGCAGCACACAGAAGGAAGGCTCAGCAGAGCATCGTTGAGTTGTTAGTGTGGAATAGCAGAGTTGAATTCATAACTGTAAAACAGCAGAGCATCGTTGAGTTGTTAGTGTGGAATAGCAGAGTTGAATTCATAACTGTAAAACAGCAGAGCATCGTTGAGTTGTTAGTGTGGAATAGCAGAGTTGAATTCATAACTGTAAAACAGCAGAGCATCGTTGAGTTGTTAGTGTGGAATAGCAGAGTTGAATTCATAACTGTAAAACAGCAGAGCAGTGTTGAGTTGTTAGTATGGAATAGCAGAGTTGAATTCATAACTGTAAAACAGCAGAGCAGTGTTGAGTTGTTAGTATGGAATAGCAGAGTTGAATTCATAACTGTAAAACAGCAGAGCATCGTTGAGTTGTAAGTGTGGAATAGCAGAGTTGAATTCATAACTGTAAAACAGCAGAGCGGTGTTGAGTTGTTAGTATGGAATAGCAGAGTTAAATTCATAACTGTAAAACAGCAGAGCATCGTTGAGTTGTAAGTATGGAATAGCAGAGTTGAATTCATAACTGTAAAACAGCAGAGCATCGTTGAGTTGTAAGTATGGAATAGCAGAGTTGAATTCATAACTGTAAAACAGCAGAGCGGTGTTGAGTTGTTAGTATGGAATAGCAGAGTTGAATTCATAACTGTAAAACAGCAGAGCAGTGTTGAGTTGTTAGTATGGAATAGCAGAGTTTAATTCATAACTGTAAAACATCAGAGCATCGTTGAGTTGTTAGTGTGGAATAGCAGAGTTGAATTCATAACTGTAAAACAGCAGAGCAGTGTTGAGTTGTTAGTATGAAATAGCAGAGTTGAATTCATAACTGTAAAACAGCAGAGCAGTGTTAAGTTGTTAGTGTGGAATGGCAGAGTTGCAGGACTCGGGACTAGGGTCAAAACCAGGAGCAGACTTGGAACTTGGTGATAAGAAAGAGAATCCACAAGGACAAAGACCCAGACAGGATCGGAACCCGGAGCAATAATTTGGACCGCGCATTATACCAGGAAAGAGATAATTATTACTTTGATGGGGAATTATGGTTTCGCTAAATAATTGAAACAGAACGCAGGGCATAGCAGAGTTGAATGTCAACCAGAATAGCGAAGGTGAATTTGCAGAGCCGGCCCGAACAAACCATCTGGATCAAAAGCTATGCAGCAACAAAGCAGTTTGCCACATTTTTTTAAGTTTCAAGCCTGGGATTTTATACCCTTTGACTCTCAGGGTTCTTGGGGCATCTGTGAGATATAACAGGCTCATTCTGGTCCCCTTTATCGGAATTCTGCTTGCCATAATAAACTTTTAAAATTTGGTTGCTAATTTCTGCTGTCAGTGATTCTCCGCCACCTCTTCACACTAAGGCACAATCTCCCGCAGTCCCGCTTATACCTCATCCGTGGCGGTTTGCTGTTATTACCGCGTCTACTAAATAAAATTTTGGACGGTCAGATTGACGTGATAGATTCTGTCTGTTTTTACGATACAGCGTGGCATTTTCCTGCTTTCTCAGATTTGACTGGAATTTGGTTTCAGGCAAGAATCCATCCGTCTAGCAACAGAAGAAGGTGTCAGGGGGGCCTTGGCTTGTTAGAGACCTGTAAAATCCACGTAAAGCGCGAGATATTACTTTGTGTGATTTGACTGTTCTCACCTTCTTCCCTGTTGCCTATCACGCGGCGCTGATTATCGGCAGGAGTTGGTCAGTTCACCCGCCTCTTTGCCCTATAGGCCATCACCATGCAGGCAAAATATAACGTGATTAAGTTGTCACGGGGAGAAAATTGAAGAAGATTGAGATGCAGTGGAACATCTATATCTCATTAATTAGGCTTCTACCCTTTGGCTGCGCGAGCCTATAGTGCTGAACAAGTGCAGTAGGCGAGGGCTTGTAGGTAGAGTCATAGTCACAGCTGCTCTATGTGCTTCCCTGTCCATGGTTCTGAAGGCAGACACTTTGCCCTGTGTCCTATAGCTGTAGGAGCCTTTATTCTTGTACCTAAGGGTTTGCAGCCACAGTGCTGAATTCATAAGTTTTTCCCTGTGTCAGATGGGTTCTCCAGGACTACAAAAAGATGTCTGCTTTCTCCCAAAAACAGCACCACCCCTGTCCACAGTTTGTGTGGTATTGCAGCCCAGCTCTGTTGAAATGAATGGGGCTGAACTGTAATACCACACACAGCCTGTGGAAGGTTGTGGTGCTGTTTTTGGAAGAAAATAGTCTTTTTTTTTTTTAGTCCTGGAGAACCCCCTTTAACCAGGGGTGCACCACCAATAAGGCCAGGTGAGGCACCAAGTAGGAGCAAGAAGGGACAGTGGAAGGGCCATGGGCAATAAGCGCTTTCATTGTGGAAAAAGGGTTAGGTTAAGGAATTGGCACGGGGGGGACATTTTAGTTTTCGCCTCAGGCAGCAGAAAGGCTAGGTGCACCCCTGTCTTTAACCTTGTTACCTAAGGGTTTGCAGCCACAGTTCCCTGTCCATGGTGCTGAATAGAAGCCTTGCCTGGTGTCCCATCGCCATAAGAGTCTCTAGCCTTGTACCTAAGGGTTTGCAACCACAGTTCCCTGTCCATGGTGCTGAATAGAAGCCTTGTCCTGTGTCCTATCGCCATAGGAGTCTCTAGCCTTGTACCTAAGGGTTTGCAGCCACAGTTCCCTGTCCATGGTGCTGAATAGAAGCCTTGCCTGGTGTCCCATCGCCATAAGAGTCTCTAGCCTTGTACCTAAGGGTTTGCAACCACAGTTCCCTGTCCATGGTGCTGAATAGAAGCCTTGCCCTGTGTCCTATAGCCATAGCAGTCTCTAGCCTTGTACCTAAGGGTTTGCAGCCACAGTTCCCTGGCCATGGTGCTGAATATAAGCCTTGTCCTGTGTCCTATCACCATAGCAGTCTCTAGCCTTGTACCTAAGGGTTTGCAGCCACAGTTCCCTGGCCATGGTGCTGAATAGAAGCCTTGTCCTGTGTCCTATCGCCATAGGAGCCTCTAGCCTTGTACCTAGGGGTTTGTAGCCACAGTTCCCTGTCCATGGTGCTGAATAGAAGCCTTGCCCTGTGTCCTATAGCCATAGCAGTCTCTAGCCTTGTACCTAAGGGTTTGCAGCCACAGTTCCCTGTCCATGGTGCTGAATAGAAGCCTTGTCCTGTGTCCTATCGCCATAGGAGCCTCTAGCCTTGTACCTAGGGGTTTGTAGCCACAGTTCCCTGTCCATGGTGCTGAATAGAAGCCTTGCCCTGTGTCCTATAGCCATAGCAGTCTCTAGCCTTGTACCTAAGGGTTTGCAGCCACAGTTCCCTGTCCATGGTGCTAAATAGAAGCTTTGCCCTGTGTCCTATCGCCATAGGAGTCTCTAGCCTTGTACCTAGGGGTTTGTAGCCACAGTTCCCTGTCCATGGTGCTGAATAGAAGCTTTTCCCTGTGTCCTATCGCCATAGGAGTCTCTAGCCTTGTACCTAAGGGTTTGTAGCCACAGTTCCCTGTCCATGGTGCTAAATAGAAGCTTTGCCCTGTGTCCTATCGCCATAGGAGTCTCGAGCCTTGTACCTAAGGGTTTGCAGCTACAGTTCCCTGTCCATGGTGCTGAATAGAAGCTTTGCCCTGTGTCCTATCGCCATAGGAGTCTCTAGCCTTGTACCTAGGGGTTTGTAGCCACAGTTCCCTGTCCATGGTGCTGAATAAAAGCCTTGTCCTGTGTCCTATCGCCATAGGAGTCTCTAGCCTTGTACCTAAGGGTTTGCAGCCACAGTTCCCTGTCCATGGTGCTGAATAGAAGCCTTGTCCTGTGTCCTATCGCCATAGGAGCCTCTAGCCTTGTACCTAGGGGTTTGTAGCCACAGTTCCTTGTCCATGGTGCTGAATAGAAGCCTTGCCCTGTGTCCTATAGCCATAGCAGTCTCTAGCCTTGTACCTAAGGGTTTGCAGCCACAGTTCCCTGTCCATGGTGCTAAATAGAAGCTTTGCCCTGTGTCCTATCGCCATAGGAGTCTCTAGCCTTGTACCTAGGGGTTTGTAGCCACAGTTCCCTGTCCATGGTGCTGAATAGAAGCCTTTCCCTGTGTCCTATCGCCATAGGAGTCTCTAGCCTTGTACCTAAGGGTTTGTAGCCACAGTTCCCTGTCCATGGTGCTAAATAGAAGCTTTGCCCTGTGTCCTATCGCCATAGGAGTCTCTAGCCTTGTACCTAAGGGTTTGCAGCCACAGTTCCCTGTCCATGGTGCTGAATAGAAGCCTTGCCCTGTGTCCTATAGCCATAGCAGTCTCTAGCCTTGTACCTAAGGGTTTGCAGCCACAGTTCCCTGTCCATGGTGCTGAATAGAAGCCTTGTCCTGTGTCCTATCGCCATAGGAGTCTCTAGCCTTGTACCTAGGGGTTTGTAGCCACAGTTCCCTGTCCATGGTGCTGAATAGAAGCCTTTCCCTGTGTCCTATCGCCATAGGAGTCTCGAGCCTTGTACCTAAGGGTTTGCAGCCACAGTTCCCTGTCCATGGTGCTGAATAGAAGCCTTGCCCTGTGTCCTATAGCCATAGGAGTCTCTAGCCTTATACCTAGGGGTTTGTAGCCACAGTTCCCTGTCCATGGTGCTGAATAAAAGCCTTGCCCTGTGTCCTATCGCCATAGGAGTCTCGAGCCTTGTACCTAAGGGTTTGCAGCCACAGTTCCCTGGCCATGGTGCTGAATAGAAGCCTTGTCCTGTGTCCTATAGCCATAGGAGCCTCTAGCCTTGTACCTAAGGGTTTGCAGCCACAGTTCCCTGTCCATGGTGCTGAATAGAAGCCTTGCCCTGTGTCCTATAGCCATAGCAGTCTCGAGCCTTGTACCTAAGGGTTTGCAGCTACAGTTCCCTGTCCATGGTGCTGAATAGAAGCTTTGCCCTGTGTCCTATCGCCATAGGAGTCTCTAGCCTTGTACCTAAGGGTTTGCAGCTACAGTTCCCTGTCCATGGTGCTGAATAGAAGCCTTGTCCTGTGTCCTATAGCCATAGCAGTCTATAGCCTTGTACCTAAGGGTTTGCAGCCACAGTTCCCTGTCCATGGTGCTGAATAGAAGCCTTGCCCTGTGTCCTATAGCCATAGCAGTCTCTAGCCTTGTACCTAAGGGTTTGCAGCCACAGTTCCCTGTCCATGGTGCTAAATAGAAGCTTTGCCCTGTGTCCTATCGCCATAGGAGTCTCTAGCCTTGTACCTAGGGGTTTGTAGCCACAGTTCCCTGTCCATGGTGCTGAATAGAAGCCTTTCCCTGTGTCCTATCGCCATAGGAGTCTCGAGCCTTGTACCTAAGGGTTTGCAGCCACAGTTCCCTGTCCATGGTGCTGAATAGAAGCCTTGCCCTGTGTCCTATAGCCATAGGAGTCTCTAGCCTTGTACCTAGGGGTTTGTAGCCACAGTTCCCTGTCCATGGTGCTGAATAAAAGCCTTGTCCTGTGTCCTATCGCCATAGGAGTCTCTAGCCTTGTACCTAAGGGTTTGCAGCCACAGTTCCCTGTCCATGGTGCTGAATAGAAGCTTTGCCCTGTGTCCTATCGCCATAGGAGTCTCGAGCCTTGTACCTAAGGGTTTGCAGCCACAGTTCCCTGTCCATGGTGCTGAATAGAAGCCTTGTCCTGTGTCCTATAGCCATAGGAGCCTCTAGCCTTGTACCTAAGGGTTTGCAGCCACAGTTCCCTGTCCATGGTGCTGAATAGAAGCCTTGTCCTGTGTCCTATCGCCATAGGAGTCTCTAGCCTTGTACCTAGGGGTTTGTAGCCACAGTTCCCTGTCCATGGTGCTGAATAGAAGCTTTGCCCTGTGTCCTATCGCCATAGGAGTCTCTAGCCTTGTACCTAGGGGTTTGTAGCCACAGTTCCCTGTCCATGGTGCTGAATAGAAGCCTTGTCCTGTGTCCTATCGCCATAGCAGTCTCGAGCCTTGTACCTAAGGGGTTGCAGCCACAGTTCCCTGTCCATGGTGCTGAATAGAAGCCTTGTCCTGTGTCCTATCGCCATAGCAGTCTCTAGCCTTGTACCTAATGGTTTTCAGCCACAGTTCCCTGTCCATGGATCTGATTTAACCCTATAGTGCTGTTCTGGTGGATGCAAATCAACCATGTTTTACAAACATATCATTTTTTTCCAATAGGCAACATGCGTGAGGATACTTTTTTGTGGCAATGAGTGGCCACATGGAGCTAAAGGGTTAGAAAAGCTGGGCACACGCAGATCTCCTGATATCAGTCTAGGGCTAGGGGCTGTTCTGATCGGTCAATCAACTCCTTGTCCGTAGGTCTGAATGTAAAAACCATGATAGCCTTGTGTCTAAGAGCTTGCAGGTATAGTAGCAAGTTGGTTACAAAGAGCGCAGGTTACACCCTTCTCTATCCTTTGTATTGTGCATAGTCTATGACTTCTGTCTAATGACTGAGAGCTTATAGTATCGGAAAAAAGATCTTGCAGTTTCAGTCCCCTGCCAACGAGGATGAAGGCCAGCTCTATATCATCTTTGTCTAATGATCATTCAAGCCTATAGCCCTATACATAAGGGACCTTACAGACACACACGTAATACAAGTATTGTATGTATGTCCCTGTCCATGGTGCTGAATGCAATAGTCTATTCATGGCAAGCCTACCTGATAAGATAATGCCCTTCTCCAAGGACTTCTAGAGCCTATCGTACTATGTTCAAGGGCATGTCACACTCTCTTTATCTCTCGAAAATAATGATCTCTGTGCAAAACTTCATATCAAAGGGTTAATACACTATCTATAGAGTCATCCACATCTACTCTATGTACACCCCTGTCCATGGGGCTGAATGTGACAGCTCATTGTGTGAGCCTATAGTACTATACCTAAGAGCGTATAGCTATAGAATCACCCACATCTACTGTATGTACACCCCTGTCCATGGGGCTGAATTTGACAGCTCATTGTGTGAGCCTATAGTACTGTACCTAAGAGCATATAGCTATAGTCACCTACATCTACTCTATGTACACCCCTGTCCATGGGGCTAAATGTGACAGCTCATTGTGTGAGCCTATAGTACTGTACCTAAGAGCGTATAGCTATAGAGTCACCTACATCTACTCTATGTACACCCCTGTCCATGGGGCTGAATGTGACAGCTCATTGTGTGAGCCTATAGTACTGTACCTAAGAGCGTATAGCTATAGAGTCACCTACATCTACTCTATGTACACCCCTGTCCATGGGGCTGAATGTGAAAGCTCATTGTGTGAGCCTATAGTACTGTACCTAAGAGCGTATAGCTATAGTCACCTACATCTACTGTATGTACACCCCTGTCCATGGGGCTGAATGTGACAGCTCATTGTGTGAGCCTATAGTACTGTACCTAAAAGCGTATAGCTATAGAGTCACCTACATCTACTCTATGTACACCCCTGTCCATGGGGCTGAATGTGACAGCTCATTGTGTGAGCCTATAGTACTGTACCTAAGAGCGTATAGCTATAGAGTCACCCACATCTACTCTATGTACACTCCTGTCCATGGGGCTGAATGTGACAGCTCATTGTGTGAGCCTATAGTACTGTACCTAAGAGCGTATAGCTATAGAGTCACCTACATCTACTCTATGTACACCCCTGTCCATGGGGCTGAATGTGACAGCTTATTGTGTGAGCCTATAGTACTATACCTAAGAGCGTATAGCTATAGAGTCACCCACATCTACTCTATGTACACCCCTGTCCATGGGGCTGAATGTGACAGCTCATTGTGTGAGCCTATAGTACTGTACCTAAGAGCGTATAGCTATAGAGTCACCTACATCTACTCTATGTACACCCCTGTCCATGGGGCTGAATGTGAAAGCTCATTGTGTGAGCCTATAGTACTGTACCTAAGAGCGTATAGCTATAGTCACCTACATCTACTGTATGTACACCCCTGTCCATGGGGCTGAATGTGACAGCTCATTGTGTGAGCCTATAGTACTGTACCTAAGAGCGTATAGCTATAGTCACCTACATCTACTGTATGTACACCCCTGTCCATGGGGCTGAATGTGACAGCTCATTGTGTGAGCCTATAGTACTGTACCTAAGAGCGTATAGCTATAGTCACCTACATCTACTCTATGTACACCCCTGTCCATGGGGCTGAATGTGACAGCTCATTGTGTGAGCCTATAGTACTGTACCTAAGAGCGTATAGCTATAGAGTCACCTACATCTACTGTATGTACACCCCTGTCCATAGGGGTGCAGGATACCAACATCAGTTTTTTCACTCTCTACAATCTATTTTCAATACTTTTTCAATGTAGACTTTTTTCTGAAAGAATTTCTTCACTCGAGCTCTTATCCATCAAGGGCCTTTGTGCGAGAAGGAAACTCTGCCTTGAAGCCTTCATACCTGTGTGTGTAGGAATCCCCAGAACATGAGGAGAGTTATGATATTTGACCTTGCAATGTTACCTCCGTCACTGGCAGCCTTCTCCATCAGTAGTTGTAGCCCCCCTGCTGAGAACTTCAGTAGACTCACTGACAGGTTTCTACCCCTGATGTACATAGGAGAACCGCACCCCCTCATGATCAAACCCTTATCTCAGTTATCTCCTGCTCTGATTGAGCATTACATAGAGATATAGACACGTTATCAGTCACCGGAATATCTGCTCCCGTGAAAAAGAGGAAGCGATTCTCATGACTGATCAAAGATTCATGAGAATTAAATCATATCTTATGCCCTTTTATCTCATGAACCAGTATGCAGGTGCAGCCATCCATTTTTCTCATATCTTATGACAGCAAAATGCCTCTTTCTCCACTTATCTGCTACGTCTTCTCTTCCCTCCAGCACTGACTATTCACTAATATCCATACACAGTAGGCGAAGAGAAATACACATTATCAGCTTCATTGAGGGATCAGGTTACAGCTCTGGTTATAGATGTCTGTGGAGGGTAGGAGGGGACAGCACCAGAGAGAAACACAGAGACCCTGTTGCCTCTAATATGTGTTTTACTACCTCACCACAGTGCTGTGTTCACAGCTATACTGCTGTATAATGTTCTCTAAGCTGGTGCTCCTTATAAACGGCATAGGGGGAACAGGATCTCCTCTTTTGCCCATGTGCTGTGTGTAGGAGACATCATAGCAGCTAGTCTCTGTCCACTCTGAAGACTGATATTAATAGGGGACTAGCAGAAGGACCCGGCTTTGCACGGATATATTTCATCTATTTCATTTTATGTTTCCGTGTGTCGTAAAAAGATATCCACAGTATTCCCCTCCACAGTACCCGCCCCATTAACAGTGACCTCCACAGTGCCTGCCCCTTTAACAATGACCGCATCTTTAACAGTGACCTGCACAGTGCCTGCCACTTTAACAATGACCTCCACAGTGGCCGCCCCTTTAACAGTGACCTCCACAATGCCCGTCCTTTTAACATTGACTGCATCTTTAACAGTGACCTGCAAAGTGCCTGCCCCTTTAACAGTGACCTCCTCAATTCCCACCTCTTTAATATTAACCACCCCTTTAACTGTGACCTTCATAGTGGCTGCCTCTTTAACAGTGACCTCCACAGTGCTCGCCCCTTTAACAGTGCCCGCACCTTTAACAGTGACATTCATAGTGGCTGCCCCTTTGACAGTGTCCTCCATAGTACCCGCCCCTTTAACAGTGACTTCCACAGTGCCTTCCCTTTAACAGTGACATCTGCACTGCCCGCCGCTTTAACGGTGACCTCCACAGTGCCCTCCCATTTAACAGTGACCTCCACATTGCCCGTCCCTTTAATAGTGACCACTCCTTTAACAGTGACCTTCATAGTGGCCGCCCCTTTAATAGTGACCTCCTCAGTGCCCGCCCTTTAATAGTGACCTCCACAGTGTTCGCCCCTTTAACAGTGACCTCTACAATGCCTGCCCCTTTAACAATGACTGCATCTTTAACAGTGACCTGCACAGTGCCTGCCCCTTTAACAGTGCCCGTCCTTTTAATAGTGGCCCCTGCCCCCCATGCATGTAGCAGTGTAGTTGTGCCGTCATACGTCATATGACTGAATATTTAAGGACCTGCGAACTACTAAAACCTGTGATCAGTTGTTATGGCAACCTGGAGTAGGACCTGCGAGCTTCTATTGGCTAATAAGGAACATGTGACCGTGTAAATGGCAGTTCGGATTTAAGTGAAAGGCTTGCTGGCTTCTATTGCTAATGCAGGTCATATTTTGGGAATATCTCTAGAACGGTACGTCCTAGAGAGCTGAGACCCGGTCTAAAACCTTCCCGGACACCTGATGTACCTGTTTGGAAAATTTGGTAAAGATCGGTCCAGTCATTTGATCGCACATAAAGAACGTCCAGACAGACAAACAGACAGAAACTCATTTTTATATATATATAAGAGACTAGCAGAAGGACCCGGCTTCGCACGGGTATGTTTCATCTATTTCATTTTATGTTTCCGTGTGTTGTAAAAAGATATCGACAGTTTCCCCATAACAGTGACCTCTACAGTACCCGCCCCTTTAACATTGACCTCCACAGTGCCCGCCCCTTTAACATTGACCTCTACAGTGGCTTCCCCTTTAACATTGACCTTCACAGTGCCTGCCCCTTTAATAATGACCTTCACAGTGCCCGCCCCTTTAACAGTGCATGTCCCTTTAACAGTGACCTCCACAGTGCCTGCCACTTTAACAGTGACCGCCCCATTACCATTGACCACCCCTTTAACAGTGACCTATATAGTGGCCGCCCCTTGGACAGTCACCTTCACAGTGACCGCCCCTTTGACAGTGACCTTCACAGTAACCGCCCCTTTAACAGTGACTTTCACAGTGCCTGCCCCTTTAACAGAGACCTCCACAGTGCCCACCCCTTTAACAGTGACTTTCACAATGACTGCCCCTTTAACAGTGACTTTCACAGTGACCGCCCTTTTAACAGTGTCTTTCACAATGACCGCCCCTTTAACAGTGACTTTCACAGTGACCACCTCTTTAACAGTGACTTTCACAGTGACTGCCCCTTTAACAGTGACCTCCACAGTCCCCGCCCATTTAATAACAGTGACCTGCACTGTGCTCGCCCCTTTAAAAACAGTGACCTCCACAGTGCCCCCCCCCCTTTAAGCAGTAAAGAAAAATGTCTGGGTTGTTATGGAAACCTGGAGTAAAACTGTCTTTATGGCAGTTGGGATTTGAAGAGAAAGACTTACAGGCTTGTATTGGCTAATGTGGGTAATTTTTTGAGAATATCTCAGGAACGGTACGTCCTAGAGAGCTGAGACCCGGTCTAAAACCTTCCCAGACACCTGATGTACCTGTGTGCCAAATTTGGTGAAAATCGGTCCAGTCGTTTGGTCGCGCATAAAGAACGTCCAGACAGACAGACAGAAACTCATTTTCATATATATGAGATATCCAGCTTCCATTCAGAGAACTCCTGTCATGCTACATCCCCTCATGCCCAACACATGCTGGAGCTACATTACTACTGTCTGAACTTTACAACGTCATTGGAGCACTGCTGTAAAGTGAGATGCTAGACTCAGCCTTACACATTGTTTTCTAGGTTTTCCTGATCTCAAATGGGTTGTCACATCCATATCTGATATCTGGTATGAGTCCCACCTTTTAGAACTTTTTTTTTTCTCAAGGAATGGGCCTTGTCGCTCACCACCAAGAATGAAGTGTAGGTCACTCACACATGGCTCCCTTCATTCACTGCTATAGGACAGGACCTTGTTCTAAAGACAAGAATGGATCCTAGAGGTGAAAACTGCACCTGTTGGACAATTATGTCCATAAATGTCCAGATGGGACAACCTCTTTAAAGGCATTGTTCACCTGATCCCTGCCACTGGGTACAGGCTCCATTGCCAGCTCTGCATGTCCTGGATCTCCCAACGTCAACATCCGGTTTGTAACCGATGCAGCCAATGACTGGCTACAGCAGGAACATGCCACCCATGCGTCATAAAACTGGATCACATGACGGATGGGTGACACATCACCGCCGTGGCCAGTTAAACTGGATGTTGATGTTGATCTGCAGAGCTGGCGAAGGATGTGGAACCCAGAGGCCAAGATCAGATAAGTATGATTACCACCATGGGTCTGGCCACGTTGGGATTCTATAGGGGTCACTTTACTGGTTCTCCCCACAAAAAAACTTAAAACGTTCACTCTTTATCTCTGCTGTTAGCAGATCTTGGCCCTAGATTAAAGTTTTCCATCAAGCAGAAAGAGAACTTTTGGTGTTTGACAGTAAGACATCGAGTTATGTGCAATGTTTTCTTCAGACTAAAAGCCACGCATGTAGACCTTTCATCCGCTCTTCTCCTAACCACAAACCTTCCAGCATCTAAGGCATAAATTGCCACCTCCCACTTCAGAGGGAAGCATTTTTAAAAATGGGAAAGAAAAACCTTCTGTGATTCACTGTGGATTTTCCAAGCTGAGGTTTATTTATTGGTGTATTTAGCTGAAGATGAAAGAAAAGGTTCCTGTGAGCAGGAAGCAGAGAGGTGACCACCCCAGGGGAACATCAATGCAGAAAAGATGGCGAATGTAAACACACAGACATCGCAAAGGTTAGCCACGCAGCTCTAGTACCAGACGAAATAATGGGCTAGCAATACATATTCATACGGCTGGTGAGAAGCAACGGAGGTGGGATAGGGGGAGGGGACTTTCTGGAGGCACAGTCACTAAATGAAACAGCATTTTTCATCCTGCTATCTATTCTATCTATCTCCTATCTATCTACGTGGAGGCCACACACACTACTGAGCCTCATTTTGACTTGTTTTAAGGTCATTACATCAAAGTTGGATCTGCCTGTAGTGTGTTTTTCCACTTTAATTTTGAGTGTGACTCCAAATCCAGACCTCCACGGGTTGAAAAATTTGATTTCCATTTTTTTATTTTTGTGTGATTTTGTTGTCAGCACATTCAACTATGTAAAGAACAAAGTATTTCAGAAGAATATTTAATTAACTCAGATCTAGGATGTGTTATTTTTGTGTTCCCTTTATTTTTTTGAGCAGTGTACTTCCCATCAATGACCTTACTCCTCAAATGTTTACAGTAGATAGATAGATATTTCACCACCTTTACGTCACCCTTTCGTGTATAACATAGAGTGATATCAGGAGGGATTTGCTTGTACAATGTCTGGATGTTTTTCCGCTAATGGGAGTCTTTCATCTGCTCCCCTCCGGCATCTTTTCTTCCTATTACCTGCCCCCCTGAATCCGCCTAAACTCTGCTACTTAATCACTAGAAGAAGACACAGCTACCATAATGCTCTTCTCTTCAGGGCATAGATTTAACTCTTCCATTACTTCCCTTATCCCAACCCAATCCGCTAGGCTCAGTATTAATTATGCAAATGTCAGTCCATTAGTATGCAAATGGTCTCCGTGCCATGCAAGAGAGGTCTGTTGTATGCCAATTATTCCCGTCCACATGCAAATTAGATCTCAAGACGACCCCATTAGCTCAAAGCTTAAGGTCAGTAGGAATAGCGCTGATGTTAAAGCGACAATCCCTTTTCGTAGCCAAAACATAGTCATTAACATAGATCTGTTTATCTCATTATAATGTCCTTTGTGGTATATATTGTATCGCCGCTGGAGTTATATGTATGTGTATAAGACCGGCCATACGCTTCAGATAGCGGTCAGCCAGCCGCTATCTCTCCCGATCTCCGCATACACATGCGCACATGGCTCAGCCAAGCATCCATGTGTCCAGAACTGTCACACACCTCTGATGGCAACTTATCTCATAGAGCACATAAAGATCAGGCATGCTGAAATATAACTGCCTGTTCCTTATCTTCCCAAACATCTGGTGTCAAAGTAGTCAGAAGGACCCCAGACACATTTGTCAACCAACATTTTCCTAATGTGCATGGCCAACAAAATCCACTTCACATTACATAGATTTGTCTACCAAGCACAACTACATCAGGAAGGCCTTCTTGATCCTCAAGTCTGAGGTGTAGTTAGTTCTCCAGTGCCTATATGACCATGGCCAGTGGTCTTCTGAAAGCCATGGAGTTGTATTGGCAGTGGACTTCACCTAATGGCATGATATAATAGTCAAGGTCATGTCTGCTGAGACAAGAGGAAACATGGTCCTACTGGCCAACGAGAAGAATTCTTTTGACTTTTTTGAACTTTCTTCAGGCTAGAGCTAATCTAGAAGAAATATTTAGCTTTGCCCCAACAGACAGCCCCATACGATGGCATTTTTACAATGATCCTAGGTGTTACAACAGTTGAAGTCTTGTCTGTTGTCTATGACTTCATATCTGCCAGTCAAAAAAGGTAGTCCCACCTTAGGATATGCCATAAATGTCTGAGAGATGTAGTTCCCACTTCTAGTTGGGGACTTATCTCCAGTCCCCTGACTCCTGATGAGGAGGTCACAACAATGAAAAGAGAAATGGTCCCCCATTGTGGAGATAGATGCAGCTTCTAGAGGTGGAACCAGCCTCTTGTGTATTTGCCATAAGTGATCTAAAGTGAGAATACCCCTTTAAAGAAGATATAATAAAAAAAAAGATCCAGAAACAGCTCCACTCTTGGTCATGGGTTGTGCATTACTTATCTTATACTTACCCCTATTTAGAGCCTGAATTACAGTCCAGAGCTGAATTCACAATTATGCTGACTTCAGAGCTGAAACCTCCACAGAAGTTGATCTGGTGATTTTTGAAATTACAATACTAGACAATTCATATTGCTCTTAAAAAAACAACTAACTGTCCTACTGTAGTATAGAATGTCAGTTCTTAGGGGTGTGTCTGACAACGAGCATGTTGTCTGTTTCCAATGACAACCAGCGAACATTCGAATTCTGCTCTGAAATTGGATACAGGCTGTAACTCGAGATTAGTACACGTTAAGTAATGTAGTTGCAACATGACTCAATTTTTAATGTAATTATCTCTCTATATAAACTTTATTGATGTGTTTACAGGGAACATATGGTTTGGTATTATTTTTTTAGATTTTTGTCTACTCCGATCTTGGCTTTTATGATCTTAATTAGTGTGACAAAAATGTGTTGAAATGGCGTGACAGTCAGCTGCCAAAACTCAGCTGGGCGTGTGATATGGGAGCAGAGTTTAACACGGCACAGACATTTCATCTCCGTGCCGTTAGTGTCACATAGTGGCAGTATTACGTGTCAAGAGCTATTTATAAATAATTGATCGTTAAATTTGAAAAGGCACCGATCCTGCGACTCCCTCCTGCTCCTCCTTTTCTCTGAGTAATGTCACAAGTGGGACACGAGCAGATCGATTGAAACCATTTTAAAGAAGAATGACTTTTGTTTGTTTTTAGCTTTGATTATTTTTGAGACCTTGAAAACTAAGGATCGGTTCACATGGGCTGATGATCGGTAAGAAGAAGGCTTGATCCCGATCACTGCCTCATGCCACCGATCCCCGAGCAAATGAGAAAAATGCCTCTTTTATGCTGCACTGAAAAACATAATTTGTAGGTAGCACATGGCCCAGTGTAAATGGAGGGTGTGCTGCTAAACACTGTAACCTGTATGGGGACAAATGATCATATATGGGGCCGTTCAGATTGAGTGTCGCGTGGACAGGACATATCGCCCATAAACTGTAGCCTCCCACTGAAAACAAAGGCCGGTGGCTTTTTGGGCCGGATGCTACAATGGTTCATCCCCGTGCTTTAGATGATTCCATCATGTAATGGTGAACCTATTGACTTAAAGGACAAAATTTAGGACCCTAAGCAAGATCTAAAGCAATGGCCCCCAACCTGTGGGTGGCAAGCTGCTTCAAACTCTTATTCCCGTGTGTCAAGACAGCCTTAGACTGCATCTAAGGCCCATCCCCAGTCCATGATGCAAGATGCTTTATTCAGTGAATCTTCCCCAAAAGAGCACCTCTTTAAGAAGACCACCCCTTATCCAAACCATATTTCTTGTTCCACCTATATTATGTATACAGATTATCTTCTTTGAGTTCTTCATCACCATCTTAGAAGATTACTTTTCAATACAATTTTAGGTGATCAGTCTCAAAGAAATATCTACAAGGTGGCATTTCAAAAGTAAAAACATTGGTTTAAAGAATAGATTTTGGAAATTGTAAAAATTGTGGAGAAAAGGTCTCTGACTGGTGGGTTACCAGCTGTTGATAAAACAGTGCATGCTGAAAGTTGTCATTTTAAAGCAGCTGAAGAGGGACAAGTTGGAGACCATTGGTTTAGATAGCTTGACCTGTTGATCTCCAACTGTTATAAAAAAAAAAGTTCTCAGCTGGAACAACATGCTGGGAGCTGCAGTTTTTCAGCAGTTGTAGACCTGAGAATAGTTTTTGGTGGGAAATTTATGCAGCAGTGTTTAGAGCAATGATCTCCAATGGTCTCCAGCTTTCCTTGAGCTGGGTTTGATCTAGAAACCATCTTCACCTTTTTGTTTTCCATCTAACTTCCCTGAATGAAGGTTGACATTGTGTGATGGGCATGCTAGGATTGTACTTTCCCAACAGCTGGCGTCCTACAGGTTGAAGACCATCAGTCTGGAGAATAGTTCTTGGTGGAACAGTTCAGCACCAGCCTTTAATACAGTGGTCTACCAACTTTTTGAACAATGGTTTCTAAAATGTTAATCTCTGGATGTTGCAAAACTGTAGTTCCCAATTTGCCATTGGTTTAGAGAACACTTTTTAAAGGAGAGATCCTTTAATTATAAATATACTACTGTAGAATAGGCCATGAACCTAAAGAGGTCAAGTCATGTGTAAGCTCCCATTGATCCCAGGCCTAGTCTACCAGTTTGGATTTCTGGACGTTTTCAAGGGCTCTATGCAATCTACATCACCCTTGTAAACTGTTGGCCCTTTGCTTCAATATCTAGTCAGCTGATCAACATCTTGAGGTGCTTGTATTTACACCTTACAGTAGCAGTTGGATGAATACCACTCAGTCAAAAGGTATCTCCTCCGACTCCCCTATACACATACTTGTGCTCATGTTAGCCAACATTTATGGGGTTTCAGTGGGGGGAGAGAGATGAAATCCACTGCCAGATACTTCTCTTATTTCTTAGAATAAAAGGATACGACACTGAAATTCAAACCACCGGAACCTTCTCTACCTGACACCCCCATATACATTAGATTGATGGACGGTCCGGCAGAATACAATGTGTTTGGCTGATAATAGTTTACAAAACTGATGCATTCAGATCAACGTGGAGGCACATACTTTCATAAATAAAGTTGCGTTTATTTAGTGATGGAGCTGTAACAGGCTTTTCAGCTTTTTTCCTGAAAAAGATCCTAATTGCTAGTTCACAGATGGCAGTAGTATAATTAGTTTCTGAGTAAATTGATTCTCATGAATATTCAAGATATGTATGATACATCAATAAGAAATGACATTAAAGTGGGACTGGTGGAAGTCTGATGATTGGACAATGCCAGTGCCAATCCTTTTTGGAGAAGTGGTACTCTCTTCTTTTGATTGGCGATGTTGTCAGCAACCCATTGTTGGGACCAGTAGAGGTTCAAGAGGCTAGAAGGACATAGTATCATAGTATCTAAGACCATAAAAAGTCATGAGTCCATCCACGTAAGCCTCTTCTCCTGCAATATGGATCCAAGATGGCAATTTTTTTTTTATCAATTGCAATGTATAGTATCACTAATGTGACCTAAAAGTAATTTTTTTAGATAACCCCAATGGTGTTTATGTCAATAGAATAATAGATCTACTCTTTGTTCTACCAGAAACAGTTCCCCTTACTTCAAAATACCCTCAAGACTATGAGACTCCTGGCATGAGGACAGTACTTGTACCCCCTAGAGATATGGCATGTATCTCCTAGGTTAGCACAGGTTGAAAACCTAGAGGCTCATCGAAGTCTATGGAACCATCTTAATTCTGTCCTCAGCAGCTAGAAAAGTGTGATATGCGTCTGCTTCTCTTCCCTCGTTCTAGAGATCAGCACACCAATCAAAGCATTTGATCAAACTTTTTTTGAAAATTTGTTGACACTTTAAGCTGGAGATAGACGTATAGTGGCTGAACCCACCAATTTCAGCGAGACTGGCCAACCAACCTATATGTTTAGGGCTTCCTAACACTGCCTGTCAAATGATGTTGGGGGAGATAAGGATGTTGGCAACTGCCGGATACAAGGAGATACATACTTGCTTCCTACTGAGGACATATGATCGGGGATCGGGAGTCTATGAGGGCCACCATGCTCAGCCTTAGACAATTTTCAAAATTCACCAGATTTATCATCGAACATCAGCCACTAATAAATCTGCTGCATTTTTAGACTTTCTAGTCTATGTTTATACCACCTATTAGTTGGCTTAATTTGCAGCAGAATTGTGGCACACTTTGGTGCATCCTAAACCACCACCCTCAATTGACAAAACACTCCCCCTTGCCAGACCACTCTCCTTGATTGACAGGGCCAGGTTCCTGATCATCATTTTGCCTGGGCCTATGAATAAATAACAGAAGAAGCAGGGGGAACAAGGGTGCCCAGGGTGACGCGCGCTCAATGCACATAACTTCTCACTTGTCTAAGAACTAGAATGAAGTAACGGATCACTAAATGGAAGGTTTAATTCCATTCAGCTGAGCTAGTCCTACAAGGCATGGTACCTTGGTGAATTTCCTGGTGTCAGGCTCCCTTTAAAGAGGGTTATCCCAGTGATGGGTGCCCGGATGTATAACCATTTGTAACGTTTGGGCCATTTGGTTCCCTCCTCTTGGAATTTCTGTCTTTCGCCTCCGTTTCTCAGGACTATCACTCTGCTTCTTCTCTCATGCTCTGCCTGTCAGGAACCTTATTAGCGGGATGACACTCTGCACAACCACCTAGGTAGCCTTGAAATAAATTCAAAGCTGCCACCTGGAATTATTTTCGCAGCGCCAAGAAAGGGGATTTATCGAGCACGGCATGCAATTCATGGCATAAGTCATGGCACACAGCGTAATATGGCAAAATAAATGAAAGCAGAAGATACTGTAAATGATGGAAGTCTGTGAATATTCCTATGGCGGCACAGCATAACTATCAATTTAACAATATACGGTAGTATCTGGGGATTATTTTGTACTTTTACCTGGGCATTACTTATACTTCTGCACACACCTACCATTTCAATTCTATAATAGATTTAGCATCTATTCTGTACAAGTATTTTGCTCGTACCAGGAGTAGAATGAGCATTCAAGGAACTGGGCAGTGCCCATGGGCCTGATACAATAAGGTGGCCCAAAAATAGGCACCTGATAGGCGATAGGCGACTGATGAAAGTAGTGTCACAGGCCAAAACGCTCGAGCTGATCAATGGTGGTGCATCAATCAGAAATTGATGACCTATCCAAAGGGAGGACCATCAGTATTCAAGTCCAAAAGATTGCTTCAGCATAGACACTGGTGAATCTTGCTATGATTTGCCACCGTTACCTGATGGGTAGAGATGTCGCGAACATAAAATTTTCCGTTCGCAAACGGCGAACGCGAATTTCCGCAAATGTTCGTGAACCGGGCGAACGGCCATAGACTTCAATAGGCAGGCGAATTTTAAAACCCACAGGGACTCTTTCTGGCCACAATAGTGATGGAAAAGTTGTTTCAAGGGGACTAACACCTGGACTGTGGCATGCCGGAGGGGGATCCATGGCAAAACTCCCATGGAAAATTACGTAGTTGAAGCAGAGTCGGGTTTTAATCCATAAAGGGCATAAATCGCCTAACATTCCTAAATTGTTTGGAATAACGTGCTTTAAAACATCAGGTAAGATGTTGTATCGATCAGGTAGTGTAAGGGTTACGCCCGCTTCACAGTGACAGACCAAACTCTGACAGACCAAACTCCCCGTTTAACGCACCGCAAACAGTCCATTTGCACAACCGCAAACTCCCCATTTGCACAAGGTTGGATACCAAGCTAGCCATGTCCCGTTCCTTGTCCTCACTGATGTCATTGAAGGTCTCTTCCTCCACCCAGCCACGTACAACAACACCAAGGGTCCCCGAAAGGTTCTTACCAGTTTAATCTCTGTTTTGTCCCCTATCAGGGGCCGGTGTATGGAATAGATTTTAGGAACCGGGAGATGTAAAAAGATGGTTGGTCGGTCCTCTTATTTCCAATTTGGGCCACTGCGCGTGCGCCGTGCAATGTACTGTGCCACCCTATATGAGTGGTGGGCAGTGGGCACAGTACAGTCAGTGGGCCTGACACTCACTGGCAGGCAACTGCAATTATATTACAGAGGGAAAATGAAATGACTTTTTTTTTATCTGCAAGGTGCTGTGCCACCCTATATGAGTGGTGGGCACTGGCAGTGGGCACAGTACAGTCAGTGGGCCTGACACACACTGACAGGCAGCTTCAATTATTTTAAAGGGTAAAAATGTAATGACTTTTTCTATCTGCAAGGTACTGTGCCACCCTATATGAGTGGTGTGCACAAAGTACACGCTCTGGGCCTGTGGCCTCTCACACACTGGCAGGCAACTGCAATATATATATAGAAAAAAATAAATGAAAGCAGACTGATGTACTAGCCCTAAAAAGGGCTTTTTGGGGTGCTGTCAGGACGCAGATGAGTATTTGAGGACTGGAGTGGACACAGAACACTGGCTTAGCTAACGATTTCCCTAACAATTCAGCAGCAGCAGCAGCACTCTCCCTGCTCTAACTAACACTGCAGCTTCAGAATGAATCTAAGAGGGCTGCCATCCTTGCCTTTTGATAGGAGGTGGGAGGGTCTGGGAGGGAGGGTATGCTGCTGATTGGCTGGAATGTGTCTGCTGACTGTGAGGTACAGGGTCAAAGTTTGCTCAATGATGACATATAGGGGGCGGACCGAACATCGCATATGTTCGCCCGCCGCGGCGAACGCGAACAAGCGATGTTCGCCGGATTCTGTTCGCCGGCGAATAGTTCAGGACATCTCTACTGATGGGCAGAGGTTCATCACTTCTAACCACCCATAGAACAAAGTGGCCTTGGTGGTAGGAAAGTGACACCTTCGTTACCTGTGGACTTCTCCCTGCTTTTTCCTGTCAGCCATTGCCTACTGACCAGACTTTAGTGTTGTATCCTAGGGATAGGCCTCAATTGTCTACAGATGTGTCCACCCTTAGCTTTCCATAAGTTTCATCAAGGACTCCCAATTTCTAATGATATAAATTCAATATATTATCACAACAGGCTATCAAAAGCCTGCAATCCACATGGCAACCACTGGGAGGCCTCATGTAGACACATCCAACATGAACATCTTCTGACAGAATATCATAAAATCATGTTTTGGATTTTTTCCCAAAGCTGGTCATCTCATGCTGCTAAAATCAGCATATGTTGAGCCAAGAGGAAAGGTAAGGAAGGGTACATCTCTATGAGGAGACAAACAGAAAACTTTATTTCTGGTAAGCTCTGCCTTGCCAGCCTCTTCAGCATTTGGGTCCTTAGCTGTTAGAACTAGCATAGTGTCATCTTACAGCTGTGTCCACCCTTAGATTTCCATAAATTTCTTCAAGGACCCCCAATTTCTCAAGATATAAATTCAATATATTATCACAACAGGCTAGCAAAACCCTGTAATTCTCATGGCAACCACTGGGCGGCCTCATATAGACACATGCAGCATAAACATCTTCTGACAGAGTATCATGAAATAATTTATTTTCCCAAAGCTGGTCATCTCTAGTGTTGAGCGCGAATATTCGAATAGCAATTTTTTTTAGCGAATATCTGCACTTCGCTAATTCGCGAATATTTTGAATATAGCACTATAAATTCGCTATTTCGAATATTCGTTTTTAGCGTTATATTTTTTTCTTTCCCACTTCCCAAAAGTAGTTCTTAACTGTCCTGATGATTCCTGGCTTCCTGGCTGCTCCAGTCAGTGCCCGTTGCCGATTCTGCCGACTTCCGTGCTCATGGAGCGTCCCCATCACCATGAGAACGCCTCCATACTAGAGTGTACTGTCGGATGTGAGAATTAAGTTGAGGAATATGACGAATACATTCGTCATATTCGTCATCTTCGCTAGTTCTACCAAGCCAACCATAGTAAACCAGGTCTAAGTTGAAATCGCAATGCGATTAATTCAAGTTATATTAATCGAATTGCGATTTCAACTTAGCACTGCTATATTCCATATTCGTTAACTTCGTTAATTTTAGCAAGCTGACCCATTAGAAACACAGCTCTAAGTTGAAATCGCAATTCGATTAATATAACTTGAATTAATCGCATTGCGATTTCAACTTAGACCTGGTTTACTATGGTTGGCTTGGTAGAATTAGCGAAGATGACGAATAAGACGAATGTATTCGTCATATTCCTCAAAACGAAGATAACGAAGTATTCTCCATCTTCGTTTTAACTCCATATTCGTCAACTTCGCTAATTCTAGCAATCAAATAGGAAAGTTGACTATAGAGACAGCTGTGTTTAATTCGCTATGCGATATTACTTAGCTTCTTTTTTTTTATGAATAGAATAATTATAATAATTATCAAGTATTATAATTATTTGATTTATTTAATAAAAAAGCAAAGTAATATAATCGCATAGCGAATTAAAAACTTAGCTGTCTCTAGTCAACTTTCCTTTTTGATTGCTAGAATTAGCGAAGTTGACGAATATGGAGCTAAAACGAAGATGGAGAATACTTCGGTATCTTCGTTTTGAGGAATACGACGAATACATTCGTCATATTCGTCATCTTCGCTAATTCTAGATATGAAACCAATAGGAAAGTAGCCTTAAGTTAAAATCGCAATACGCGATTATTTAAATCGCATATTAATCGCGATAACTAGAATAATGACGAATATTCGATTTCGACGAATATGAGACGAATATTCAAGCGACGAATTTCGACGAAATCGAATATGGCACCTCCCGCTCATCACTAGTCATCTCATGCCGCTCATCTCGGGATATGATGAGCCAAGAGGATAGGTAAAGAAGGGCACATCTGTAGGGCCAAACCCTTCCGAATTTGGTTTCTTCGCTGTTAGAACTGATATAGCGCCATCCTACGGTTCAGTACCCGATGTATGGAAATGAAATAGACCATTCTTAATTTCTGCCGATGCTTTTCTCACTGTGTTCTTGCCCACCGACGTTAAACTCATCTTTTTTTGCCCAGACGTGGCTCTCTGTTTGGGAAATGAGCCAGTCTGCCAGGTTTCTCCTATTCTGAAAGATGCTTGATAAGCGATTCAATTTCCCCTGGAGTTAACAGCCATGTCCAAGTGACTGATAGTCAGCAGGCACAAGCAGCCTGCTAGATCCGACTCAATTTATATTGACCCGGGTGGCTGAGAGGCGTCTTTATTATACAGAGAGCCGGAGACTTGCGCTCTCTCTGCAGTCGCTCCGCAGGAGGCCAGCTCCGTGCCAGCACCTTCTTTGGGTATGACGGGGTTAAGTGTAGGCTTAGGCCCAGGTGGCTGTCACTTCATCCGCATCTCCCAGGATTTTCCATCGTCTCCTTGATTTGGATTTGTGTGTTCTGCATATGTTTATGTCGGCTCAGGGTTTATACCGTATGAGTCGACGTGTGAAGTGTATAGCGCTTTAGGCTGTTTGTAAGCGCGGCAGGAGGAAGGTGCCGTAACGCTTCTATTTTTCTCCTTTTCATGTGAATGAATGCAGATGTTTATTCACTCAGATGTTTCATTAGAAGCTGAGAAAAGCCACCCTGTACTGAAACCGCCACCCTGTACTGAAACCGCCACCCTGTAATCTGTACTAAAACCGCCACCCTGTAGTCTGTAATAAAACTGCCACCCTGTAATCTGCAATAAAACCGCCACCCTGTAATCTGTACTAAAACTGCCACCCTGTAATCTGTACTAAAACTGCCACCCTGTAATCTGTACTAAAACTGCCACCCTGTAATCTGTAATAAAACTGCCACCCTGTAATCTGCAATAAAACCGCCACCCTGTAATCTGTACTAAAACTGCCACCCTGTAATCTGTACTAAAACTGCCACCCTGTAATCTGTACTAAAACTGCCACCCTGTAATCTGTAATAAAACTGCCACCCTGTAGTCTGTAATAAAACTGCCACCCTGTAATCTGTACTAAAACTTCCACCCTGTAGTCTGTACTAAAACTGCCACCCTGTAATCTGTACTAAAACTGCCACCCTGTAATCTGTACTAAAACCGCCACCCTGTAATCTGTACTAAAACCGCCACCCTGTAATCTGTACTAAAACCGCCACCCTGTAATCTGTACTAAAACGCCACCCTGTAATCTGTACTAAAACCGCCACCCTTTAATCTGTAATAAAACTGCCACCCTGTAATTTGTATTAAAACTGCCACTCTGTAATCTGTAATAAAACCGCTACTCAGTAATCTGTAATAAAACCAACACCCAATAACAAAATCTACACTTTGAAATATGTAGTAGAACTGTCACCCAGTAATCTGTAATAATACCACCACTCTGTAATAAAACCGCCACTCTATAATCTGTAATAAAACCACTACTCTGTAATCTGTAATAAAACAGCCAATTTATCTGAAATAAAGCTGCCACCCTGCAATCTGTAATAAAACCAACACCCAATAACAAAATCTACACTTTGAAATATGTAGCAGAACTGTCACCCAGTAATCTGTAATAATACCACCACTCTGTAATCTGTAATAAAACCGCCACTCTGTAATCTGTAATAAAACCAACACTCTGTGATAAACCCGCCACTATGATCTGTAATATAATCACCACCCTACAGTCTCAAATAAAACCCGCCACTCTGTCATATATAATAAAAATACCCCTATAATAATAACAGTCGCAATGCCCCCCCCCTTCCCCCGTAACAGTGCCAGTCCCAAAAAAACAAGTTCTCCAAAAATCATCTGCAGTTCTCATGAGCCCCATTTTTGGACTGAACGTCTATCCGGGAGACAAGTGTAGCATTCTAGGGCGGTGCCAGCGATTGGGTCTAACCGATTAGCTGTAATCCAGCTCTTCGTGGCATCTTATAAGCAGGAACAGTTGACGAGCCCTTTGCATCCACGCCGGTACGGCTCCTGACTGTATACCATGAGGCATTGCAGGTCTTTGGTGGTACCCTCAAAGCTGAGATGGTTGATGAGCCTCACCCCTAAGGGGTGTAATACCGGTGACGGCACAGCAGAGATACAACCGTTACAGTGCTGCGGATGAGTACCATCATTTCAGCGCTACTTATGTCTAGGGCTCCCGTATCCTATACTCAGAATTCAAGGACGTTCCCTTCCTTTCCCACAGCCCCTATATATTACTTCTTCTTACGCAGTGCCCTGATTTTACTGCTCCAGCATCAGACCCCTTCACCCCCTCGTCCCAGACATCAGATCTGTCCTCCTGACTGTATACCCTGAGGCATTGCGGTACATTCATCCATTTCCCTGGAGCCTGCCACTTCCCGGCTGGCGCACATGATAAAATCAGCCTTATTTGGCCGTGAGTCTTCTGTGTCTTATCCCAAGCCACTCTGTCATTATTAGATTTATGTATTTGTTCCAAAGTGTTAAGGATCTGCTACGTTATCCGCAGCTCCAGTCTCTGTGCTTCATAAAGCATTGGCACTTAGCGGAGGAACGGAGAGAGGTGTGAGCTAAACATTGAATGGATTTAGCAGAAACTTTATAGCTAGTCTTCTCTGCAGCAAAATGAGTCAGACAGCAGGTTCAACAATAAAGGGAAAATATGCCCAAATTATACACTACCCAAGCCGAGTACCTCCCCAGTAACACATGTTCGCTGGCGGAAGAGCGGGAATAGTGTATTTCTTTTTGCCTTTTATTAAAAAGACCATACAAGCAATAACACAGTGCCCCCCAGTGGGCACATTTTTGTGAATTATTGCTTAATAATGACTTAATATTTTAACCATAGGAGGATTACTGTTCAGCTCAGTCAGATGTATCATTGGAACCACTGCTCACCAGCTGCTGCTAGGCTACAACTCCAATCGCGCCCAGACAGCCTGAGGTTACCAGATTATGATGGGGGTTGTGGTTTGACAACAGTTGAAGAGCCACGGGTTGGAGACCATTGAGTCACAAGGTTGTGTTGTAGTATTATTAGGGACATGGAGTTTTTTTTTATTTTTTATGTGAAATGTTTTTACCCCCTCAACCCTAACTCTTACCATTTCGGCATTTGTTGCTTGGATATCCTTCAAAATATTAATAGAAATTCTTAGGCAGTCCCACAGTGCATAAGCATTCACTCGTGTGACTATGAGTTGCCTACAGCTCAGGAGTCAGTTTCCGGGCCATAAGTGGGGGACCTTCAAGAATGTGACCTAATGAAGAGACCAGTGATGTCTTCAAAAAATGTCAACCAACTAAATGCCGGCCTCTGTAATGTTATGGTCCTCAGTTTCTTCTACGGTCTTTGGCCACCACCAGTGTTTTTATGGTTTTCCTTACGTTTCATAGAGGAAATTTTGGCATTTGTTGCTTGGATATCCTTCCACATATTCATAGAAATTCTTAGGCAGTCCCACAGTGCATAAGCATTCACTTGTGTGACTATGAGTTGCCTACAGCTCAGGAGTCAGTTTCCGGGCCATAAGTGGGGGACCTTCAAGAATGTGACCTAATCAAGAGACCAGTGATGTCTTCAAAAAATGTCAACCAACTAAATGCCGGCCTCTGTAATGTTATGGTCCTCAGTTTCTTCTACGGTCTTTGGCCACCACCAGTGTTTTTATGGTTTTCCTTACGTTTCATAGAGGAAATTTTGGCATTTGCTGCTTGGATATCCTTCAACATATTCATAGAAATTCTTAGGCAGTCCCACAGTGCATAAACATTCCCTCGTGTAACTATGAGTTGCCTACAGCTCAGGAGTCAGTTTCCGGGCCATAAGTGGGGGACCTTCAAGAATGTGACCTAATCAAGAGACCAGTGATGTCATTAAAAAATGTCAACCAACTAAATGCCGGCCTCTGTAATGTTATGGTCCTCAGTTTCTTCTACGGTCTTTGGCCACCACCATTGTTTTTATGGTTTCCCTTACGTTTCATAGAGGAAAGTCATCCGGATCAATGTCTACCATAGATTATTGCTGTTTTCACCATGATATATGATACAATATTTTACGTTTGCGATAATCTATCTAATTATAGTGTCATCTTTCTTACAGATCATCCTACCGCAAAGATTGAGTCTCGGCCCAACCTGCCAAGAGAGGGGGACAGGCTGCTGCTGCAATGTGATGCCTATGGAAATCCAGAGTGAGTATGGACAAGTAGTATTAAGCACTTTACTTAACTTAAATTTAGGTGGAGCAAACGTTTTGTTTAGTGAGGTGACCTACCAGGAGACCATGGTCAAGTACATGGTGCATGCGTAGGACACTGTTGCAAAAAAATTGCATGCCCTTTCTACAGTTGTCTTGGTGGCCCCTTAAAGGGAGTCTGTCACCTACCGTACCGGTTTCAAACAGGTGACATTGTTCAGTGGGGCACAAAGACATGACACAGATGTTACCCTGTTTAGTTCTTCAGATGCTTCAAATCGCCCAAAAAGTCATTATTTTTCATATGCTAATGAGCCGTCACAAGTGCCCAGGGGCGGAGAGTTTTCTGAAAGTGCCCAAGTTTCTCCGCCTCACTTGCGCCTAACTCCGCCCCTCAGTAAGCTCAGGCCAGCCCTGTTGCTCTGTGACATCATATTTTCCTGTAGGCTGTTCGCGCATCACTGCCGGGCCCGGGCAAGCGCAGTGTTCTGCCCACTGTGGGCAGAGGGACAGGGATATTGAGTGTGCATGCACCAGTTACTGGTGTGAAATTGGCGCATGCGCACTGCATATCTCTGTGCCTCTGACCACAGTGGGCAGAACAGTGCGCATGCCCAGGCCCGGCAGTGATGCGCGAACAGCCTACAGGGAAATATGTGTCATGCGCGGAGTTAGGCGCGAGTGATGTCTTTGTGCCCCACTGAACAATGTCACCTGTTTGAAACCGGTCAGGTAGGTGACAGACTCCCTTTAATATATCAGCCCTTGCTCTGCAGTGATACCTTCTTCATATGGTACATGACCAAGGTCCACCTCTCTGTTACATCACCACTAGCTAATAGTGATGAGTGGCAGGGGCAATATTTGAATTTGAGAATTCGCCATTATTTTCTTGATTGCGAAAATCGGCAATGTAATATGCGCGTAATGCGCGCGCAATACAGGCGTGGGTCACTTTTGCTACATTTTTCAAGCTCATAGAAGTTTCATGAACCTACAAGAAGACAGCTTACAAATCTGTGCAGAAGCCAGTCTGGTGGTCTAACTTTTCTCCTCTCAAAGGTCTACTGTAAATTGTGCTCTACATTTTGGCAACCATAAAATTTTTTTGTTTCCATTCACATTGTCAGATTGTGCTAATTGAAATGACTGCATAAAAACATTGATATTATGTACACACATTTGGTGCACACCAAGCAGGACCTGGAATGATACCAGGGTCACATGGGCTTGGAGGCTAGTGGTGATCTGGATAAACAATCTCTGTGCCTGTCAATCGATGGTACACTGTGACTGTCACAAACAGTGGTTGTGGAAATACTGTGTCCACCAACGGGTTTGACTTAGGGCTAATCCTAAGGGCGTTAGCCTGGCAGTCCCCTGGTATTCACTTTTTAATCCCTATACTGAGATTTGGACTTTGCTGCAGGAAAGCCACTAGACTGCTACCTTCTGGAGTAGTCCCAGTGTGGTTAACTGGTGACCTATGGTGGTCAGAGTCACCAGGGTGGAGCATGAAGGGATCAGGAAAAATATAGTCAGGGACAGGCTGAGGTCTGGGCAGACAGTATGTGCGAGTACTGTACATGAAAACAGTCCAAGGTCAGGGCAGGCAGCAGAGGGTCAGAAATGGTAAACGGGCAGAGATCAGTACATGGGCAGACAAACAGAATGGCACACCTTCACAGGAACAAGCAAGCTAGGGTAGCCTATTGCTCAGGCACCTCTTCCTAGGAAAAGGTGCTGTAAGCACCCCCTGGTGTCCAGCAATAGGATGCTGCAGATTGGTGTGCGCCTCTCTTTTAAGGGTCGGAGACCCGGCTGTGACCTACAGAAGAAAACACTGAGCTCCAGCAGCCAGGACAAACGGGCGCCATAACAGTGATGGGACTCGGAAAGCGGGATGGTGGCGGGCATGGAGCATCGCCATAACGATGACTATGCCCACATACCTGGTGTTAGACATGATCCTCAATGCTTGGTTTTAGTAGTAACATGCTTGATAAAGACTCAGTGAGTCGAATTGTTGCACGCTAGGTGAAAAATAAACACGGACTTGATTTGAGAAGTTGGAGTGCCGCGGTTTTTCCTTTTTATTTCTTTTATTTATGGTTTCAGTAGCTGTCATCTAGACTTAAAGTCTTTTTGAAAGCTCAGACCATGACTACAGCTAGATAAGGACTTGGAGGCAATGTCACTCCCCATTGCCATCCATGATAACATCAGGAAGTGTGATATACCACAACTTGCATTTTATATTTAACTTTTAAAAAAAAATTGGGTGGATAGACTGATGGGTGCTGGTCACCCAATGGTCAAATGGTAGTCACTTTGTATTGATTAGTTCTGGGTTTAGTTGAGAGGCAATGGGGTCCTGCAGCTGTACCATAACCCTATGGCCCTACTTCAATCTCTTATCGTATCCAAGAAAAGCAAGAACAATATGGCCACATTGCCTATTCTTTAGCTCATATCCTTCCAGTAAAGCTGCAGGCAACAAGACTATCCACCTCTACTAGATCTTTAGTCACTGGCAACATGCTATTATAGGGGTTGCCCAGGATTCACAACGTATTCGATAATGGCAGGAAACCTTGAGCACACGAGAAAAGTCTTGTCCATAAATACCGTATCTCCATAAAAGAAGGAACTTTATTGTATAGAATAAATACAGAAAACACTAACGCGTTTTGGGTGACAATAGCCCTTTTTCAACTCTAGAAAAAGGAGCTAGTACCCCAAAACGCGCCAGTGTTTTCTGCATTTATTCCATACAATAAAGTTTCTGCTTTTATGAAGACACAACAGTGCTGGACAAGATTTTTCTTAATGGCTTTGAGTCCTGCTTTAACCGGGTCGTGTCTTCTTGGTGGATTGTGGTTACAGTGATACTACTGCAGCTGGTGTAAGCACACTCAGGTACATGGCACATGGCAACAGAACACACACCCAACGGTTGCTATTGACTAGAGCCATTAGTCAATGCAGTGGATGGTGCATCATGCTGTGGATTTCAGAGAGCCATTCAGGTTTTGACCAGCGAGTGAGGGTTTTCTTCTTCTTACACCCTCCAGATGACATGGAAGCCCCCTGTAAACTTGAAATATGCTTTGGAACCAGTACACTTAGTTGGGCGTCTTCTCTTCTATCAGCACCATTGTTGGTAATGTTGTGAGCCCTGCTGCTTTGTCCAAGTTCAGAACATACGCTACTACCAGGAGCCCCATCATTACAGATAATAGCCAGGCACAGCAGAGCTGGCAACCATCAGGCAAAAAATTTACTTATTTTGTAGTATTATAATGGTACACTTCACTGCGTGTTCACTACAGGAGCTCAAATTATATGTTGGATTTTCATTTTTTAAGGAAGTGAATTTCTATTTCCCTCCTTTTACTTTCCTTCCTCTTAAATTATCAGTCAGCTGTACTAACAGAAACAAGCTCATGTTACTACTGACCTTTACTGACCACAAAACACAAAAATAAGCAGAAATGTCACTGGTAGCCTCAAGCACAGGCAAAATTGTGCTCCGAGGAATATTGAGTCCAAGTCGTGCAGAAATTTAAAGGGGCTCTCAAGTTTTAGGTAAATAAAGCTTCATTAGTGTGTAATATAAAACTACAGATACCTTCAGCTTGGCTCAGCTAATATAGCTGTATGGGTTGTAGCTATAAAGTACTCTGGTGGTCCTGTGTGAGCAGACCTAAAGAAGCTCCCAGCCTCTCGATGGAAAAAAAAATTGTGCACCATTGACCTATAGAGATTTCCATGGTCTTTGTTTTTGGTGTAAAACATAAGAAACTGTCTAAAAATGGTATGCCAAAATGATGAAAAGGCCAGTAGAATGAACTCATGTTAGCCCCATTGTGCCAACAGTACCAGACCTCTTGAAGCTCTGACCTGATCACCATAGGGTTCAATACTGATCTCATTGGGTTCAATGGCTATTTCATAGGGTTTTATAGTTATCTCATTGGGTTCTATGGTTATCTCCTAGGGTTTAATATTGATCTTGTTGGGTTCAATTGTTATCTCCTTGGGTTCTGTGGTGATCTCGGTCACCTCTACGGTTATTTCATAGGGTTTTATGGCTATCATCATTGACATTCCTATGATAAATTCATAGGGAAAAAAATCTCAATTGGTTTAAAGTAGTATTGAGCACAAATTTTTATCGGTGAATATCGGCACTTCGAGAATTTTCTTCGTAATTGCGAATATTCTAGATTTTTTTTATCCTTATTATGCTATCTATCTTCCATATCTTTTTTTTATAGTTATTATTTTACCTATCATTTATACATTTTTATTAGAAGTGTTTTTAAACCTATCATTAATAATTTCTTTTTATAGATGTTATATTATTAAATCATTACATATAATATACAATAAACAAAATATAACAGACAATCACACAAAAGCTGTATGCCAAAAGCCGGGTATGTGCAAGCCAACAACCTATCCATGAGACAGGTACAGTCAGCATACCTTACAATGGCAGCCTTGTGCACTGAGACAACTAGCAACACCTCGGATAAACCTTATGGGCTATGATATTGCCAAGACCCGCTGTCATCTGACTGAGAGCCAGTAAGCCTCAAAGTTGCTTGCTTTAAGTTGGATGGCTTGGGGGGACCTGCGCACCTAGATCATTATCATTAGGGTTACAACAATTGTAAATTTGTTTTTGGATGCCAGCTAACTTTTCTCTCACTGCTTAGGAGGGTTGCATAAAAATTTTCTGTTTTCTAGTTGTCCTAATATTACATTCAATAACCTTTTATACGGTTTTGTCATGTAAACTCATTTGCATAAAATTGAATGTGGAAAATACATTTTCCCATATTCAAGTTTATGCAAATTAGTTTACATGATAAAACAATATAGAAAGGTTATTGAATATAATATTAGGACAATTAGAAAACTGAAAATTTTTATGCAGCCCTCCTAAGCAGTGAGAGAAGAGTTAGCTGGCATCCCCCCAAAATGTTTTACAATTTTTGTTACCCTAATGATAATGATCTAGGTGCACAGGTCCCCCCAAGTCACCCAACTTATATCAAGCAACTTTGAGGCTTACTGGCTCTCAGTCAGATGAGAGCTGGATTTAAATGTCTCATAGTGCACAAGGCTGCCATTGTAAGGTATGTTGACTGTACTTGTCTTATGGATAGATTGTTAGTTAGCACATACCTGGCTTTTGGCATACAGCCTTTGTGTAATTATCTGTTTATTATATGTTATAGATAATAAAAATGCGCGCGCCATATTACATTACTGATTTTCACAATCACAAATTCTCAAATTGTCACGGGATGATGTTGCAGATAGCTGGAACTTATGAATAATATTTCCTTACTGGCTTGATCCCAAACTAAGGAGCATATAGGTGAGCCCTATAAAACCCTAAGAGCTCTCCCTGACTGCTATGCCCATGCAAGGGTCTCAATGGTAGACGATTGCATGCCCACGTACCTAAGACTGTGCGACACCTGAAAACCCTATAATAGTGAGGGGACACGACTACCGGCTCCCTGCACTTAATACGGACGGAGTCAGGGTCACCTAGAATCAATTCAGCAAGGAAACACAATACATGAAAAGACTTATCTGAGTAAACAGCAGCAGCAGCTTCCAGCAGTGAACACTTCACTCACTCTCACAGAACTGGCGGTGACACAAATTTGCGAACTTGTGACCGAAATATTGCAAATTTGAATATTGCCTATGTCGCTCATCACTAGTTTAAAGGTGCTCTCAGTGTTCTAGGGTAATATCATAATGTTCAAGGATTATCTCATACGTTTCTATGGTCATTTCATTGGGTTCTATGTTTGTTTTATGGGGTTCTATGATAATCTGATACGTTCAGTGGTGATCTTTCAGGTTTTTATGGTTATCTCGTTGGATTCAGTGGGTACTGTAGCTCGTAGGATTCCATGGTGATCTAATAGGGTTTTATGGCAATATAATGTTCAATGGTGATCTGATATGGCTCTATGTTTATCTCATAGTTTTCTTTAGGTTTTTGATAGTTTTTTTATGTTTATCTCGTGGGTTTCTATGATGATCTCATAGGGTTCTGTGATAATCTGATGGGGTTCAGTGGTTATCTCATATGTTTCTATGGTGATTTGGTTGGGTTCAGTAGGTATCTCATAGGGTTCTATGGTAATATCATAATGTTCTATGGTGATCTCATAGGTTTATTTGGCTATTCGGTTGAGTTCAGTGGGTATCTCAATGGATTCAATGGTGACTTCATAGGTTTCTATGGTGATATCATAATGTTCAATGGTATTTTATAGGATTTTATGGTGGTCTAATAGGGGCTCTATGGTTATCTCATAGGTTTCTGTGGTGACCTCATAGGGTTCTTTGATAATCTAATAGGGCTTAATAGTGATCCTTCAGGGTTTTATTTAGATATTATAGGGTACTATGTGCTGATACTGATAGTTACAGTATTTATACGTGTTCTATAGTTATCTCAGGGGGTTCTAAGGGTACATGTATGTCCTAGGGTTCAGTGGTGGTCTCATACGGTTCTGTGGGCACCTGTGAAGAACTGTGTTAGTCTGTGTGTTGAGGTGGTAAAACATGTTAACATAATTGGGGTCTGCATCACTCTTCTTAGGTGCGTTGGTACAAATGACTTGATAGTGAATTCAGCAATTGAAGAAAAATCGAGGCACTCCAATGATATGATGCAATTAAAGTTTAATTTATTTAACAAAAGACATCAAGGATTCTGATCCAGACATATGTTTGTATATAATGATAATTTTTCACAGTATTGATCACCGAACGCTTTGGCCCAACAGAACCTTCCTCAGCGGTGTAACCTAAATGCGGTAGCTGATCTGGGGAGGCTGGTAAAACTCAGCAAAATGGCCAGTTTTTATACTGTATATACAAGATGCTTGTATGAAGTGTTCTTAGTCCAACCCCAGCATTTCTAAGTGTCTCACTTCCACACCTCACCCCAGTCTCACCTTGCTTTCTCATCAGTTCTACACCTCCTACACTTGACTTATCAACTTACGTTAGAGCAATCAAATCAGGTTCCTCAGCTTACCTAACCACTATGGATCCTAGTACATCATGATGGAATGTGTTTAGTATAAAGTACTGTGCAATCATGACCGTAAAAGCCCTATTATCCCGGACCAGGAGGCTGTAACTTGGATCAGTACAGCACAGAGTGATAAGAAAAGGAGCTCCAGAATTGATATTTCATGGGGAGTACAAGCATTTACTAGAACAGACATGTCAGGAGTGGTAGCAGGTCTCCTTTAAAGTAGTTGTTCAATCCTGGGGACTTTTTCTTCAGACTCCCCATTGTGACACATGGTGGGAATGAGACTTACCTGATCCCTACCTCTGGATTCGACTCCTTTACTTCCCTGACTCGACCACAGATTGATGTTTGATTCAGGTCACGTGGCAGCTGCAGCCAATGACTAGCCGCAGCTGTAACCTGTCACCCATGTATCATGTTCTCCAGTGACTTCATGCATAAGTGTCTCGTCACCAATGCGGGCAGTCATTGGCTGCAGTGACCACACCACCCACTTCAAACTGAATGTTGATGCAGAGTGACCCAGGAGCTGAAGGAGCAGATAAGTATGGTTCCCACTGTGGCTCCAACCACGCTTCCTCTCCCCCGTCCCCATGTTACTATGATAAGTATGTAGTGGTGTAATGTTCTGCTCCTTGCTGCTCTGCCAACTTGTTGTACAGTTACTTGTCATCTGTACCTCATTGGAGCCCTCTATGTGATTTGAGAAGTCCCCACTTTTATTATGTAATTCACCTGGGCTACTTTAATTAGCTTACAGTACATCCATTAATTAAATGAGTACAGGTTAATTAAATCAATGGGAAAATCCTGCATCGAAGCCTGTGTAAAGCATGGACTGTGAGTAATATCCATCTATTATAATGTTTTATCAAGGCATATGATATCATTTAAGGCCTATTATGGTTCTGTTTGGCTTCGTTATGTCTCTGATCCCTTTTTAGTGATGCGCGTGTCTGGCTTTTGTATTTCAGTTGCCCGTAGTCAGTTTAACATCTGAAAGGACGGCATCACAGTACAGTTTAGTTCACATTGAAAATTATTGATTTACTCTGCTCTTAAAAAGTCCAGATGCCTCCGAGTATTGGAAACGTTCCCACTGACTGATGTGTGATACATAGAGAACAACGTTATCCACATAACCCATCTTCTCCCTTTACGGTTCAGAAACTTTGGCCTACTCTTCGTAGACCTGCTTTAACTTAGACATATTGGTTGGTTCTTGAATATGGATTGCTTCTTTCTTGTCCAGAAATGATAGGAAGATGATTAAGCACTTGGACAACTATCAGGAACAAATGGTCCTATAAACTCTTGTTCATGATAATTGCCCCTTGTAAATGTACCACCAAACAAAAGATGAATTAATGGTGATGTTCTGCCGACTAACAATAAATCTCTATGGGGATGAACAATCCTATCAGCGATCATTCTTCCCCATATAGAGGAGATGATTGCTGTTTGTGAATGCAGCTGAATATTTGGGCAATGATTGAGAATGAATGGTCGGTTCTCAAGCATGGATTACTGTTGGGAAGAGGATCAAGGACCTCGACAATTACAGTTGCAAGAAAAAGTATGTGAACCCTTTGAAATGATATGGATTTCTGCACAAATTGGTCATAAAATGTGATCTGATCTTCATCTAAGTCACAACAATAGACAACCACAGTCTGCTTAAACTAACAACACACAAAGAATTAAATGTTACCATGTTTTTATTGAACACACCATGTAAACATTCACAGTGCAGGTGGAAAAAGTATTTGAACCCCTAGACTAATGACATCTCCAAGAGCTAATTGGAGTGAGGTGTCAGACAACTGGAGTCCAATCAATGAGATGAGATTGGAGGTGTTGGTTACAGCTGCCCTGCCCTATAAAAAACACACACCAGTTCTGGGTTTGCTTTTCACAAGAAGCATTGCCTGATATGAATGATGCCTCGCACAAAAGAGCTCTCAGAAGACCTACGATTAAGAATTGTTGACTTGCATAAAGCTGGAAAGGGTTATAAAAGTATCTCCAAAAGCCTTGCTGTTCATCAGTCCATGGTAAGACAAATTGTCTATAAATGTAAAAAGTTCAGCACTGCTGCTACTCTCCCTAGGAGTGGCCATCCTGGGAAGATGAATTGCAACAGCACAGCGCAGACTGCTCAATGAGGTGAAGAAGAATCCTAGAGTGTCAGCTAAAGACTTACAAAAGTCTCTGGCATATGCTAACATCTCTGTTAGCGAATCTACGATATGTAAAACATTAAACAAGAATGGATTTCATGGGAGGATACCACAGAAGAAGCCACTGCTGTCCAAAAAAAACATTTCTGCACGTTTACAGTTTGCACTAGAGCACCTGGATGTTCCACAGCAGTACTGGTAAAATATTCTGTGGACAGATGAAACCAAAGTTGAGTTGTTTGGAAGAAACACACAACACTATGTGTGGAGAAAAAGAGGCACAGCACACCAACATCAAAACCTCATCCCAACTGTTAAGTATGGTGGTGGGGGCATCATGATTTGGGGCTGCTTTGCTGCGTCAGGGACTGGATGGATTGCTATCATCGAAGGAAAAATGAATTCCCAAGTTTATCAAGACATTTTGCAGGAGAACTTAGGGCCATCTGTCCACGAGCTGAAGCTCAACAGAAGATGGATGTTGCAACAGGACAACGACCCAAAGCATAGAAGTAACTCAACAACAGAATGGCTTAAACAGATTAAAATACGCCTTCTGGAGTGGCCCAGTCAGAGTCCTGACCTCAACCCGATTGAGATGCTGTGACATGACCTCAAGAAAGCGATTCACACCAGACATCCCAAGAATATTGCTGAACTGAAACAGTTCTGTAAAGAGGAATAGTCAAGAATTACTCCTGACCGTTGTGCACGTCTGATCTGCAACTACAGGAAACGTTTGGTTGAAGTTATTGCTGCCAAAGGAGGTTCAACCAGTTATTAAATCCAAGGATTCACATAGTTTTTCCACCTGCACTGTGAATGTTTACATGGTGTGTTCAATAAAAACATGGTAACATTTAATTCTTTGTGTGTTATTAGTTTAAGCAGACTGTGATTGTCTATTGTTGTGACTTAGATGAAGATCAGATCACATTTTATGACCAATTTGTGCAGAAATCCATATCATTCCAAAGGATTCACATACTTTTTCTTGCAACTGTATAAGGAATGAATGGTCCTACAAATGCTTGCTCCTGATAATTGTCCCTTGTAAATGTACCACCAAAAACTGGGTGCGCTAATGGGAATGTGCTAACAAACAGTACATCTGTATGGGGACGACCGATCGTAGCAGTGATTATTCATCCCCATACAGAGGAGATTATTGTTACCTGTGAATGCAGCTGAACATTTGGAAACAAATAGTTCATTCCCAATCAAAACTCTTTTTTATCATCTCCTCTAAATGGCTCTCTCCAAAGCCAATTCTAAGGTTCTGGGACCCACAGTCCCAAACCACAGAGAAAACCAGTATCTTCAAACATAGAAGAATTAGAACAGTGGTGAATCTTCTTAGGAGTGGTTCTGCTGAATGATCCCTCAGTTAGGATATGGCCTTGCAAAAATAAAATAGTGGATTTGGATGCAAGAGATGTTAGAGGATGATCTGAACCAGTTGACCATACACAAAACTTAAACCTGTGCCCACACTCAAGTACTTTTGTGCAAAAGACTTGGTTAAAATTCCTCAAAAGGAATATGAAAAGTGGATATCCAGGTATAGGAAACATTTTGAAGCCTTTATGGCCGCTATAGGTGCTACCACTACTTACCAACCTTAAATCATGCCTGGGTTTCCACACAAAAATTCGCTAGTACTTACCAAATTATTTTAAAGCTGTGTGTTCTGTCTTCAAAACTATGGTATTCTGTACAACAGTAGTCTCCAACTGTGGATGCCCTTGTATGCTATGGGTTGTAGTTTTGTAACAGCTAGAGAGCCACAAGTTGGAGACCGATGCTTTAGAAATGGTGTACAGTATGACTTTTTTGACTATGTTACCAAACTAAAAGTGTGTACAATTGTATTTCTAGGAGTCTTTCACCCACTATTCCATTATATATGGTATAACAGCCATCACTTGTGATAATATTTAACCCCTTTGTCCTTCATCAGGCCAAAGAAATATATCTGGATGCGCAAGAATGGCGATCTGCCAGCGACAGTGATCACTGATCAAAACAGCCTTTTATTTAACAACCTCAACAAAAGTGATAGTGGCACCTACATTTGCCAGGTAGCAAACCTCCTGGGGGAATATATGGCAGAGTACAAACTGGATGTCAATGGTAAGAGTAAATCTTGTTGTATTGGCTTAACCCATGTATGTTTCTGTGTTTCCTTTTATTAGCCATCATATATGCGTCCAAGTGTTCATCCATTGTGAGCTGCATGAAGATACGTCTTGTAACGTTGTAGATGATATTGGGTTAGAAGACACTTAGCCACAGAATTTATTTTCATACTTCTACCATCAAGATCCCTTAGATGTTGATATCACTGGTGATGTCACATCAGATGACCACAGTGGCCACCACGGTTGTGTGACATGACATCACTATGGACCACATTGACCAGGACTGTCATGTTTCAACAGTGGGGAAGCAATTTGAACTATATAGCATATATCATTTTTAAGCTATATTACTTGGTTTTGATGGAGGTCACCAATTTTAGTGGAGGTCACCAATTCTCAAAGCAAAACCATTTCAAAAGGTACTTAAAATATGGACACCTAATCTTTAAAAAATATTAGTACAGGGCAACATTATTAAATTCACATTTGTTTTTATAGCCAGGGAGCTAGATGAGATCAGGTCTGGTTGTGACCTTCTGGTATAGTTGGGAGATGGTCCCAAAAGCAGATAATTTATGTTATATCCGCACTAGGTTCTCATGAACAACCTACTTTGAATTTGAGCAGACCTCTGATAGACCTGAAGGTGTTTTAACTCCAACGACCTTCTTAGAAGATTTGTTTGGTCATTATACGCACTCATGGTGTTCTCAATTTTTGGCTTTTCTGAGCTATGGAGATAAGATGGCAAACTACAGTCATTTTTTTAAGTTCGGGAATCCAATTTTTCAAGGTTCCAGCCCCAGAACCATTGATTTTGTTTAAAGAAACAAATACATTTTTTATTTTTTTTAGGTTCGGTTTCACCAATATATAGTTCAATATGATAATGATCATTGGCTGAACCGGATTTCTGCAGGGTTGGCCGGATTTCTGCAGGGTTGGCCAACTATCTAATGTGTATGCGACCACCTCACTCTTTTCCTGCAGCAGATGTCTGTATCGAGCATATTTAATTTCAGAATACTTGTGCCTTGTTTCTAAAAGAGATAACCAGCTGCCTAGGAACATGGCACTGGCTTGTTTGGTTTCTACAGTATGTCTACTTTTAGGCAGTGAAATATCTACCTTTCTTTGGCCACTTTTGTACCACCAGTCAGGTCTCCTAAAGTAGTAAAGTCATGTGATACCACACAGAGGGTTTTTTAAGGCCCTGTTCACACTTCCACTGGAGCCTGACACTTCCTAAGGTAACCTGTGCTATTGTTCCCATCAAAATGACGGACACCTCCATTAGAAGTCAGTGGGGTCTATCAGGCACCACTGGTATCCTTCATGACTTATTTGGCACGTTATTATTTTCATTTTTCTGCTCCTATGACCCAAAAGAAAAACAAAAGACTGAATAAAGCCTAGGTTGTATGGTGTAATAATGTAAATTTTTTCTAGTACACATCTTCGTTGTTGCCCGATCAATCAGGCATTTCCGACCTTAGTTCTGAGGGTTTTTTAAAGTGCTAGTACAGTATTTCCCAGCCAATGTTATTGATTAGGTGTTCTGTGGAAGACAGAAACAGTAAAAACTATCATCTGTACAGAAGGATAAAGTAGGATAAAGTAGTAGGATAAAGTAGTTGTAGTCCTTCAGAAGAAAAAGCATCTTCCTTAGTAAACAGGTTAGGAATTATTGCCTTAAGATCTACCATAGTTGGAATGACAGTTTTGATGTTTCTTCAATGCCTCACCAGTTGTCTCTAGTCACTCAAACGCTCCTGATTAGAATCAATGATCATCTGTCTAACCTTTCATTTCTACTCATATTCAACATGAAAAGAGTCTTTTCACTCACAGCTGAAAAGACTTCAAATCTTCCTTAGCACTCAGACAAAATAAAGGCTAAACCTCTGCCATTCTCTCTGGCACCAACAAGGGGGAGAAAAATTAAAATAATAATACAACAGGACAGGATAAAATCCGTGTAGCGACAGATCCCAGACAATCACTTAATCCCCGATGCTTTCTGCTTCAGAGTCTTATCACAGGTACAAGGTCGGACCTTCTCGGTTAGGCAATGCTCTATTCCCAGTCTGTCCTTTATCTCCTGGCCGGCTTCCGCTTTCTAGTTATCTCTTCCTCCTCCTCTCGGCGTCCTTCTTCTCGTTACTGATTTTCATCAACTTTCTTCCATTGTCTCAGGAAAAAAAAAGAGAAATATTCAATACCCAAAAAACAAGGTCCTAGTTAGCGGGCCGAACCCTCAAGAAACAGACGTTCAGCTCCACGCTCCCCTCCTTCACAATTCCCGATTGACAACCAAATCCAAAAAATCAGCATTTTGTAAAGTACATTTTCAGTCATTTGTATCCTGCTCTAGGATGAAGCCAGTTCTAATTTCTCCTGATCCGTTTAATTCTAATGTTGCCTGGTAATTATCATTCTTTCTCATTATCTTCTTTTTAAACTAATTATACTGCCATCGTTAGCCAAACAAAGCATCAAAAGATAGGGAGTCTGAATGAGCAATCTCCCTGAATATTCATAAGTTTACAAACAGCCTTATCATACGAGGTTACATAAAGATCAGGAAGAAATATTTCTGCAAAGTGTTGTAGCTCTGATGGAGACATTAAACACCAGCTTATTAAATAATTATTTAATTGCACGTGTTAATTAGTAGTGAATATGTCAAGCTTGGATTCAATATTTGACTCCAGGAATAGATGCTGTTTATCATATTAATCTGTTCAATAATTGGATGTTGCTATACACACACGATTAAGAATTTCAGAGACTTCTCCATGGCCATGGTGGATGTGGAGAAAATATCTTGCACTAAAACCAGTTTCATAGTTAATACAGTTGAAAAAAGACAAACGTCCATCAAGTTCAACCAAGGGATAGGTGGGGACGCGAATCCCAGAAGGAAGTGAGACTCAGATTTCTACACATTTCCATAAGCATTAATGTTTTTTACTTTTAAGAATTCATCTAAACCCTTTTTAAAACTGTCCACTGTTCCTGCTGTGACCACGTCCTGAGGAGTCTATTTCACAGATTCACAGTTCTTACAGTAAAGAAGCTTTGACGCTTCCGGAGACTGAACTTTTTCTTCTCCAGTCGGAGGCAGTGCCCCCATTTTACATGGAAAATTTTATCACCGTATTTATAGTATGGCCTATTTATATATTTGTACAGGTTAATCATGTCCCCCCTTAGACGTCTCTTCTCAAGACTAAATAAATTCAATTCTTTTAATCTTTCTTCAAAACTAAGACCCTCCAGGCCCCTTATCATTTTAGTCGCTCTCCTCTGTACTTTTTCCAGCTGCAGTGCGTCCTTTCTATGGACTGGTGCCCAGAACTGGACTGCATATTCCAGATGAGGCCGCACCAACGCTTTGTAAAGCGGTAATATTACATCCCTGCCCCGCAAGTCCATGCCTTGTTTAATGCATGTCAATATCCTGGTGGCCTTAGAAGCAGCTGATTGACATTGTATGCTGTAATTTAATCTACCATCCACAAGGACACCCAAATCCTTCTCTATAAGTGACTCTCCCAGTGTTACATCACCTAGGACATATGAAGCACAGAGATTATTACTACCAAGATGCATAACTTTACATTTGTCCACATTGAACCTCATTTGCCAAGTTGATGCCCAATCACTCAGTGTTCAAATCAGCTTGTAGTATATGGACATCATCCTTAGGCCTCGTTCACACTTCAGTGTTTGATCAGTGATTTCCATCAGTCATTTGTGAGCCAAAACCAGGTGCTGCTCTAAACACAGAACAGGAGCAGATCTTTCCCTTCTACCTCATGTCTGTGGAGGCTCCACTTCTGGTTTTGGCTCACAAATCACTGATGAAAATCACTGACCAAACACTGAAGTGTGAACAAGGCCTTAGACTGTACAGTTCTACATAGCTTGGTGTCATCTGCAAAAATAGAAATGGTGCTATTAATCCCATCCTCGATATCACTAATAAATAAATTAAATAATAGAGGGCCCAGCACTGAACATTGGGGTACAACACTTATAACCTGGGCCTATTCTGAATAGGAATCATTGACCACAACTCTCTGGACATGGTCCTTCATCCAGTTTTTAATCCAATTACAAACTATACTTTCCAGGCCTATAGACCTTATTTTACCTATTAAACATCCTATGAGGGACAGTATCAAAAGCCTTTGCAAAATCCAGAAACACTACATCCACAGCCGCCCCTCTGTCCAAGCTACTACTCACCTCCTCATAAAAACAAATCAGGTTAGTCTGACAACTTCTGTCCTTGGTAAACCCATGCTGGTTATCAATTATAATATTAATTACAGTCACATACTCCTGCATACAGTCCCTTAAGAGTCCTTCAAACATTTTTCCCACAACAGAAGTTAAACTAACTGGTCTATAATTACCTGTGAAGGACCTTGATCCTTTTTTGAATATGGGAACCACGTTTGCCTTGCGCCAATCATTTGAAGCACACAGTACCAACCCAAAAAATACTTCTAAGGTGGCCATACGAATCAGCCTGACATTGGATGACTGGCCACCTATCTAATGTGGGTGTAGATGTTCAGCCAGTGTTTGTCTAGTACAAGGTACAGTACAGACTCAAAAATGACTTTTAAGATGGTGACATATATCAGACTGACATTGGCTGACTGGCCAACCATCTAAGGTGGGAGTATATGTTCACCCAGTGTTTGTCTAGTACAAGGTACCAACTAAAAAATTACTTTTAAAGTGGACATATATTAGACTGACATTGGTCAATCAGCCAACCATCTAACATGGTGGTAGATGGTTGGCAAATGTTTGTTTGGCTGGTGTCATGGAAAAAAGGATAGAGCATGCTGAATAGCAGTGAGCCACCACTCATTGCCACTTACACATTAGTTACTTGTTCTCGGCAGGTTTGACCGACACTCTAATGTGTTTGGGGAGCTCCCAGGATCAGGAGAAATTATTATTTTTGCCCAATCCTTTTGCTCTCTCGGGAGATAGATTGCCACCAAAAGTGTCTGGCGTCGGCTTTCTCCACTCTCCCCATTGAATATACATACACATTCAGCTGAGACGAGCGTGTATGTGGGATGGAGTTGGGGGTGATAGCTTTAGGACGAACAGACAGATATTGAGTGTGTATGCACAGCCTTATTCTTATTTCTCCATTGATAATGGATTGGCTGAGGGGGCATGTGTATGAGACGTTCAGGTGGAACAGCTGTCGGCTGAATGGCTATTGAAGTGTATGGTCACCTTTAGGGCCAAAACAGCATTGTAGATTATTAACAAATGTCCAAAGGTTGGTCAAACACATAGGGCAGAAGTGGGATAGATGATGATATTGCCCACAACCTCCAGTTATTTAAATGATGAGAGAGGGGAAGATGTTGTTGTCAGACACCTGGCAGAGCAAAGAATCATGTACTTTGTGTTGAAAGCGAAGATGCCCATCAAGGGGCCTCTGGTGGAACTTTTGGGGCTTGAACAAGAAATGTTGCCTTTGTTGAACAAGCTCTGCAATTTCTTAAAATTAAGGGCATGTGAGGTAAATTCATTCTCATGGAAGCGTTTTTTATTTTTTATTATTCAATTAAAGGTCTGTACTATCTTGACAACAGCCTTTTAGAATCCTCAAGTTTGTGTGGATTTCCGTAAGAACTTCCCGAACCGAACAGTAGGCTATTTGACTTGTTGCTCCTTGGGTGTCTGAAATAGGAAATTTAGTTTGTGAGTCCCACTGAGGGCAGGAACTGAATAAATAATATTACATGTGCCAAGTCACAAGGTCCCCATACACATTAGACTTTTGTTGGTTTAACCTGCCATTGTAATAATCTAATGTGTATGCTCCCCCGCATATTATGTTGGGGTAGAGAAGGAACATAGGTTTAGTTCTCCCAAGAGAGAGCCAACAGCTTTTGACAGTCTATGGGCATCTACAAGGAAAGGGGTTGTCCTGAAGCTAGCCCGGACATAACTTCCAACAGTAGCACACTGGGAACCATTAGCTGTATAGCAAATGGAGATAAGTTGGTGAGTGACCGTATAAACAATATTAAACAAAATTACAGAACAAAAAAATTGCAACCATTATGAGAAAATAATAAGATTCTCTGAGTTTTGCAACATATCACAAATGTTCGAATAATTGTGTTTTTTTGTGGAAAAAATAAAACAGGGACATGAATTTCTTCCGCACAAGATCTAGCACAACAGTCTGCTCACCGCAGCTCGTTCACATATCGTCGTTTGTTTATCAATGCTCGTAAAGATAAATCCATTTTTACATCTAAAGCGGTTCGAGCTGTGGAAATTTATACCTTTTAATACTTTTTAGAGAGCTTCTGAACGCCTGTAGGAAATAGCACCTTGAAAAAAAGGACCTAAATCTGAAATATGATCCAAGTTCTCTGATAGGACGACTAATAGATACACGTGTCCAGGGTGCAAACTTATTACGTATTAAAAATGGGGGGCTTTTGGTTGACTTTTGACCTCTTCTATGAATTATGACTAACGGAAAGGCTCCCACTGAGACGTGTAATGAGCATGACATTAGGAAATTCCAGCTACAGACTTGAAGATCGGAAGAGAAGGTGACACAAGGAGCCTCTTCATTCTGGCAAATAAGCAGAAGTCCTAGCCGAAAATCTCCCTTAATGGAAGAACATCTCAGCCCCTTCATTCTAGCAGTGGTGGGTTTACAGGGCATAGACCTGCACCAATGATATATTGCCCTTAATGAGTACTTAGACCTAAAGGAGATAATTCCCCTATATCTGCAGTAAGTTTGAAAAGCATATGGACCTTCTTTCTGTTGGTTTGCCCATTTCTGTCTACACATACATCTATAGGGGGTCATGTACGATGTTGAAATATGCCTATATTAGGCGTATTTCAGGCACAGATTGCGGCACAACGGTTAGTTGTGCCTCAGTCTGCGAATTCTCCCCGCTCACGCCAGGTCTTAAAAGTGGGTGAGGAAGGGGATGGGCCTCATTTACCACTTTCTACACCTGTTTTAGGCGTGGAAAAGCTCTGCATGTAAGATGGCTAGGAACCTGTCTTACATTTAGAATTGACGGAGGATCCGCTGATGTTATGGAGAGGCCGGCGCCCCTTCATAACTTTGGCAGAGCCACTGCCAGCTTAGGGGTTTATCAAGACTGGCATCTAAAACGCCAGTTTTAATGTGTCCCATAGTCTCCAAAGGTGGCCATATACATTAGATAAATTACGGCTGAGCGCCACCAATTTAAGAGGCAACGGCCAACCATCTAATGTATATGGTGGCGTCCCAGCACTTCCCTAGTGGCAGATGGGAAAAAGGAGGGTTGAACAGATAAGCCACCACCAGAGGTTTCTAGCATTAGCTTATTCCACTCTCTTTTTGAGAATTCAACACATGAACGCTTGGCTGATCTGAGCATACATTTGTGTGAGGGGTGGAAAGGAACAGCTGTCAACCAACTATGCGTTTGGCCAACAGCTATTTGATGTGTATGGATAGCTTAAGACCATGATTAACAGTAGAATCAACTGTTCTGACAATCTGATCGAGTTCTGACCTGGCACAATCACTTTTCAAAGACATTAACCAAAATTCTGCTGTCCTAGTCATCTGTTAGTTTTGTTAGTGTGGCACGAAAACATCCACACCTATGCTCATGGAATTGAAGTATGATCGTCTTCTGCAAGAAATCTATCTCTTTCTCCATGCACCACTTAAAACTCATGAGCACTGGTTTGTTGGCTTTCAGAATTTATGGACTTATTGGATGCTGAGTTGGGAAAAAAACTTTGTGTGCATTATGCATAGGAAAGCTCTGTCTTAAAAAGAGCCCTCTGGAGATAACATGTTTACTTTGGTAGAACTTCAGTAGACTCAAGGCAGTCGTACACGAGCAGATGTATCCCAGTAATGTTACATGTGCTATCAGAATACCATAAGATGATATTGCAATATGTTAAAAATACAAAAATACCCTTGTGTGAGATTGACTCAAAACTCCAGTTTCCATATCTGGTCAAAAAATAAACTGTGTGTGACAAAATGTTGTTTACCAGCCCAGGAACTGCAAGTTGCTCTTACTGTAAACGAGGAACATAGCTTTCCAGTTAGATTGATATGGTTCTTTAAAGGGATTGTCCCTTGAAAATATTTTAAAAAAATTCAAACCAACACCTGGATCTTCATACTTCTGTAATTGCTGTAATTAAAAAATTTGTAGAGCCAGTGAGGCATTCAACAAAATCTATCTGTATAGTGTCACCTGTTGTGTTCTCTTCCTTATTTCTCTGTCCACCTCCGTGACATTGCTGAGGTGGACGCACATGATAAGTTCCATCCTTCAGCTGCCACCAGCCAGATCTATTGTTTGAAGCTGTGACAGATGCAGAGAGAGAGAGCTGCAGCGGAAAGTTCACTCCCTCTAGTTGTGATAGGTAGAGAGCTGTAGCGGAATGGATACATGTCCTGAGAAAGACATGCCCCCCGAGCTGCCAGTCTGGGGAAAATGTAGCAGAGCAAGAGGAGCAATGAATGCAGAGATCTCTGGATCCACGTGAGGTACAGGGTTGGTTCTAGCTTTGTTAGAAAAATATTGTCATGTACTATATGATGTCTGATTTTCATATTTGTACATTAATCTGGGGTTAATCCTTTAAGGGGTGTCCGAAAGTGAATGTCAATCCAAACAATGAGAAGCTCACATAGTTTATGAGTATGGCTCTAGTCTTTACCGTAATGCAATATCTTCTAGAAGGTGCTATATAGAGATACTGTTATAAAGATAATATAGCAAATCAGAGCTTTAAAGATTACCGTAATTAAAAGAAGGAATTTAGTGATCAGTAAAACAAACTATAAAGACCATAGACATTGTGGTTAATGTGGCTTGTAATTGGGCAATATAACAGATTATTTCTAATTAGGTTCCATTTTTCATTCCTCTTCTTGTACTGGGTCTGAGATGTCATGAACTAACTCCATCTTTAATCAAACACATGTGTACACGCCACTGAATTTCCAGCTCAAATCTCCAGCCAATATAATGTGTATCGTTGCTTTCCTGTTGTGTTTTTGGCTTGATAAAGGAACCCATTTGGGTTATCAAACCAAAGCAAAAAATCCCATTAGATCAGACCCAGGCTCCTCCGTCCTATCTCCCTGATTCTTCTAATTACAAACAGCGCAACCATCATCATACGGACCTAATCAATTTCCTCCGGCTCGGTTTCCCGTTTCGCTGCTAATCAAGAGAATAAAACCTCTTTTCTTTGAATACGTTTGTGTATTAAACAGCAAGAAGTTGGCATCGATTAATAGCACTTCCCTGCGAGGGCTTTCAGAATTTAATTTGTCCAACAATTGTTTAATTTAAAGAGTTATTTCTGCCCCCTCCAGAAAATCAATGCCAGAAATGTAAGGGAGGGCACCATAGGAAAATGGCTTTTTAATGGGAAAGGATTGTGGTAGTTATTATGTTAGAATTTATAGCGACTTCGGTTTAACCCTCTGCAGTTAGACAAGTATTGACAGAGGAGATGATTCCTAGGGCAGCCATACTGTATGTTTATATTTAAGAAAGACCCTAAGTTTTTGAATGAGGTCTAACACTACATCTATACAAGGAGTGATATGATATTTGAGGTTAAGGATCTTTCCACGGAGATGAGTTGCATTACTGGACACAAGAACGGCTTTGCTAGAAAATTAACTCAACACGAACCACCAGAGAACAATGACATCTGGGTAACATAGTAACATAGTACATAAGGCCGAAAAAAGACATCTGTCCACCCAGTTCGGCCTGTTATCCTGCAAGTTGATCCAGAGGAAGGCAAAAAACCCCTGTGAGGTAGAAGCCAATTTTCCTCACTTTAGGGGATTAAAAATTCCTTCCCGACTCCAATCAGGCAATCAGAATAACTCCCTGGATCAACGACCCCTCTCTAGTAGCTATAGCCTGTAATATTATTACACTCCAGAAATACATCCAGGCCCCTCTTGAATTCCTTTATTGTACTCACCATCACCACCTCCTCAGGCAGAGAGCTCCATAGTCTCACTGCTCTTACCGTAAAGAATCCTCTTCTATGTTTATGTACAAACCTTCTTTCCTCCAGACGCAGAGGATGTCCCCTCGTCACAGTCACAGTCCTGGGGATAAATAGATGGTGGGATAGATCTCTGTACTGCCCCCTGATATATTTATACATAGTTATTAGATCTCCCCTCAGTCGTCTTTTTTCTAACGTGAATAACCCTAATTTTGATAATCTTTCAGGATACTGTAGTTGCCCCATTCCAGTTATTACTTTAGTTGCCCTCCTCTGGACCCTCTCCAGCTCTGCTATGTCTGCCTTGTTCACTGGAGCCCAGAACTGTACACAGTACTCCATGTGTGGTCTGACTAGCGATTTGTAAAGTAGTAGGAATATGTTCTCATCACGGGCATCTATGCCCCTTCTGATGCAACCCATTATCTTATTGGCCTTGGCAGCAGCTGCCTGACACTGGTTTTTGCAGCTTAGTTTGCTGTTTATTAAAATTCCTAGATCCTTTTCCATGTCAGTATTACCGAGTGTTTTACCATTTAGTATGTACAGGTGACTTGCATTATTTCTTCCCATGTGCATAACTTTACATTTGTCAGTGTTAAACCTCATCTGCCACGTATCTGCCCAAGCTTCCAATCTATCCAGATCCCTCTGTAGTAGTATACTGTCCTCAGTAGTATATATACAGTATACTGTCCTCTTCAGTGTTAATTACTTTACACAGTTTAGTGTCATCTGCGAAAATTGATATTTTACTATGCAAGCCTTCTACAAGATCATTAATAAATATATTGAAGAGAATAGGGCCCAATACTGACCCCTGAGGTACTCCCCTAGTGACAGTGACCCAATCTGAGTGTGTACCGTTAATAACCACCCTCTGTTTTCTATCACTCAGCCAGTTACTTACCCACTTACAGACGTTTTCTCCCAGTCCGAGCATTCTCATTTTATATACTAACCTTTTATTTGGTACCCAACCCATTCTAGACTAATTATGCAAAGGACACTTTGATACTCGTAAGGCCTCAGGATGAAGGCAATAAAGCTCCCTAAGGCTCAATTCACACCTGAGCGTTTTACAGCGCGTTCCTACGCGCTGTAAAACGCTCAACAAGGAGAAACCAATGCTTCCCTATGGGAATGGTTCTCACCTGGGCGTTTTACAGCGCGTACGATCGCGCTGTAAAACGCCCGACGCTCACACAAGTTCGGTAGCGTTTTTTTGGGCGCTTGTCGCGCGTTCCCGTACATAGACTTTCGGGAACGCGCGACACTGTGTGCACACTTGTCTCTGTATGCGCGCTTGTAAACGCCCGTACAATCGCGCATACAGAGCGCTCGTTTCAGAACGCTCAGGTGTGAACTGAGCCTAAGAGCACAGTGCCAGACTATTACGGGACTATAACACTAGTCATATGAGCTTGGATCCAAGGATCCCAAATTTGCAGGAAGAGATCCAAGACCCCAGTAGCCATATAAGTCAACTTATAGAACAGCAAGTCTGTATTTATCAAATGTACCCACTGAAGAACAGATGGACTCTTCGTGGCTTCCAATTAAAGACAATGACCTTCCTTGCAAAAAAAAAAAAAAACATTAGGAGACTCATATTTGGAAGGAAGTAGATCCCAACAAGCTACCCATAGGAGAGCACACATCAGGGAATCCATACTTTGAGTTTAGAAAGCTATGAATATCCCAACAATATCCCTATATAACAGGACATTTTTCTTTGAATCTAAACTTAATGCCCTTTATAGCTGATATGAGGGCCCCGAGAATAACTTTCTCTGGTGTGCCCAAGGAAACCCAATCAGACACTGTCCATGAGCAAGACACCTTGCCATAGAGTACCAAATATATCTACATTCTTCCTAAAAAAATATTGCATAGTTATCTAGCTAACATTTCTTAACATGGTACTGTCCAATTTCTTGGTCCAAAAACTAGGTCCTTTGAGAAATTATGGAGTACATCTGTTGATTCAAAGTTGTAGAAATTTCAATGCATCTTGCAGTGAAAAAATCCTAAACCTTATGTGTTGCCATTGGTGTCTAGAGGTTGTCCGTGGACAAGACACCATTTTTAAACATCTCCTCACCAATGAGATCATCCAAGAACTAGGTCTTGTAACTCATGCGTCTGAGTACTGAGATGTCTACAAGCAAGAAACCTTCTTGTGAAGGACCAACTATATACAAGATGTAGCAGGGTTATCACACGCTCTTAACTCAAATTTCTTAACTCATCGTGTTATCTTGAAACAAAAGCCATTGAAAACCAATTGTTTTCTTAACGCATTTAGTTTAGATAACACGTCTCAGAAAGCATGTGTGTTAACTCTACTACATCCGTATATACCCTTCAGATAAAATGAGAGCACAGTTATCCCGCTATAGTGAGGGTATCACAATGTAGTCTGTTATCTGAATCCAGTCATTGGCATTCCCAAGGCAACACGCTTGGCATATTATTGTGTAGCAAATAACTTACCAAACCTATTTGCTAAGTGAAATAGCTGAGGAACCCCTTTTCCTCTTGAGGAATGGTTGACTTGATGACTGCTAACTGTATTTCAGATAGGCACGCTGCTGTTTTTTCATGAACACTGAACCGCTGTTCCTCTTCCGCTTCTCCTCGCGGCAGTTTAACAATGGCCCATATTTACTCAGCAATTCCGTAAACTTCGCAGTTTACATATAAAATGTTCATGAGTCTTATCAGCTTTCCTGGCTTCCTGCAGAGCACAAATACATGGATTACGTGGGCGGGAAATATATTTCCTTCTATTTATAACCGCCAACCTGAAAAACTGTGAATTCCTAATGTAATTGAACATGCTTATTCAGAAACCGTTGATTTCCCATTCATGAATATGCGGAAGACCTGCATTGTTAACTCCTTTGACGCTAAAGGGACTTACCGATGGCAACGGCATTGTCAGGCTTCCTTCTTGTTTATCCACGACAGGGAGAAGGGCAGATCAAAAAGGGAGTAGAATATAAAATGAAACGAGCCGTGCTGTATATCTACTTGGCACAGCCTTTGAAGCTTTTGTCAAGGTCTAGAACAAAGACCTAGAAAACAGCTCTGCCGCTGCCATCGCCATAGCAACCTCTACTCGGAGGAGAACAAGAGGTCGGCCATTTTGTTTGAGTGGTTCAAGGGATCCCAATTTGTTTGACAATGGATGATTTATAGTCTAAGATTTTATTTTTTTTGTTTGGCTCTTTTCTTCTTTTACCGCCATGCACGGCTATCGGCGGGAATGTATTATTATAATATATTATAATAATCATCATCACTATAAAATGTCTGTTTACACAGATATGATTTGCTATGTCTGTCTGATTATTTTATAGTACATTTCCCATTGTTTGTCACGTCAATGCATGAGAATAAGAGTTGTCGGAGGTCAACGTTGCTTCACTAATGGCTGCAACCTATGTATTTGCCCGTTGCTTGTGATTTTATCGTCTCTCGTTTTTCCCTCCCTATGCTTCCTCCATTTTGTCACCTCCATTATCCTGCCTGCTGTCTGGCGTCAACCACACTGACCTCCCATTCCACCTGCAGAATCTCAGATATTTTATCAAGGTATCCATTACTTCTTAGGTGCCCTCTCTTCACTCTTAGCTTATGCATGAATTCTGAATGTTCTCTTCTATAGCCAAAGTAGTATTTTGCGAATTTCTAAAGTAAGCTTCATTTGTATTACGCCTCTCTTAGGCCTAGTTCACACGAACGTATGGCTTTTATAGTTTTTTGCAGTCCGTTTTTCACGGATCCGTTGTTCCGTTTTTCCGTATGGCATATACAGTATACAGTAATTACATAGAAAAAATTGGGCTGGGCATAACATCTTCAATAGATGGTTCAGAAAAAACGGAACGGATACGGAAGACATACGGATGCATTTCCGTATGTGTTCCGTTTTTTTGGCGGACCCATTGACTTTAATGGAGCCACGGAACGTGATTTGCGGCCAAATATAGGACATGTTCTATCTTTCAATGGAACGGAAAAACGGAAATACGGAAACGGAATGCATACGGAACACATTCCGTTTTTTTTGCGGAACCATTGAAATGAATGGTTCCGTATACGGAACACAAAAAAATGGCCCGTACACCCGCAGAAAAAACGTTCGTGTGAACTAGGCCTTAAAAGGCATTTCCAGCATTTTTCAGTTTCTAAATTTCCACCACAGCCTGCAATACATTGTGGCACACCCATCTGCTTCCTGCTGGTCAGTTCCAGTTTCCAGACTCTTCACCAGACGTCTGGTCCCCACATCACATGTAAGCTTCCTACATGGACATGATCACCTGTGTTGCTGCTGCCAATGATTGTCTTCCGCGGTAACCTGTCCCCAAGTGGCACATAACTGCTGGGTAGACATGAGTGAATCGCTCAAAATTCAGTTCTATTCAGTTGAATTGGTTGGATTCGATTGGGGTCAGAATCAATTCTACCCAAATCAAAGGTGCCTGAAAATTTGTGTATGGAATTCTAAAGTCTTCTTTGGCTTATATTTTCTTCTCTCTAGTCTCTCAATTTTTTCTCTCTAGCATCTCACAAAATTCAGCTGAATTCAATCACTGAAAATTCAGATCCAGACGCAACTCAAATTTTTACAAAATTAGGGTTGAATTGGATTAGTTCACTTGAGTGACATGTTGCTTGGAGACACGTCACCCCTGAGACCAGAAATTGGCTACAGCTGTACATGTGAACCTGTCCATCCATAAAGATTACATGTGGGGACTGGAAGTCAATGGAATACAGCCTGGAAGCCAGAGTTGGATGGTGGAGAGCAGGAAAGGATAGATCTCTTGACAGGTCCCACAATCTTGGGCAACCCCCATTTGCTTCACTTGCATTACTCCACTTTTTGGGCGACTCTAGTTAACCTTATTATCCCACTCTCAATCTTTGATAAAATCATAGCAGTACAGTAAGCTTAGATATGAGGAACTGTTCAAGGGAACTTTTCACATGGATAATGCAGTCCAATTGGAAGGGAATTTATTACAGACCAGGAAGGGCTGAGCAGATTGATATAGTTTTTTGAAAAAAGTTTCAGTAGAACTTGTCCTTTATTGATCTAAAACCTCTGCACATTCTGGGTGTAGGATCCCAGGGGCCGGTCCTACTCGGCTACTTGTCACAGGGTTGGACTGCCCATTGGACTCCTAAACCCAGGATGAGCAGAGATTAGACCAAAACATGAGGTTATGCTAAATAACAGGTGGTCAACAGTAATTAGATTTTTTTAAATAGATTTTAACCTCATTGTTATCCATATGTTATATGTAGCACAGGGACAAATTAAGTAGAAATTAAGTATGGGGTGGATAGAGGTGGGCAGAATTATTTTGGGTGAAGTTAGGCATTTATAGCTACCCTAAAAATGGGGTTCAACAACCTGACCAGTTTAGGTCCCACCCAGTATACTAAAATCACTGTCCGACCAATCTTAATTACAAATTTGTGTTATTTTTGTAAGTGACTATTCAGCTACCCCAGAAAATAAGTATAGTCTTCAGGAAAAATTATCAATTACTTCTGCCATTTCTTTATATCAATCGGCGGGTAATTACAGGCAGACTGGTTGCTATGGAAATGCTTTCTGACAATGTATAAAAGACTGTAGACTTTAAACTATGTATGCCTAGTAACCATTCAGTGATCTGACAACCATGCCATGCTTTTCTTACCATAAGGGTCCATTCACACATCCGTAGTGTATTGCGTATCCGCAAACACCCGGCCGGCACCCCCATAGAACTGCCTATTCTTGTCCACAAATGCAGACAAGAATAGGACATGTTCAATTTGTTTCCGGAGCCGCGGACCGAAAGTTATGGGCCATGCTCCGGAAATGCAGATGCGGACAGCACACTGTGTGCTGTCCGCATCCATTCCTGCCCCATAAAGAATGAATGGGTCCGCACCCGTTCCGGATAATTGCGGAACGGGTGCGGACACATTCTACGGACGTGTGCATGGACCCTAATAGTGAGCCATACTAGTCCCATCCTGCATTAGTAATCAGATTTCCCTGAATATAAATTTAGGTAACAAGATTATTACAATTTAAAGAAAGATTATGTGCAAAACTTATACACTGTGATTAAAAATATTCTTGTGTCAGGAACCACATCCTCGGACCCTGCACAGAGTGCTTCTTTCATTTAGAGCTTCTTAAACATTTTCTAATAGGCTACATTCCTTTTCTGGGGAGTGGAGTCACCCACGAACCCCCAAAAGTTACTTACTTTGTTCCGGCTGGAAGAAAGATCCAAGTGGGGATCTTCTTATAGATTACTCTAGAATTAAGGTCTCAAGCAGTAAGTGTCATGACTAGAGATGAGCGAAATTCTTAAAATTAACTTCAGTCCAATTTGGCTGAAATAACCGCCCAGTTTAATTTGGGTCAAATTTATTAAAGTTCTCTGAGTGCCTGGAAAAGTCTCTTTCTACCCTGCCTCTCTCTATTTCTCTCTCTCCCTGTCAAATTCGGGACACAAAATTCAGGTTTGGTAGACTCGGAAAGTTTAGAAAAATTTGGGTCGAATTTCCATATTATGGAATTAATTCATCTCTAGTTACGACCCACCCAAGAACTAGTACCAGGTTCTTGAGGTGCCATAACAAGACACTGAAGGACACCTCAGCTTACTACTGCATTGACACACCTCTCTTTTACGTTGCATGAATCCCCTATTGTTTCCGCTGTGCTGCTCCTTCTACAGAACTTCATTTTTTTATTATTCATTGATTTTTCTTTGCATTTCTTATATTTTCTTTTTCTGCTGACTTTATTGCTCCATTCTTTACAATATCTAAAAATGTTAACTTCTTTTGTCTCCTCCCCCTCCCAATTCTCCCCACCTTCCTCTGTTGTCCTCCTTTGTGAACCTTCTGATTATCTTCTTACCCTGCCTCCTACCAGACCCTAGCCCCGTTCCCTCCCAGTCAAGCATTGACCACGCTGTTATTGGAGGAGTGGTGGCAGTTATCGCCTTTCTGCTTTTCTGTCTGCTTATTGTCTTGGGACGCTACCTGATCAGACACAAAGGTAAGGTCTACCAAAGTGGTTTCATTGCACACTCATCACATGAGCCACATTATTATGTGTGTTATTTATTGCAAAACGTCTTAACTTACTGAATTACGTGATTTTTTTAAAGTTTTTTTTAATTAAGTGAGGGCATAGCAATACATTGTTGTGTCAAAGACTGCGGCACCCTCAGTTTTTCACTCTTTAGCAATGCCTCCATCTACCCATGGGGCAAGGTAATGCAACACAACCCTATTGACTTGACTGGATCTTTGCTACAGTTCCCTGCATGGTTTGTGGCTACAGTAGGAGGACCAATATGCTTGTGAATACTAAAGGGACCTTGCTGTCAGAATCCATGGGGTTCCAAGTGGTCAGACCTTGACCTTAGTAATGTTGTGGTATATATTAGTAATAAGTCATAACGCACTCCTTTAATTGTAGGTGTCTCCTCATATGGAGCAGAGAGACCTTTTGGGTTCCCCATTGTTATGTTACTTTAGGGTCCTTTGACACTGGCAGATTTATGTGTAACAAATTGTGAAGTGCTTTGTTTCTCTTGTTATTTTTTGTGAAAATGAAAAATCTGGCGCTAAAGCAACATTTTATTGGAAAAAATGTAATTTTTAATTTTCTCTAAATTCTGTGGAATGCTCACTACTCCCCTCCATAAATTCATTGAGGGGTTTAGTTTATTAATTGGTCGCTTTTTCTGAGTTTCCACTGTATGGGTACAACAAGGTCTCTTCAAATGCGACATGGCACCCAAAAACCATTCCAGCTAAATTTGCCCTCCAAAACCATATGGCGCTCCTTCCCTTCTGAGCCCTGCTTCGTATCCCTGCAGCAGTACAAGCACATATAGGGTGTTTCTGTAAACTGCAGAATCAGGGTAATAAATAGGTTTGTTTTGCTATTAACCCTTGTTGTGTTACAGGGAAAAAAAACATTTACAAAATGATACCAACATAAAATAGACATATGGTGAATGCTAATTACTACATATTTTTTGACATATCACTATCACATATCTTAAAAATTCTAATTAAAAAAATTGCCAATTTTCGGAATTTTTTTTTTTCTTTTAAAGGAAAGGTAAAACCTATCCACCCAAATTTACAGTACAGTGTACCATAAAAAAAAATACCAAAATTTCTTGAATAGGTAAAAGCATTTCAAAACTACAGTATTACCACCTAAAGTGACACATGTCAGATTTGCCATGTGTCTGGAAGAGTTAATTAAAAGTCAAGTGGGAGATCTTGGTAATCGGCCTATGTAAAAGGCTCCCTATTTATGATGTTGTGGGACTATTTCTTTCTATTACCACACTCTCTATCTCCCCTTCTCTACGGAGAAGATGTGAGGATGATAACGGTGATGTTGCAGTCTTGTTTATTTGTCCATTTTCAGGGACCTATCTCACCCACGAAGCCAAGGGATCAGATGATGCCCCCGACGCCGACACCGCCATAATCAACGCCGAGGGCGGACAAGGAGGGTCTGACGACAAAAAGGAATATTTCATCTAAGCTCCCAACCTTCTCCTACAAATGTGACAACGGCAGCAAGATCAACACATAGTTAACAACAAAAAAACAAAACAGCGGCAGAACACATTGAAACCAACGTTCGGAATATCTGACGTGGACGACTCTATCTCTCCCTCTACCAGGGCTACAGCAAGGCGAAGGGGGACGGGAGAGAAAGGGACAGCGATGGGAGTGATTATGCTTCTAAAAACAAACTTGTATAAAAAGTTATTACTAAAAACTCCTAAAAAAGATAAAAAATTGCTTGCTTAAATCTACATATCTTCGGTGAACGCACTATTCTAACAAATAATAATCGTGAGTTAAGATATTTTCGGTTTATATTCATGTACAAAGTTTTTTCTTTTGATTTTTTACTTTGGAATGTTGAGGGGGTCGGGAAAGTATATATAATATATTTAGTGTTTTAGTTTTTTCATTTTTTGAATATTTTTTTTTTTTTACTTTTATTTTTTGAATTTTTTTTTTCCTGGGTAACTTAAACTGGTAGGATAGATATTTTCTAGGGAGGAGCGTTATCCGTCAGGAATACATAGGGAGATATTTCTAAGATGCCACGATTAAAGCTTCCATTTTAAGACCTGCAAAATTGTATAATTTACGACTCCTTATAACCGTTGTGGAGGATGGTATGGTATGGTTTGGATGGGTGACCTTTTGGTAGCCGGTGACCATCCTTAACTCTGGCTGGGCAAATGTTAAGTGATGTTTTTTGGCACTTGACAAGTAAAGCTGTTGGAAATGGCACGAGAAGGGAGGTCCCGGAAAAATCCCAGTTTCGAGGCGGGTCATGGTCCCTAACCGAGTTGGCTTTTATGCTAATCAGGGTCTCGGTTTTGCACACAATTAATGAAAAGGCACAGTGTTATTTTCTTAGTGTCATAATGTTTTTTCATTGTTTTTGGTCTTTTGTCATTACCCCAGGTCTTAATGGAACAGCATGGTATGGTATGGAAAGCGGCAAACCAATCAGAACCCTCCATTTCGAAGAGGCGGTCATACATTTGGAGAGATCTGATTGGTGAGCGCTCAGCAGTAGAATTTCAGTTACAACCCAGTTATTGCCATTGGATTTGTGGTATTTAATCTCTCATAAAGCACCATACCTATTATATTTACCACATGAATGCGTCATCAACAGGTGATTTATAGTTTTAAAAATGTGGACTTCATTTTCACAGAGCTTACAGCGTCAGTCATTTGACAGCGTTACTGATATTAACCAATAAATCTCTGTACTATGTCATACTATGTATGTACTGGGCTTGGCATAAATTATTTTTTTTCGCTGTGTCATGTTGCATTGTCCATCATTTTTGTACCTTTTGTCATTCATGCCTTGGTGTCACATATTTTAAACATCTATTTGTATATGTGTAAATTTACTTATGTATGAGACCTGGTAGAAAATGCTCAAAATTGTTCAAAAGCGGAAATAACCAACATCATTTGAGTATCAAAGTGACTAACGTAGCAAAAGATTGATGAAGCAACTTACTTTAGTCTATTTAGTCCTAGCCTTGAGGACAACAGTTGAAGCCATAAGAGATGTTCGGCTATGTCAGTGAAGCCAAAACAAAAATGGCTCCTGTCATTGTAAATGGTTGACGGGACCTACCCGTTGGTTCTCTATTGTTGAAGGCTCGAACCCATAGGAAATGTCAGGCTAGGTCACTAAGGCCTAAACACACAAAGGCTCCTGTCCTTGTAAATGGTTGACGGGATCGTTGGTTCTCTCTTGTTGAAGCCGTGAGAGATATCAGGATAAGTCCCTGAGGCCAAAACCCACAAAGGCTCTTGTCTTCGTAAATGGTTGACAGAAGTCATTGTTTACAGGCTGGACTTCAAGTATCCATCATTGTGCCAATTTCTGGAGATTTCTAGACCCAGTTGACATAAAGGTGGACCCAACTTCTGAAGATTCATTATCCGAATCGGTATAAAAAAAATAAAAACATTTAAACTGGTCTAAAATATTTAACAAAAAATTGAGATTGCATTTCTTTTGGGAGAGGTCTATTGTTGTTGTCCTAAGAAATTATGAATGCAGACAGAACCCTAGGGCTATCAGGGGTCACCTTCAAATTGTATTCTACAACTTGAAGAGCAGTTATCGATCTTATAAAAAAATGACTAATGGGTTTAAGGCCTCATCCCTCATGCCTATGAAGAGCCATAATATGAGGCCCATACATTTTTAGGCTTACAGAGTGTTTTTTTTTTTTTCACTATATTAATCAAACAGGAAAAAATGTGATACGCTTGGCATACGGTGCCACGGGGATCACAGATGGTAGCATAAGGAGTATGAACTACAAAGACGCTCTCTGACGCTGTAAAGCCTTGTCTACATGACAGTCATGTGCATAAGGCCTCAGGGGTAGTTCATACTCTTTATTGGTAACTCACATACTATGATATTATAATGGTATTGGTTGTGCAATAAAATTGAATACAAAACTTTGTGTAAGTAGGAAGTCAACATATTTTCAATATTACAGTTTGACTGTTAATCTTAATCTATCTAGCTCATGGAGAATGATCAGAGAACATTTGATGCCTCCATCTGATAATTCTAAATTAACAAAAACCAAACATCTGCCCAGTCCTCAGTGCCAAACTAAAGGCATCTTTGAAACTTCAGAAATGATAGTACTGTAGTGTAATAGGGTTAATTTATGAAGTTAAGTAGAGTCCACATGTGCAAGGGTCACCTAGCAAACTGTCTATCTTCATTGATATGTTAATTTTTCCAGTCCCTGTCCCCCCAATTTCCATGGTATCTTGTTATGCCGCATGGTTGTAATTCAGGTGCTTCCAGATCCGTCTAGTTACTGCTATACATATATTATAATGCATATATAATACCTATTTTATATACAAAACTACAAAAGTTGGTTCAGAAACCATAAATCACAAGTTTTAGTTGCCGATAGGGCTTTAATGTACAGCAAGAGCCTTATGTTTCGTTAGTATTGAAGCGTTCGGCATGCATCGTGGTAACGATGTGGTCTCTAGAACATGTCTTACACCTTCTTATGGCTCTTCTGCATCACTACTCTAGTCCATGTAAAAGGATGACGGTTGGTGATATCTGATCACAGACCTTTGACCAATTCTATTTTCCTCTTCTTAGTCTGACCATTCATGGCCAGATGTCTTGCTTTTGGCGAGACCTCAGGCCTCCATTGTTGTGCCGAGAAAGCATTGTTGGACCACTGAGAGATCTACAACACACTGTAAACCTTCTCTCATGACCTATTTATCTGCCGGATTGTTGGCTTGGCCAAAAATATTGAGGTTGTATGTTACCATCTTTTATGACATGTTCCAAGGTAGATGCAGAGACCCTTTAAGATGGCCATTGTTAGACCAACCATTCTAAACTTTTAGAAATTAACCTAAAATTTTTGGATGAGAACTGAGAACTTCATATGTTCATCTTTTATCAATTGAAGAATTAATAAGATTGTTACAAACCTCAAGAAAAATTGGAAACGTACAGTATATCCCCAGTTGGTTGACAGCATAGACACCTGTAGTCTATGGTCAACTGTAATGAGTGTTGAATGTGCTTCTTTATGCTTCTATGTTTGTTAATGGATATCTCTATGGACTGTAAAATACAATGGGCCAAGGGTCTACAAGATGACTAAGGGCAAGCAGTTGTTTGCCTGTACCAGTAAATGAAACCCTATTTAAAGCCCTCAGGATTCTAGTGTGGCCCATCTCACTGAAGCCATGGGGGAAGCATCTTCTGTCTACCGTACACTGGATTAAGGGCTGAGTTATTTTGTGAAGCCAGAGTGTTAAATGATAGAAAATGGTCTTGTAATACTAATAACCTTTTGGCGGCCATGTTGTGGTATGTTTGTGGCATGTTTCATGTTAGCTCTTCAACCAAGACTTGTGAGTTCACTGATGCTCAATAAAGTTAATTTGTGCAAAATGGGTAGTGAAGACTGATAGTATGGCAAAGTGTTATCTGTAGATTATAGATTTTTGTGCTCACCATATCAGTGTTTGTAGGTTTAGGCCTACATTCTGAAGATAGGTCTGAAGATGCTTTCTGATGGTCCTCTGACCCTGTTACATACCGTGGACCTCAATCACCATCCACATCAATGTTCACATCCTGGCAATAGTAATGAAACCATTGGTATGGCTGGTGATTTGGTCCCTTACAATGTGAGGGACATTGAAGTGGAGGATCGGCAAAAACTTGACCTTTAGGGTACGTCTACATGGGACTGTTTTAGTACGAGCTATGTGGGTGTGATTTCAAGAAACATTCTCCATCAGCTTTGAAAAAAACATAAGTTGCCAACTCTCCCGGAGCATCCACCAGGCTCCCAGAAAATGGGGAGACCTCTTGGAGTCCCAAAGGAGTTGGCATATCTCCCGGGACCAGGATGGAGGGCTGTTTAATGATGCGGCATCCCGACATTGAAATGTGCATGGAGGGGCAGGATGGCCTACAAAAAAGGTGGTGCACCACACCAAATGGGTGGAGCTACATACAAAGGGACTGGGTCCTTTAAAAAGGGGGTGTGTCAAACGTTGCCGAGCCCAGTAATAGATTTCTAGCAGACATTGACCTGTGGTGAGGATTTTTAATTAATGTTGCAGATTTCTGCCACACCTTTGCAAAGGGTGAAATCTATATCAAAATCCACAAATAACTAATTTCGCAAAACCAAGACAAAATTTGCTGCAGATTTTCCGCTATAAAATACGTCTCATTAAAATACCCTTAAATGAAATTTATACAACACTTTCGTACCTCCCTTTTAAGTAACTGCTTTACGTAAGATTATCCCTCACAGTATTTTGCGCTTTGCTCTGCACAGGAGTGCCTTCAAAGAGGACCTCCTCTATTTATGTAAATTTCTATAGACACCCCCCCCAGGCAGTCCAGTGATATATAGGACTATAGGGAGGCATGCATTGAATAGTGAAAAGACAAAATGATATCAATACATAACTATTTCCAACTGCTCCAAAAGTGTTCTGTCATCTGTATAATGACTACGGACGGTGTCGCCAAGTGTGGAGTCATTTCTTGCGTTCAGACTCCCTCTACTTGCCAATTAACCAAACGCATGTAAACAAGGGGGTAGCATAGCATACTGATGGAAGAGAGTAAAACATCAGGATTGGACTATGCCGACTTTGCTTTTAGGCTATAACCATGAAGACATGGCTCTGCGTAGGAGCTGCGTACACAAAACGGATCATAAAAAATGTCTGAGAAGGTTGCTATATCCTTTAAGGGGATATTTTAGAAATGGCGCCTCTCTTATCTATGGACTGGGTGTGGTACTACACTAGAAAATTGAATTGGGGCTTCACTGAAATGCCACTATTTTTGAAAAAATATTATAACTTTTTTCTTAAAGGTTTTCTCCAGTTTTAGTGTTGACTAATGTGTCACTCAATGATGGGTGCGCATATCATATACTAGTGAGGTGTGGCGCTGAGTAAAGCTCATCTTTGGTTCTTAATGGTGTACTAGGTGTTCAGGTACAGTTGCTTGGAATGGGTGACCACTCCAGAACACCCACCTTGTCATGTGATATGTCATGTCACAGAAAACCATCTCGCAGTCTCTTGAAGGACCTCAACTGGAAAGCACAGACCAAAGTAATCTCACGTGAGTGTTGTCTACATATAGATTGTCAGAGCCTGGGCTCGTTTGTGGCACGCAGGTAAGTAACATTACAAATGAGCTCCATATGCATATGCACTCGAAGCAGCCGTATAGCATTAGTTCAATGTAATTGGTCTCTTGCGCCATTTCTTATGAATAAAATAGAAATTTTCAATGACCAATATAGGACACATAAGGGGGGTTGTACAAGATTACAATAAGAATCTATTTTACCAGGAACAGCGCCACTCTGGTCCAGTGGCTGTGTGTGGTACTGCAAGCTCAGCCACAATCACATGAGCACTGCATTCAGTTTTATGAACCATTGGGGTCCCTGTGGCATCATTTAGTCAGACTAAACTATCCCTTTAATTTGTGTATCTTATATTTGTAATAAAATGCCTCTCTGTTCTCAAGATCTCTGCTTCGTGTCAGTGAGTAGGAGCAAGTGCTGTTTATATCCAAAGCTTGGAAAGCTTAGGCACTGTTCGGATCTGTGTTGCGGTTTCCATACAGAACAGAGAGCAGTCCTGGGTTAACCTATAATGTGTTCCCTTATGGAAGACTAGCGCTACAAATGTGTCCTTCCCTACATTTCCATTTGTCTTGACATATCCTGAGATGTGAGGCACAGGATGATCAGCTTTGGAAAACAAAAAAAGGAAGAAAAAAAAAACATGATTTTTCAGATAATCTGTTGGGAGTTGTTTGTGCTATAGGTGTCTATGTGCAGCCACCCAGTGGTTGTGATGTGAATTGCAGCCTGGGTTTTGACAGCATGTGGCATAATGTATTGAATTTCTATTGTAAGAAATCAGAATCCTTAAGAAAACTTGCAAAAACTTAAAGGGGTTATCCGGGAGTAGAAAAACATAGCTGCTTTATTTTTTTCACCAAAAACAGCACCACCCCTGTCCCCAGGTTGTGTGCGGTATTGCAGCTCTGCCCCATCCAATAGAGCAGAACTTCAACACCAGACACAACCCATGGACAGGGATGGTGCCGTTTTAGAAGAAAGTAGCCATGTTTTTCTAACCCTGGACAACCCCTTTAACAGTGGACATATCTATATATGCAGTGCTAGTCACAATTTGGCGGTGGGGGCTCCGAATGACACCCCCGACTCAGAGGTGAACATAGATACAGGGCTTTTTACTAAAAGGAATGCTGTTACATTGTAATGAGTTGAATACCGTACATGCGGGAGCCAGTAAAAAATTTTTTAAAAAGTCACTTCCATTCGGTGGAAAAAATGAAAATCCACTATTCAAAATGAAAATTTGGAAAGAAAAAATGCGTACAACCGAACAGTTCCATACGATTTATAACCGTGGGCAAAGAGCTGGCCGGTGGTTCTATCAGAATCTGACTAATAAAATTGATTCCTCTCATAAACATCTGGGACGGAGAAATGACAGAACTGCCTGCGTCAAGAACCATTCGTCTATGATCCATTACACAGATGTCCCGTTCCGAAAAATAACATCCGGCGACGAAAAGGCATAAAGCTGCACGACCGGTGTGGGCCAAATTAGCTGCAAATAAAATCTATGGCATAAAAAAAGATCTGTAATATTTTATGGTCAGGTGCCTGTCGGTGCGCGCAGAGAGAGGAGGAAGGGTGGTATTTTATTCGCCTTTATTGTTTTTTTATGGTGCGGCGACGCGAATTATGCTCGGCCTTGAAATGACCTTGCAGACTGAAGCCTGAGCGCGGTTCTGCGTGTATCAGTTGGCTCTACGCGGTTGGCCCCCGTAAACATATGTAGAGGGGTTTTGCCACCCCGGCAGTCAGGATGGAGCTGGCCGCAGCTACCAACCCTGCACAGTACAAGTCAGTGCACACGGCAATGATTGTATATTAGCCGGTGCCAAATGGCTGCTAGCAGCCAAATGTCGTTGTTATTTGAGCAGTTTGGCAGACGCACCAGTCCTGTAAGTGGGTGTACATGTAGTATTAGGAGGAATGAGAAAGAGTAACCCTTTCACTAAATGGACGATTTTATGACACTATGCCATACTTAAACAGATGTAGCAGAGCTGAACTTGTCACTTTGGGGCCTGCATTGAACGTGTATATGTAAATACTTGTGCATAAGCAATAACTTTAAGGTTAAAGCCTTGATAGTATTTAAAGGGCACCTGTGAGCAGGATCAATCTTATGAAACTAGGCATACTGCCTGGTAGGGCTGATCCTGCTGATTAAAATGATGCCTGTCTTGTGAAAATCGGTAGCTGCGTTCCCATGAAAATAGGCATTTATTCTTAATGGGAATGAGGTCTTCAGTATTGCAGGGGGAGTGGCCTAGCACCTCAGAGCACATCAGTTCAGTTTTCCAGTGCTGACCACGCCCCTTGGTGCAGTGAAGCCTTCATTGTCATAAAAAATTAAAATCTCATTTCTTGAGAATGCCACAACCGATTTTCACAAGATAGGTATCATTTTAATCAGCGGGTTCAACCCTGCCAGGCAGTATGCCTGGTATAGTAGGTTTGCTCCTGCTAAAAATGCTCTTTAAGCTGGATAAACTTCAAATAAAAAAATGAAAGGGCTATGGGTGTAGACAAAAAATCATGTCTTTCGACTTAAAGTAAAATCGAAAATTCAGTTTTTTTGACTTGGCCGGTAAGCTCTACTTCTCCCCAATGTTTGACTTGATGTACCTGAATGCACCATGTACCATTTATGCAAGTACCTACTGTCCTCTAGGCTGCAAATTAAGCCTGTACTGACATGCCAACACGTCCACAAGAAGCACTGGTGTGGAACGCTTGGCAGCTAGCCTAGGGGGCCTGCAGCTGCCTTGGCAGTGGTTGGAAATGCTAGTGCTTCCTACGCTGCGTTTGGGTATGTTCACATGGTGGATTTTATTCACAAATAAAATTTGACCCTTGGAATCCTGGCATAGATTTTCGATTATACATGTGGTCCAAGAGGTTTTCATTTTGCCATGGTCGTAACAAGCTTCCACTGAGGCCATGTAAAGGACAGTGAGGAACTAAGGGATTTCCTCATCATTTTAGCTCTACTATTAAAATTAGGGGGACTCTGTTCTAGTGGTCAGTGGTGGTGGAGGTTATCTTCTAACATGGTCCTATCACTTTTTACAAGATGTACATTCTCATCTTGATCTCTCAGTAGGTTTTTGTCTACCTGCCGTTGTAGAAAAACCACAGAAGTTGTGCAGAGTGACTCATAATCACATGTTCTGACTCCACCTTGGGTTGTCCTAATATATCATTTCATCTGTAGAGTAACAAGGTCTCTTCCAGATATCCCACAGTGTGAGGGAGATGAGTTTCTGATCTTTACCTAATTTTTCTAATGATATGACACAAAATGCCTGAGGGTACATTTTACTGCCTTTTTCTCCTCTCGCTTTCATCTTTGAGATGTTTTAATTAATTTTCAACTAAAAAGTGCATGTCAATAGAAATTAGAACCAGAAAATTTGAATGCTGCTACACGGAAGCCGACATGTCCAAGTCTGACCAAATACATACACGCTACATTTGTAGCAGAGCTGATTTTGGTATCGAGATTTTTCTTTGTACATCATGGTCTCTTGGTTCATGTTCTATGAGACACAGCCCAAGATACATGACCTGCACGGAGTTTCTTTACATGGACCAGTGTGACCAGCACACGCAGGGATACTTCAGTCTGCGTCCTGTCTCTGTATGTAGCAGATGGACAAAATATATAAAATTGTCTGAATAGGCCCCAATAACAGACTGTTGCAGCAGTGGTCCACTTCCACCACTGATCCCTGGCATTCAGAGGCGCAGACCTGTCTCCCGCTCTTTCCTTCTTCCCAGCTGGTCCACCTGCTGGGCTTGTTCTGTCCCTCCACAAAGGCTGTGGAGTGCTTGCTGGTGAGGCCTCTCTTCCCCTGCCTGTAGTGAGCATGTTCCCTCTGGCTCTTATAGGGCCAGCATGCACCTGAATTGTCACTAGCTAATAGATGACCATCTTGGGATACCTAACATGCATTTCCCTGTGGGAGGATGCCTGAGCAATAGGTTCATAGCTTGCTAAGTTCCTGCAAACGTGTGCTGTTCTGTTGTGTACCAACCTTCTGCCTGTTTACTGGGTTATGAACATATGTAAGTGGGTGAAGGTTCTTCAGATCCAACTTTGTGGTGACAACACTTGGTGCAAAGTCACGACCAAAAGTGGTATGTAATAGCTTCTTTATTGACACAAATAATAAGTAGACAACGAGTTTCAAAGTTCAACCGACTCCGTTTTCAAGTCTTAGATGTTAGGAGAATCTCCAGAGATCTGTGCTGGCCTAGCCAGCCGAGGACAAATTATGATTAACTTAATAGAAGTGTACCCTCCTGGCCTACCAAGCTAACAACCTATCTGACCTATCTGATGACAAAACTAGTAAAAATAACGCCAAAATATCCTTACCTCAGATCTTGGGACCTTCAGTTATCCTCTGGTAATATTATCCTACCATTAGGTAGGCAGCCATTGTGAGCCACATTTCTGCGGCATGATGAGTCATTGACCTATTAAAAAGCAGTAAGAGGCAACGGAAGCCAATAGTTGAATTCTCAGAAGGACCTCAGTTTTTGGATGGTTTGATGGAACAACTCTTTTGGTGTAGACTCCTTGTTTCACTGTAGATAAATACTCCTTCTACAGGAGTAAGCTTCTAATATTATGGCTTATTATAGCAGCTACAAATACTCCCATTGTTGCCACCTCATGTTGTGTTTTCTGCAAATTAGAACATTTAATAATTTTTAGGAAAAGTGGCAATTTTCTGCCATTTTTATAACAGGCCAACAAACCTGATAGTACGCAATGTGATTTTTTTTTTTCATGTAAGGAGATCATTGAGAGCACAAGCAGGGATACTTGTGAATGGCATTTCTTTGCGGTCACTGTCATGTGCTCCCGGGCAGGCATGGGTGCTGCTCCACTCACTCTGTGTCTGTCACAGTTTCAGTCCTCCATTAGCATTCCTCGGCACAGGTTTCCTTTGTGTGTATTACAGATATTATTCATTGAACCTCACCCTGCAGTACTGCATGGGTTAATTCTCTCTTTTCTCTGTGTGCAGCTGCTTGAGCTAAACAACTCTCCTATATATAGAATGTATCGGCAGATAAGAACCATTTGGCCCATCTAGTCTGCCCAATATACTAAATACTATGGATAGCCCCTGGCCCTATCTTATATGAAGGATGGCCTTATGCCTATCCCATGCATGCTTAAACTCCTCCACTGTATTTGCAGCTGCCACTTCTGCAGGAAGGCTATGCCATGCATCCACTACTCTCTCAGTAAAGTAATACTTCCTTATATTACTTTTAAACCTTTGCCCCTCTAATTTAAAACTATATCATATCCCCTCTGTCTCGTATTTCTTCCAAGCTATACATGTTAAGGTCCTTTAATCTTTCCTGGTAAGTTTTATCCTGCAATCCATGTAACAGTTTAGTAGCTCTTCTCTGAACTCTCTCCAAAGTATCAATATCCTTCTGGAGATATGGTCTCCAGTACTGAGCACAATACTCCAAATGAGGTCTCACTAGTGCTCTGTAGAGCGGCATGAGCGCCTCCCTCTTTCTACTTGTAATGCCTCTCCCTATACACCCAAGCCTTCTGCTAATAGAAACATAGAAACATATTAGAGGCATGGTGCATTCCCTGTAGTGAATATCACATCCCTATTTAGGGATTAAAGGGTTAAAACCAGGGCTCTGCCAAGATAATATCCTTAGGTTTAGCCTAAGCCAAATCCGTTGGTTAACGCAGTAGTTCCATAACCATTGTCTGTAACCGCTCAATGGTGACAATTTGTTTGTCTTGTACTCATCAAACCTGTTCTGTTTTCCATTTTGGGTGATTTATTAGATTTTCTAGATTTCTAGATAGGTCTTGTTCAAAAATGCATCAATTGTTACCTGTGGCATACATAGAGAAGTAAGGGTCCCCATAGAAAGGAACAAACCAGGCCCCCCACACAGGACAGAAGGGTTTCCGCCTAAACCCTTGACCCGTGGGCCATTTTTCCTTTGCCTCATTTGCTAAAAGTTGTTCCTTTAGAGGATAGAGTCCTGACCAAGTTTTCACCCCCAGTAGAAGAGGAGATGACCCCAACTAAGACTGGGCCCCTTCTTGCCCTGGCCTCCATAGCAGTCGCCTGGTCTGCCGCTATGGTAGTTACGCCCCTGATTGTTACCCTTTGTAGCAACGGATTTCATATGTATATGACAGACCAAGAGTAAACCGCTTCCTTTGTATGATCTAATAATGTTTCATGCATTTTTTTTAACAAGGACAGTGAGAAGTTTCAGATGTTCTCCACCACATGGAAGGAATAACTTGTTTATATCCAACCTTTCCTTTCTCTTTTGGCTGGCTCGCCAAGTTGTAGGATTGTCAGTAGGATTTTGGAGGCCTAAATTTCTCAACACTGTTTATATTCATACACGTAGCTATAGAAAAAGGTACAACTTCGGTGACCAAGCAGTGTGAAGAAAGCTACTATTTACTCATCCTACTTCCTAGTAGGTTTATATTGGTTTTGTGTAACATGTAACAGGTTGAGGTCTAATGAAAGTGGTGAGAGTCAAGTAATTTAAGTTGTACAAAAACATGATTAACTCACGTCAGACGAAGTCACGCTAAGACTCCATCACATGAAATACCGTACATATTTCATCTCATTGGTTCCAATTCAGAAAATGACATGAATGATATATAGAACATACCTTCAATAGGTTGCCCATTACATTTCAATTATGGGACCTGAGTTTGGATCCAACCATAGGTAGATCTGTGTAGACATGCGTGTTCTTGTGTGAGGTTTCTCCTCTCTCTCTTTCTTTCCTTAATCCAAGTTTGGTTTTGTTGATTCCTATGAAATTATCCATAGAGGGTGTGTGTATATTTGAGAAACCATAATTAGCAATAATTACCATAATTCCATAATAATTGCACACCGTACTAACTGGACAATGTTCTAATATATATTGCTGTGCCCCAGGTCCTTCTGATCCAATTATGGACTTATCTACTCACCCTTTCATATGCTTTGGCTCATAATGTGGTCAGTCAGCGTTACATTATTGTTGCATTAAAAAATGCCCCAAGGGTCTGGTAAAAACATCAGTGTGAACCAAGTATCCAGAGCGTATGTCTCACAACAATTCTTTTTTCTTCAAAACCGACCTTTTTCTTCAGCTACAGCTTTCATTTTTATCCACACAAATACTCCTGACACAATTGACTGGAACATAAAGTCATTAGTTTACATTTTTCATCCTATCTGCTGGTGAGCTAGATGTGTCAGCAAAACTTCCCGACATCTTCATTATTCAAATAATTTAACACTTTTTAATTAAAACCTGCTTTTTTTTTTTCCCGGACACTATTTACAGTGCATCCTTCTTTCGACTTGCCAAAATCTCAGAGTAGATTCCAATGCCAATTTACATGAAATATAGGATTTTCTTCCAGCATGTGGTTTGGATGAGAAAAACTGTTGAATATAAATATCAAAGACTGTGCAAACATATTTAGAGATACCATGATGTCATGTCTTTTTGGTGCCCATAAAGATGCCCACCTAATAGGCAATATGTGTATTCACTATCCAAAGTGACCAACCTAACCATCCATGCTCAAGTGTGGACAATCTCACTTATATGTACCAGCACCAAAAAACACATTTTTGATGTTTTGATTGTTGGGACAAGTTATACCAATGATCTGTGCCCTTCAGTGTCTCACTTTTCCTGGCAGGCATGGACACTAAAACACTCACCCATCCAGTGTCCCTGGCATGGGGCAGTCCTTACCGATGGGCCAGGCCACTGTGCTCGCTGCTCCTTCTGCTTGGCCTCTTCCGGCTTCTTCTCCTTTGCTGCCTCTAGGGCATGCATGTGTGTGCTCCCTGACTCTTAAAAGACCAGCAAATGTGAGGCCTAATCTGTCCTCAGCCAATAGTTGCTGTTCCTGGGTGTTATAAGGTACCTTATGGAAAGGTGCCTGAGCAGTAGGTTCTCTAGCTTGCTAGTCTATGCAAACGTGCACTGCTATTCCATTGTCAACTCTACCTGTTGATCTTTGCTGCTTGTCCTAACTTCTGCCTAACTTTTTTACTTACCTTAAGCTGCCTGCCCTGACCTTTGCACTGTTTACCAGATTGAACACATTCTGCATGTCCTGACTTTGCCTTGTCCACTGACTATGATTTTGCCAGTCCCCTCGGTGCCACTCGTCAGTGTCTCTAGACCTGCCCCAGTCACCTGTCACTAAACAGAGACCTAGTGTTTGCCTTGAGTCCAGATCCCTGTACTGGGGTTAAAGGGTGAAAACCAGGGGGTCCATTTAGATATTGCTCTTAGAAGTATCCTCACACCAGATCTGTTCATTGAATCAGAAGGTTGACACCCTCTTCATGACAGGTCATAATATTCAACCAAATATGGACAGGTGTTGGGAGCAGGGTCACTCTGCTGTCCAGAGTCAGTATAGCACAGTATAGTTCTCCACAGTGCATAAGCAATACAGAGAATTATAGAAGCGATCAAAAGACTGCCTATTATGGATCGATTAAATGGTTAAAAAAAAAAATATTAAATGTTAAAAAAAATTATAAATTTTTTGCAATTGGCCAAAATTGTTTTCTGCTTATTTGCCACAAAAAAAAATGGAAAAGTGCTATGTACTCCGAAATGATACAAATGAAAACTACAAGTCATCCCGTAAAAATCAAGCCCTCCAACAGCTCCATAGAAATAAAAATAAAAAAATCCTTGGCCACTAAAACCCAAAATGCACACAGGGGAAAGGGTTAAAGTGGTTATATGAGATTAGAAACACATGGCTTCTTTTTCTAAAGACAGCGCCACTCGTGTGCATGGGTTGTGTCTGGCATTGCAGCTTGGCTTCATTCATGTGAAATCTGCAAAGCCTCAAGAGGATTGTTGTTTTCCGTTCATTGTTCCGCTAAACTTAGTATTTACAGGGCGAGGCAGAGTGTTTTTTCCGGGGGGTATACATATCGTATCCCTGATCCACTCATGTTGCCATCTGCTGACCCTCGTAGCCAGTCTCTGAGACATCCAGCCGGCTCCTTGCAGACTCATGTGAGATTAGCATGCTCTGATTCTCCCCGATCCGCCTCACGCAGATGTTCTTATCACACGGCATTCCCATGTCATACAAAACTGTCATCTCACCAGGACAGCTGCCAAGCAGAGCCAGGCAAGCACTGGAACCAACTACATTCAGCTGAGAGGTAGCTGCTGGAGCCACTTCTACTCTGCCAACCAACCTCAACAGTGTCGGACTGGGGTGCCTAGGGCCCACCAGTGGAATTGATTTTGGGGGCCCACCCTAGAGCTGGAGATATAACTTGTTCATTTTTCAGTCTCGCACACATGAATGTATGCATTTTAGCACACAATACAGTAACAGTATGCTAAACAGAACAGTATTGTGCACTGCACTATATCAAATAGTTTCTCTTTAAAGGGAGTCTGTCATCACAGTTTCACCTTTTTAACCCTTCCCATAGCTTTCTAGCAGCATTACAGTTGATAAAAACGTTACCTTTATAAGCAATCGTGGACTTATAAAACTGGCAAAAATCATCTTAGTAGGATGTGCAAATGAGGGCTCGCAAGTGCCCAGGGGCCGCGTCAACCTCGTAGGTGCCCAGGCAGCTCTGCCTTATCATCGCTTCCCTCCGCCCAGTCTTTCCCTCTGCCCGCCCATCTTCTTACTTCTTCTTTCGACGAGATCCTGCGCACTGAGTCCGTTAGCCGGCGCATGCGCATTAATTACTGTGATGCCATACCAGGAATGGAATGCGCCGGCCGATGGATATCAGACCCCCACCAATCAGATACTGATGACCTATCCACAGTCATATGTGACTGATATCAGCCGCTCCTCTTATAACGTTCCAGCACTGATATAACCTCCAGAGACATTACATCACATGTGACTGATATCAGCCGCTCCTCTTATAACGCTCCAGCACTGATATAACCTCCAGAGACATTACATCACATGTGACTGATATCAGCCGCTCCTCTTATAACGCTCCAGCACTGATATAACCTCCAGAGACATTACATCACATGTGACTGATATCAGCCGCTCCTCTTATAACGCTCTAGTACTGATATAACCTCCAGAGACATTACATCACATGTGACTGATATCAGCCGCTCCTCTTATAACGCTCCAGCACTGATATAACCTCCAGAGACATTACATCACATGTGACTGATATCAGCCGCTCCTCTTATAACGCTCCAGCACTGATATAACCTCCAGAGACATTACATCACATGTGACTGATATCAGCCGCTCCTCTTATAACGCTCTAGTACTGCTATAACCTCCAGAGACATTACATCACATGTGACTGATATCAGCCGCTCCTCTTATAACGTTCCAGCACTGATATAACCTCCAGAGACATTACATCACATGTGACTGATATCAGCCGCTCCTCTTATAACACTCTAGTACTGATATAACCTCCAGAGACAATACATCCTATGTGACTGATATCAGCCGCTCCTCTTATAACGCTCCAGCACTGATATAACCTCCAGAGACATTACATCACATGTGACTGATATCAGCCGCTCCTCTTATAACACTCTAGTACTGATATACCGTATTTTTCGCCCTATAAGATGCACCGGGGTTTTTGGGGAGGAAAATAAGAAAAAAAAATATTTTTAACCAAAAGGTGTGCTTTTGGTGGGTTTGGAACTAATGGTGGTCTGTGGATGGCACTATTACTGGGGATCTGTGAAGGACACTGTTATGGGGGGGATCTGTGAAGGACACTGTTATGGGGGGGGATCTGGGGATGGCACTGTTATGGGGGGGGGGGGGTCTGGGGATGGCGCACTGTTATGGGGGATCTGTGGATGACGCACTGTTAGGCCTCATGCACACGACTGTTTTATTCCATGTCCGTTGTTCCGTTTTCGTGATTTTCTGCGGACCCATTGACTTTTAATGGGTTTGTTGAAAACTCGGCTAATGCACCGTTTGTCATCCGCGTCCGTGATCCCTGGTTCCAGTCCGTCAAAAAAATATAACCTGTCCTATTTTTTCCACGGAAAACGGTTTGCGGATCCATTCAAGTCAATGGGACCGTGAAAAAACGCGGAGGCACACAAGATTGTCATCCGTGTCCGCGTCAGTTTTTTCCCTATCATTTGCATGGCAAACTTGACTTAGATTTTTTTTTAACTTTCCTTCATGTCTGGTGATCCTCCAAAAATAAATGAAGACACACGGAAACAAAAACGGAAACGGATCACGGAACAATGGAACCCCATTTTGCGGAACGGAACACAACAACGGTCGTGTGCATGAGGCCTTATGGGGGATCTGTGGATGACGCACTGTTATGGGGGGGATCTGTGGATGACGCACTGTTATGGGGGGGATCTGTGGATGACGCACTGTTATGGGGGGGATCTGTGGATGACGCACTGTTATGGGGGTATCTGTGACGGACACTGTTATTGGGGGGTATCTGTGGATGGCACTGTTATGGAGGTGGATCTGTGGATGGCACTGTTATGGAGGGGGATCTGTGGATGGCACTGTTATGGAGGGGGATCTGTGGATGGCACTGTTATGGAGGGGGATCTGTGGATGGCACTGTTATGGAGGGGGATCTGTGGATGGCACTGTTATGGAGGGGGATCTGTGGATGGCACTGTTATGGAGGGGGATCTGTGGATGGCACTGTTATGGAGGGGGATCTGTGGATGGCACTGTTGTGGAGGGGGATCTGTGGGATGGCACTGTTGTGGAGGGGGATCTGTGGATGGCACTGTTATGGAGGGGGATCTGTGGATGGCACTGTTATGGAGGGGGATCTGTGGGTGGCACTGTTATGGAGGGGGATCTGTGGGTGGCACTGTTATGGAGGGGGATCTGCGGGTGGCACTGTTATGGAGGGGGATCTGCGGGTGGCACTGTTATGGAGCGGGATCTGTGGGTGGCACTGTTATGGAGGGGGATCTGTGGGTGGCACTGTTATGGAGGGGGATCTGTGGATGGCACTGTTATTGAGGGGGATCTGCGGATGGCACTGTTATGGAGGGGGATCTGCGGGTGGCACTGTTATGGAGGGGGATCTGCGGGTGGCACTGTTATGGGGGGATCTGTGGATGACGCACTGTTATGGAGGGGGATCTATGACGGACACTGTTATGGAGAGGGGGATCTGTGGATGGCACTGTTATGGAGGGGGATCTGCGGGTGGCACTGTTATGGAGGGGGATCTGTGGGTGGCACTGTTATGGAGGGGGATCTGCGGGTGGCACTGTTATGGAGGGGGATCTGCGGGTGGCACTGTTATGGAGGGGGATCTGCGGGTGGCACTGTTATGGAGGGGGATCTGCGGGTGGCACAGTTATGGAGGGGGACCTGTGGGTGGCACTGTTATATATGTGCCATCACAGACCCCCCACCCCATAACAGTGCCATCCACAGACCCCCCCACCCCTTAACAGTGCCACCCACAGATGTCCCTCATAAAACTGTCATCCACAGATCCCCCCCCCACCGCTCCAGTATACAAATATAAAATGTCTGATTGAATTAAAAGTTATTACACATGCCCCCTCACTCCTAATATTACTGTACACCCTAACAGCTTCTGTACAACGCAGGCAGGCCGGGCGGTCAGCGCGTCACTCACTGACGTCACGTGCCTGCGCCGCCTGCTTGATTCATAAAGTAGGCGGCGCAGGCACGTGACATCGGGGAGTTATGCTGCTGTTAGGGTGTATGGTAATATTAAAAGTGGGGGGGGGGGCATGTTTAATCACTTTTAATTGAATGAGACATTTTATATTTGAATATTGCAGCACCGGAGCGGTGGGGCCGGAGTACAGTGACTGCACCCAGTCCCTCCCCGCTCTCGTATACATCGCAGCCTGTAAAAATGTCAGCATTCACCCCATAAGACGCAGGGGCATTTTCCCATTTTTTGGGGGAAAAAAGTGCGTTTTATAGGGCGAAAAATACGGTAACCTCCAGAGACATTACATCATATGTGACTGATATCAGCCGCTCCTCTTATAACGCTCCAGCACTGATATAACCACCAGAGACATTACATCATATGTGACTGATATCAGCCGCTCCTCTTATAACGCTCCAACGCTGATATAACCTCCAGAGACATTACATCCTATGTGACTGATATCAGCCGCTCCTCTTATATCGCTCCAGTACTGAGATAACCTCCAGAGCAGGGGCGTACATACAGGGGTCGCGGCTGGGCCCGGCACTCCAGGGGGCCCGGCCGCCTGTGGACCCCTGGCCCCGCCCTGCAGTAGTGCTGTGCCTGCCTGTATAAAGGCTGTTTCACACGAGCGAGTCGATTGCGGGAATCGCGCTCCGTGTGTGAGTGTGAACCTCCGCTCTGGACATAGTGACATAAAGCGGTCAGTATGATTCTGTGGAAAAAAGGCCATGCAGAGACACATAGTATTATAAACCATGATAATGCCGTGCGCTCCTGCAAGTCCAGAGCGGAGGATCACACTCACACACGGAGCGTGATTCCCGCAATGGACTCGCTCGTGTGAAACAGCCTTAACCCGGGCGGCCGACCCGGGGCCCGCCGCCCAGTGTTGCGTTTCTGCGCTGCAGTGCCAGGCCAGGCCAGCCCTACCCTCCTTGAGTGAGAGTCTCCCCCCCCCCGATTCTCCTCCCCGTGCGGGTGCGGCGTGCCTAGTCATTTCCTGTTGGGCGGCCGCACCGGACACAACGTTTCCCTAGGCTGCGCAGGCGCACAACAACGCCGAGACGCAGCAGGAAGAAGGCACCGGAGAGCGTGAAGAAGCCGGTGCCGGTTCGGAAGTGAAGATAAGATTTGTAAAAAAAAAAAAAAAAAAGGTCTTCATAATTGCTCACCTCATTTATGGTGAGTGAGTTCAGAGTACACTCAGAGTAGGGTCTGATGGGGGCTGAGAGGGGCTGGCTTTATAACTAGCTCTGCTATATTTCTGTAGCCTGCAACCTCTGACTGCCCAGTTGGGCTGAAACTACTACACCCAGCATGTTCTGGCAGTAATAGGAAATGGATATTGGTGCAATTCTGAGCTACTAGTCTATATAATATTATATAGTAGCTCAGAATTGCACCAATATCCATTTACTATTACTGCCAGAATATGCTGGGTGTAGTAGTTTCAGCCCAACTGGGCAGTCAGAGGTTGCAGGCTACAGAAATATAGCAGAGTTAGGCTACTTTCACACTGGTGTTTCTGGGTCCGCCTGTGAGATCCGTTTCAGGGCTCTCACAAGCGACCCAAAACGGATCAGTTCAGCCCCAATGCATTCTGAATGGATGCGGATCCGCTCAGAATGCATCAGTTTGCCTCCGTTCAGCCTCTATTCCGCTCTGGAGGCGGACACCAAAACGCTGCTTGCAGCCAAACGGATCTGTTCTGAACGGATACAAGCATTTGCATTATAGGTGCGGATCCGTCTGTGCAGATTTGTTTTGGTGTCCGCCTGGCGATGCGGAGCCAAACGGATCCGTCCTGACTTACAATGTAAGTCAATGAGGACGGATCCGTTTTCACTGACACAATATGGTGCAATTGAAAACGGATCCGCCTCCCATTGACTTTCAGTGTAAGTCAAAATGGATCCGTTTGCATTATCTTTTTTTTTTTGTTCATGGTAATGCAAACAGATGCCTTCTGAACGGATACAAGCATTTGCATTATCGGTGCGGATCCGTCTGTGCAGATACCAGACGGATCCGCACCTAACGCAGGTGTGAAAGTAGCCTAAGGCTGCATTCACATGTCTGTGGTGTGTTGCGGACCCGAATCCGCAACACACCAGCCCGGCGCCCCCATAGAAATGCCTATTCTTGTCCGCAAGCTGCGGACAAGAATAGGACATGCTCTATCTTCTTGTGGAGCTGCGGACCCAAAATCAGGGCCGCACTCCGCAATTGCGGCTGCAGACAGCACACTGTGTGCTGTCCGCATCCATTCCGTCCCCATAGAGAATGAATGGGTCCGCACCTATTCCGCAAAATTGCGGAAAGGATGCGGACCCATTTTGCGGACGTGTAAATGGAGCCTAACTCTGCTGCTGGTGGAGGGAGGTTGGGGGGGGGGGGGGGCGGCGACGGGAAGGGGGCCCCATGGTTCAGTTTTACACCGGGGCCCCATGGATTGTGTGCTCCAGAGACATTACATATTATGTGACATTACATATTATGTGGGGGTGAGGGGCTGGGAAAGTGTGAAATGCCACTGATGAGAGGGAAGAGGGGGACACTGGGAGACATGACTTCTTGCCCTGTATAAAGTATAGGTGAGATAGTTGGTGGGAAAGGTCTGTGAGAGGCTGGAACAACAGGGACACAAGATGTGCAGGGGCAGCAGCTTCAGGACTCTCTTCCCACTTCCCTCCCACAGTAACTTACCCCAGTGCTGCTGTGTGGAGTAGTGGGACCAGTGAGAGAAGAGAACTTTATACTGGAGGTAGGCAGAGTGACTCAGAGAGAGCAGCGTCTCCATCTCCTGCTGCTGCCTGCCTCGGCTGTCGGCTCCTCTGGCTCCGCCCCCTCCTCACACAGGATGGAATCTCACACTGCAGAGAGGAGGGGGGGAGCTGTCTGCTCATGTCGGGTCGGTGAAGTTTACTTTGGAGAAAGGGACAAGCGCTGCAAAGTATTGTGCTGTCCCTTTCACCAAAGTAAAATGATATGTGTGCCAGTGCTGCAGTCCAGCCCCTGATAACAGCCAGGCGCCTGAAACTGAAAGTATAGTAACTGCCCTGCCCCTGCTGGTGGCTCTGGCTGCAGTATAAGCAGACAGGCAAGGGGCCCACCGGGCATTTCACCGGCTTCCCGGTGAGCCAGTCCGAGCCTGAACCTCAATATGTCTTGTGATGCTTTCCACAGCGGTCAAGTCCTCTTGTTTTCATTAAGTTAGGAGGACCCTGGATTTGATTAGGATTATGGCTACATGGTTTGAGTTTTTATGGTGACACATTGCCCAAGAGTCACACATCTGGATTATCAACTTTCTTATACATTTTCCTGAAGAATCCTGACTTAAAAAAAGGAACCTTGATATAAGGAAGTAAGTGACTGTGAACTGAGGTTGCCTGTTGTCTCCATCGTCAGTCCCATTATGACCCAACCTTGTAGCTAGTTGAAGATAATGGAAATAATCGGTATTAGAATTTTTCTTGACTTCAAGAAAGGTGGGGCAACCTGACTTACATAACTAAACCCCATATTGTTCCACATGATACTCTGGCCAAGGGCCCTCGTCCTTCACAGCCATGTCTTGCTTGCAAAAAACTTCTCATGAACTTGTAGCATTAACACAAGGGTTACATGATGCCTACAGCAGTAAAATTACAGCAATCACCAGTTATATGGACATAACACCATGTGTAATAGCTATTGACATTCATTTCACGGATCTCATGCTTCTTCTGGCCTACAAACCCAAAGTTATTTACCACAAGGATGGTTTAAAGGTACAATTTACCCCTTATCCATGTCCTAAAGTCACAAATATGTACCTGTAAAAATCTTATGACCCCAGTTGCTCCCTGGTTCGCGTAAGAAATCAGTCCAGCACCAGCCGTTGGCTGCCATCTTCTCTTGAGAAACTCTGGTGGCAGGGTTGGCATGTCATTCAGAGTCTTTTGCTAATCAGGAGAACAGGAGACAGTGCTCCATGTTTGGATGGAGTAGCGTACACACACGCATGTCCACCGCTTCATTGAACGATATGGGATTGCTGGAGATGGTCAAGTATAAGCACCCGGCTTTCTCCAGTTGCCCCATACAGCTGAATGGAGCTAGCTATAGTACATAGTGGCCCTTCAAGTATGGTAGTCCATGTACTATGTGGAGGGAGTCTTTTGGAGGGAAAGCTGCTCTGACTTTTTATCGGGCCCATAGCGGGAGGTTGGTGTTGTGGGATCGCCCCCTTAAAAAGACACTCCAATAAAAATTTAAAATCTAGCTTTTTCCCACAGGAAAGCCCTAAACCCTTCCCTGATCCACATAGGGTCTTCACGTGAGCGGATCCTTCCTCTGGGTTGTCTATGCAGTTCCCAATCGCCCAGGAACCTGTACAGAACATAACTCTGCACATGCGTACGCTTCAAATCGTGAAGCCAAGCAAGAAAAGATCAATTAATTAGCCAATGACGAGCCTCGTTAGTTTCTAATTAACCTAATCTCTTTCACTGCATCAAAAAAGGCACAGAGTAACAATTCAGCCCAACGCATTTCACGCACAGCACGGTAGTCAGCGCTAGCGTTTTTGCTTGCAATCAATGTTTATCTAAACCACCGAGACCTTTAAAAAAAAAACTCAGATTTCTCCTTCTTCTTTTATGGCATTTTGAGTTATTGTTTTTTTATAGGAAAACTAAACAAAAAAAAGCAAACAACAATAAAGACAATAAAGTAAAACGATGGAATCCTAAGAAATGGCATCGCTCCTGCTGAGGAGGTAGAATCCAGAGAGGAAAACAATGTCAATTCTTCCTCTCGGTTTACAGCGATTGAAGCCTCGGAGGCGGCAAGTGAGAATCGAATGATGGAATCATCATAATAAAAAAACAAAGAAGCTATTAAGATTTCATTATGATATCGGCAGGCGTCTGTGTACTGAGCCTCCGTAGGTGTGTGAACCAGGGGCGGACACAGACAGCAAAGCGCCCCTGTGCAAAGGAGGTACCTGGGCCCTCCCCACACATACAAATATTAACATATATGTGCAAATAAAAAACATCTTGTGAATATGTTTATGTATATATATTCTTTTCATACTAGGTCACACCTCTAACTCTGCCCAAAGCATAACTATACACACCCAGTCCCCTTAATGCCCCCACATAGTAATATTTCCCCTTTGAGCCAGTACATAGTAGTTATGTCCAGATATGTGCCCCCTCACAGTAGTAATGGCCAGATATGTGCCCCCTCACAGTAGTTATGTCCAGATATGTGCCCCCTCACAGTAGTAATGGCCAGATATGTGCCCCCTCACAGTAGTTATGTCCAGATATGTGCCCCCTCACAGTAGTTATGTCCAGATATGTGCCCCCTCACAGTAGTAATAGTCAGATATGTGCTCCCTCAGAGTAGTTATGGCCAGGTATGTGCCCCCTCACAGTAGTTATGGCCAGATATGTGCCCCCTCACAGTAGTTATGCCAGATATGTGCTCCCTCACAGTAGTAATGGCCAGATATGTGCCCCCTCACAGTAGTTATGGCCAGATATGTGCTCCCTCACAGTAGTTATGTCCAGATATGTGCCCCCTCACAGTAGTAATGGTCAGATATGTGCCCCTTCACAGTAGTAATGGTCAGATATGTGCCCCCTTACAGTAGTAATGGTCAGATATGTGCCCCCTCACAGTGGTTATGTCCAGATATGTGCCCCCTCACAGTAGTAATAGTCAGATATGTGCTCCCTCAGAGTAGTTATGGACAGATATGTGCCCCCTCACAGTAGTTATGCCCAGATATGTGCTCCCTCACAGTAGTTATGGCCAGATATGTGCTCCCTCACAGTAGTTATGTCCAGATATGTGCTCCCTCACAGTAGTTATGACCAGATATGTGCTCCCTCACAGTAGTAATGGCCAGGTATGTGCCCCCTCACGGTAGTTATGTCCAGATATGTGCTCCATCACATTAGTAATGGCCAGATATGTGCCCCCTCACAGTAGTTATGTCCAGATATGTGCCCCCTCACAGTAGTTATGTCCAGATATGTGCCCCCTCACAGTAGTTATGGCCAGATATGTGCCCCCTCACAGTAGTAATGGTCAGATATGTGCCCCTTCACAGTAGTAATGGTCAGATATGTGCCCCCTCACAGTGGTTATGTCCAGATATGTGCCCCCTCACAGTAGTAATGGTCAGATATGTGCCCCCTCACAGTAGTAATGGTCAGATATGTGCCCCCTCACAGTAGTAATGGTCAGATATGTGCCCCCTCACAGTAGTAATGGTCAGATATGTGCCCCCTCACAGTAGTAATTGTCAGATATGTGCCCCCTCACAGTAGTAATGGCCAGATATGTGCCCCCTCACAGTAGTAATGGTCAGATATGTGCCCCCTCACAGTAGTAATTGTCAGATATGTGCCCCTTCACAGTAGTAATGGACAGATATGTGCCCCCTCACAGTGGTTATGTCCAGATATGTGGCCCCTTCACAGGAAGTTAAAAAATATATACTCACCTAGGTCCTCATGATCACAGTTCAGCCGCTGGCGCTCCACAGCAGTGGCAGGATGTAGTGTCACACATTGCTGGTCTGTGTAGGAGGAGGAGCACAGCAGATTCCCGGCCGCACCGCTCCTCCTCCTGCACAGACCAGCAGTGTGATGTGTGACACTACATCCTGCTACTGCTGTGGAGCCAGGTCCATATTTAGATTTGATGCTGCCCTAGGCACTTCAGTGCAAGCTTCCTCCCCGCAATGAAGTCCATAGCTGATGGTAAAATGCTCCCTAAGCCTTCAGCTATCCCTCAGGACTCCCTCATACACTTGGACAATTAAAGGACTGACCTGTTCCATGGGTTCCTGTGTTGGTCCCATGTTCTTATGTGCCTACATTGCTGCGAAAAATGATGTTTTATTATATAAAAACAGAGGCGTTACCATTGCACCTAGAGGCTCCGCCCTCTCTGTAACTGCCGCGCCCTCTGCACTTTAACATGGCCCGGTGGGATGACATTTTCACTGCCAGGCCCTGTCAAAGTAGAGACAGCAGAGCCTCTAGGTGTAATGGTAACGCCACCGTTGCTCCTAGAGGATCATTTGCATATATTCAAATATGCTTTTTTTTTCTTCTCAATAATGCAGCATATATGAACATGGGCCCAACACAGACCGGCACTGATGGGTGGCTTTAGCTCTGCCCTAGCCATTTTACAGGCTAAAGCATGTCCATTAGTGCCAGTGACATCACCGGGCTCACTGCCAGGTGGAAGCCTCCCCCGAATAGTATCCCCAGTGGTAATAAGGCTCCCTACAGTGCCCTCAGTACTAATAAGGCCTCCCTATAGGGCACCTCTTATAATCTATAAGGCGCTTCTATAGTGCCCTCAGTAGTAGTAATGCCCTCCACCACTGCCCACAGTATTTATAATGTTCCCTGCACTGCCCCCTGTAATTATAATACCTCCTGCCATACCCCCCGGAGTTATAATCATCTCTGTAGTGTCCCCATAAATTATAATGCCCATCCTCTCCCTCCATTCTTCTATACCATGCAGTCCCATGTAAATACCACCAGTCGGCTCTCCCTAGTCTTCTATATGATGCAGTCCCATGTAAATAACCTATCTTCCTTGCAGTCTTCTATACCATGCAGTCCCATTTAAATAACTACCCTGCTCTCCCTTCAGTCTTCTATACCATGCAGTCCCATGTAAATAACACCAGTCCTCTCCCTCCACTCCCATGTAAATAACTTCTCTTCCTTACAGTTCTCTATAACATAAAGTCCCATGTAAATAACACCAGTCATCTCCCTCCAATCTTCTATAACATACAGTCCCATGTAAAAAAAAACATATCTTTCTTATAGTCTTCTATAACATACAGTCCTATGTAGCTGACACCCCTCCCCTCCCTTCAGCCCCTCTAACATACAGTCCCAGTTAAATAACATATTTCCCTCCCACTAAGCAGGGAGGAGGTATAATGGGGAGAACCACATCTCCCAGCATTTCTCTGACACTTACATTCATTTCATGGCATCACAGGTCTCCCCTGCTGAGCGCTGCCTCTTTCTGCACTGGTCACATAACGGTGACCTCATCACAGGTCCTACCTCCACTTCCACTGCTGAAAAGATCACATGACTATGATGTCATCGAAGGTCCTTCCGCTATGGAGTGTAGACACTAACGGGCAGCAAATTCGCAGTCAGTGCTAATCAGGCGCCCCCTCCCAAAATAAAAAACCCAGCCCCTCCCGACCTCCACACCAAGGTGCCCAGGTTACCCTGTTGGCAGAGGTAGGGAATGAAAAATATGATCAGATAAAAAAAATAAACGTTTCTGCTGGGCCCCTGTGTATGTCCGACCCTGGTGTGAACAATGTCATCTGTCTGTGTCACCCGAGAACAGGTGATATGAATGGTACAATGTGGAGGGGAGGAGAGCAATCGCCCCAATACTTCCTTACCCCGAGGCCAGCACTGGAAACCTGAGGTGCATCAAGATAAGGCCCCGTCCCTTGGCGCACTGAGGCCCTGATTTGCATAAAAAAATCAAAGTATTTTTTCTCCGATTTTCACAAAACAGGTATCATTTTAATCAGCAGGATAGACCCTACCAGGTAGTATACTCGGTTTAACAGGTTTGATCCACAGGTGCTCTTTGAGCAGGACCTGCCCCCTCTCCTCCATTCCACTCTGTTATTTTTTGCCTTTTTTATTGGTGTTCCTAAAACGAAGGCTGCAGGCAATATTTGCCTCGGTACGCTCTTGGCAGCTTCGTAGGTTCACAAGTCCATTTTGCCTTTTAATTATAAGGGTACACATTTAATCACTGCTCAAACAGAGCCAGGGCGCTGCTTATCTAAGCTCTCGGATGTCTATTTTTTGGCCGTAGCTCTTTTTGTTAAGTAATATACAGTGGAATGGAGTTTACTGCATGTCACTGTTATCCTCTTGAGATGTTATGGGCACCACTTAATCTCACATATAGTTCTTTATTGCGCCTCATCTTTGTGGCATTGAGAATCACCTGTGACTCCGGGGATAAAGACTAACATCCACCATTGTTTACAGCAACGATATTGAAGCGGTGACACCATTATTCTCCACAAGGGTGGCCAGAAACTGGCACCTATAAAGAGGTAACTTCATTATGGGATGTCATCTCAACACAGACAACCTCAATAGCAGAGCTGTGGTGGAGATTCATCTGGGCCCTTAAAATGTGTATCATACTAGGTGCAGCCATTATGACCAGTGTACAGTAGCTGAGGAACATCACTGTAGAATACAGATATAGTCAAGTAGGGGTTGTCTTTACAGCTTAGTATTAATCATGGGTATATCACAATATTATCAGGGGCTCGGAATTGAACAAGTCATTATGATGCTCTAAAGGCAGGGCTTTTTTTCTCAGAGAAAAGGTGGTGGAACTCACCCCCCCTCCCCTGGCCATGCCCCTACCCACCCCTAGGACCGCCCCCTAAAACCAACCCCTTTAGAGAACAAGTAAAATTGCCAGTGACGGTCGTGACAGCCAGGCTGCCAGTGCCCGCTGCCGCCGCCGCCCTAGTCCACACATGGGCAGCGCAGCCTGGCCTGGCCCCTTCCTTCCCTCCCAGTATATAATGCCCCTATACAGAGCCCCCATATAAAATACCCCTTCTTTTTAGCCTCTGTAGATGTCCCTATAGTGCCACCCAATAATGTGCCAGTAATAAGTGCCCCAATAGATGCCCCCCAATCATGTACCAGTAAGATGTGCCCCCATATCATGTGCCAGTAAGATGTGCCCCCATAGATGCCCCCCAATCATGTGCCAGTAATAAGAGCCCCCCACCATCATGTGCCAGTAGCCTGAGTGCCCCCCTATCATGTGCCAGTAGCCTCCCCTATCATGTGCCAGTAGCCCCCCTATCATGTGCCAGAAGCCCCCCTATCAAGTGCCAGTAGCCCCCCTATCAAGTGCCAGTAGCCCCCCTATCAAGTGCCAGTAGCCCCCCTATCAAGTGCCAGTAGCCCCCCTTATGTGCCAGTAGCCCCCCTTATCCACCAGTAGACCCCCTTATCCCTTATGTGCCAGTAGCCCCCCTTATGTGCCAGTAGCCCCCCTTATCTGCCAGCAGCCCCACTTATGTCTGTTCCAGCCCAGCAGCCCCCCTTATGTCTGTGCCAGCAGCCCCCCTTATGTTCCAGTAGCCCCCTTATGTCTGTGCCAGAAGCCCCCCTTCTGTGCCAGCAGCCCCCCTTATGTCTGTGCCAGAAGCCCCCATTATGTGCCAGCAGCCCCCCATTATGTGCCAGTAGCCCCCCTTATGTGCCAGCAGCCCCCCTTATGTGCCAGTAGCCAGTATCCCCCCTTATGTGCCAGCAGCCCCCCTTATGTCTGTGCCAGCCCAGCAGCCTCCCTTATGTGCCAGGATTGTCATTTTTACATATAAAAAAAACAAAAAAAACGTATACTTCTTACCTCCTCCAGGATGCGATGCAGGCCTCTTCCGGCCTGTGTCCCTTGCTGGCTCAGGCGGCGCGATGACGTCATCGCGCTGCCTGCATCGGCCTCTGATAGGCTGCCAGCCTAGTGCTGGCAGCCTATCAGAGGAACAGGGAGGGGACACACCTCTCCCTGCCCTGCCGCATTACAGACATTTGTATCGCCGTCCTGAGGACGGCAATACAGATGGATGACTATAGCGATGAGTGAGCGCTTCCGTAATGGAAGCGCAGCGCTCATCTCCTGCTGTGCCCTGCCGGCGCCCCCCTTCTGACAGCGGCCCGGGCGGGGGGTCGGGGCGAGTCGGCAGAAAATAGGTGGCGGAACGCCGTTCCGGGGCGTTCCGCCAGAAAAAAAGGCCTGTCTAAAGGGAAATAAGGATTCAGCTTTGCTATGTCTCTTCATGCCACAGCTTTTTCAGAACCTCTTTTTGAAGGTTCTGGTTTGCATGGGGCTCTCACTTATCTTAAAGGAACAGTAAATGCAGAGGAAAAATATTTTCATATGTGTCCCCAAAAATCACCATCCTCCCCTCCTCATGATTATCTGTCTGGCTGTAAGACAGCTGGCTGATGAAGAGGCTTCCCTCGTTGTCTGTAATACTAGACTAGAAACATTAAAACATTAAAGTTGCCCCTTTTCTTGACCTTCACCCAGTCAAAAATGAAGGGTATTAAGAGAACATTAACTCCATGTTCACTGCAAGAACAGTAAATACAAAGGAAAACATTTCTTCTGTATTTGTCCCAAAAAATCAAGCTCCCCCCCCCCCTTCCCCTCTCTTCCTTAGAATGATGTGTCTGGCTATAAGACAACTGGCTGATGAAGAAGGCTCCCCACTGCTTTGTCCAAAATAGGAGACCAGAAGCATTAATAAGACCCATCCCTTTCCTTAAACCTCACCTGGTCAGTCAAAAATGGAAGGGATCAAGAGAAGATTAGCCCTGTGTTCTCTTCAGGATTTTGACAAGGCTTTATGCTACCGACAAAGAGTGGGGCCAACTTTTTATCACTTATTTTTTAGGTGCTTTTGGAGTGAAGAGGTTATGCAGCAGCTATGGTGTGTTCTTCCCACTCTTTTGAAGATTGTGAGAACGAGGTCTTTACCTATATCAATCAACAAATGGGTCCAGTGGAACAGCCATCATTTTCCTATAGGTGCAGGTCCTACCCCTGGGTAGTACCTGCACCTCGGCTACTTTCTGAAGTCACATAGCAGCAAATGGAGAGGACAATGCGCATGCGCAGCATGCTCTTCATTCCCAGCGGGGTCCTGTTCATGAGATAGAAGCTGGTCCCCAAAGTTTGATCCACACCCGTCAGATATTTATGACATATCCTTTCAGTATGTCAATAATGTCCAGATGCTACACCCCTTTTAATTCTCATATCTTTACAATTTACCATACAGCACGCCCCTGTGTAGTGGTGCCTTTGCACATGCTTTATGTAACCTGTGACATGACTAGCCGTTTGCAGCATCCCAAGTGTTAAGCAGTGAGTACTGTGAAGCATGTGAGCTTCATTGAGTCCACTGACGCAGTTTGCAGCCGTAATTAGCTAACAGAATCATATTGATTGTCTGAGGCTGCTAATTACCACCAAACAGGTTCTATGCTGTGCTCACACTTCTGAGTATAAAAATAACCTGCCCGAGAAAGCAGATAGAACGTATAGATTGGCAGTCGCAACTTATGGTTCTGCTCAAAAATCTTCATGTAGGAGGTTCATATCAAAACTAGACTGAGCAACAGTGGTTTCACCTAAGGGAATTGATTAGGTGCTTGACTCAATTTTCCAACCTTCAAACGCAAGATCACAATTGGACTATGATTGGATGCCATAGGCAACATTCTGGTTTTACTTGACCCCCCCATGGTGTGACTACGTGGGCTCCAAATCAAAGCCTTATTGCACACAGCCTAGAATAAAGTCTATCCAACAGTATGACAAGAACGATGACTACTAGTAGCTAAATTGTTGTATTATTCAAAGCAGTTTGATTCAATGAGCTAAAGGTGGTCAACGGAACATCTAAAACATCTACTCCATCCACCATCTTTAGTCAAGTAGAATGGTGGTAGTCATTGTAATGAGCAGGGAGCAAGATGGTTGTAGCAGGACTCGTTCAACTCTACTGTTATGGGTTGTTCATGTTTAGAGATGAAACTGATGATACAGTGTAGCCATTTTTCAGACAGAAACCTCTGGCTACACTATATTACTGTACTTTGGTCTTATGGTGGATCCAAAGCATGGTCCATGTGGATAAGTCTGACTCTAGGCAAGTGTTCCTTCTTATCAGTGCCATTGTTGTAGTAATATACATAGAGGTTGTAACCCTAGACCTCCTCCAGGTTATGGTGTGCGCATGTTCCCTCTGGCCCTCAGGCCAGTGCGCACTCTACTCTTCACCAGCTAATGGCTGGCAACCCTAGGGTACATAACATTTTGGTTTAAAGACTCTCATATTAAAGAAGTAACTGAGAGTCTGTCTTCAGCATTTTACCGAGCACTAAAGACGCTTGAGTGTAACAAGTCAGAAAGGTAGGGTAATGGACAGTGATAGTTGGGCCACATGTCCATAGTTGGGGACTGAGGTAGTGACAAGATGCACACAGACGTCTTCTGCAGAATGAAGACAGATTTGTCATGGCAATGCTGTTAGAGTTTTGCTAAGAAGTCTATTTGTACCCTATTTTTTTATAGACATCATCTTTCTCTAATGAAGTTTATTACAAAAATATTTAACATCCATGTCCCTACACAATATTAAAATAAACTGAAATGACAATTATACTTTAAGGGGCCTTTCTCTTTTGGAAGGTGCTTGAGCAATAGCTTTTATAGCTTGTGAAGTTCGAACTTTTGCCCATGTTGACCCTTTACTGTCTGCCCTGGTCTCAGACCATTTATCGTATAGCATGTTTCTGACTACAATTTTGCCTGACCCCTGAGTGCTCTGCACTAGTGTCTCTGATCCCTGTCGATCTGCTGTCAATCTCACAAAAACTACTCCAGGAGGAAGTGGTCTGGTGGTTCCCCTGCATTAAAGTCAAAATCACTATACTGGGGTTAAAGAGTGAAAACCAGGGAAAAACGGATTTCTCCTAATGCCCTTAGGAGTATCGGTTCAAATCTGTTCGTTGACAAAGTAGTTCCACATCCACTGCATTGTCTACTATATGTAATCTTCACTTAACCCAAAAACTTGACAAATGTCAACCATGGACTTACTGCAGTTGGTAAATGAGATTAAACACAGTAGTCAAAAAATGTACAGTGGCCTTAGATGAGAATTTAACAAAATGTTGACCAAGAGTAGATTCCAATTTCATGACCTCAAATAAACCTGTACATTTCTCTCTCAACATACTGTATATTGAGTGCCATTTAAAGTAATTTCAAGTTGACTTGGAATCTCCTAATTAGCTAAGATAATATGCAAGTTCTTTCTTACAATTTAGGTACAGTACCTTTTGTGTATTATATCTAAAACCCAAAAGGCAGAGCCTTGTAATAACTGTGACTGGAGCCAATGAAGTAGAGGGAAGGCTAGAAATATCTCATCAGGACAATGCACTGGCCTATGTAAACCATATCTTCTCTCCACAGACCTCAAATTCAAACCAAGCAAGCAAAGGAGAACCAAAGCAGTTCAAGGGCTCCCTACAAGGGATCTAGGACAGTCCTAACAAGTCAACTAAGGGCTGGACCCTTTTGTCCCAATAGGATTGGTTGTGACGCACATGGTTTTGGGCCCAGAAACTCTTTACCAATAATAGCAAGAAATGCTCCTTAAAATCTCCAAATCTCATCATAGTGAAGTCCTTAGTAAATGTGTTTGATGAAGTTAATGCCCAGAACATTTAGAAACGTGTTACTTGTCGCATAGTGTATTTTCTCCTTGAGGACCAAACAAAAAAAAAAGATTATGGAACTTTGAGATCTGATGCTGATTTCTCATGTCCAGGCTAGGAGAACAAGGTTTTTCATTAAGACAGATTCTAGAAATAAAACTCAATATCAACATGACATGAGAACTTGGTCTCGTAAAACAGAAGAACTTGGCATTTCCCTTTGTCTTCGAAAAGTAATATGCATATAACAAATACATTTCTGGGAGCACAATGAATATGAAGCAGAGATTTCTAACCTTTCCTCGGTCACTCACAGCTGGAAATAAAAGGTTTATTTCAATTTAAATAGAGTACACTCCAGGAAAGCACTGTCAATATTATTCATTAGTTGTAAAAGCTGCAAAAACCCTACAATAAGTCTGGCTCTAGCTATCGATGTGCACACAGCCATGCATGACCCACTGACTTTTGCTTAAACAAGTGTCTAATGAGAGATCAGTACAATCTGTGAACACGGTGTATTACTGTACAATGACAGCTAAAAGGTAAGAGTCTGTGGGGGCAATGGGAAAATATCTGCCTCTTCCATCTTTATTTGTCAATCAAGATTCTTCAGTTGGCCATAGGCACATAGATTATTAATCTGATATGACCAGTAGTGACCATTCATGGTCATCCTTTACATAATTTTTTTCATAATTTTTGGCAATTTGCTCTTTAAAATCCCTACTTATTGCACATGTTGATGCCTTCATGAGAACATAGGTGTGCTGTCAGCAATGCAAGCTTGTTGCACCTAGTAGAAACCCCTTTAGACTCCCTTTATAGAACCATGAGGTTCTATGGAACCCAAATCAAAAACTTCTGCGTTGTTTAGATTTAGCCACCACTGAAGACCTCCATGAGTCGAGAGAGCATGAACCCTCTTCTCGACTATGGGGATTTATACTAGAGATGAGCGAATTTTTCAAAAATTTGATTCGGCCAGCCCGCCAAATTTTTCAAAAAAATTTGCTTTGATCCGAATTTATTTGTGTCGAATCGCGTTAACAAAATGGCTATTTCCTGGATGCAGAGATCCTTTATAGTGGTGTAGAACACTGTGCCTTGCAGTAACACGCATAGGGATTACTGTGAGTCAGTATGACGTGCAGATGACAGGCGTCGCTCTTAGAATCACTGCACACTTCACTTATTTGGGCAGTTATGGGGCCAAAACTGACCAAATAACTCAAGTATGAACTCAGCCTTACAGGTCTATGTTAGCGCCAAAAAGAAGTGCACTCCTTTTACACCGTCGTCAGCTGATTCCACATAGATGTCTATAGAACCTGTTCTATTAAACACTTATACAAGTAGAGCCCCCCTTCCCCCCCCCCCCCCCCCGACAGAGTGGAGAGGGTGTCAGCAGTAAGTTTGCGTTGACGTCACTGATTAATTTGCCCTTCCTCTGATCCATAAGAAAAATAATCCCCAAAAAAGGATCCTGTCTGTGGAGTATACTCCTTCATTTGGTTAGTAATCCATCAGTATTTCTAAAGGAAAAAAAAACAGGAGTGGATCCAAAACAGAGATGACACGTGAATGTAATATTTGCATGTCTTCTGTGTTATGTACCCACTCCTGCTTTTGACTACCAAATCATAAACCAATTCTGATGCAAAATAGGGACCATGTCATGCAGGCCTTACAGCTGTTACATAGACAGGATCCGTTGTGCATCTCATTTTTCCTTCTTTCTGACAGATCAGAAGAAGGGTTAAATAAGTGATTATGTCAGCCAGGCCGAAAGGCAAAATAGTGGCCCAGTCATGTAGTGGGGAGGGTGGGAACAGCAGGTGAAGTTCACAGAGTGGCCCTATGACATAGTGGTGAGGTGGAATCAGCATGAGGAGACCACAGAGTGGCCCAATGACAGAGTGTAGAGGTGGCAGAAGCAGCATCAGGAGGTCACAGAGTGGCAAGGTGACATAGTGTGGAGGTGGCAGCAGCATCAGGAGGTCACAGAGTGGCAAGGTGACATAGTAAGGAGGTGGCAGCAGCATCAGGGGACCATAAAGTGGCAAGGTGACATAGTGTGGAGGTGGCAGCAGCATCAGGAGACCACAGAGTGGCAAGGTGACATAGTGTGAAGGTAAAAGCAGCATCAGGAGACCACAGAGTGTCAAGGTGACATAGTGTGGAGGTGGCAGCAGCATCAGGAGACCACAGAGTTGCAAGGTGACATAGTGTGGAGGTGGCAGCAGCATCAGGGGACCACAGAGTGGCAAGGTTACATAGTGTTGATACGGCATCAGGAGACCACAAAGTGGCAAGGTGACATAGTGTAGAGGTGGCAGCAGCATCAGGAGACCACAGAGTGACAGAGTGGGGAGGTCGGTGGCAATACCAGTACCACCTGAAAATGGTGGGTGAAAGAAGGAGCACTTGGCATCAGATGTGTTGCATCAGGCAGATGGCAGCATCAGAATAGTAGCTGAGGCAGGTAGCCAGAAGAAACAAGTCTCTTTTGTCAAAGTGTTGGTGTGGCACCATGGATGATCTAGTCTGATGCATCAGGCATTGGTGGGTGGAAATCCTGGCTGATCCACACCTGATTCATCTTGACAAAGGTCAGTCTCTCCACATTTTGGGTGGACAGGCGAGTTCTCCTTGGGGTAACTATGTCCCCCGCTGCACTAAACACCCACTCTGTTGCCACACTACTGGCCGGGCAGGACCATGGCAGAGGAACGGGAGAGCAGAGGGCCCCCCCGGTCAGAACTGCGAGAGGATGGACGATAACGCAGATAGGCGGCGGCCAACTGACTATATAGAATGTCTCTATAGCAGTTCAGTTTGTCCTCCCTCTCAGAAGGTATAAAAAAGGCCCCCATTCTGGACTGATAGCGAGGGTCCAACAAGGTGGAGAGCCAGAAGTTATCCCTCTGCCTAATGGGGACAATTCGGCTGTCACTACGCAAGCAAATAAGCATTCATCGGGCCATTTGTGCAAGTGACTCGGAGGGACTCCCTGCCTCCATCTCCACTGCATACTGCCACGGTGTGTCTGGGTCCTCTGCCTCATCTTCCTCATCTCCCTGTAGCTCCTCTGGCTGCTCCTGCTCCTCCTCTCCTGTCAGCTGAGTGGAAAAACCACCCATTTTTCTACACATTGCTTGTGCTCCAATGTTTTTCACCTCCTCCAGTTCAGCCCCCACAGGGCTCATGTGGCCGTGAGATCTAGGCGCCACGTCTCCAGTCCCCTGACCAGCCAGATTTACCAGCATCTGTTCCAGGACATGAAGCAGTGTAATGATGTTATTCATCCCGTAGTCCTGGTGACTGACAAATAACGTGGTGTCATCACAGGGCCTGAGCAAACGGCAGGTTTCACGCATGAGCTGCCACTGGTTGACATTGAAGTTACACAGGGGAGTACTCCTGTCTGCTTGGATCATCAAGAAATCATTTAGGGCCTTTCTCTGTTCGTTTAGTCAGTCCAACATATGGAGGGTGGAAATGTCGCAAATCAGACTATGTTGGGGGATGCCATTCTGCCGCTGCAGCTCAAGAGCATGCAAAGTTTCCTGGCCATTTTTAGGATGTCTTGCAGATGGGTGGAAGACTTCAGGAACTGCTTGGGCGCATGGCTCAGCCCTCCTTGATGCAGCGCCGACACAATGTTATTCCCGTTGTCGGTCACCGTGGTTCCGATTTTGAGTTGTCATGGAGAAAGCCATGATTCCATTTCTTGATGAAGGACACGGAGCAGTTCCTCCCCTGTGTGACTCCATTCGCTCAGGCAAACAAGGTGCAGAACAGCGTGACACCGCCGTGCCTTACACATGTGGTTTGCTGGAGGGGCACTGTTAATTGTCCTGCAGTGGAGGATGAGGAGGCAGAGGCGGACATCGTCGCAGGACCAATGGCGTGCGAACGTGGAGGCGAAAGAGGCGTCACCTTGCCAAGTTGCTGGTGTGGCTGTGCAGGAACCACATTCACCCAGGGGGCCATAAAGGGCATGTATTGTCTCTGACCATAGTTACAGCTCCACGCGTCGGCGCTGCCGTGCACTTTGGCAGACACAGACAGGATCAAGGACTGGCCTACCTTCTGTTCTACATGTGTGTGCAGGGCTGGTACTGCCTTTTTGGCAAAGAAATGATGGCTTGGGAATCTCCACCTCGGCTCGGCACAAGCCATCAGTTCTCTGAAAGGTGCAGAGTCCACCATTTGGAAAGGGAGGGACTGCAGCACCAGCAACTTGGCCAGGAGCACATTCAGCTTCTGCGCCGTTGGATGAGTGCACGCATCCTGCTGTCTCTTGGCAATTGCTTCGGTGATTTATTGCTGACGGAATTACTGACAAGAAAGAGGAGGAGCAGAAGCATCAGGACCAGCAGATGATGGGAAGGACAGACAGCTCCCTTCAGCGGAGGTGGTGGAGCCTTGAGTTCCTGAAACCGGGTGCGTGCCACTGGGTGATACAGCGGTTGTTGCGGCAGATGCCTCACGGGCAAGCTGCCACCCTCTTCTGCTTCTCCCCTAATTCACCCTGTTCCCAAGTGCGATCAGCTACATCATCATCATTATCGAGTACTGTCTGCATGTCACAGATGTCCTCCTCAACGGTCTCTGGTTCAGGAGCCTGACCGCTCGCAACACCAGCTCCCATGCCACTCTCCTCATCACTACTTTCCCTCCTACTGGAGGAAGCGGCGGATGTCTCCTCCACATCTTGGCTGGCCAGTAGCTGCTGACTGTCCTCTAGTAGCTCGCCCACAATGTATAGTGGGGCTGAGCCCACAGCATATAATACTTCTCTGGCTGAGGGAACAGAAAAGGACAGAGGCAGGTTGAGGATAGGTGAGGGCACAGGGCATTCTCCTGGGCCATGCCAACTAAGAATTGTGTCTGACGAACCCACCGACTGTTGGCTGGGGGTGTCTGATGTCACTTGGGATGAAGTGGATGACAGAGTCAACCATTCAAGAACTGCTGGATTCTGGTCAAGACACGGCCGCTAGATGACACCGGAAGCTCAGGCCTCTCGCTGAGACCCCTGCTGCCACCTCCTCTTATTCTGCTGCGACCTGTGCCTGCGCCAGAAACATTTAGGCCTCTGCCACTCTCCCGTGCAGGGCCTGGCACTTGTCTGCCTGACACACTGTTAAATCAAATAAATAAAAAGAAAATTAAAACACCCCAAAAAAGGCTGTAATTTTCTCACTTCGCCACACAACAGCAAATACTTTTTGTTGTGCCACTAATACACGCCAAAAAGGGCTTTAGAACATATAACTGAACGGCAGTTACCTAGAGACCAGGCTTCCAGAAGGCAATATCTCCATTGTATGGCATCCAGTGGAGCTTGGCATTAGTTTTGTTTCTCACATACAGAAAACTTGGTAAACCTTTGTATGAGGCACAAAGAGGTATACTCTTACCATACAGCTTGGAAGTTATACAGAGCTGCAATATGACCATGTGTATGATGTCTGATGTGCAGTGATGTACAACTTTACATCAGGGTCCCTGGACAATTAAAGATGATGCCTATACCTCAAGTTCCTCTTCACAGCAAAACACAATGTCAATCCCAGAAGGTCCCAGACCTCCTTAGAGTGAGGAGACTGATAGGTTGACTTGTCTCTAGCTTTGAAATAAACAAGATACTGCACAACAGTAATAGGGAGAGCAATACACGGGGCTAGGGTATTCCAGGCCTATTGATTTCTTTCCAGCTTTTTCCGTCCAGTATTGTAAACATCAATCAGAGCGCATGTAATTTTCTCACTGTCTCAGTGATTTTCTCCTTTGTCAACAGCCGTTCTCTTGTTCATTCTCTTCTGAGAAATGACAGAGTGGAATCATCCCATCACCCCACAGTCGGAGCAGACCACAATCATCCCTGTCAGGCTTATCTAATGGATATGTCCTGCTGGCTAACTAGTACCTAAGCAGCTTTGTGTATATTTACCAGAATTTGCAGTATATCGCGAGTCCTTTAGAGGTGAAAATGTTCTTTTCATTTCATTCTGTACTGTTTTTGGTATCAGCCTTCCATAAAGTGTGTCACAAACCAGCGGGTGTGAACCCACTGTGCCATGTGACCATGCTACTCTAAGGGTATTGTCTAAGTGAACCCCTTGTTCTTAACAGTACCCCTGATGGTGGGGATAGACTTTCCAGAGGGGAACACCAGGTTGCTACCTCTTGAGGTGGATTGGCACGTGAAGCAGCTGATTCAGGTGGACCAGGGGTACGAGTGCTAGGTACCAGAGGTACAGTTGTAGTCAGCAGGCCGAGTCGTAACCAGGATCGACAGTGCAGGACTGAAGGATGAGGCAGAGGGGAATTCAAACGAGCAGTGGGTCAGAGCAGGTGGCATAGGTACAGGTCAGGCAATCTGGTCAGCAACAAGAGAGTTGAGACAAAGCAGGCAAGGATCAAACAAGTAGCAGAGTCCATAAACATAAACACAGGTCAGATATACAGGAACACAAGTACAGACAACAGAAACCTTTGCAGTACACAAGGACCTTTGGTGCTTAGGCACCTGGGAAGGGGGCTGGACCACTTATATAGGTGCAGGAGGGCTAGGATTGGTCAGCATGGTCACATGTGCTAAACCCAAAAATCACAGCAAGGAGAACAAGCTGAAAGCATTCTGTGCCCAGGGCTGGAAGGAAATTGTGGAGCGGATTCCAGGAAGGATGAGGCCTGCAATGACAAAGCCCAGAACTGCGGTGGTGAATGGGGAACCACCGGCAGCTTATCACCACCGAACAAAGAGTCCGGGACTATGGCAGTAAGTAGGGGAACGTCGGTGGAAAGCAACCGCTGTTACAAAGTTATCACTGACATACAGTATGGCCTCCATGTCAATAAGCCAGAGCTGAAGGTGGATGGTTATGTGACCAAACACTTACTCGTGTCTCCTCAATGAAACATGAAAATATCTGCCATCTGCACTCATGATGTACCTAGACATTTGACGTTCAATGGATGAGGCGTGATAATGTTTTGGTTAGATGCCCCTCCATCTGTGGTCTTCTTATGAATGGAAGCATCATCCAAAAGGAAGAGTAGGCTTGAAGGTGTGACATGAATTATCCAGAATTGGACCCAACTCAAATAAAGTTGTACAAGTAACTGCCACATTATCAACATTAGGATTGAAAGGTAGAAAATGAAGTGACCCTTTTAAGATCTTCCTCAATGGCATGATTCGAACACAGGATCTTCTAATGGACCCATCAGAAGACAATCTCTTTTGAAACCGATTTTGTAACCAGTCACTTGCTGCTATGAACAATTACACTAGGTTAATTCACAAATAATTCATAGGCTTGGAAAGTATAGTTTGTAATTGGATTGAAAACTGTCTGAAGGACAGTGTCCAGAGAGTTGTGGTCAATGATTCCTATTCAGAATGGTCCCGGGTTATAAGTGCTGTACCCAAAGGTTCAGTGCTGGGCCCTCTATTATTTAATTTATTTATTAATGATATTGAGGACGAGATTAATAGCACCACTTCTACTTTTGAAGATGATACTAAGCTATGTAGAACTGTACAGTCTATGGAAGATGTCCATAAACTACAAGATGACTTGAAGACTCTGAGTGATTGGGCATCAACTTGGCAAATGAGGTTCAATGTGGACAAATGTAAAGTTCTGCATCTTGGTAGTAATAATCTCTGTGCTTCAAATGTCCTAGGGGATGTTACACTGGGAGAGTCACTTATAGAGAAGGATTTGGGTGTCCTTGTAGATGGTAGATTAAATAACAGCATACAATGTCAATCAGCTGCTTCTAAAGCCACCAGGATATTGTCATGCATTAAATGAGGCATGGGGAAGGGATGTAATATTACCACTTTACAAAGTGTTGGCGCGGCCTGATCTGGAATATGCAGTTCAGTTCTGGGCACCAGTCCATAGAGAGGACGCACTGCAGCTGGAAAAAGTACAGAGGAGAGCGACTAAACTAATAAGGGGAATGGAGGGTCTTAGTTATGAAGAAAGATTAAAATAATTGAATTTATTTAGTCTTGAGAAGAGACGTCTAAGGGGGGACATCATTAACTTATACCAATATATAAATGGGCCATACAAAAAAATACGGTGAAAAACTGTTCCATGTAAAATGCGCTCAAAAGACAAGGGTCACTGCCTCTGACTGGAGAGAAAAAAGCTCAGTCTCCGGAAGCGTCAAAGCTTCTTTACTGTAAGAACGATGAATCTGTGAAATAGACTTCCTCAGAACGTGGTCACAGCAGGAACAGTGGACAGTTTTAAAAAGGGTTTAGATGAATTCTTAAAAGTAAACAACATTAATGCTTATGAAAACGTGTAGAAATCTGAGTCTCTATTCCTTCTGGGATTCGAATCCCCACCTATCCCTATCCCTTGGTTGAACTTGATGGACTTATGTCTTTTTTTAACCGTATTAACTATGTAACTATGTATGGCCTGCATAGATTGACTGTAGGCTCTCAGAATCCAGGTACTCTTGATTCTCGCATACATCGTCAAGAAAACCAGTGTCCATATCTTCTGATAGGCTCTACGATTGGTAGACAGTGAGAAGGAACATACAGATGGCTGTTAACCTATTATAGAAGACCACCTCTTGCTAAGGGAGGTGTGCATGAAGTGCACCATTGTGTCATGGTCTTACCTTCTTGCTGTTCTCCTTCGTTTGACATGTGCTGGCGGCCATCTTGGTTTCTGGGTTTCTTGTAGCCTCCCACCCTGCGGCTCCTCCTTCCCACTGGGAGGAGCTGGATGCCCAGCTCATATATATAGGAGGTCTGTGGCTTCAGTTCCTTGCTTGGTCCTCCTGTGTTCACATGCTTCTAGACTGCTGCTGCTTCTGGTTCCTGATCCTGGTTTCGTCCGACTACCCTGCTGGTTCCTGATCCTGGCTTCGTCTGACTACCCTGCTGGTTCCTGATCCTGGCTTCGTCTGACTACCCTTCTGGTTCCTGACCTCTGGCTTCGCAAAGACTCTGCTTCGGTTTCGCCATCCGTTTGGACTTTTGCTTTACAGCTTTATTTTCAATAAAGCCTTCTCATTTTCACTTATCCCTTGTTGTACGTCTGGTTCATGGTTCCGTGACATTAGGACCAAGCCATGAATTCTGACGGTACAGGGCCATCCTCGCTACCCACGCTGGTTGCCAGACTTGATCAGCAGGATCACCTGTTGGGTCGGTTCGCTGTGGCGTTGCAAACCCTGCTTGAACGCACGGCTCATTTCGCTGCCGATGGGTCGGTTGTCGCTCCTGGGCCCGCTCCTACTGCCGCTCCGGTTGTTGCGCCAGAGTCTACCCCGACACCTGTTGTTGCACCTGCGGTGTTTCGGGGTATGACCGGTTCTGCCCCTCTTCCACAGCGCTTTGGGGGAGAGCCAACTCAGTGCCGAGGTTTCCTTAACCAGGTGGGCATTTATTTCGAGTTGCTGCCACATGCCTTTCCCACTGAGAGATCAAAGGTGGGCTTCTTGATCTCGCTGCTCTCGGACAAGGCCTTGGCCTGGGCCAGCCCTTTATGGGAGAACAACAATCCGGTGGTTGCCGAGTTTTCCGGTTTTGTTGCTTCTCTTCGGAAGGTATTCGATGTGCCGGCTCGTGCTGCCTCTGCTGCGAAGCTCCTTATGTCCATCAGACAGGGTTCACGATCCGTAGCTGAATACGCCATTGAGTTTCGTACCCTGGCAGCAGAGGTGGGCTGGAATAATGAGGCTCTGGTCGCTGCTTTCTCTCATGGTCTCTCGGATGCCTTGAAGGATGAGGTTGCAGCTAAGGACCTACCAGTGGAGCTCGAGTCTCTTATTTCTTTCCTGATTTTGATTGACACCAGACTCAGGGAGAGACCTTCCTTTAAGGAGAGCCTGCGGAGGTTTTCTAACAGATTGGCGCCTACGTTTGCTGTCCCACCCGTGCCTCCCTCTCCTCCCACACCTCCTGGGGATGACTTGTCTGGGGGTGAACCCATGCAGCTGGGGTTTGCTCGCCTGTCCGAGGGGGAGAGGGTACTCCGGAGACGCGAGGGCCGATGCATGTACTGTGGTCTCGGTGGGCATTTTCGGTTGGCATGTCCGAACCGTCCGGGAAACGCTCGCACCTGAGATCCTGTCGGGGGCAGATCTTGGGTGGAGTCTCCTCGTCCCCGGTTTCCCGTGTTGACAAACCACTGATCACTGTTGTCCTCTCCTGGGTCGGGGGCTCGGTGACGACCCAGGCGTTGGTGGACTCTGGTGCTGGTGGTTTGTTCATTGATAATGTGTTCGCTGCCGCCAATTCCATTCCTCTGCAGGCTCGAGGTTCCCCACTGGCTCTTGAGGCGATAGACGGCAGACCCCTTCTGCCGCCACACGTGACTCATGAGACCCTTCCAGTGGGGATAGCCATTGGTGCCGTTCACAGAGAGTCTGTCTGCCTCCAGGTTATTTCGTCTCCACACTACTCGGTGGTCTTGGGGTACCCCTGGCTCCGGAAGCATAATCCGACTTTCGATTGGAGATCGGCCGAGATCCTCTCGTGGTCACCGCAGTGTGGGGCTAGTTGCATCCATGGGTCTGTCAAGTTGCTGTGTACTTCCTCGGACTCTCTGTTGCCTCCTGAATACGAGGAGTACCGGGATGTATTCGATAAGGTGCGCGCGGTTGCCCTACCTCCGCACCGCCCATACGATTGTGCCATAGAGTTACAATCTGGTGCCGTTCCTCCTCGTGGCAAAATCTATCCACTGTCGGTAGCGGAGAATGAGGCCATGGAGGAGTACGTGAGGGAGGCGCTTTCACGCGGACACATTCGCAAATCCTCGTCCCCGGCAGGGGCTGGATTTTTCTTTGTGAAAAAGAAGGGCGGTGAGTTGAGGCCTTGCATCGATTACAGGGGTCTCAATCGCATCACGATCAAGAACGCTTACCCGATACCCTTGATTTCCGAGCTGTTCGATCGCCTTAAAGGGGCCACGGTCTTTACGAAACTCGACCTGAGGGCGGCATATAACCTGGTAAGGATCAAGGCGGGCGATGAGTGGAAGACCGCGTTTAACACCAGGACCGGTCATTATGAATCCTTGGTTATGCCCTTTGGGTTGTGCAATGCGCCCGCAGTCTTTCAGGAATTCATCAACGATGTTTTCCGTGACCTGTTGCTGCAGTGTGTGGTGGTCTATTTGGATGACATCTTGGTATATTCTGAATCCATGGAGGCCCACATTCTGGATGTCAGACGAGTGTTGCAACGGTTACGAGAGAACAAGCTGTTCGGTAAGCTTGAGAAATGCGAATTTCACCGATCCCAGGTAACCTTCTTAGGTTACATCATTTCCGCTGAGGGGTTCTCCATGGATCCTGAGAAGGTTTCGGCTGTTTTACAGTGGCCCCAGCCCAGTGGTCTTCGTTCCCTGCAGCGCTTTTTGGGCTTCGCCAATTATTATCGGAAGTTCATCAGGGACTTTTCCATGCTAGCCAAGCCTCTCACGGATCTGACCAGGAAGGGCAGTAATTCCCAGGTCTGGCCGCTCGAGGCCATCCGAGCTTTTGAGGCTCTAAAGTCCGCCTTTGTGTCGGCTCCGATTCTGTCGCATCCCAACCCTGGGTTGCCCTTTGTACTCGAGGTGGACGCGTCTAAGACGGGAGTAGGCGCCCTTCTGTCTCAGCGTAGAACACCAGAGGGTCCTCTGCTTCCTTGTGGGTTTTACTCCCGGAAACTGTCTTCCGCGGAGTGCAACTATCAGATTGGTGACAGGGAGTTATTGGCCATCGTGCAGGCCCTTAAAGAATGGAGGCACTTGCTCGAGGGTTCGGTGGTTCCGGTCCTCATCCTGACGGACCACAAGAATCTGACCTACCTTTCTGAGGCCAAGAGATTGACACCACGTCAGGCCAGATGGGCTCTGTTCTTGTCACGTTTTAATTACGTGGTCTCCTACCTACCCGGTTCCAAGAACATCAGGGCGGATGCCTTATCACGGCAGTACTCCGAGCTGTCCAGGGAGGAGTCGATTCCGACTTCGGTCATACCTCCGAATCAGATCTTGGCCGCCATTCGCACCAGCCTGACCTCTCCCCTGGGTGAGCAGATTTTGGCGGCTCAATCTGGTGCTCCCTCTGGGAGACCCAACGGCAGATGTTTTGTGCCTGAGGAGTTGCGCACTCGGTTGTTGCGAACCTACCATAACTCCAAGACCGCGGGGCATCCTGGAAAGAATCAGCTGTCCTGGGCTGTTTCACGTCTGTTCTGGTGGCCTTCCCTACGTTCCGACATCGCCGCATATGTAGCGGCATGCTCCGTTTGTGCCCAGAGTAAGTCCCCTCGGCACCTTCCGTTGGGCCTTCTGCAACCCATAGCCACCGGGGAGCGCCCATGGTCACACCTGGGGATGGATTTCATTGTGGACCTCCCTGCATCCCGAGGCCATACGGTCATTCTCATGATTGTGGATCGGTTTTCCAAAATGTGCCACTGTGTTCCTCTCAAGAAGTTACCCTCTGCACAAGAGTTGGCCACGATTTTTGCCAGGGAGGTCTTCCGGTTGCACGGTTTGCCCAAGGAGATTGTGTCGGATCGGGGGAGTCAGTTTGTGTCCAGGTTCTGGCGCGCCTTTTGCTCCCAGTTGGGGATTAATCTCTCCTTCTCCTCGGCCTACCACCCTCAGTCCAATGGGGCCGCAGAACGATCCAATCAGGCCTTGGAGAAATTCCTTCGTTGCTATGTCTCCGATCACCAAGACAATTGGGTTGACCTCCTGCCTTGGGCTGAGTTTGCCAGGAACACGGCGGTGAACTCTTCCTCTGGGACGTCTCCCTTCATGGCCAATTATGGGTTCCAACCTCCCGTGTTACCGGAGGTATTCTCTCCCCAGGATATTCCGGCTGTGGAGGATCACCTTTCCGTCCTACGTGCTTCTTGGGTACTGATCCAGAAGTCCCTTGAGGTCTCTGCGCAGCGCCAGAGACTCCAGGCTGATCGCAGACAAGCGCCTGCTCCTTCCTACCAGGTCGGAGACCGTGTATGGTTGTCCACCCGCAACCTCAACCTTCGAGTGCCCACTCCCAAGCTGGCGCCTCGCTTTGTTGGTCCCTTCCGAGTGCTTCGCAGGGTAAACCCGGTAGCCTATGCCCTTGCGCTTCCTTCTGGCATGCGGATCTCCAACGTGTTTCATGTCTCCCTGTTGAAGCCACTGGTGTGTAATCGTTTCACTTCCTCGGTTCCTCGGCCTCGTCCGGTCCAAGTGGGTAATCGTGAGGAGTATGAGGTGAGCAATATCCTGGACTCACGCCTGGTCCGCGGTCGGGTGCAGTTTTTGGTCCATTGGCGTGGTTATGGTCCAGAGGAGCGTTCCTGGGTTCCCTCCGCAGATGTCCATGCTCCTGCCTTGCTCCGAGCCTTCCACGCACGCTTCCCTCAGAAACCGTTCTTTACTCCGCGGAGGAGGGGCCCTTGAGGGGGAGGTACTGTCATGGTCTTACCTTCTTGCTGTTCTCCTTCGTTTGACATGTGCTGGCGGCCATCTTGGTTTCTGGGTTTCTTGTAGCCTCCCACCCTGCGGCTCCTCCTTCCCACTGGGAGGAGCTGGATGCCCAGCTCATATATATAGGAGGTCTGTGGCTTCAGTTTCTTGCTTGGTCCTCCTGTGTTCACATGCTTCTAGACTGCTGCTGCTTCTGGTTCCTGATCCTGGTTTCGTCCGACTACCCTGCTGGTTCCTGATCCTGGCTTCGTCTGACTACCCTGCTGGTTCCTGATCCTGGCTTCGTCTGACTACCCTTCTGGTTCCTGACCTCTGGCTTCGCAAAGACTCTGCTTCGGTTTCGCCATCCGTTTGGACTTTTGCTTTACAGCTTTATTTTCAATAAAGCCTTCTCATTTTCACTTATCCCTTGTTGTACGTCTGGTTCATGGTTCCGTGACACATTGTTACTTGATGTCTATGATGAAACCTCATAGATCCTGTAGGCAACAGTTTTTTGGTTACCTCCTTAATATGTTTACATATCTGCTGAACATCTACACTTGATTATGCAAATTAAGTGACCTGTAGTTTAGTCGATTCCATAGGTGATTGCTTACTTGGTTCTTAAGATAAACAAGCTACGTCAGCCATATCATGAGGAGTCAAATATTGTACAAAAACAACAAATAAATGATACAGTAGTCCTCAACAATTTTGTAGGTTACAAGCCATATATGATTTTGGCCCTAGCACCAAGTTCTAGTAATGTTATGACATCCTTGGTGCCACTAAGGTACAATCATTTTGAGAGCTTTGAATAGCCACAGCCACAACTAATGGGCCTATGAGCCACATTGGGCTCCAAAGGCACTGATTAGGTTAAGGAACCCATGCATTTGCAATAGTTGTCACCCCCCATGCACATGCACCTTTGGTCAAGCCTGCATGTGTTCTCAGTAAGGGAGACCCCTGGCATTGGCCTACTTATCTTTTTTGAGAACAGAAGGATCGGGAATTGAAATTCAACATGCCTAATTGTTTTTTCACCAAACATCATCTGTTGGGGGAGAGTCGGCACACCTCCATACATATAAAATAGTTGTCCTAATCTGTCGAAATTGTTGGGTTTGGCTGACTATACTTTAATGTGTAAGGGCACCTTAACGCTGTGATGTCCCTGGGCCAACCATTTTGGGTGCATCTGTACATAAAAATCTTTAGGCCTTTGATTTAGGAGGAAATTACATTAAGGTTATGTTGCTGAGGGCCATTATTTTTTATTAAGAATGGAACTTTACGATTTATTTAATGTTCTTTGAGTGGTTGAGGAACCATCTGACGGCCATCTACTGGGTGGAAAGTGGAAGTTCTTCAGGTAAGGAGACATTTGATGATTTGAGGCAGTAGATAAATATAAGTAAATGAGCAGGGACTACCACAGTCCTACATCACCCTGCTGTCTGCCCAAACAAATGAATCGCAATGTTTTAATCTCTATGCATAGTACAAAATAGGTGGCCAGATATCCGAATGGATGTAGTGCCACATAAACAAGAGATCTATTTAGATTATGTGCGTGCCTCAAAAGACTGATAAGCAATACTACCTAGGTCACAGACTATAAGTCAAGAATGCCGGGAGTGCATGAAGAAATGAGGCTACATACCAACAGGACTGGGACAGACACCAGAAAATGGCGCTCCTCGACGCGCGTTTCGCGTGTTGTTCGCTTCCTCAGGAGGAGTTAAAGACCAGGGAGGGGGGGGAAACTAATAAAGTGCCGTCTACCAATCAAGTGTCCAATTCTATGTCATGTGATGTATTACACGACTCTACGCATGGCGCATGACCTGTCTGCGTCCGTCACGTCACGCTGCTTCCGCCCTTCCTCTGAGGCCAGCGGGGGAGAGGGCGGTCACATATCACATGATACTGATCGCCATCGCCACCACCACCCTACACATAAGAAAAGGGGCGGAAGCGGACGCACGGACCGAACAGTCATGCGCACGTATGACAGAAACAATTCCTGAAATTCCTGGTATCGGGATTTCAACGAGAATATCAGACACTCAAGGTAAGTCAGCAAACTAGAAAGTAGAAAAAACATATTACTATACATATATGAACATCAAATACTACCCAATATAAAAAATGGGCTAATCCCCCATTACCCCTAAAATAATGCCACTGCTTAAAGAAAGGAGCCGAAACCAAAGCTTTCATTTAGTCCTTTGGGGGTCAGGGTCTTGAGTCTAAATATCCATCTAGTCTCAATCTGGGCCAAGATTTTGCTATAATTGACACCCCCCCGATCCCCAAGTGCACTTTGTCAATGCCTCTGAATCGCAACCCTTTGGGATTGCTTTGATGATGTATTTTAAAATGTTTTGGGAGAGTTTTTAGATCACTTAGATCCAGAATGTCCTTGGCCTTTTCAATATCTCTCACATGTTCCCTTATTCTTTTACGGAACTCCCTTGTAGTTAAACCTATATAGATTTTGGCACATGGACAGAGGGCGTAATAAATAAATCCAGTTGTCATACATGAGATGTACTCTCTAATTTCGCATATTTGAGTTTTATCGGAATTAGCAAATTGGGTGGATCTATCAACGTTGGCACATGGTAGGCTCCTTTCAGACCTGTAGGTTCTCCCAATTTTTTCCCCGGGATGTAATGGCTACAAACCAATAAATCTCTGAGATTTTTAGAGCGTCTCGCAGTCAAATCTGTTTGGAGAATGTTCCAGTGGTTATTTAAGATCTCATATAACTTTTTCCACTGGTTGTTGTAGTTCGTAATGAATCTGATATCCTGGCTACTGGCAGATGCTATTTTGTCAACCTTATTTCCCTCATTTGGGCATAATAATTTTTCTCTTTTACGCTTTTTGGCTGTTTGAATGCCCCTTTATCTGCCTGTTGCTGTACCCTCTCTCCTTAAAACGCTTCTTTAATTTTTCAGATTCCTCGAGGAAGCCCGTCTCATTGGAACAGATTCTTTTGACCCTTTGGAATCTCGCTAATTGTGGAGCTAGGCTGTGCCGAGCTGGCATGTAGGAGGGAATTAACGGCAGTTACTTTCCTATACACCTCGGTTTGTAGTTTACCTTCCTCATTGGCTTTTATTTTTATATCCAAAAAGTCAATTTCACGTCCTGTGGTAGTCCCTGCTCATTTACTTATATATATCATGCATCGTGTATGTCTTTTATTGATACATTAATAAAATTGATTCGCATTTTTTCACATTGGTGTGTCTTGCACTCCTTAACTGTCATTGCATAAAAACTATGTCCAGAATGTTCTAGGAAATGGACTAATTAATGGATCGGTGGAAATATAGTGAAGGAGGGGACGAGGGGGATGGGTGATGTCTTTGAGCACTGGCAAAGAAATTAATTAAACTTTATTAAAAAGCAACGGTTGAATGAAGGATCATGAGGAGCCATGGAACCGTCTTTGCATTAATTAGGAACACTGATTTATTTGCCACTAGAATCAAGCACTGGTTCTGGGAAGTCAAAGAATTATGAGAGTTGCTACTAAGTTGAAAACTTTTAGAATTTTTATATTTAGACGTTAAAGTCTGGTCTAAATGTATTATCATTGGTTTAATGGGGTAGACTAGAAACTGTTGGGTTGTTTAAGATTAGAAAAAAGGGTCTCCGTTTCCAGAAACACTGCCACTGTTGTCCACAGGCTGTCTTTAGTATTGCAGTTCGACCCCATTTAAGTGAATGGAGCTGAGACATGGCCTGTGAGAAAGATGGGTGCTGTTTCTCATCTCATAAAATCCTTGCTGAGTCAATGTCCAAGCTCCACATTAAGGCCATGAGTTTGACTGAGATGAATGTTGGTTTAGCTCTCACCAACTACACATGGATCGCTTAGCTTAAATGCACCCTTCACTTTCTAAAAGAACAGCCTAGTGGACACTAAACTGGGAAAACCCAAACCCCTCATGAGTTACCTTAGCACCATGTTTCATTACCCCCCCCCCCCCCCCCGATCTACTGATCATGAGTACAGATTAGCGAATTTTTCAAAAATTCTATTCGCCAATTCGCCGAGTATTTTTCGAAAAATTCGTTTCGATCCGAATATATTCGCAGTGAATTACGTTAAAAAACGACTATTTCCTGGCTGCAGAGAGTCTTTATAGTTGTGTAGAACACTGTGCCTTGCAGTAACACGCATGGGGAGTCTACTGTGGTACTGAAATAATACTGTGAGTCAGTATGACATGCAGATGACAGGCGTCGCTCTTAGAATCTCTGCACCCTTCACTTAGGCTACTTTCACACTAGCGGCACGGACCTCCGGCAGGATGTTCCGTTGGGTGAACAGCCTGTCAGATCCGTCTTGCCGCTAGTGACCGTTTGCTCCCGGACTGCCGCTCCGTCCCCATTGACTAAAATGGGGGCGGAGTTCCGGCTGAGGCACGGCAGCGCACGGCGAGAGGCTGCTGGAATAAAACTACGACATGTCCGACATTTATTCCGGCAGCCTCTAGTCGCGCGCTGCCGTGCCTCTGCCGGAACTCCGCCCCACCCCCATTATAGTCAATTGGGATGGAGCGGTAGTCCGGGGGCACATGGTCACTAGCGGCAGAACAGATCCGACAGGCTGTTCACCCGACGGAACAGCCTGCCGGAGGTCCGTGCCGCTAGTGTGAAAGTAGCCTCATTTGGGCAGTCACGGGGCCAAAACTGACCAAATAACTCAAGTATGAACTCAGCCTTACAGGTCGATGTTAGCGCCAAGAAGAAGCGCATTCCGTTTACACCATCGGCAGCTGATTCCACATAGATGTCTACAGAACCTGTTCTATTAAACGCGTATACAAGTAGAGCCCCCCGGACAGAGTGGAGTGGGTGTCAGCAGTAAGTTTGTGTTGACGTCACTAATTAATTCGCCCTTCATCTGATCCGTCAGAACAATAACCCACAAAAAACGGATCCCGTCTGTGGAGCATCCGCCTTCACTCGGTCAGCATTTGCTTAAAGGGTTTCTATCACTTCGTATGACATAATTAGCTGTCAGACACTAGCGATCTGCTAGTGTCTGCTCTGGCCAACCATCCTAATATAAGAGCTTTTTGGGCAGCCGTTTTGCTAAAAAAATAACTTTTATAAATATGCTAATGAGCCTCTAGGTGCTATGTGGGTGTCATTAGCACCTAGAGGCTCCGTCTACCTTCATACACAGCCACCGCCCAGCGCGTCCCTCCAGCCCGCCCATCTCCTGATGAATGCGATCCTCCGTGTGACGCAACGGACGAATTCTCGCGCATGCGCCGTGCGCGGCTGTATTCGGCGCATTTGAGATCTCAGCTCGGAGCGGTCAGACATTCAATGCGCATGAGCGGCTGTATTCGGCGCATGCGCATTGAATGTCTGACCGCTCCGAGCTGAGATCTCAAATGCGCCGAATACAGCCGCGCACGGCGCATGCGCGAGAACTCGTCCGCTGCGTCACACGGAGGAGGACATGGGCGGGCTGGAGGGACGCGCTGGGCGGCGGCTGTGTATGAAGGTAGACGGAGCCTCTAGGTGCTAATGACGCCCACATAGCACCTAGAGGCTCATTAGCATATTTATAAAAGTTAGTTTTTTAGCAAAACCGCTGCCCCACAAGTGATTATAGTAGGATGGTTGGCCAGAGCAGACACTAGCAGATCGCTAGTGTCTGACAACTAATTATGTCATACGAAGTGATAGAAACCCTTTAATAATCCATCAGTATTGCTAATGCCAAAAAAAAACAGGAGTGGATCCAAAACAGAGATGACACGGGAAGGGAATATTTGCATGTCTTCTGTGTTTTGTACCCACTCCTGCTTTTGGCTACCAAACCATAAACCAATTCTGATGGGACCATACAGGCCTTACAGCTGCTACACAGACAGGATCCGTTGTGCGTCTCATTTTTTCTTCCTTCTGACAGATCAGAAGAAAGGTCAAATAAATGATGATTTCAGCCAGGCCGAAAGCCAAAATAGTGGTCCAGTCATGAAGTGGGGAGGGTGGGAACAGCATGAGAAGTCCACAGGGTGGATCTATGACATAGTGGTGAGGTGGAAGCAGCATGGGGAGACCACAGAGTGGCCCAATGACAGGGTCCTTAGGTGAAAGTAGTATGTAGAGGCCACCAAGTGGCACAATGACAGACTCTAGAGGTGGCAGCAGTATGAGGAGGGCACCGAGTGGCACAATGACACAGTCTGGAGTTGGCAGCATCAGGAGAAGGCCACCGAGTGGCACAATGACAGTCTGAAGGTGGCAGCAGTATGAAGAAGCCACCGAGTGGCACAATAACAGAGTCTGGAAGTGGCAGCATAAGGAGAAGGCCACCGAGTGGCACAATGACAGAGTCTGGAGGTGGCGGCAGCATAAGGAGACCAAAGAGTGGCCCAATGACAATCTATGGAGGTGGCGGCAGCATCAGGAAGAGGCCACAGAGTGGCACAATGACCGAGTCTGGAGGTGGCGACAGCAGCAGCATCAGGAGGATACCACAGAGTTGCAAGGTGACATAGTGTGGAGATGGCAGCAGCATCAGGATACCACAGAGTGTGAAGGTAACATAGTTTGGAAATGGCAACAGCATCAGGAAACCAGAAAGTGACCCGTGACAGAGTGGGGCGGTGGGTGGCAATACCAGTACCCGCTGACAAAGATGGGTGAAATAAGGAGCACTTGGCATAAGATGTGTGGCATCAGGCGAGTATCAGCATCAGAGTAGTAGCTGAGGCAGGTAGCCAAAAGAAACTTGTCTCTTTTTTCAAAGTTTGGGTGAGGCGCCATGGATGATATAATCAGATGCATCAGGCATTGGTGGGTGGAAACCCTGGCTGATCCACATCTAATTCATCTTTATAAAGGTCAGTCTCTCCACATTTTAGGTGGACAGGCAAGTTCTCCTTGGGGTAACTATGGCCCCCGCCGCACAAAACACCTGCTCTGATGCCACACTACTGGCCGGGAAGGACAGCTTTTCCAGGGCAAACTCTGTTAGTTGCGGCCACAAATCCAGTTTGGCTGCCTAGTAGTCCAGCGGATCTTCAATGTGGGTTGGCAGGGTGCTGTCCCTGTATGGCACCACCTGCTGCTTCAGGTCCTGTTCCAGGTCTACCTGCTGCTGCTGGTGAGTAGTTTCTTCACTATGCGGGTGAAGAAAGCTACTCATCAATGACTGTAGGCTGCTGCTGATGGAGCTGGTACTGCTCCTGCCACCCCACCCCTCCCCAGCAGCCATGGCAGTGGAACGTGAGCGCAGAGGGCCCCCCTGGTCAGACCTGCGAGAGGATGGACGATTGCGCAGATAGGCAGCAGTCAACTGACTACATAGGATGCCTCTGTAGTAGTTCAGTTTGTCCTCCCTCTCAGTGGGTGTAAAAAAGGCCCCATTTCTGGACCCGTAGTGAGGGTCCAACAAGATGGATAGCCAGAAGTCATCCCTCTGCTGAATGGTGACAATTCGGCTGTCACTACGCAAGCAAGTGAGCATGTATCATTTGTGCAAGTGACTCGGAGGGACTCCCTGCCTCCATCTCCACTGCATACAGCCTCGGTGTGTCTGGCTCCTCTGTCTCATCTTCCTTATCGCCCTGTAGCTCCTCTGGCTGCTCCTGCTCCTCCTCTCCTTTTACCTGAGTAGAAAAACCACCCATTTCGCTACATATTGCCGGTGCTCCAATGTCCTCCTCCCCCTCTTCCTCCTCTTCCAGTTCAGCCCCCACAGGGCTCATGAGATCTAGGCGCCATGTCTCCAGTCCCCTGACCAGCCAGATTTACCAGCATCTGTTTCAGGACATAAAGCAGTGGAATGACATCGTTAATCCAGTAGTCCTGGGGACTGACAAATGACGTGGCCTCCTCAAAGGGCCTGAGCAAACGGCAGGTGTCACGCATGAGCTGCCACTGGCTGACATCGAAGTTACACAGGAGAGTACTCCTATCCGCTTGCATCATCAAGAAATCGTTGATGGCCTTTCTCTGTTCGTATAGTCAGTTCAACATATGGAGGGTGGAATTCCAACGGGTGGAAACGTTGCATATCAGCCTATGTTGGGGGATGCCGTTCTGCCGCTGCATCTCAAGGAGGGTGTGCTTTGTGGTGTACGAGTGGCTGAAGTGCATGCAAAGGACTGGCCCACCTTCTGTTCTACATGTGTGTGCAGAGCTGGTACTGCCTTTTTTGCAAAAAAATCACGGCTTGGGACTCTCCACCTCAGCTCCACACAAACTATCAGTTCTCTGAAAGGTGCAGAGCCCACCACTTGGAAAGGGAGGGACTGCAGCACCAGCAACTTGGACAGGAGCACGTTCAGCTTCTCCGCCGTTGGATGCGTGCCGTTGGCAATCGCTTTGGTGATCGATTGCTGACGGAATGACTGGCGAGGAGTATGAAGAGCAGGAGCATCTGGACCAGCAGAAGATGGGAATGACAGACAGCTCCCTTCTGCTGAGGTGGTGGAGCCTTGACTGGATGAAACTGGGCGCGTGCCACTAGGTGACACAGAGGTTGCTGCGTCAGTCTGGACCACCACATCGGAGCCACGGTTTTCCCAGGCCACTTTATGGTGACGCTGCATATGTTGACGCAGGGCCATGGTGCCAAAATTGGCACCCTGGCCACGCTTCACCTTCTGCCCACATATTCTACATATGGCCATGTTAACCTCCTCCGGCGGCTTAACAAAAAACTGTCACACCGCCGAGTAGGTGATTTTCCCCCCAACAGTCCGCACTGACTGACTGCCAACGCCGCTTCCTCCGTGAACCGCTGCACCACTACTTCCTGGGCAGGTAGGCTGCTGCGAAGCAGGTGGTCTACCCGGGGAACGTTTGGCTCCTGACCTCCCACTGCGGTCACCCTGCTGACTCCCAGCCATGCTACCACCTTGCTGGCTCAGCCATTTCCTCACGGGCAAGCTGCCACCCTCTTCTCCTAATGATGATGAATCCCCTTCTGCACCCGGCTCCCAAGTGCGATCGGCTTCATCATCATTGAGTAGTGTCTGCACGTCACTGATGTCCTCCTAAACGGTCTCTGGGTCAGGAGCCTGACCGCTTGCAACACCACCTCCCACGCCACTTTCCTCATCACTACTTGCCCGCCTGGCGGAGGAAGCGGCGGATGTTTCCTCCAGATATTGGCAGTAGCTGCTGACCACCCTCTAGTAGCTCTTCCTCGCTGAAAAATGGAACTGAGCCTACAGCATATAATACTTCTCATGGTGAGGGAACAGAAAAGGACAGAGGCAGGTTGAGTACTGGTGAGGGCATAGGGCCTGCTCCCGGGCCATGCCAAATAAGAGTTGTCTGATGAAGCCAACGACTGTGGGCTGGGGGTGTCTGATGTCACTTGAGATGAACTGGATGACCGATTTAACCAATCAAGAACCGCTGGGTTGCTCGTCAAGACACGACCGCTAGATGACAACGGTTGCTAAGGCCTCTTGCTGCGACTTCTGCTGCCACGCCCCTTTAATCTGCCTGCGCCATCTTAGTCTTTTGTTTTCTCCCACCTTGTTCCCTCCCTGTAGACCCCTGCATGTACTTAAGCTAGGGACTGCCGTCCAGTTGCGCACCGTCGGTTAGGACGGACCGCGCAAGTAGGTAGGGATAATGGAGTGGGTGGAGTTTAGGGCTGCACTATCTCTATTGAATCATGACAGCTGTACTGTGCATGTTGGTCCAATGTAGACAGTACTATAGAAATGCATGGAGCAGTGGAGCAACATATGCACTAATGTTTCGGTCAGAGAGGATACTTGAGGACCTCTTGTTTTCAGGGCTCTGACTGCCGGGCTCCACACAGTCGGACCACCCATGATCCAATATTATTCATTTATCCTCGGGGATATCTATGGGATAATCCCTTTTTATGTTAATATTGTCAGGACCTGCTCATTCTGGTGGGACTGGTCAATCATCTGAGAGTGTATTGACCCCATCCCCGACAGCAGACATCCAAGTTGAGGAGGATCGGACAGTTTGACCTAGTGGCTTCTCCCCTCTTCCTAGTGAGAACACATGGAAACTTGACCGAGCCGAATTTATGTAGGTAAAGAAGGGGCGGGAGGAACAGCTGTCGGCCATATGAGTGTTCAACAGACAGCTATCTAATGTGTATGGCCAGCCTAGAGAAGTTTTGGATCTCAGATATGTGGACAATTGATTTTGTGTTGGACTCGGGTTATAAGAATTAGACCCACGTGGCAAGTGATTGTTTGCCAAAGTCACCTCCAAATGAGGATGTCTTCTGCTGGTCATCAGGGGTTCATTCTGTCTGAACCTGGACTTAAGCTTGAAGAGGTTGTCCTATGTAAAATATGCTACATTTTTCAAACCAGCATCTGATCTGAATAATTTTGTAATTGCATGTAATAAAAAATGTAGAATAGCCACTGTGTTATTCTGTATAGCACCACCTGCTGTTTGTTCTTATCCTTACTTCTCTGCCCACCTTGCTAAGGTAGATGCACATGTTCAGTACCATTCTTCAACTGCCTCATGAGTTGTGATAGGGAAAGCGAAAGGACACACTGTCTGAGCTGCAAGTTTGATATATATCTAACAGAGCAATTGGAACAATGAATGGGGAGATGTCTGGATCCATGTGAGGTACAGGGCTGGTTGTAGCTTTGTTAGAGATTGTCATGTACTATATGATGTCTGATTTTTATTTTTCACATCAGTCATGGGAAATCCCTTTCAAGTAAAAGAAAAAATGTAAAATAGATATGAGAGGGCAATCAGGAACTGAGGTTTGGGTGCAATAGGTGTGTGGTCACGTCTGGTCCAAGAACATTTAGCCAAGCGATCAGGAGATATTGTATCTTCATAGAACTTTTTGATCTTGGCTTAGTTTTGTTACTTGGCAGACGTTGAGACTTATTAAGGGCACAACCAGGATAGATATTCGTGAAATGCGCAGGAATAGCTAATGTGAACAGATGAGCTGAAGTTAAAAGGCTCAGGTTCGTTCTTCTTAGTTCCTCATGCGTCTTGTCACGGGTGGCTTTTTTCTTAAGCAGATGTCATGATTTCAATGTCAAGATCACTTTCATGTGATATTGATTGCAATAGATTTTGCAATCTCAGTACCCTGGGCTTCCTTCCAAAGAAGAGCACAGGTTCCTTTATACACTACGCTCGTCTCCCTGTCTAATAAGTAGTCTCTAAATTGAGCAAGAACATAAAAAGACGATCTGGACTCGTTTGTGATCATGACGGCGGACTGTGCTGGAGCTCCTATCTGTTCTATCTGGACCTGGGGGATGGCTGGTAAAGTGAAAAATACAGAAGTGTAACCAGTCGGGTGATTCAGTTCACTCCTTGCCATCTACAAACGTTTTCAAAAAACATGTAGCAGAGCTCGGTTTGTCATTTCAAGGGGTTGTCATATGTGGATAACACCTTCATAGTACAAAGAAGCTTCAGGGATGAACTGATGATGAGGTGTTATCTTCAGGGGTATCTGTCTATCCATCTCAAGTACAATTATTACATGTTGCCCATTCAAATGAAAGAGGAGACGTAATCCATAGGACCACTGACCAAGGTATCAACTATTGACAGTAGTTGGCAGCTGTTGTGTAGATAGAGGTTCAGTGAGAGGTACCAAATAATGTCATAGCATGGCGGTCCACCTTGGTTGATGCCATGTCCATTAGAGTTATCAGGTACGTAACTAAGGTTTATCCATGAGACATTGGTCTCCTGGTAGCTCCAGTCTAATTCTCTATTCCACATGACTGATCAGAGATGACAACAAGGAATTCAAGCTGAGATGGAACGAAGGAACCTGTGGGATGATGGATCCAACTTCCACTTACAATGCTGAATTCAGAGATAAAACCTGAGCAGAATTCAAGCATCGAAACCTCCAAATACATCAATGAGGATGTAAAAATAAAACACCAGCCGGACGGGGCAATTTAGCTGACCATTTGTCTCATCTCCTGATGTTTCGAAGCAGCACGATTGCTACAAAAGTTGATGATGTAGAAAATAAAGCCCACAGAAACCAGTTAGGGCTAATGCGCTTTCATGATGAGGTTGGTGGTGACCTGATGTCTTCCGTCCCTTCTTTCCTAAACACACGATTGGACTCTAAGAAGATGTGTGATATTTCTTAGAAGGGTTCTCAAACCCTATATATCTTTTTTTCCTTCTTTCTATATCTACTGTACGAATATATATATATAAGAGTTGTGTTTGACTTTTATAAGAATTCAGTAGGGGAAATTTATCAAAAAATATAATAGCAAACACTAATAGCAAGCAATCAGGTAGCAAACAAGTTTTCAGAAATGAATATGCAGGTGAATGTAAGAAAGTTTATAATATATCTTATTAAAGAATTATGCTTCCTTTTGGGCTTCTCAGGCTGCTTTCCTCCTCTTTCCCTTCACTCAAACTCTTATTTCTAGTAGATCCTGTCTCTGTCCCCAGCCTCACACTGTCACGTAATTGCTCATCTGCCCTCCCACAGTTATTCCTGTTGTGCTGTTGCTATAGCAACCAACCTTGCTAACAGTGGGGCTGGTCAACCTCCAGGGAGCGGGGGCACTGACAGAATCAGTTTTGGCACCAGCGTCAAGTGCTTCTTGAGGGCGAGCGGTTTAAACAGACAGCCACTGGCCACAGTTGCCTGTGATTGGTATTACTGCCTCACTAGCTAGTTTTGTGTTGTTACCCTGGATCGCTGACCTTTTGTCTGTTTCTCTGACTTTGCCGCTGTATACAGATTTTTCCTCTGACGTTGCATCTTGGTAGCTGACTCTGTTTAGTATTTTACCTTGCTTAATATTGGACACTGTTTGGTACTCTGCTAGTTTGTGACCTTGCCTTTCCCTACTGGCTTTGTTTCTCATGTTATCTCCTGGTTTCACTCTGCTGTGTATTTGACTTAGCTTTTGGGTTCTGATCCATTCTTAGTTTTGCCTTTCTGGTTTTGACCTCCTTCTGTCTGCATACTCTTTTAACCCATTAGATTTAGGCCCCTGCACTTAGTCAAGTCAGTTGTAAGCAGCCATTTAGGGTGGAAGTATGCAGGGACAGTAGTTTGGGTCACGTAGACCATCCCTCCAGTGTAACTCGATAACATGGTGGCTTAGCTACTAGCCGAGCTACTTGAGAAACCGTGGCGCTGTGCTCAGGCTCAGACAGGTCCTCCACAGTAGGATAAGTTGGCTAATCTCTAAATTTTACATCAGTATGAGGGTTTAGTAAGACCGCAGAGTGCGCCTGTCTTTGTAAAATGTATTGTTATTTTGTTTTATTGTTTATCACATCCACACATTTGCTATCCTGTGTAGGATATCTATTGTGGTACTTGTGGTCCACTGCGGGCATCCTCCATTGTTTGCATTTTTGCTGGGGATTGCCATTAGCAGTGGACCACAAGTGCGCCACTGCATATGGGGTTGACCAATTCCTGTTTTTCATTACCACGCCAATTTGTAGTTTATATATAGATGTCTGAATGTGCCTTTATTTCCATCTACAGGCAACATTCTGGTGCACCTGTGAGGCCTTGGCTACATAAACCAGTCTTGGGTGGGGCTCAGAGCTCTCTTCCTCCTCCCATTGTAAGCATGGCTGCATGCTGGAGGTAACTGGGAGTTTGCTGTGAGTCAGACCTTGCGCTCCTGTAATTTGCCCACTGGCTCCTGGTATTGCCCATACGGCACAGGTAGGTTTAGCGTTAGGTCGCGAGCTACTTGAGAAATCTTGGCGCGGTGCTCGGGCTCAGACAGGTCCTCCACAGTAGGATATGTTGGCTAATCTCTCAATTTAACATCAGTATGAGGGTTTAGTAAGACCGCAGAGTGCACCTGTCTTTGTATGAGTTATTCAGGTATATCTAGTACACAATACACAAATTAAATTAGTGTAAAATTATACTAGTTACAGAATAATAAATATTATATAGATGTAGCAGAGCTGAACCAGTCCATTACTGTCATTAAAGGAAACCTGCCACTTTAAACTCATATAACATGCAGTCTAATCTGCAGGCAGCATATTATAGAGCAGGAGGAGCTGAGCAGATTGATATATCATTTTGTGGGAAAAGATTCAATAAAACTTGTATTTTATGCTTTCAAAGCTTAGGAGTCCAGTGTCACGGCGGACAGGATACCAGATACACAGAAAATAAACAAACAAGTGTCTAGGCGAGAAGCTGGGGATCAAGGTCACCTCCTGACAAATCCCTTACAGCTCTCCCTAGACTTCTATGCCCACGTTCAGACCCTGAAAGTGGGAATAACGTGTCCTCGTGCCTAGGCTGAAAATTCCCTAAAATCCCTAAGATGGTGAAAGGGGGATAGAGGCAGCCTGCTCCCTCAGAACCTGGAGGGGGCAGGCGTCTCTCTAACAGCCTAGACAGCCAACCAAAAGAAAACAAAAACCAACTTATCTTTTCTGAGCAGGAACAGCAAATCCTTCCTTCCTTCCTTTCACAGAGCCAGACAGAAGCTATAACCCGCACAGGACACTGGGAGTGGGTGTAATTTAAACTCAAACCAACGATCCCACCCAGTGCACCTGAAGGGAGGCGGATATAGTTCAACTCCAAAACAAAAACAAAAGGCTACACATGTGCTGCTAACCTGGCAGACCTCCGCACATAGCCTGGGCAGGGCATGACATTCAGTGGGCGGTGCTATCAGTGATTGACAGCTATCTCTGTAGACACACTTATACATGGAAAGCTGTCAATTACTGATTGTCTGATCTTTCCAAGTATAGGATTCAAGTGGGTGATCTTATCTGTGATCGACAGCTTTCCCTGTGTAAGTGTGAAGAGACAGCTGTCAATCATGGTGTAGGACCGCCCACTGGACTCAGAAGCCAAAAATGAGCAAGAAATTAAGATGAAAAAATGACGTTAAATTGTCTTTTTTTCTACCAAACTATATATTGATCTTCTCAGCTCCTCCTGCTCTATAATCTTGCTGTCCACAGATGTTCAGTGGACAGGAAGGTTCCTTTAGGCTTGCCTGAGCTGATCCCAGTGAACGCAGGTGATGTTGTAGGTGAAGATGACACCTTGTGGTCTTCTGAAGAGTTGCCTCAAATGACCTACTCAGCACTGCTACATCTGTCTAGCTATTTCTCACACGTTCATATAGAGATAAAATGTGTTGGGTTGGATGGTCTCATTTCCATCTCAGTTCCGCCTCCTACGAAGTTTAGGCTGGATCGGCAGCAGCAGTCAGAACGTTAAAGTGCTTTGTTCCAGTGGATTACTGGTTATGTCATATTACGTGGTGTTCAGAATGCCTTTCGTTCTCCGCGTGTGAGATTTGCACTGGAAACCTTTGAAGTCTTTCATAGAGCTATGGGCAAAACCATGTATGTCACCAGCATGAAGAATGGGATTAGAACTAGTGGTGCTCCCTTCCAATTCTCCAGGAGGACCTCATCCCTGTGAAGTAGTTCTGAAAACAAAAAAAAACTGAAAACTTCAGAAAAGCCTCCCCAGCGTCAAAGCATCATCCCAAAAGTAGAAAAAGTACCAAAGCGATGGGCCGTGAGGGTGTGCGGGACACTACATAGTCAAGGTTAGTGCCATCTCCTTTGCTGTTGGGTGGCATTGGTTCTCCTTATGGAGATCCAGGTAGTGAAGGAAAATTGCAATGCTCCCTGGGAAAAATTATTTTTTTCCCTATATGATGGTGGAATCTATATTGCCATATCACTTTTGCACTACACAATAGTATTAATTGGTCTCTATATGGCAGCATTATTTTTGCACTATATGGTGGTATTATACAGGCTCTATATGGCAGTATTATTTCTGCACTCTGTGGTAACATTATGTGGGTTTTACGTGTCAGTATTATTTTTGCACCGTGTGGTGGTATTAGGTGGACTTTTTATGGCAGTATAAATTTTGGTGGATATTAGGTAGGCTCTGTGCTTCTGCACTAAATGGTGGTATTACTGTATGTGTGCTCTGTATGGCAGTATTATATTTGTACTACATGATCGGTTTAGGTGTGCTGTATATGTCCGTAATAGTTTCGCACTGTGTGGTGGTATTATGTGGGCTCTATATGGCAGTATTATTACATGGTGGTATTAAGTGGGCTCTATATGGAAGTATTATTACATGGTGGTATTATGTGGGCTCTATATGGCAGTATTATTACATGGTGGTATTATGTGGGCTCTATATGGCAGTATTATTACATGGTGGTATTATGTGGGCTCTATATGGCAGCATTATTACATGGTGGTATTAAGTGGGCTCTATATGGCAGTATTATTACATGGTGGTATTAGGTGGGCTCTATATGGCAGCATTATTACATAGTGGTATTAGGTGGGCTCTATATGGCAGTATTATTACATGGTGGTATTATGTGAGCTCTATATGGCAGTATTATTACATGGTGGTATTAGGTGGGCTCTATATGGCAGTATTATTACATGGTGGTATTAGGTGGGCTCTATATGGCAGTATTATTACATGGTGGTATTAGGTGGGCTCTATATGGCAGTATTATTACATGGTGGTATTATGTGAACTCTATATGGCAGTATTATTACATGGTGGTATTAGGTGGGCTCTATATGGCAGTATTATTACATGGTGGTATTATGTGGGCTCTATATGGCAGTATTATTACATGGTGGTAATAGGTGGGCTCTATATGGCAGTATAATTGCATGGTGGTATTACGTGGGCTCTATATGGCAGTATTATTACATGTGGTATTATGTGGGCTCTATATGGCAGTATTATTACATGGTGGTATTAGGGGGGCTCTATATGGCAGTATTATTACATGGTGGTATTAGGTGGGCTCTATATGGCAGTATTATTACATGGTGGTATTAGGTGGGCTCTATATGGCAGTATTATTACATGGTGGTATTAGGTGGGCTCTATATGGCAGTATTATTACATGGTGGTATTAGGTGGGCTCTATATGGCAGTATTATTACATGGTGGTATTATGTGGGCTCTATATGGCAGCATTATTACATAGTGGTATTAGGTGGGCTCTATATGGCAGTATTATTACATGGTGGTATTAGGTGGGCTCTATATGGCAGTATTATTACATGGTGGTATTAGGTGGACTCTATATGGCAGTATTATTACATGGTGGTATTAGGTGGGCTCTATATGGCAGTATTATTACATGGTGGTATTATGTGGGCTCTATATGGCAGCATTATTACATAGTGGCATTAGGTGGGCTCTATATGGCAGTATTATTACATGGTGGTATTAGGTGGGCTCTATATGGCAGTATTATTACATGGTGGTATTAGGTGGGCTCTATATGGCAGCATTATTACATGGTGGTATTAGGTGGGCTCTATATGGCATTGTTATTACATGTGGTATTAGGTGGGCTCTATATGGCAGTATTATTACATGGTGGTATTAGGTGGGCTCTATATGGCAGTATTATTACATGGTGGTATTAGGTGGGCTCTATATGGCAGTATTATTACATGGTGGTATTAGGTGGGCTCTATATGGCAGTATTATTACATGGTGGTATTAGGTGGGCTCTATATGGCAGTATTATTACATGGTGGTATTAGGTGGGCTCTATATGGCAGTATTATTACATGGTGGTATTACGTGGGCTCTATATGGCAGTATTATTACATGGTGGTATTATGTGGGCTCTATATGGCAGTATTATTACATGGTGGTATTAGGTGGGCTCTATATGGCAGTATTACATGGTGGTATTATGTGGGCTCTATATGGCAGTATTATTACATGGTGGTATTATGTGGGCTCTATATGGCAGTATTATTATATAGTGGTATTAGGTGGGCTCTATATGGCAGTATTATTACATGGTGGTATTTGGTGGGCTCTATATGGCAGTATTATTACATGGTGGTATTATGTGGGCTCTATATGACAGTATTATTACATGGTGGTATTAGGTGGACTCTATATGGCAGTATTATTACATGGTGGTATTAGGTGGGCTCTATATGGTAGTATTATTACATGGTGGTATTATGTGGGCTCTATATGGCAGCATTATTACATAGTGGTATCAGGTGGACTCTATATGGCAGTATTATTACATGGTGGTATTAGGTGGGCTCTATATGGCAGTATTATTACATGGTGGTATTAGGTGGGCTCTATATGGCAGTATTATTACATGGTGGTATTAGGTGGGCTCTATATGGCAGTATTATTACATGGTGGTATTATGTGGGCTCTATATGGCAGTATTATTACATGGTGGTATTATGTGGGCTCTATATGGCAGCATTATTACATGGTGGTATTAGGTGGGCTCTATATGGCAGTATTATTACATGGTGGTATTAGGTGGGCTCTATATGGCAGTGTTATTACATGGTGGTATTAGGTGGGCTCTATATGGCAGTATTATTACATGGTGGTATTAGGTGGGCTCTATATGGCAGTGTTATTACATGGTGGTATTAGGTGGGCTCTATATGGCAGTATTATTACATGGTGGTATTAGGTGGGCTCTATATGGCAGTATTATTACATGGTGGTATTATGTTGGCTCTATATGGCAGTATTATTACATGGTGGTATTATGTGGGCTCTATATGGCAGTATTATTACATGGTGGTATTAGGTGGACTCTATATGGCAGTATTACATCATTTTTGCACAACATGTTGATACTATGTGGATTCAAACAATGAGAAAAAACATGGTAATAAAAATCAGTACCCGGATCCCCACCTACAGCACCATGTCTGATATGTAGTAGTTTCTTAGGGGTCATTGGACACCATCAGGCACCGATTCCGAGGAGCATCTGCCATCTCTTTGCCACCTCTAGCATTTTTACATTCTGAAGGCTCAGGTCTCCATTAGATTACATTAGATTGGCTGCAAAGCTGCACATCAGGTAATCTCCGGAGCTGGTAACCGAGATGATCGGAAGTGGAAGAAGGTGAGGTCACCAATGGACACTGTCGTTCTTGGTGGTGGTGAGACCACTAATGACATGAGGTCATCCTCCATTCATTACTGGTCTTCCACCAGGATCAGCACCACCTACTGGTGACCATATGCCTTCTTTCCCTCCTTCACTCTTCTCTTCATTGGGTCAGTTTTTCTCCCAAGAACTGGCTCTACGCAGGAGACAACGAGAAGATGACCTGGGAGATCTCATTAAGACATTTAATGGTCCAATAAAACAATTATCTATGTTTATCTTTACAGCCACTTGGCTCTTTCATTAAAGCTTTAATGATGCCATTTAATATTAGCAGGGGAGGGAAGGGGGACATGACGCTCTACTGTAATTTCATTATGCCGCATGGGGGGGGCAGGTCTATCGGGGGCAGTAAATCTATAAATACACAGTGCAAAATGTGCAGTGCCAAGCTAAGGAGCCAGGGCGATGTCCTGACATCTTTATTCTAGTCATGGTGCAGCAGGCCTCCGCCGAATTAGCCCTTGGTTCCCCAGTCCAAACCGACTCTCCCCTGCTAGACCAACTTAAAGGGCTACTGCCATTGGCCTTACAGGGGACCCTTTTGCCCACCGGTGGGCACAATCAGAGTTTCCACAGTTTCTCGTAGATTACACCGCATCCCAGTTAATTTTAATAATCATTTTGCTATCTTAGACCACCAAAGATGTTGCTATTAACCTCTTCATTACCCTAGACCACCAGGGATGTTACTTTTAACTTTCTAACTGCTCTAGAACAACAGGGATACCACCGTAATCAATCACCCTTTCAATAAGCTAGACCACCAGGGATATCACAATATATCCCTACACCACCTGGGATGTTATCATTAATGTCTTATCTGCTCTAGATCACCAGGGATACAACGATAAAACTCTTCACTACACTAGGCCATGAGGATAATAACCTTCTAACTGCTGTAGACCACCAGGAATAAAACCATAAACCCCATTCTCTACCCTAGATCACAAAGGATGTTATATTAAAAAAAAAAAAAAAAAAACATTCACTGCTGTAGACCACCAGGGATGCCATCTTAAACTCCCTGACTATCCTAGATTATTAGAATATTATTATTAACCCCCTTCACTACCCTAGACCACAGGATGTTATCAATAACCTATTTAATGTTCAAGACTACCAGGGATACCACCATAAATCCCTTCACTATTCTAGACTAAAAGGATGTTATCAATAACCCCTTCAGTGCTTTATACCACCAAGGATAAAGCAATAAATGCCTTAACTATCATAATTTACAAAGGATGCTACCTTTAACCTCTTCATAACCCTAGACCACCAAGGATGTTACTTTTAACTTTCTAACTGCTCTAGAAAAACAGGGATACCACCATAATCAATCACCCTTTCAATAACCTAGACTGCCAAGATATTATCAATAACCCCTTCAATGACCTAGACCACCAGGGATATCACAATATATCCCTTTGCTACCCTAGACCACCTCGGATGTTATCATTAATGTCTTATCTGCTCTAGACCACCAGGGATACAACGATAAAACTATTCACTACACTAGGCCATGAGGATAATAACCTTCTAACTGATGTAGACCACCAGGAATAAAACCATAAACCCCATTCTCTACCCTAGATCACAAAGGATGTTATATAAAAATAAAAAAAAACATTCACTGCTGTAGACCACCAGGGATGCCATCTTAAACTCTCTCACTATCCTAGATTATTAGAATATTATTATTAACCCCCTTCACTACCCTAGACCACAGGATGTTATCATTAACCTATTTAATGTTCAAGACTACCAGGGATACCACCATAAATCCCTTCACTATTCTAGACTAAAAGGATGTTATCAATAACCCCTTCAGTGCTCTATACCACCAAGGATAAAGCAAAAAATGCCTTAACTATCATAATTTACAAAGGATGCTACCTTTAACCTCTTCACTGCTCTAGACCACCAGCAATTTTAACAATAACCCATTCATTGCCCTAGGCCACCAGAGAAATAACCATAAACCTATTCATTACCCTACTGTAGATAACAAAGGATGTAACCATGAACCTCTTTATCATTCTAGACCACCAGGGATGTTACTATTAACCTCTTTACTACACTAGGCTCCCATGGATGCTATGATGAAGATGCAATTTGCAGACATCCTGGTGAACACGTAGTTTATGCACAGGGGCCTTCAGGTCTCAGTGTCCGTCCCTGAATATATGATTTAAAGGCTATGTACACCTTTGGGGGCAATGTTTTTTTTTTATTATTACAGTGTACTTACTTTGAGCTAAAATATTTTTTTTAATTCGTCTTTATTAAAAATATGGCATCTTTTTTTCTGCACAAAGCTGACATGTTCTAGTAGCACCCTTTGGATTTTCTGTATTTTCCGTCAGACCAGGAGCAGACGGACTCCTTATCTCTGCTCTCAGACCTTATAAACACTTATTATAATAATAATAAATAAGTGTTTACTTATTTGTGACAGAACGGCTCAATATTTTTAATAAAGGCCAATTTAAAAAAAAAAATTATCCAAAAATGAGTAAAATGCAATCATAAAAAAATTGCCTCCAAAGGTGTAAATAGCCTTTAAGACCAGATGCAGAAATATAAGTAAAGTAAAACCTATTAGGACATTCCTCTGATTAAAGAATCATGATGTGTCCTTAATTTTCTACTGCACAAGGTTTATATGGTTCTTATTGTCTGATAATCCAGAATATTTGTAATCCAGCATCCACGAGGATTCATAGTCACCTTCTTAAAGGAATTTTAATGTAGTGTTCTTAGCTGTAGACATCCGCACAGCATATTACTTATAATTCGTAATTTTTTGGATAAATTGTGCAGGGGGAAAAAAAAAACAGATATAAAATCAGAAGTCAGAACATGCGTTCTAGAAATTACATTAGATCAGCGCCACCTGCTGGTTACACACTGATATACATACTATATTTTCACTTTTTTGGACAATCTTTTTCATTTTTTATTCATTTTTTTTTTTTTTTTGGAAAGGGGAGTGGGGGGGGGGGGGGCGGGGGGTTTGGAAGATTTCAGGAATCCAACATACCTCCTTCCCCTTTGGGATTATATGTACAACTACAGAAGATTGCCAGGACCTGACTGCAAAAATGATGAAAAAAAAGGGAAAATTTTAATTTTTTTGTTTTTTATATTTCACCTGTACATAATAGTATAATAATAAATCTATTTTTAATACAAATATATTGAATATTACATTTAATATAAGCAATGTCATTTCCAAATTGGTTTGTTATCTACAGTCGTGGCCAAAAGTTTTGAGAATTACATAAATATTGTAAATTGGAAAAGTTGCTGCTTAAGTTTTTATAATAGCAATTTGCATATACTCCAGAATGTTATGAAGAGTGATCAGATGAATTGCATAGTCCTTCTTTGCCATGAAAATTAACTTAATCCCAAAAAAACCTTTCCACTGCATTTCATTGCTGTCATTAAAGGACCTGCTGAGATCATTTCAGTAATCGTCTTGTTAACTCAGGTGAGAATGTTGACGAGCACAAGGCTGGAGATCATTATGTCAGGCTGATTGGGTTAAAATGGCAGACTTGACATGTTAAAAGGAGGGTGATGCTTGAAATCATTGTTCTTCCATTGTTAACCATGGTGACCTGCAAAGAAACGCGTGCAGCCATCATTGCGTTGCATAAAAATGGCTTCACAGGCAAGGATATTGTGGCTACTAAGATTGCACCTCAATCAACAATTTATAGGATCATCAAGAACTTCAAGGAAAGAGGTTCAATTCTTGTTAAGAAGGCTTCAAGGCGTCCAAGAAAGTCCAGCAAGCGCCAGGATCGTCTCCTAAAGAGGATTTAGCTGCGGGATCGGAGTGCCACCAGTGCAGAGCTTGCTCAGGGATGGCAGCAGGCAGGTGTGAGCGCATCTGCACGCACAGTGAGGCGATGACTTTTGGAAGATGGCCTGGTGTCAAGAAGGCCAGCAAAGAAGCCATTTCTCTCCAAAAAAAACATCAGGGACAGATTGATCTTCTGCAGAAAGTTTGGTGAATGGACTGCTGAGGACTGGGGCAAACTCATATTCTCCGATGAAGCCACTTTCCGATTGTTTGGGGCATCTGGAAAAAGGCTTGTCCGGAGAAGAAAAGGCGAGAGCTACCATCAGTCCTGTGTCATGCCAACAGTAAAGCATCCTGAGACCATTCATGTGTGGGGTTGCTTCTCATCCAAAGGAGTGGGCTCACTCAGAATTTTGCCCAAAAACACAGCCATGAATAAAGAATGGTACCAAAACACCCTCCAACAGCAACTTAATCCAACAGCAGTTTGGTGAAGAACAATGCATTTTCCAGCACGATGGAGCACCGTGCCATAAGGCAAAAGTGATAACTAAGTGGCTCAGGGACCAAAACATTGACATTTTGGGTCCATGGCCTGGAAACTCCCCAGATCTTAATCCCATTGAGAACTTGTGGTCAATCCTCAAGAGGTGGGTGGACAAACAAAAACCCACTAATTCTGACAAACTCCAAGAAGTGATTATGAAAGAATGGGTTGCTATCAGTCAGGAATTGGCCCAGAAGTTGATTGAGAGCATGCCCAGTCGGATTGCAAAGGTCCTGAAAAAGAAGGGCCAACACTGCAAATACTGACTCTTTGCATAAATGTCATGTAATTGTCGATAAAAGCCTTTGAAACGTATGAAGTGCGTGTAATTATATTTCACTACATCACAGAAACAACTGAAACAAAGATCTAAAAGCAGTTTAGCAGCAAACTTTGTGAAAATGAATATTTGTGTAATTCTCAAAACTTTTGACCACGACTGTAGAAGAGTGCAAGCTGTTGCTCTTGTACTGAAACTTGAGTCAAGTGATTTGCAATGTATAGAAACTACCCCGCTAATGCTTAGGTGGACATTCCATTGTCTTCACAGGTGAAATTAAGCATTACACCATTGACATGGAAATCAATAGCCTGTCCATGGACATATTGAGATGTGTAGCTCTCTGTTCTGCCTGATAGAACAGGGTGCTGTAAGGGTGACCCCCCCCCCTTTAACTCAGATTTCTCTAATAGGATATTTCTCTATGGACTTTCTTAACAAGTCTCCCCATTGAGGTTTCAAGAACACCTTCCTTCTCCTTAAACAGCACTTGTCAGCAGGTTCAGCTCTATTAAACCAGACATACTGCGTTGTTAATGCTGATAAAAACGACACCTGTTTTGTTAAAATCGGTTGCAGAGTTCCTGAAAAAGAAGTCTTTTATTTTTTTCTGTAAGTAAGGGATTTAGTGGAATGAGGGGCAGGGCCAACATGGGAAGCTGAGGTACACAGTGAGGTTAGGCCCCACCCCTCTCTGCACTGCTGCCCTCAGGTATGTAAAGAATTAGTCTTTTTTTTCTCAGGAACTCCAAAACCAATTTTCACAAGACAGGTATCATTTTAATCAGCAGGATCAAGCCTACCAGGTAGTATACATAGTTTAACATGGTTGATCCTGCTAACAAGTGCCCTTCAAGGAGCCTGAACACATCTGTTTGACTGACAGCTGTTCCTCGTGACATCCCCATTCACATGCATGTCATTTTAATGGAAGCAGGGAATAAGCATCGTCTCGCAGCAGCTTATCATCTGTAGGAACAAAGGATCAAGCATGCCGAAACCCATTCCCAATGCTTCTTTAACCTCAACCTCAACATCTGCTGTGAAAGCCAGGAACCCCCACAAACCAGGAGATAGTCGATCTGTCCTGCTGCGTTGGCGAGCTCGGCAGGATATTTCTCACATGTGTAGGCCACCTTTAGCCAATGTATTTACTTGGCTTTAAGACATTCTTTTGAGAAGATAACCTCGGAGCAGAACTTGGTTGCATTCCTTAGCATTGTATTTGATGACACACAGCGGTGTCAGCTCCTTATTATAACTGTATTATAATGCCTGTAATCCCAGACAATGGCACCATCATCTGTTCTCATGACATCCACCTTTTCATTTGAGATCATTTCCAAGACGATCATGCTTCAAAATTGTCAGACAGATAAATAAGAGTTCAGAATGCAAAGAGCATTTGCATATGATTTATCATTAGCGGTAATTAAATACAGAATCTAATTATACAGCACAATTTAATACTCGGTGAATGGCTTCTCCTTACGCCTGACATCAGCCGATCAATTCTGGCACATGGCGTCTACAGCAGTGAAGAATGGGAAAACAGCCAGAGACTATTGAAGACATCAATCAGAGCTCATGACCAGAACTGAGAACATGGAGTTAAGCCAGCAAACACAGGGAGTTGTAGTTCATTCAGAGTCTTAAAGGACTTTAATCCAACATGTCTTCAGAAGACTCAAATTTTTATCTTCGCAGAAGCTGCAAACCTTTGTGCTACTGTATCTCTTTACCAAATTTTGAACTATTGTTTGATCTCCTCAACTAGGATCTGTCCCTCGTCATACTTTGAGTAGTCTTCTTAGAAAATATCTTTGTCAGCTTCTCCTCCTAAACTAGGAGTCTCTTCTTCTAAGTTTTACAACATGTCCTAAAAAAGGTTGTCTTATGAACCGTGACCTTCTCTAAACTATGATGGATCTGTGTACCAATGGTTCCTGTTGCAATTGACCACTGGTGGCTGCAGCTCTTTTCAATGATAGCATCTGGTTGTTGAGCAGTTGGACACCTCTGCTGTTCCTGTGCGTTCACCACCATGCAAAGCGAGTAAATGCTTTGAGCCCAGAGAACAGGGGGTCCCCCGCTTGTCACGAGTTGTTCTCCAGGGAGAAGGGGGTCCTTCCCAGCTGTAGACCACTAGGAGAAGTGCCCACGCTGCACTGCTTAGCTAGGAGTTGGACTTGGCGAGCTGGATAGGGCACAGCTTGATGGTTTATAGGGCAGGTGACCTTGTTTGCCTATTTATAGGGGACCTCTGCTCTAGCATGCCACTTCAAGGTATCTCCTCCTGTTTGTGTGTTACTATTGCATGTGACTTTATTTGGCTGTGTATACGGGATGTCTGCTCAAGCACACCACTTCAAGGTATCTCCTGCTCTAGCTTTTGTTAGTGTTTTACTATTGCATGTGACCTTGTTTGCCTATGTATGGGGGCCTCTGCTGTAGCACACCACTTCAAGGTATCTCCTGCTCTAGCTTCTGTTTGTGTGTTACTATTGCATGTGACCTTGTTTGCCTATGTATAGGGCACCTCTGCTGTAGCACTCCACTTCAAGGTATCTCCTCCTGGCTATGTGTTACTATTGCATCTGAACTTGCTTGCCTATATACAGTATATGGCAACTCTGCTCTAGCACCACTTCAAAGTATCTACTGCTCTAGCTTCTGATAGTTTGTTACTATTGCATGTGATCTTTGTGTAGTGCCCTGGAGCAGGGAGTACTTTGACATTTGGACATTTGTGGACATTTGCCTATATCCCCTATGCAAAGTTAAAATATCTTACTTTATTTCTCTTGAAAGGGTTAACTTATACTGTTTGTGGCGAAAATAACCTCGCCACTGGGTTTTGGAGGGGCCTGTTTGCCAGCCCCTTGCCTCAGGATTATGGCTCATATACTAAGTTTGAAGGAGAAGGTAGACCGGCCGCACAGTCTAAATCTGTAGAACTGTTTTGGGCGGGAAAGCCATGCTTGCGGTCGGTCAAATGTGACTTCCATGGAATTTGAGAACCCTTGCTCGGATCTGGGTGACTTTGTTCGCCCAGATCAGAGCTATCCATGGATGTATAATTTATGAGGATATGTGGGGTTTTGAGGTGTTTTCTGTGTTTTGGGAAAAATGTGTGTTTTCTGCCTGTGAGTGATTAAGTTAATTGTGTTTGGTAATTGTGTCACAGACAATGCCCATTGTATTTGTTGATTGCGTCACAGACAATGCCCAATGTTAATTGTATCACAGGCAGAGGGGGGTTTGTGTACATTAGCTGGGAGTGTCTAACTGTACAATACTGTGTTGATTGGCTGTTGTGACTTTGTGTCCTGTGCTTCACAAGGTCCATGTGGGTGGTAACCTTGTGGGGAAAACTGTATATAAGAAATGCCTTTGTGCTCATTAAACAGACCTACTGTCACGGTGGAGAGTGGGGGAAACTCCCCACCATATAGTGAGAACTGTTGCTAGGCCAGACTACATCCCTAATCCTGACCCTGATCTCCTGACCGCATGAGCAAACCCTGAAGGTTGGAGGTCTCATGCACTGGAACCTGGATCCTGCTGACCCTGACGTTCCCTGGCATAGGGGTCATGAATAGGAGACAACGGGTTCCTCAGGGACTCAGATGAACCAGAGTCTCCAGCTGCCTAGTAACAGATGGAAGACCATATGCAGCAACTGGATCGGCAGGTAAGAACACCGGAAAACTCACTTACCTGCCGCTGCCACCATGACTGGAATCCGTGCATACGAACCGGAGCCCACACACCAAACAGGGCACAACACAAACAGCGCATACAGGAAATCAGCATACCAGTTATTGCCTGGACCCCCATGCAGCAAGGTGCATGGCAGCCCCAGACAGTGCTACAAACAGGCTTATGGTTCATCTCTCCAGGAAACCAGTACCCTCACGGAGGTACAACATACAACAGGGGAATATCTAGCAGACATGCTGGAAACAACATAAACCGACCAGACAGTCACAACACACTAGATATAAATACACCCTTGACAAAACCCATACCAATCAACAAAGGGTAGGATGGGAAGGAGAAACTGGGAAGACCTTGATGACCACAAGGGTGGCCCTGACTGGACAGATGGTAAAGCCAGGAGCAGTAAACCACCAGCACACACCAAGCCTGGAGGAACTCTGAGCTACAGGCATCAAGCAGAAGCTAAATAGCCCAAAGCGACCACACCCACACCAAGAACACACATTAACCCTAAGAGAACCAAACACAAGGAAGTAGCAACTGAAGGGGAATTGCACACACAAGCAAAAGGCAACAGGTTGCTGTAGGCAACAGCATACGTGGCAAGCAAGTCACGGCGCACACAGCAAAACCCGTGACACTGCCACAACATGCCAAAACAGCAACACGTTGCCACCAGCAACAGCAAGCGTGGCAACAGTGTCACGGCGTAGACCATAGGCCGAGACACCTGCTTTACCCCTTCATGAAGTCTTGGCTCATGTTTGGGGGATGGGATAACTACACTCTTGGAGATTGCTATATCACAATACTCCCCGGAGTATAAACTCTTGTAAGAGCTTGTTCCTTGTTCCTGCTCTCTGGATTTAGAAGAGGTTCACCCACTGAAAGCTGAAGCCCGGTCTTGGTTCAAGTGTGGGTGGACGGCGAGACCTCAACCAAGCTGCAGCGGTTTGTGGGATCTGTGGTGGTAACTGTGTCAAGTGGAGTGCTTGGAGCCCTCAGGAAGCACTAGGAGCATCCATCAACGGAGGTACCCACTCAGGGTGCCAGGAGATCCGTTACACTGTTTAATACTGTGTACCTGCATTTTATATGTTGTGCTATATATCCTGTTCATTGTCACTGTATTTACATGGCTCTGTGGAAAGGGTTAATTAATACTGAGAGACTGTTAGGACTTTCATTGAGAAGCTGGTAATTTTCCATAGCTGCCATAGGGTTTAAAGAAGACCATGTTTTGGAGGGAAAACCCAGACTTGTTTACCACCGTGTTTTGAAAGGGAAAAACCCAGACTTGTTTACCACCAAAAGCAGACAGCCTGACCTTTTAAATATCTGGTTTTAGCTATGTTGTTATGTTTGGAAACTTGTTTTCGTCTGGAAAACCTGCTGTGTCATTGCCATTGAGTATCATTTAAGCTTTAATGTAAGTCTATACCAGACGGGAGCTGAAACAATCTATCTGTTTGTGCTGAGTTTCTCCACTCCACCCCTCCCACTAGAAGGTTCTAGCCTAGCTTAAACTGTATATAAGGAGAGCAGTCAGAGCCCCTAGTGTGCTGCAGTTAGGGAACAGTGCTTGGAAGAGGAGACTTTGCCAGACTACTAAGTAACCAGAAGAAGACGCTGAGACGGGGATACGCTGCCACAGACCCTGGATCACCAGCCTTGGACCAGGGTACCAGCCTTTCTGAAGAGAAAGAGGGACAGCTAGCTCAGGCCTTTCCTCAGTATCAAACACTTCTTCTGTCAGGGAGGAGACTGGAGAAGCCACCCCAATGTCTCGTTTGTATTGTTTTGTACCTGAATTTGTCCAATAAAGAAGCACCCTGGTTTACTGCAGACCCTGACTCTCTGGACTTATTTCCCATTAGGGTGCACCACATCTTACCATACCTTCCGGAGAGCATCAACATGTGGTGACATCTCAACGGTGTCCGGGGGACCCAGCGTAGCGTTGGGGCCGCCTCAAACCCGGCCACTGCATTTGCCTATGTATAGAGGACCTCTGCTCTAGCACACCACTTCAAGGTATCTCCTGCTCCAGCTCTTGTTTGTGTCGTACTATCACATTTACTCCTGTGCGACCTCTGGTTGTAACATCTGGCTATGTTCCTAGTTGCTACGCACCTGGGAAACGTTAAAACCAGGGGCGGACTGAGCGGTCGGAAAAAAAATAAATGACCTTTTTTTTTGCACCTGTGACCTACTTGAACCTGCCGCCCGCCCTGCGTGTGCCGGCCGGCGGCCGCGGCGCTCATCGTAGACGTAGTCAGGGCAACAGGCAACAGGGCCAGCGGACGCGCTTGTTCTCTGCTGGCACTGTCTGCATTCAAAATCTGGCGCCTGCGCCGTACCTGTCTTCAGTCGGAGCAGGCGCACTGAGGGGAGGACGCTCGCTCGGCCGCTCCATCCTCAATGCGCCTGCGCCGGTGACGTCACATCTACACCCGGCGCAGGTGCACTGAGGAAGGAGCGGCCGAGCGAGCGTCCTCCTATCAGTGCGCCTGCGCCAACTGAAGACAGGTACGGCGCCGGCGCCAGATTTTGAATGCAGACAGGGCCAGCAGAGAACGAGCGCGTCCGCTGGCCCTGTCAATCAACATGAGGAGGGGGCGTCTTTATGAGCGGAGGATGCGGCTGCTACCAGCAAGTAGCCGCCTTACTTGCTTGTAGACAGGTAATTTGCATATTATAAAAGTAATTTTTTTGCAGTATCTACTGAACCAAAATGATTAATTAAATTATGTATGGATAAATCGCAGTATAGGGATTATAAGTACCCCCCAAAAAAAAAAAAGAGTTTAGTGGGGTGACAGAAGCCCTTTTAAGAATCATCTAATCTAATCTGATAATTCTGATTCAATTTCTTGGCGGGCGCGGTCCGCGGCTGCCGTCTGACTCTGCTGAATATATTATGACTGAGTGACTTAGTCACTCAATCATAATATATTCAGCAGAGTCAGACGGCAGCCGCGGCCTTTGCCTGCCAAGAAATTGAATCAGAATTATCAGATTAGATCAGAATCAGATGATTCATTCAGTCAGTCATATATAAATTCAGCAGAGTCAGACCGTCTGACAGGTCACAGACGCACACTGGCACTCGGGCAGGCGGCAGCCAGCAGCAGCAGCGCAGGAGACGGCACTCGGCAGACTTGGTCAGGACTTGTTAGGGTAGGTCCCAATTGAATTATTTTATAATAATTAATATGATCATTTGAATGATTTAAAATTAATTCAAAATGATGAGATGAGCGCCCAGGGGCCAGGGCCATCTGAGCGCAAAGCGCTAGGCTAGCTAGCCTAGCGCACACACTGACTAGCGCCTGCGTGGCTGGAGGCGGGATAGGGGCGTGGCTGGAGGTGGGAAATGGGTGGGGCCTGGAAGGGGGCCCTTGATTTATTTTGCCCGGGGGCCCTGAGGGTTCTCAGTCCGCCCCCTGGTTAAAACTATGTTAATTCTGTAATTTTATGGTGATTCCAATCTAACCGAATATCACTGTGTAGCTTCAGCTATATGCCACACGTCATTTACCCATCACCTCACTTGCAATGAGCCATTTGCAGCCCAATTTTTTCACGAATCCTTATTTTTTTACGAATCCTTCAACGAATCTTGTGATATACGTAGATAGATAACGAAACCAAAAGGAGTTGCAGATTGAGACATTGCACCACACAGACTGAAGGCAGATATTATATACTTAATTACACTTTTTATTGGGACTTTCACCCAGGGAAATATTTCACCTCTCTCTAACTATAAAGATATTAAAATAGCAGCGCCGCTCCGAGCTTATAAGAAAAGATCACGAGCGAGGTGAAATCAGGACCTGGAAAAAATGTAATTAATCAGGACCTCAGAGGCTTTACGATAATAGAAGAAAATGTATGGCTGAGAATCAGCTGAATGATGATGTACATCCTCTCCTGTTACACTGCAACGCAGTGCTCTGCAAACTGTGTCCCACCGGCCATTGTGAAACTTCCTTTAGAGTTTCATGAAACACGTAAGACCACCCCTTTAAATATGCTATTTTAGGTTATAGGTCAAGACTGTAATAACATTAAAACCATCAAAAGTCTTCTGACCTGCCAAGGCATGGACTCCACAAGACCTCTGGTGGTGTCCTGTGGTATCTGGTACCAAGATGTTAGCAGCAGATCCTTTAAGTCCTTTAAGTTTGCTTAGTTTGGCCTCCATGGATCGGACTTGTGTTTTCCAACACATCTCACAAATGATTGATCAAATTGAGATCAAGTCACCACCTTGAATTTTTTTGCCCTGTTCCCCATTCCTGAATAGTTTTGTCCAGGACATTATCCTGTTAAAAAAAAACACTCTCATTATGGGACACCGCTACCATGTATGTGGTACTTGTCTGTACAATGTTTAGGTAAGTAGTAAATGTCAGATCCATATGATGCCAGGAGCCAGAGTTTCCAGCAGAACATGGCCCAGCGCATCACACTGCCTCTGCCAGCTAGTCTTCTTCCCATAGTGGCTCTGATGCCATCTCATCCCTTAATTGACACACCCGGCCGTCCACATAACGTAACCATGATTAATCAGACCAGACTACCTTCTTCCATTGCTAAATGGTCCAATTCTGAGGCTAACATGTCCATTGTAGTCCCCTTCAGTGGCGGACAGAAGTCAGCATGGACACTCTGACAGGTCTGTAGCTACAGAGCCGCATGTACAGCAATCTGTGAAGTCCTGTGTGTCCTGAAACCCTTCTCTCATAGCCAGCAGGAACATTTTCAGCCATTTGCTCTGCAGTCACTTTTCTATGGAATCAGACTACATGGGCTAGCCATCAATGCCCATGGACATCAAGAAGCCTTGGGTGGCTATGAACTTGTCACCAGTTCACCAGTTGTTCTTTATTGGAGCACTTTGGTAATAACTAACAACTACATACCAGAAGCACCCCAAAATATTTCATAATCCAGTAAATCCAATTGATTAAAGGGATAATTTCACGAAGACAACCCATTTCCATGATGTGCCCCACTGAGACATATAAATTCTCCATATTATCCAGAGAGGGATAAGGTCTAACTTTGTTGCACCTGGCCAATACATCTGATACCTCATTTCCCCTGTAGGGGGCATTTATGGCCAGCTACATCTCTACCCAGCAATAACAAGTGAGTGCTGGGGGCTCTGAAGCGGGACTCGTGATAATTAGGTAATCATTGAGCCAGTTTACATCTAAAAAGAAGGTTGACTCAATGAAACAGTTTTCCCAGAATGAGTATTTGTCAGCTGTCTTCAGTGTCTGATCACTGGAGACCCCACCACTGGGCACCCATGAAAATGGAGGTTTTTACCCCCTGTTCCTCCTCACTGCACGACCAGGAAAATGCCTATGGGCTGATAAAGCTAGCCGAGCCGAACCAAGTCTTTGTCAGTTCCATAGACTTTTGGATGGAGCAGTAGTGTGCATGCTCGGCTGCCACTTCCTGTAAGGAGGAGCTTGAATGGAGTGGAAGTGGAGCATGCTCGCTACATTAAAACTTCTCCTTCCTGCTGGTCATGCAGTGAGGAGGAACTGGGAACATGGAAGCTCATTTCTCGTGATCGAGGGGGCCTATTCCTACTATAACTCACCTGAAAATGTGATATTCTAGGATGTTTTATGGATCTTTAAAATCCTTTCAGGGGATTTAATTTCAATTTCAGTTTGTTTTCCCTTCATTTACCATTAATTACTTCTTTGGAGCAGACATCACCGTCATAAATGAATTTCTGTTTCACGTCACTGGATTTGATTCCTGTGAAGGATTGATGTGTGAATTTATTGTGACCAGACTGGAAAACGGACTCACATTTCTGTGTATGCAGCTGTTTTGGGGGAAAAGATGACTTTCACCAATGTTATGATTAATGATCTGCATCCCGGGGCTTTGCTGAATGTGTCCTCCTCCCGATTTCCAGCAGAAAGCAGACTCCCTTGTAGGAATTTGTAATTTATTTCAGATAGGTTTTGTATACAAATGTTGTGAGTCTAAGCGGCTCTAGATCTACCATGAGGTGCTCCTGCCATTTTCATACTGGTAGGTAGCGAAATTTCAGGATGTAAGCAAATCATACGGACACGGGGATTAAGGTTCAGTAAGAATTATTCCAAACAAATCAGACACATGTCCTTGTATCCTGCGGGCTTATTACAGATACTTGACGAGTCATAATTAAAGGGATCATCCCATGATTAATATTCTATATTTATCAAACCAGCACCTGGATCTAAATACTTTTATAAATCCATGTAATTAAAAATTTAGTATAACCACCGATGTTTATTCTTAATTCTTATTATTCTTTTCCTGATCTATTTGTCCACCTTGGCGAGGTGGACGCACATGCTCAGTTTCATCCTTCGACTGCCATCCGACGTATCTTCTAGTGTGAAACACCGGGAACACCTCTAAGAAAGGACATGCACAATAATCTGTCAGCTTGAAATAAATCTAGCAGAACAACTGAAGTAATAAATGAGGAGATCTCAGGATCCATGTCAGGTAAAGGTTCTAGCTTTGTTCGAAAGAGATTGTCTTGTACTATATGATGTCTGATTTCCATTTTTTACATTAATCATGGGAGAACCCCTTTAAATGTCTACCAATATGTATCAAGCAACTTTAAAAATTTAAAATAAATAATATAAAACTAGTGTTTTTGTATACAGTTCTCGTGCAGGCCTAGATGTTCCAGCTGCTGCCCCATGGTTACAGACACAAACAAACCCTGTATGTAGTCTGAGAATTTTGGAATATTTCTTTCTGGCTTCTTGCTATCCTCCTCTGAATCCTTAAAAGGTGACTATGGTATAGAAATTTGGTGGTATTCACAAGGAGGATTTTGCTGAGTTAAAATTTTCTCCCAGAAACTTAGAGTGAAAGAGGGAGAGGATATAAGAGCTAGAACATTTTGAGATGGAAAGGGAGCAGTATCACAGGGAATGTCCACTGTAGTCTCAACCTGCAGCTCGACAAGTAGACATGTCAGGGAAAGTTTGTCCGGAAAATGCAAGAAGCAAAACAAGTGAAAATGCAACATAACACCTTCATTACTAGATTATGCTATCAGTGCAGTATCGGTGAGAATCCAACTTTTGAGACGTTCACTAATCCTTTTGACATCATTCAAGAGAATGGAAATAAGTGAAAATTGTTGGTAGCAGAATCCGTGACCAGATGCAAATCCATAGACTTGGTCAACTTTAATAGATGAGAAAGAATGGGTAACAAGTAGTGTTGATCGAGCACCAAAGTGCTCGGGAGCTTTGGTGCTCGAGTAGAACACTTTGGGATGCTTGGGTGCTCTACAGAGCACCCAAGCACAATGGAAGTCAATGGGAGAACCCGAGCATTAAATCAAGCACCCCCTGCTCTGAAGAGGGGAGGGTGTCTGGTTCACAGGAAAAGGTCAGAAATTGATGGAAACACCACCGAAATGATTCGGGAACAGCATGGGGAGGATGTCTGGATGCATCTTGGACTCCCAGGTCGCTGCTGGGAACGATGTTGTCCGAGTAGTACGCCACTTTTACAGACTGACAATAATACGCACGAAACCGAAGATAAAATCAATTTTAGAGGAAAAATTATTAAGAAACATTCTTTCCGGTATATTTACTTGTATATAAAGTGCAAGTGCTGCCAAAAATTACAAGGAAGAGGCACTCCGATACATCCTGTATATCACATAAAGGAGGCCTCTTTCACATTGTGGAACAATTGTTCAGGTGGTGGGACTCCTACACTCATAAAGCCTATGCATTAAGGGAAAGGGCTGCCAAAAATTACAAGGAACCGGCTCTACAATACACCCTTTATTACACATAAAAGAGGCAATCATACACACCCTTGAAAAATTATGATTGATGGCCTGCTCTGGACTCTCAAAAACATTAGGAGCAAGGGCCTGCTGGTCTGACCATCTAAAACATTAGGGGCGAGGGCCTGCTGCTGATCTGACCCTCTAAAACATTAGGGGCGAGGGTCTGCTGCTGATCTGACCATCTAAAACATTATGGGCAAGGGCCTGCTGGTGACCCTATAAAACATTAGGGGTGAAGGTCTGCTGCTGAGCATTAGGAGCATGGGCAGCATAATAAGCATGTTGATATAATGGAGGAGGAGGAGGACGAGAAAAGCAAGATTGAACCATATACCCTTTTTAGTGGTGGAAGGGGAGCATGGGAATACAGTGTATTCAGTACATTATACAAAAACACATTTAAAGTACCTTTATGTTCAGCCGCTTTCCTCTGGTGGAGTAGAGAAGTCAGGGGCAATCCAGGCCTTGTTCATTTTGATAAGAGTCAACCTGTCAGCATTTTCAGTTGACAAGCGGATACGCTTATCTGTTATAATGCCACCAGCGGCACTAAATACCCTCTCTGACAAAACGCTGGCAGCAGGGCAGCCCAGCACCTCCAAGGCGTAGAGCGCCAGTTCGTGCCATGTGTCCAGCTTGGACACCCAATAGTTGTAAGGCACAGAGGGATCACTGAGGACGCTGACACGGTCTGCTACGTACTCCTTCACCATCTTCCAAAACTTTTCTCTCCTTGTGACACTAGGCCACGCATCAGGTTGAGGGTGCTGGCGGGGTGTCATGAAACTGTCCCAGGCTTTGGAGAGTGTTGCCCTGCCTCTGTTGGAACTGCTGTGTGTTCCCCTTTTTCTCCCCTCCTCGGTTGCCCAAGGAACTATGTACTCTTCCGCCAGCGTTGTTAGCTGGAAATTTTTGGAGCAATTTTTCCACAAGGACCTTCTGGTATTTCACAATTTTGCTAGTCCTCTCCACCACAGGAATGAGAGATGAGAAGTTCTCTTTGTAGCGGGGGTCGAGAAGGGTGAACAACCAGTAATCGGTGTTGGCAAAAATGCGTATAACCCGAGGGTCACGGGAAAGGCAGCATAAAGTCAGCCATGGGTACCAACAGGCAAGACTTCACTGTCATCATCAGGAGGATGACTCTCAATCTCCTCATCCTCTTCCTCCTCTTCGGCCCATCCAGATGGAATAAACCTGCTATGGGTACTACCCAATGTAGCGGAGGCAACCGTCTCCTGCTCCTCCTCATCATCATCCAATTCGCGCTGAGAAGACGAACTGAGGGTGGTCTAGCTATGACCCTGTGTACTGTATTTCCCCATTTCTACCTCTTCCACATGCAATGCGTCCGGCTTCATTGTGAGCAGCGAGCTTTTCAGTAGACACAGAAATGGGATGGTTACGCTGATAATAGCGGCATCGCCGCTCACCATCTGTGTCGATTCATCTTAAGTTGAGTAAAACCTCAGAGGTCAGACATCAATGCCCACTCGTCGCTTGTGAAGAGCGGAAGCTGACTGGAAAGGTGACGACCATGTTGCAGCTGGTATTCCACTACTGCCCTCTGCTGCTCACAAATCGTGGCCAACATGTGGAACATGGAGTTGCCAGACCGGCGGCAGCTGTAGATGACTTTCGTAAATGGGCATACACGCGGCGCACCTTCACCAGTAGCTCAGACAAATTGGAGTAGGTTTTGAGAAACCGCTGAACCACTAAGTTGAACACGTGGGCTAGGCATGGTATGTGTGTGAGCTTGCCGAGCTCCAAAGACGCCACCAAGTTACGGCCATTATCAGACACAACCATGCTTGGTTGCAGGTTGAGTGGCGAGAGCCACAGCTCAGTCTGGTCCCTTTTACCCTGCCACAGCTCTGCTGCGGTGTGCTGTTTGTCACCTAAGCAAATTAGTTTCAGCACAGCCTGTTTCCACTTCCCCACTGCAGTGCTACACTGCTTCCAGCTACTGACTGATGGCTGACTGGTGCTGCAAGATGAGAATTCAGAGGTGGAAGTGGAGGAGGAGGTGGAGGAGAAGGGGGGGTTGCAGCCAGTAATGTAGGAGGTGGCTGAAATCCTGATGGAAGTAGGGCCCGCAGTCCTTGGCGTTGGTAGCACCTGTGCCATCCCAGGGTACAACTCGCTCCCGGCCTCCACAACGTTCACCCAGTGTACCGTCAGGGAAATGTAGCGTCCCTGGCCAAAAGCACTTGTCCATGTGTCAGTCGTTAAGTGGACCTTCCCAATAACTGCGCTGGTCAGGGCACGGGTGATGTTACGGGACACATGCTGTTGTAAGGCGGGGAGAGCACACCGAGAAAAATAGTGGCGGCTGGGGACAGAGTAACGCGGGACGGCCGCCGCCATCAGGCTGCGGAAGGCCTCAGTGTCCACAAGCCTAAATGGCAACATTTCCAGGGCCAGCAATTTGGAAAGGTGTGCATTTTTATTGCTATGGACCTCACTTATTGACAACTGTGTCTCATCCTCTTCATCAACCTCTTGAGACACTAATTGCTGTTGACTTATTGGCAACTGTGTCTCATCATCATCATCATCCACCTTGTGAAACACTAATTTCCGTTCCCCACCGTCATCTTCTTCTGACTGTGGATGCTCAAGAGTTTGGAAATCAGTTCATAAGATCTCCTTATGTCCATCTTCAAGCGGGCTTGGTGAGACGCCCAAATCAAGGAATGGCGATGAAAAGAGCTCCTCGGAATATCCGAGTGTGGGATCACTTGTTTGCCAAGACTCTCCATGGTGGGAGGAAGGAGGATCAGGGTGATGATTCTGTTGACCAGACTCTTGGTTACTGAGACTGGACTTTGTTGAAGACAGGGTGGTGCTTAACCAACTGGAAGCATTATCTGCTGCAATCCAACCGACCACCTGGTCGCACTGGTGTGACTTCAAGAGTAGAGTCCTGCGCTGCCCTTCAAACTAGGACATGAAGCTAGGTATGGATGAGTGTGTTTCTTGTGCTCTGGCAGCAGGCACAATTTCACCGCACCCAGGGCCACGGCCTCTGCGTGCACCATCAGCAGCACGGCCACTTCCCCGTCCCTTACTACATATGGTATATATGCTTGCAAGTATGTCACATGTACAGTAGCACAGGTTTTGTATATGCGCAAATAAATTACACTGAATGTCACAGATATTTAGGATGTGCAAACGCTATACAGGAAATGTAGCGCAGGAAATGTCGCTGTCACCAGCGGCTAAGAAAAAATTACACTGAATGTCACAGATATTTAGGATGCGGAAACGTTATACTGGAGATGTAGCGCAGGTAATGTCGCTGTCACCTGCGGCTAAGAAAAAATGACACTGAATGTCACAGATATTTTGGATGTGCAAATGTTATACAGGAAATGTAGCGCAGGTAATGTCGCTGTCAGTAGCGGCCAAACAAATGCGCTGAATGTCACAGATATTTAGGATGCCCAAATGTAACACAACAGATGTAGCAGAGGTTGTGTCACTGTCAGCAGCGGCCAAACAATTGCACACAATTTAGTGCAGGTTGCGCCAATAATATATATTGCAGCCAGATAAAACAATAGTCCTTAAAAGGACTTTGGGGTCTCTAACACCTTTCAGCAGTAAACCCTGCCTGAAAAAATAAAATAAAAAATCCTGTCCCTACACTATCTGTCCCTACACTATCTGTCCCTTCTGCTGCAGCTCTCCCTGAATAAGACTGAGCCGCGTTCCGGCCAGCCAATCACTGTAATACCAGTAACCAACATGGCTACGGCATTACAGTGAGGAGACTCGAGCACCGCGCTCAAGCTCTTGCGGTGTTCGGCCGAACGCCGCAATGTGCCGAGCATCGTGATGCTCGAGTCAAAATGGTGTTCAGCCAAGCATGCTCGCCCGACACTAGTAACAAGCAAAATGGAGTATCCATAATATTAGATAAATGTCTATCTGAAGGTTGTATTGAAGATGAACCAGCAGGGAGACAAGGTTGAAAGACCTAGAAAAAGATCCTTGACTGATTGCTGTAAGAACAAAATTCTGAATTCTCCAAGCAATGGTTATTTCTGTAACTCCTTATGGGTGGGAAAACATACCTCTGAACTGTGGTACTGGTTAAGATTTCTGAAAAGTCAAGAAAAATTCAATCACTAACCAAAATTGACCTCAAGGAACCTAAGTGGAATCCAATTGACCTCAATGAACCTTCAGCTTGGTGAACCAATGACCAGACTGAAGCTTCATCTCATTTTGGACATACTGTTTTATCATTAGGAGAGACCATTATAAGCAGAAGAGATTGAAATAAAGAAGGAAGAGGAGGACCAGTCATATGGTGGATCAGTTAGAGAAGAAGATCCAAATAGAAGACAGGGCATCTTGTAGGAACACAATTGAAATGGTGACCAGGAGTAGAAATACTGTAACTTGTTTGCACTTATTAGTCATAAAACCTGGAGTATGATATGACTGTCAGTGGAGTGGGTGTGAGCACACAGCGTCCCATCCACCCAGCTGCGGAGAAATCTTGCAGTGGGTAGAAAATAATAGGAGACTGAGGTGGCACCTGGAATATGATTTCACAACAATTACTGTCAGATAAAAATACACCCTTAATCAAGATGGAGCTGTTACCAGCAAAGGTGCAAGATTGAATGCGGGGTATGGAGGAGGATGTAGAAAGGTGAGAGCCACATGGACAGGATGGGTGGTCCTGCCTAGGGACAATAGCCTGCCAATTAAACACCCAGAGAGGAAATGTCAGCAGAGACATTCTCACTGTCACTATGTAGTGATAATAATCAGTTGTTATAAACAGGAACACAGCATCGGTTATAAAGAAAGTAGCAGGGACTGCAGGCAAAGGAGGTATTGTAATGATGTTGGTGGCCGCTTACTGCTATGGTTTCTGCATGAACCAGTACATGACATAACCAGGTACAAAGTCAGAGAAGAAATTTATAGAAGTACAGTAAATGGTGTTGTGAAAAACTATTTGCCCCTTCAGGTGTCATCTATTATAGGGAAGTCATTCCATGAGGTTCCGAATGATTGCTTTATAAAGATGTGTCCATCGTTACCATATCTCGAATATGATTAAAGGCTCCAATTTCACATGAAGTAATTTCAATACAATATTGCAACATGCTAGAAAACACCTGCAGTTCCAATGACAACCACTGGGTGGCCACACGTGCATAGATCTAGGGTAGACATCTTGTGACAGAGTATCACAAAATCACGTTTTTTCAGAAGGCTGGAGATCTCGCCTCACACATTTCTGGATATTTTTAGCCAAGAGAAAAGGCAAGGAAGAAAATGTCTGTATAAGAAATAAACACATATAGTGCAGTTTAAGCAAAGCCCATCTCAGCTTTGTGAAAAAGTAAGTGCCCCCTTGCGATGAATACATTTATTTCATTCTTCCAAATCTGTGAGCTGTATTAAGACCTCTGTAGAAATTAAACAGATCTTGAAAGTGAAGTAGTGAAAATATAGAAAAGTGAGGGGGCACTCCAAAAGGGATGTCTAGATAATATAGATATTTATTAATATATTAAGAACACACCCTTAAAACCATTAAAACATACATAAAACACATATGCAAAACGTCACTGGTATGGTCCCAACTTCAATCTGTATAAAATTGACAACGCTTACAATCTTATTGCAATGGTAATGACAGAGTGAATGTCCCAATCATATGTTGCAACAGTGTGCAATTCCACTGTAACCAATGACGTTGAAGCTATAGTGATGCTTATCACTAGCGGCCCTGTGGCCCAGTCCTATTGGGGCAACGATGATGGTGGTGTCCCTTAATCCGATGTTTCTGAACAAACAGACGTGTGTACCAAATTTGGAGACTGAACTCCAGCTACTTACAGTCTCTCGTCGCTTTCAGTGTTGCGGTCTTACCCTTCCTGGCTGTTTCTCCGCAGCGCTGGTTTCCAGGCGGCCGTACACTCACAGCGTCTCACGTGGTGTACTCGGCCAAGACGTGGCGTCCCACGTGACCTGGTTACCTAGGGTGCCGGCTGGACGCTGGTTTGACGTCACTGGTATGCGACTTGAGCTCCGGTTCTATGCCGGTAAAGAATCTAGTGTAGCGATATCTTTGTCTTTGTTGTAGAAAGCTTTCTTGTTCTTTCCAGGAATCCACGCTCACTCGGTATTTGCCAACCGAGTGAGCGTGGATTCCTGGAAAGAACAAGATTTTCCACTGGGGCACCAACCAATACTTTACTGATCACAGTTGAGCATGTGCACTGTTCTTCACTTTTCTTTTGGAGTACCAGATATTAGCAATTAATGCACTTGGCTTCTGCTTGTGTTTGGCAAACACATAGAGAGGAATGGGATGGCAGCTTGCATGTCCAGGCATCTGTTCAGTAGTTAACACTGAAATATTATTAAATTATATATAGCAGGAAAAATGAAAGTTCTTCTCAACTTTGAGGTCACCATCAGTTGGCTCTTACAACTCAACAGGGTCCATGGGTACCCTTTTCTTCCAATAGGTGAAGGTTTAAGAGTAGAGTTGAGCGAACACCTGGATGTTCGGGTTCGAGAAGTTCGGCCGAACTTCCCGGAAATGTTCGGGTTCGGGATCCGAACCCGATCCGAACTTTGTCCCGAACCCGAACCCCATTGAAGTCAATGGGGACCCGAACTTTTGGGCACTAAAAAGGCTGTAAAACAGCCCAGGAAAGAGCTAGAGGGCTGCAAAAGGCAGCAACATGTAGGTAAATCCCCTGCAAACAAATGTGGATAGGGAAATGAATAAAAATAAAAATAAAAAAAATAAAAATGAACCAATATCAATTGGACAGAGGTCCCATAACAGAGAATCTGGCTTCACGTCAGCAGAGAATCAGTCTCTTCATGCCATAGCAAAGAATCTGGCTTCATGTCAGCAGAGAATCAGTCTCTTCATGCCATAGCAGAGAATCTGGCTTCATGTCAGCGCAGAATCAGTCTTCATGTCATAGCAGAGAATCAGGCTTCACGTCACCCACCACTGGAACAGGCCACTGTCACACATTTAGGCCCCGGCACCCAGGCAGAGGAGAGAGGTCCCGTAACAGAGAATCTGGCCTGATGTCAGCACAGAATCTGTCTTCATGTCATAGCAGAGAATCAGGCTTCACGTCACCCACCACTGGAACAGGCCACTGTCACACATTTAGGCCCCGGCACCCAGACAGAGGAGAGCGGTCCCGTAACAGAGAATCTGGCCTTATGTCAGCGCAGAATCTGTCTTCATGTCATAGCAGAGAATCAGGCTTCACGTCACCCACCACTGGAACAGGCCACTGTCACACATTTAGGCCCCGGCACCCAGGCAGAGGAGAGAGGTCCCGTAACAGAGAATCTGGCCTTATGTCAGCGCAGAATCTGTCTTCATGTCATAGCAGAGAATCAGACTTCACGTCACCCACCACTGGAACAGGCCACTGTCACACATTTAGGCCCCGGCACCCAGACAGAGGAGAGCGGTCCCGTAACAGAGAATCTGGCCTTATGTCAGCGCAGAATCTGTCTTCATGTCATAGCAGAGAATCAGGCTTCACGTCACCCACCACTGGAACAGGCCACTGTCACACATTTAGGCCCAGGCACCCAGGCAGAGGAGAGAGGTCCCGTAACAGAGAATCTGGCCTTATGTCAGCGCAGAATCTGTATTCATGTCATAGCAGAGAATCAGGCTTCACGTCACTCACCACTGGAACAGGCCACTGTCACATATTTAGGCCCAGGCACCCAGACAGAGGAGAGCGGTCCCGCAACAGAGAATCTGGCTTCATGTTAGCACAGAATAAGTCTTCATGTCATAGCAGAGAATCAGGCTTCACGTCACCCACCACTGGAACAGGCCACTGTCACACATTTAGGCCCCAGCACCCAGACAGAGGAGAGGTTCATTCAACTTTGGGTTGCCCCGCAATATAATGGTAAAATGAAATTAAAAATAGTATTGAATAAGGAAGTGCCCTGGAGTAGAATAATATATTGTTAAGGGGAGGTAGTTAATATCTAATCTGCACAAGGGATGGACAGGTCCTGTGGGATCCATGCCTGGTTCATTTTTATGAACGTCAGCTTGTCCACATTGGCTGTAGACAGGCGGCTGCGTTTGTCTGCAATGACGCCCCCTGCCATGCTGAATACACGTTCAGACAAAACGCTGGCCGCCGGGCAGGCCAGCACCTCCAAGGCATAAAAGGCTAGCTCTGGCCACGTGGACAATTTGGAGACCCAGAAGTTGAATGGGGCCGAACCATCAGTCAGTACGTGGAGGGGTGTGCACAGGTACTGTTCCACCATGTTAGTGAAATGTTGCCTCCTGCTAACACGTTCCGTATCAGGTGGTGGTGCAGTTAGCTGTGGCGTGGTGACAAAACTTTTCCACATCTCTGCCATGCTAACCCTGCCCTCAGAGGAGCTGGGCGTGACACAGCTGCGTTGGCGACCTCTTGCTCCTCCTCTGCCTTCGCCTTGGGCTTCCACTGGTTCCCCTGTGACATTTGGGAATGCTCTCAGTAGCGCGTCTACCAACGTGCTGTCACGAGGGTATCAAGAGCCACATCTGACTCCGTTATACCCGGGGTCAGGAGGTCGCAGCGGGTGGCTGCGCGCTCTATATCTATCACGGTCGGCGTGGCTATCACATACGTGACACAGAGGGAGGGAACGAGGAAGGCCCTGCCCAAGTGAGAGGGAAGATGGTGACCCCTGACTCACCTGGCGGCTGGCACGTGGCTGCCCTGACGTCCCTAGACGGGTTCCTCACCCGTACGCCGATCATGTGCCTAAAGCCCTGGCTTTCCCTGAGCTGAGCCCTAGGTAGTGAACAGGGCGATGGGAACACTAGTCCGCACCACTAACTCTAAGGGAAAACACCAAGGGGAGGACAGACAACACAGACTCAACATATATTCCCAGGTGGGCGACAACAGGAGACAACAATAAGCCCAACAGGGATCCGGAGGGTAGCACTCAGGAACGACAACCAGGATTAACCACTCCAGTGGGTCAGTATAGATGTCCAGGCAGGAAGCTCTATAACTGGCAACTAGAGAAGTGTGAGGGGAGAATATAAGGAGGTAGGGAGTGGCAGACAAGAAACAGCTGAGGAGGAGAAGCTACGGATCCCTGAGAGAGACAAAAAGGATAGCAAGGCAAACACAGAAAACAATCACTAAGAAACAACGTGATCTTTAGATATAGAGCGCGCAGCCACCCGCTGCGACTTCCTGACCCCGGGTATAACGGAGTCAGACGTGGCTCTTGATACCCTCGTGACAGTACCCCCCCTTTCACGAGGGGCCTCCGGACACTCAGGACCAGGTCTCTCCGGATGAGAGGCATGGAAAGTCTGAATTAACCTGTTGGCGTTTACCTCTGACGCTGGAACCCACATTCTTTCCTCGGGACCGTAACCCCTCCAATGCACCAGATACTGAAGAGAGCGGCGGATCCGACGAGAATCAACAATTCTGGCTATTTGAAACTCCAGATTACCAGCCACAATGACAGGAGGAGGTGGCAGCGGCGATGGTTCTAGAGGTGGAACATACTTCTTGAGTAACGATTTATGGAAGACGTTATGGATCTTAAAAGTCTGAGGTAGCTCCAGGCGAAAAGCCAACAGGGTTAATGACGGCTACTATTTTATAGGGACCAATGAACCTAGGACCCAGTTTCCAAGAAGGAACCTTCAACTTAATATTCCTAGTAGACAACCACACATAGTCATTCACTCCTAGGTCCGGACCTGGCGACCGTTTCTTATCGGCCATGCATTTATATTTACAACTCATCTTTTTCAAGTTAACTTGCACCTTCTGCCATACCGATGAAAGAGATGAAGAAAACCTTTCCTCTTCGGGAACCCCAGAAGACCCCCCCTCTTTGAAAGTACAAAATTGGGGATGAAAACCGTATGCACCAAGGAATGGTGACTTGCCAGTGGACTCCTGATAATGATTATTTATGGCAAACTCAGCTAACGGTAAGTATGATGACCACAACTCTTGGTTTTCAGACACAAAACACCTTAAATATGTTTCTAGGTTTTGGTTGGTACGCTCAGTCTGTCCATTCGACTGAGGATGGAAAGCTGAGGAAAAGGACAAGTGAACCCCCAAACGGGAACAAAAAGCTTTCCAAAACTAAGAAATAAACTGGGTTCCCCGATCCGAAACCACATCGGAAGGGACCCCGTGAAGCTTCACGATTTCACTGATAAACACCTGAGCGAGAGTTTTAGCATTAGGAAGTGCGGGTAGCGCAATAAAGTGTACCATTTTGCTAAACCTGTCTACTACTACCAAGATAACTGTTTTACCCGCCCACAACAGTAAGTCAGTGATGAAATCCATTGACAGATGTGTCCATGGCCTATTGGGGATGAAAAGTGGCAATAAAGACCCTGCTGGACGTGTATGAGAGACTTTCGCGCGTGCACAAGTAGAACAAGTAGACACGAAATCCATTACATCCTGACACAACCTTGGCCACCAAAAAACGACGAGATAAAAGCTCCAAGGTTGCTTTACTACCCGGGTGTCCAGCAAGTGCCGAATTATGATGTTCTTTTAATAATTCAAGACGCAGGTTTAACGGTACAAACAATTTCTCTGAGGGGCAAGAGGCCGGGGCGTCCCCCTGAGCCTCTAACACCTTTCCCTCTAGAACAGAGTGTACAGCAGAGACAACCACTCCTCTTTGTAAAATAGGTACCGGATCACAAACATTACCCCCTCCAGGGAAACTACGAGATAATGCGTCTGCCTTGGTATTTTTTGCCCCAGGACGATAGGTGATTACAAAGTTAAATCTGGTAAAGAATAGCGACCACCTAGCTTGTCTAGGGGTGAGACGCTTAGCCGATTCTAGGTACAGAAGGTTCTTGTGATCCGTAATTACCGTGACGGGGTGGATTGCTCCCTCTAAGAAGTGACGCCAGTCTTCAAGCGCCAGTTTAATCGCCAACAGTTCCCTATTTCCAATATCATAATTCTTCTCCGCAGAAGATAATTTTTTGGAAAAGAAAGCGCAAGGACGCCATTTGCCAGGAGACGGACCCTGAGACAATACAGCTCCCACTCCCACCTCTGACGCATCTACCTCGACAATAAAAGGCTGGGAGACATCAGGTTGAATTAGAACAGGTGCCGAGGTAAACCTCTCCTTTAGAGAGGAAAATGCATCTTTAGCGGCGCCAGACCATTTGGAAAAATCCGTCCCCTTCCTAGTCATGTCGGTAAGGGGTTTAACGATCACTGAATAATTTTTAATGAACATTCTATAGAAATTAGCGAAACCCAAAAACCGTTGTAGGGCTTTAAGGTTCTCAGGAAGATCCCAATCTAAAATTGCCTGGACCTTCCCAGGATCCATGCGGAAACCTGAAGCAGATAATAGATATCCCAGGAACTGTAATTCCTGAACAGCGAAGACACATTTTTCAATTTTCGCATATAATTTATTCGTCCGTAGGACCTGCAGTACTTGCCTGACATGCACCTCATGTGTTTTCAGATCAGCCGAATAAATTAAGATATCATCTAGGTAAATGACTACAAACCTGCCGATGAGATGACTAAAAATATCATTAACGAAATGTTGGAAGACAGCAGGGGCATTGGTCAGACCGAAAGGCATAACTAGATTTTCATAATGCCCCTCAGGGGTGTTAAAAGCTGTCTTCCACTCATCCCCTTCCCTGATACGAATCAGATTGTAGACCCCCCTAAGATCAAGTTTGGAGAACCACTTAGCACCCGCAATCTGATTAAAAAGGTCAGGAATGAGAGGAAGAGGGTATGGGTCACGGATGGTTATCTGGTTTAACTCACGGAAATCTAAGCAAGGACGCAGGCCCCCATCTTTCTTTTTAACAAAGAAAAACCCTGCAGCCACGGGTGAAGAAGAGGGTCTGATGTGTCCCTTAGCCAGACTCTCAGAGATATAATCTTTCATGGCTTGTCTCTCGGGACCCGAAAGATTATACAACCTGGACTTGGGTAATTTTGCCCCGGGAATCAGGTTAACCGGGCAATCATAAGGACGATGAGGTGGTAGTTTCTGACAACCCTTTTCAGAAAAAACGTCCTCAAAGTCCGAAATAAATGTAGGTAGGGAAGCTATTGAGGCGATTAAGCAATTGTTATTTAAGCAATTCTCTCTGCAATGCTCACTCCACTCCAATATCTCCCTGGCCTGCCAATCCACCACTGGATTGTGCGCTACCAACCAGGGAAGACCCAATACCACCGGAGAGGGAAGGCTCTCCAGAACGTAACATGAAAGACACTCATTATGGTGGTCCCCTACCCGAAGGTGTAAATTACGAACAATGTGGGTGAGGTTTCTCTGAGACAGAGGAGCAGAATCTATAGCGAATACGGGAATAGGTCTCTGCAGCGTACAGAGAGACAAACCCATAGTGCGGGCAAAATGGGCATCAATCATGTTTACCCCTGCTCCACTGTCTAGAAAAACAGAAATAGACTCCGTCTTAACACCAAAAACAATGACCGCTGGTAACACAAATTGAGATGTTCGTATGGAGGAAACGTATACCCCCCGGCTGACATCCTCCGCACAGCCCCGGGTTAGTAGTTTTCCGACGGTCTTTTGTTTTTGAGAAAGGAGGGACAGACATTAATGAAATGACCCCTCCCCCCCACAGAAAAAACAAGCCCCCCCCCTACGGCGAACCTCAGGAGGACGGACCTGACGAGAAGTTCCGCCTAGCTGCATAGGCTCATCTAAGTCAGTACAGACTAACTGTTGCTTGGGAGAGGTAACCAATTGCTCCGGAATTTTCGATCTCTCCCTAAGACGTCTATCTATTCTGATAGAGAGGGACATAACAGCATCAAGGGAAAGGGGGGTCTCATACAGCGCCAGTGCATCCTTAACCCTTTCAGATAACCCAGAGCAGAACTGACTCCTGAGAGCCGGGTCGTTCCACTGAGTATCCGTAGCCCACCTACGGAACTCTGAGCAATATTCCTCTGCTGACCGATCTCCCTGTAGGAGTCTCCGTAACTTCGACTCAGCCAGGGCGACTCGGTCAGGGTCATCATATATGAGACCCAAAGCCCCAAAAAATCCCTCCACTGACCGAAGAGCCTGAGAACCAGGGGGTAACGAGAACGCCCAGGATTGCGGATCCCCCTGAAGCAGGGAAATGACAATCCCTACCCGCTGTTCTTCATGACCTGAGGAGTAAGGGCGCAACTTAAAATATAATTTGCAGGCCTCACGGAACGTCGCAAATTTGTCCCTTCCCCCAGAAAATCTGTCGGGAAGAGCAACCTTGGGCTCAGTGACAACCTGGTTACCCATAGCAACCGCTGGGGGTGCAGGCTGCTGCATTTGCTGCTGTTGTTGGAGAACAGATGCCTTCAATCCTGCCACCTCCAAAGACAGGCTTTGAAGCTGTTCTGCCAAGGCATCAATAGGATCCATATTGGATTCTAAGTAGAGAGAAAAAAAAAAAAAAAAAAATTCAAAATTTTTTATTTTTTTTTTTCTCTCAAAAAGTAAGGGCCAGTTATAATATCACGGTCGGCGTGGCTATCACATACGTGACACAGAGGGAGGGAACGAGGAAGGCCCTGCCCAAGTGAGAGGGAAGATGGTGACCCCTGACTCACCTGGCGGCTGGCACCTGGCTGCCCTGACGCCCCTAGACGGGTTCCTCACCCGTACGCCGATCACGTGCCTAAAGCCCTGGCTTTCCCTGAGCTGATCCCTAGGTAGTGAACAGGGCGATGGGAACACTAGTCCGCACCACTAACTCTAAGGGAAAACACCAAGGGGAGGACAGACAACACAGACTCAACATATATTCCCAGGTGGGAGACAACAGGAGACAACAATAAGCCCAACAGGGATCCGGAGGGTAGCACTCAGGAATGACAACCAGGATTAACCACTCCAGTGGGTCAGTATAGATGTCCAGGCAGGAAGCTCTATAACTGGCAACTAGAGAAATGTGAGGGGAGAATATAAGGAGGTAGGGAGTGGCAGACAAGAAACAGCTGAGGAGGAGAAGCTACGGATCCCTGAGAGAGACAAAAAGGATAGCAAGGCAAACACAGAAAACAATCACAAAGAAACAACGTGATCTTGAGATATAGACGCGCAGCCACCCGCTGCGACTTCCTGACCCCGGGTATAACGGAGTCAGACGTGGCTCTTGATACCCTCGTGACAATATCTAAAGATCACGTTGTTTCTTAGTGATTGTTTTCTGTGTTTGCCTTGCTATCCTTTTTGTCTCAATCAGGGATCCGTAGCTTCTCCTCCTCAGCTGTTTCTTGTCTGCCACTCCCAACCTCCTTATATTCTCCCCTCACTCTTCTCTAGTTGCCAGTTATAGAGCTTCCTGCCTGGACATCTATACTGACCCACTGGAGTTGTGAATCCTGGTTGTCGTTCCAGAGTGCTACCCTCCGGATCCCTGTTGGGCTTCTTGTTGTCTCCTGTTGTCGCCCACCTGGGATTATATGTTGAGTTTGTATTGTCTGTCCTTCCCTTGGTGTTTTCCTTTAGAGCTAGTGGTGCGGACTAGTGTTCCCACCGCCCTGTTCACTATCTAGGGCTCAGCTTAGGGAAAGCCAGGGGTTTAGGCACGTGATCGGCGTACGGGTGAGGAACCCGTCTAGGGACGTCAGGGCAGCCAGGTGCCAGCCGCTAGGTGAGTCAGGGGTCACCACCTTCCCTCTCACTTGGGCAGGGCCTTCCTTGTTCCCTCCCTCTGCGTCACGTATGTGATAGTCACGCCGACCGTGATACGTGCGCTTGTACTCGCGCATCTTCCTATCACGCTCCAGTGTAGGAAGTAAGGTGGGCACATTGTCTTTGTACCGGGGATCCAGGAGGGTGGCAACCCAGTATTCCGCACACGTTAAAATGTGGGCAACTCTGCTGTCGTTGCGCAGGCACTGCAGCATGTAGTTGCTTATGTGTGCCAGGCTGCCCAGAGGTAAGGACAAGCTGTCCTCTGTGGGAGGCGTATCGTCATCGTCCTGTGTTTCCCCCCAGCCACGCACCAGTGATGGGCCCGAGCTGCATTGGGTGCCACCCCGCTGTGAACATGCTCCATCCTCATCCTTCTCCACCTCCTCCTCATCCTCGTCCTCCTCGTCCTCCAGTATTGGGCCCTGTCTGGCCACATTTGTACCTGGCCTCTGGTGTTGCAAAAAACCTCCCTCTGAGTCACTTTGAAGAGACTGGCCTAAAAGTGCTAAAAATGACCCCTCTTCCTCCTCTTCCTCCTGGGCCACCTCCTCTTCCATCATCGCCCTAAGTGTTTTCTCAAGGAGACATAGAAGTGGTATTGTAACGCTGATAACGGCGTCATCGCCACTGGCCATGTTGGTGGAGTACTCGAAACAGCGCAACAGGGCACACAGGTCTCGCATGGAGGCCCAGTCATTGGTGGTGAAGTGTGTCTGATCCGCAGTGCGACTGACCCGTGCGTGCTGCAGCTGAAACTCCACTATGGCCTGCTGCTGCTTGCACAGTCTGTCCAGCATATGCAAGGTGGAGTTCCACCTGGTGGGTACGTCGCATATAAGGCGGTGAGCGGGAAGGCCGAAGTTACGCTGTAGCGCAGACAGGCGAGCAGCGGCAGGGTGTGAACGCCGGAAGCGCGAACAGACGGCCCGCACTTTATGCAGCAGCTCTGACATGTCGGGGTAGTTGCGAATGAACTTCTGCACCACCAAATTCAGCACATGCGCCAGGCAAGGGATGTGCGTCAAACCGGCTAGTCCCAGAGCTGCAACGAGATTTCGCCCATTATCGCACACCACCAGGCCGGGCTTGAGGCTCACCGGCAGCAACCACTCGTCGGTCTGTTGTTCTATACCCGCCACAACTCCTGTGCGGTGTGGGGCCTGTCCCCCAAACATATGAGTTTCAGAATGGCCTGCTGACGTTTACCCCGGGCTGTGCTGAAGTTGGTGGTGAAGGTGTGTGGCTGACTGGATGAGCAGGTGGAAGAAGATCAGGAGGAAGCTGAGTAGGAGGAGGAGGAGACAGGAGGCAAAGAATGTTGCCCTGCGATCCTTGGCGGCGGAAGGACGTGCGCCAAACAGCTCTCCGCCTGGGGCCCAGCCGCCACTACATTTACCCAGTGTGCAGTTAGGGAGATATAGCGTCCCTGGCCGTGCTTACTGGTCCACGTATCTGTGGTTAGGTGGACCTTGCCACAGATGGCGTTGCGCAGTGCACACTTGATTTTATCGGACACTTGTTTGTGCAGGGAAGGCACGGCTCTCTTGGAGAAGTAGTGGCGGCTGGGAACAACATACTGTGGGACAGCAAGTGACATGAGCTGTTTGAAGCTGTGTGTGTCCACCAGCCTAAATGACAGCATTTCATAGGCCAGTAGTTTAGAAATGCTGGCATTCAGGGCCAGGGATCGAGGGTGGCTAAGTGGGAATTTACGCTTTCTCTCAAATGTTTGTGAGATGGAGAGCTGAACGCTGCCGTGTGACATGGTTGAGATGCTTGGTGACGCAGGTGGTGGTGTTGGTGGTACATCCCATGTTTGCTGGGCGGCAGGTGCCAACGTTCCTCCATAGGCGGAGGAAGAGGCCGAGGCGGCGGCAGCAGCAGAAGAGGCCGAGGCAGCAGCAGCAGAAGAGGTAGCAGGGGGAGCCTGAGTGACTTCTTTGTTTTTAAGGTGTTTACTCCACTGCAGTTCATGCTTTGCATGCAGGTGCCTGGTCATGCAGGTTGTGCTAAGGTTCAGAACGTTAATGCCTCGCTTCAGGCTCTGATGGCACAGCGTGCAAACCACTCGGGTCTTTTCGTCAGCACATTGTTTGAAGAAGTGCCATGCCAGGGAACTCCTTGAAGCTGCCTTTGGGGTGCTCGGTCCCAGATGGCGGCGGTCAGTAGCAGGCGGAGTCTCTTGGCGGCGGGTGTTCTGATTTTGCCCACTGCTCCCTCTTTTGCTACGCTGTTGGCTCGGTCTCACCACTGCCTCTTCCTCCGAACTGTGAAAGTCAGTGGCACGACCTTCATTCCATGTGGGGTCTAGGACCTCATCGTCCCCTGCATCGTCTTCCACCCAGTCTTGATCCCTGACCTCCTGTTCAGTCTGCACACTGCAGAAAGACGCAGCAGTTGGCACCTGTGTTTCGTCATCATCAGAGACGTGCTGAGGTGGTATTCCCATGTCCTCATCATCAGGAAAAATAAGTGGTTGTGCGTTAGTGCATTCTATCTCTTCCACCCCTGGGGAAGGGCTAGGTGGATGGCCTTGGGAAACCCTGGCAGCAGAGTCTTCAAACAGCATAAGAGACTGCTGCATAACTTGAGGCTCAGACAGTTTCCCTGATATGCATGGGTGTGATGTGACAGACCGATGGGCTTGGTTTTCATGCGCCATCTGTGCGCTTTCTGCAGAAGACTGGGTGGGAGATAATGTGAACGTGCTGGATCCACTGTCGGCCACCCAATTGACTAATGCCTGCACCTGCTCAGGCCTTACCATCCTTAGAACGGCATTGGGCCCCACCAAATATCGCTGTAAATTCTGCTGGCTACTGGGACCTGAGGTAGTTGGTTCACTAGGACGTGTGGCTGTGGCAGAATGGCCACGTCCTCTCCCAGCACCAGAGGGTCCACTAACACCACCACGACCATGTCCACGTCCGCGTCCCTTATTAGATGTTTTCCTCATTGTTCCCGTTCACCACAATTTTGAGAATGGCAAATTTGGGAATGGTTTTTCAACCCAGAAAAAAAAGTGTGCTTTTACGGTCACTACAAATAACTTGACCAGCTAAAACAGTACAGATTTGGTTAAATAGAGATTTGAGGCCTGTTTTTTTTTTGCGCTGTGTGACAGGTATAGGTTTAATCACAGAATCAGACTTCTATCAGCACGCTAGCGTGTGTCTTAGGTTTTTCTGAATGACACTATCAGTACCTTCAATGTAAGATATTCTTTTTGGGATAGATTTCAAGTAGGCCTCAAATACCAGAAACTAGTTATTTTGAGAATGGCAAATTTGGGAATGGTTTTTCAACCCAAAAAAAAAAGTGTGCTTTTACGGTCACTACAAATAACTTGACCAGCTAAAACAGTACAGATTTGGTTAAATAGAGATGTGAGGCCTGTTTTTTTTTGCGCTGTGTGACAGGTATAGGTTTAATCACAGAATCAGACTTCTATCAGCACGCTAGCGTGTGTCTTAGGTTTTCTGAATGACACTATCAGTACCTTCAATGTAAGATATTCTTTTTGGGATAGATTTCAAGTAGGCCTCAAATACCAGAAACTAGTTATTTTGAGAATGGCAAATTTGGGAATGGTTTTTCAACCCAGAAAAAAAAGTGTGCTTTTACGGTCACTACAAATAACTTGACCAGCTAAAACAGTACAGATTTGGTTAAATAGAGATGTGAGGCCTGTTTTTTTTTGCGCTGTGTGACAGGTATAGGTTTAATCACAGAATCAGACTTCTATCTGCACGCTAGCGTGTGTCTTAGGTTTTTCTGAATGACACTATCAGTACCTTCAATGTAAGATATTCTTTTTGGGATAGATTTCAAGTAGGCCTCAAATACCAGAAACTAGTTATTTTGAGAATGGCAAATTTGGGAATGGTTTTTCAACCCAGAAAAAAAAGTGTGCTTTTACGGTCACTACAAATAACTTGACCAGCTAAAACAGTACAGATTTGGTTGAATAGAAATGTCAGGTCTATTTTTTAGGCGCTGGGTGACAGGCTCAACTTGCCCCTGATGTAATATATGGCCAAAAAATAACCACACTGTTGATGGTTAAATGCACTTGGGTGACACAGGCTCAGCCTGCACCAGATGTAGTATATGGCCAAAAAATAATCAGACTGTTGATGGTTAAATGCACTTGGGTGACACAGGCTCAGCCTGCACCAGATGTAGTATATGGCCAAAAAATAATCAGACTGTCGATGGTTAAATGCACTTCGGTGACACAGGCTCAGCCTGCAGCTGATGTAGTATATGGCCAAAAAAAAAACAGACTGTTGATGGTTAAATGCACTTCGGTGACACAGGCTCAGCCTGCAGCTGATGTAGGATATAGCACAAAATAACCACACTATCGATGGTTAAATACACTTGGTGATAGCTTGTGCTGGCGCACCACAAGTCACAAAATGGCCGCCGATCACCACAGAAAAAAAGTGATCTAAAAACGCTCTGGGCAGCCTCAAAAAAGTGAGCAAGTCAATAATAGCACTTCAATGATCCACAGCTGCAGATCGATCACAGAATGAAGTCTTTTGGAGGAGTTAATCTGCCTAATCTCGCCCTAACGTCGCAGCTGCAACCTCTCCCTATACTGATCATAGCAGAGTGATGTGCGGCGCTACGTGACTCCAGCTTAAATAGAGGCTGGGTCACATGCTGCACTGGCCAATCACAGCCATGCCAATAGTAGGCATGGCTGTGATGGCCTCTTGGGGAAAGTAGTATGACGCTTGTTGATTGGCTGCTTTGCAGCCTTTCAAAAAGCGCCAAGAAAGCGCCGAACACCGAACCCGAACCCGGACTTTTACGAAAATGTTCGGGTTCGGGTCCGTGTCACGGACACCCCAAAATTTGGTACGAACCCGAACTATACAGTTCGGGTTCGCTCATCCCTATTTAAGAGATTTGGAGGTCTACTGTATCTCATGGATTGTGTTCGAATACCCCTTCCAATTAGAGCTAAAAGAGAAAAGGCCATCTTCTTAATAAATAGGCTTTCGAATCATTATAGATGACAGCAAGCCAAGCATTATATTCTCAGACAGCCTTTCTAAGGAAAGAATATAATGAAACGTAATAAATCACAAGTTCAACACATTTTAACATGTTCCCTCATCAACAACAACATTCTGTTTTCTTATGATTGCCCTCCTGTCCATGGCTATGACATTGGCATTACTGGGTTTGACAGATCCACCATTAAAACAGGATGTCTACAATATCTGAAAAGCATGTCAGATATGATTACCGCACTCTCAGTATTAGTCTGACATAAAGTCAATTGCCAATGAAAAACTATCTTACTTTTTAAGGAGTGAAATACATCTAGCAGAACATGCTTGGAGCATGTGGGCCCTCAGATCTGCTCGGAGGCAATGGAGCTAATGCTGCTTAACTTGCCCTGTTCTTTCCATTTATAGAAGAACCTATTCAGGGTTTATCATACTGTATGGCTGCAACAGAATCAGATCTGTTTTAGAACTGTGTTGTCGTCACGGAGAGTGGGGGAACCCCCCACTGTACAATGTAGGGAATTTGGGAAAGCAACTAGGCCTGAACACCAGGAAAAGGAGCAGGTCCCCTCCTAATGCTGCCCTAATCCTGGCCATGACTCCTAACCGTATGAGCAGACCCAGATGGTAGGTGGGCTCATACACAGTAACCTGGGCTCTACTGACCCTATCGATCCCTGGGATAATGGTCAGGAATGAGAGACGACCTGTTCATCCACGACACAAAAGAGCAGGAGTCTCTGCAGGCCTAACAGCAAGGAGAGGAGCAGACAGTAAGCAGAGGACAAACTCAACAGGTAAGTGTCTTGTGGCAGAATGACAATAGACCACAGGACCACAACGTCACTTACCTGCCCAGAACAACAAAAGGAAATAGTTGTTCCGCACCACAACCACTGGATCCTGTGAAAAGCACTGAAGCCCAAACACACAAATCTGGACTTAGTACCAACACCAAACACAGCAGTAGTAACTGCCTGGACCACCATGCGGCAAGATGCATGGTGGACCCAGACATCACTGCTTAACTGAGTTGTAGTTCCCCCTCCAGGGAACCCCAGGGACCCCCTTCTGGAATTACAGACAAACAAGGGAAATGTCAAACAACCATGCTGGACTACAGACACCAAATAGACCAGACATGGAACACCAAATGACATACAAAAAACACCCTGTAAATCACACACCATACTCAAAACAAGTGAGGATTGGTAAAGGAATTGAAGCAAAGGGAAGACAAGGGGATGACATTTCAGCTGACATCGATGTCAAACTAGGATGGCCCACAGATATCATTCAAGAAAGGAGCAAGCTCCTTCTCATACAAAGGCAGACATAACAATGATCTCAGTCTCACAGCAACAGTATAAGAAGAGACCTGAGACCACACCCAGCTCCATCTTGCTCACACCTTAACCCCGTGCATACTAGAAAGGAAGGGCAACAGCCTTAAAGGGAAAGCACACACGCATGCAATACAACAACACGTTGCCACCGGCAACCAGCATGCGCGGCGAAAGTGTCACTGCAAATGTAACATCCCAGAGTATGTCACTAAACTCTTTCTCCCCGCTACAACATGTTAGGTGTATGTATATTGTCATCTGGTGTAATCTAACACTGCATTCTTAATTATATGTATTTTCTAGGCCTGTTTTATATATTATGCTGTAATTTCTATGTACACCAGCAGGTGGCAGCAGTATGTAGCAGGACCTTAGCCAGTTTAGTATATCTGGACTGGAATAGTTCATTCCAGTCAACTCCCCCATCTTTGAGCAGAAGTGGGCTGGCCAATGTCCTGTCTCATGGGGAGGAAAGGAAGTTCTAGTTAGTGTGCCAGCTACCCCTACATGGGGAAGACTGTGTTGGTAGGAGCTCCCAGAAATAGGGATCCCAGACCAGGATCTGTCTCGGCTGAGACCAAAGATCACCCTTCCCAGACTGAGCCTTCAGCCTCAGCTGGTTGAGAAGCAAGCAGCACCTCCAGAACTACAGATCTCCAGGACGAACCATTCCCTGCGAGCAGAACTGTGAGTAATGTATCCAGAGACCAGGAGAAGCCAAATTCCTCCTCAGCTAGTCAGGCCCACACCAAGCAGAAGATAGAGCAGAAGACAGATTCCTGCCATATTCTCCAGGCATATAGTATAGAAGCAGAAGAGATATTGATCCCTGCCATACATTGCCAGAAACCTGCTGGGACCTAGAGACTAATGCTGTATCTCATACGGATTTATGCTGCATTCAGTAAAGACAAGTTGGATTATATTACCAGTCTGTATCTCACCTGGTTACCAAAGTTCCTCAATTACTCCTACTAGCAACACTCATTTTATTGCAAGTGAGCCAGGATCCAGGAGTCCAGCCGTACCAAGGTAGGAGACACCGTTGACAATACATAGAGACATTATCCCCACTCTGGCATTCCTTACCTGGTACGTGAGTTACAACATCTTAAAGGGCCCTGCAACAGTACCCTGCGCAAGCTGCAATTGGCATCACGAACAAACCATAGACTTTTATACACATATCCTGACCCACTGCATAATTGGCCACCGTACCATGGTCCTGCTCATTGCACAAACTACTACCAAGCCGTTACAGTTGTCCTCTTGAGTTTGGATCTAAACAATAGGAAGTTTGACAAGACCACTTAAACAATTGTCACCAACTGTCCAATGTATGGCGCTTTTATTTTCTTAACCAATGTAGGAAGGCACAAGGGACCATCGTTGATGGTAGATATGTGTCACCGAGGTTCGTGGCCTCACTGAAGTAAGAGCCAGTATTTTAGGTGTCAGCGGCAGTAGGTGGTTGACATTTCATTTATTTAGTATAGCTGTGAATAGCTGATCCGGGACGGCTCTTACTGGGAGTAGTCATAGTGCTGGGTGGGTGACTACTCCCCACGTTCCAGGCCAGGTCTTGACTGGCCTACAAAAAACATAAAGCTCTGTATAAGGATCATGTCCTGCTTTCAACTAGGGAGATTAGGAAGTTAATGGCCCCACTCAAATCTAGGGGGAACTTTATATGCACAGGAAGTGTGGGTGTATTGTATAAGAAGAGGGTGGTTTGTACAGCAAGGGTGCAGTTTATTCTGATGACCGCCCATACCACTCAACCCATGATACAAGCTTTTAGACATGAGCTCACGGAAAACTAGCATGGTGCCTTAACATACGTTTGTGGGAGATGAGGTTTAGAGGGTGGGATAAAGGTTATTGTGGGCCCTAAATGCTGTAGGCAATTGTCCTTTTGCACATGGTGTTCATAGACCCAACCAAAAAGTGGGTGATGATGGCAGTTAGTGCCCTAAATATGTATTCTGCAGCAAAATTTCCCTGACAAAAAATTTGAAATGTAAATAACTATGAGATGGTACAATTTAATAATTCTGCATAGGCTTCTCCTGCATACATAGCAGGAATTGAGCCAACACAACCCAAAAAAATTATGAAATGTATGAAATTAATGAAAACAAGAGATCCCTCTCATCTCATCACATACAGAAGAGGTTATATATAAAAAGACCTTCTTCTCTGCACAAACGTGCACTCCCTCTGGGGTAGAGGAAGGGTTACTGCAAATGGAGCCTCTTGCATCTGGCTTAGCTGTGTGACACCGGTTGATGAATGCATAATGAGTATGCTAATGAAGCCCTACGACTGCGACCAGGCTGCCTGCTTTCCCTATGTCATAGCACGCTGAACAGTTTATGACATCGCCTGGAGAATGTCACAGGGAGGTGCCAGGTGATAGGACATCTGAGTGAAAACACCAAGGAATGATTCCCTTGCTCATAGGAGACCATATTAATGGAGGTTTAGTTATCTATAGTCATCATGAGGCACTGAAGAAACTTTATAATATGCTGAATGGGAAATTTTTTAAGGGGTATATGATGATTACCAAAGCCTGAAATTGGACCAAATGAGCCAAGAGCACATGAAGACCAAAAATAGAAAATTCTGGAGGCAAGGAGTAGCTAGCTAATAAACTTCACCACAGAGATGACAATCAAATTCCTTGTTTTGACTTCTGGAAAACTTCGATGTACTCTGTACAAAAGGGTGCCACCAAATAACCCCACACTAGTCGACTACTGAGCACTTTTAAACAAATCTGAAGGTTCCATCTTGATAACCAGTGCCAAGGAAGATGTCACCAGTTCCACTTGTGTGTTTAGGCAAACCAACTCTCAAATTTGTTCATGACTGGTCTAGTGAGAGAACACCAAAACCAGTGGTAAAGTCCATGTGTTCCTGGAAAAGACAAAGTCTAAAAAATATATTAGCAACCATAACACAAAGTCCCAAAAGTATGTCAATGTTTTTGCTTTCATGGTAAGCAGAAGTAATCTGACCATCGCCTATTCAGGTAGGAAACCAGCCTATGCCGCAAAGTCCCTTCTTTTCAAGATAAGAAACAGGCACTCTAGAGGGTGGACACTATCTACTGTAAGTAAGTAAGCTTTAGAAGGTTGGACGGAAGGAGTGGAGCCTTATGGTCAGTTTGCTTTAGGTTCAAAGAGTGTCTATTAAAAGGTAGAAATGTTCACACCTAACTAAATATCAAAAATGTGGCTACCAATAGTCGAGAACTTTACATTAGGCGGTGTTCTAACATATTCAGTAAGATGGGTCACTTAAGATTATTTTTAGCTGATTAAATACTAGACAGTCAAGGTAAAGAAAAAGTATGTGGAGCTAAGGTAGGTAGACTAGAAATAACCTCTGTGCACATAAGTCAGATCTTCTAAATGTCCCTCTTTTGCATGAACAAATCCTTCTTTTGATTCAAATCTCATTGGAATTGATCAATTGATTTGTCTTAGGGGGTCGTATCAGTCTCTGGCTTAAATACTGTATATTATATCTTAATTTACTACTATAAGTTACTATATTCAGCCAATTTTTGTGGTTGGGGCTAGACAAAGTTGGTTGAAGATCAAGTGAAAGTTGAGTATTTTCCATAATATACAATAAGTGTCCAACATCTCAAAAGTAGGAAATTATACCAACCACATGGAATAGAGGTGGAAACCCTCTATTAGTAGCCCTCATGTGTCCTAGTACAAAATAAATTCGAAGTAATCTGTGAGTCCTAAATGGCCAATAAAAGTTCTTCCATGCACAAGCCCATTTAAATAGTCCATATTCCTGTACAATGTTGCTTGATTCATCATTTTCGATGTCCTACACCATCTTTCTCTACCATGTAGAGTTGATCCTTTCCTGCCTCTCCTCTCATTAAGCTTCTACAACCTATCAAAATGGTGGGTTTCCAGTTGTGGAACAATACACAATCAAAGTGTATCGTGGTCCAAAAATTAGGAAAATAAATACCATAGTTCAAGGAAAGGGAAGGAGAAGTGAGCAACAAATACAAAAACATTGTGGCAGCTCTCAATTTAAATTGTAGTCATTGTGCCTGCCGGGCTCGCCAACATGTAACATTTATTCAGCCAAACAACCTAGGAGCAATTTTCAGTTTAAGAAAGCAGCATCCCAGAATCCTCTAGGCGAGTCACATTTTAACAGGTTCTATGGCCCTCAGGCTGTTTTTTATCAGCCGGCCTCATGCAGCACAATGAACTCAAGAAAGTGGAGCTGCTATGAGCAGGGAACAAATGGCAGCTCCTCCTGTCTGTCTCTCTTTTTCCCTCTGCGATTTAGTGCCTGATGAAAATATTTTGATAATTCATTACCTTTTTAATGCGTGCGTGAAATCAGACAGTGATTATGGTAATGAGCTTCTAGGAAATAAGTCAGAGCTGAGTGAAATTATTTTTTATATAGATACAGCACGCAGATAATGAAAGCGCGCTGTGTTTCCTGTCTTAAAACGGGAAACTGTTCCTGCAGACAAGGCGGCAGATGCTACCATAACCTCCAGGTCCTCAGCTTTTCCTCTAAAACAACAGTGTCTGTTTACTAATCCTAATCTAACATTAATCGACAGATATCATTACCAAATAGCTGTGCTCATTTTTGCACATGCAATGCAAACTCGAAAAACCTGACCATGATTTGAAGTTAGGTAGATATCACAAGGTCCATGAGGCTTACTGAAGAGACAACATGCAATATTGTCCATGGAAGAGAAAAAAATTGGCTTCTTACAAATAACAAAGACTACCACCCTACTGCTAATTTTGCAGTAGACCACTCCACCCCGAGTCAAATGGGTCTTGTATTTGTAAAAAACCATACAATCTTACCACTCACCATCCCTAGTAGGAGAGAAGGGTAGCATGGTCCTCATACAATTCCTCCTTTGTTGTAGTAGCAATCAAGAGAGGGAGCACAGGAAAAAGAGATGGTGTCTATCTAAGATTAACCTCCTTCTATATTTGCACATTATCAACCAGGGGTTATATTGTAAAGAGTAAGACCCCAACAGAGCCCTCCTAATAGAATGTTGGCTTTTGCCACTCAAGTCAGAAGGACATGTTTTGCTTCCCCTTTCTACACCCTTTTCTTCATATGCTGTCTTTATTTCTGCTTTCAGATATTGGGATGCTATTTAAAATACTGGCAATGTACAGTACCAGGCACCAACTATGACACTGCCAATAAGGAACCAGAGACTGACTGTGATACTGACAATGAGGGAACAGACACCAAATATGATACTTACAATAGGGGACCAGACACTGACTATGACACTGACAATAAGAGACCAGACATTGACTATGACAGTGACTATAAGGGATCTGACACTGACTATGACACTAAAAATGATAAACCAGACACCAACTATGACACTGACAATGAGGGACTTGACACAGACTATGACACTGACAAGATGGGACTTGACAAGGGCTATGACACTGACCATATTGGACCAGACACCAATTATGACACTGACATTGTTGAACTTGACAAGGATTATGACACTGACAATGAGGGACTTGACAAGGATTATGACACTGACAATGAGGGACTTGACAAGGATTATGACACTGACAATGAGGGACTTGACAAGGACTGTGACACTGACAATATGAGACCAGATGCCGACTATGACAGTGACAATGAGGGACAAGACACTGACTATAAAACAGACAATAAGGGACCAGGCATTGGCTATGACACTGACTATAAGGGATCTGACACTGACTATGACACTAAAAATGATAAACCAGACACCAACTATGACATTGAGGGACTTGACACAGACTATGACACTGACAATATGGAACTTGACAAGAACTATGACACTGATAGTATTGGACCAGACACCAATTATGACACTGACAATGAGGGACTTGACAAGGACTGTGACACTGACAATATGAGACCAGACACCGACTATGACAGTGACAAAGAGGGACAAGACACTGACTATGAAACTGACAATAAGGGACCAGATGCTGACTATGATACTGACAATGATAGACCAGGCACTGGCTTTGACACTGACAATTAGGGATCAATCCATTACTGTGATAGTGACAGTAATGGACCAGGCACTCACTACGAGACAGGCAAAAAGAGACTAGACACTCACTATGACACAGACAATAAGGGACTAGGCACGGAATATGACACAGACAATAAGGACTAGACATCGACTATGAGACAGACCACATGGGGCCAAATGTTAACTATAACACTGACAATGAAGAACTAAACACCAACTACTGTATGACACTGACAATGAAGAACTAAACACCAACTACTGTATGACACTGACAATGAAGAACTAAACACCAACTACTGTATGACACTGACAATGAAGAACTAAACACCAACTACTGTATGACACTGACAATGAAGAACTAAACACCAACTACTGTATAACACTGACAATGAAGAACTAAACACCAACTACTGTATGACACTGACAATGAAGAACTAAACACCAACTACTGTATGACACTGACAATGAGGGACTGTAAATGATACTGACAACTATGAATTGGGCATTAAACAATCCTGGTATATGGGCAATGTTTTCACATTTTTGGGTTTGGGGAGCAGATACTATTGTTGAATTGGGGTCAATGAGCTTTCAACTAGAGTTGGCAGTATATAAAAATAACAGTTTACAATACACAGTATAACAGATCGCTGTGGTGATATATAATAATATATTTGCAGATGTCCTTCCTGATTTTTGGATGGCAGCCTATACTGCCTGGGTTTCGGTCCTAAAATAGGAACATTTTCTGTGCCAGGCATCTGTCATAATCAATACTGGGGAAAATAATGTCAAGAAATATGCTGTCCAAATCCAAGAAGGTCACAAGGGCACAGACTACTGACCCACACCTAAAGGGGAAGATGGGGAGGCAGCTATAATAAAGAGGGTCTGCACAGCCGGACCAATGGGGACCCTGCAGGGGATATTTCATGAATGCTTTCTCTACAAAATGTCAATTACCGGCGCTTTCCAAGTCACAAAAGCTGATAGATGGCGGGGAATCTGCCAGGCGGTGAAAATAAACATATGACATATGACAAGATCTCTGGAATTAAATATTTATAATAAAAAGGAGCAGCAAGATTTATGGCGTCTTAAATAGATGTTATGTCTCTGCCCCCATCAGCGGGAACATCCAATCCCAATCATAAATTTTGATTAAATGCCTCCTCGGCACCAATGGAGTGGAAGAATGGATGGCCCCCGCAGTGGCATTTAACCATTTCAGGCGCCTGGTCATGCAGCACCTAGCAGACAATCACATTATCCATCATGGTTTTTTTTCAAATCCGCGCCGGCGATGAGCTGCCTACGTCCTTCGGCTCAGGCAGGTGGGCAAACACCTGCCCGATAAATGTCACCACGGATGCTCGAAATGTAGAATATTAATGTGTACCTCGTAAGCATCGCAACAGTAAAATAAATAATAAAATATAATAAAAAATGTAATATTTTTGCATTGTATATTTTATGTTCCTATACTTCTTTAACTATTCTTGCTCTGTTTTATGCTATACCCAAGTCTGGTCACCACTGCAAGGACTGGAACTGTTGGAGGAGACCTCTTTGATGGAGCTAGGTGGAGAGATCAATGGTCACTAGCTAGCCACTAAGAGGGTTGGGGTTAGGGTTAGGCACAGACATGAAATTAACAGGACTTACCAAATACCAAGATGGTCGGCACTACCCATTTGCCCCACTTTTTGCATGTCCCTCTTGTTTTTGCCACTTGTCCTTGGAGTTGGTGGTTAAATTTGGCGTGTGTTTGTGATTGTGGGAGGGGGTGAATCTTCCAAAATGTAAGGTGAGGCCTCAACTGTCTAGCTGGATTTTGAAGGTCTTTAGGCTCTGACAGTCCTCAGTGGGGCAGGTCAGGCATCATACAGCAGTACATGAATGGTCCATGTCCACCATACAGGCTCCAGTAGTGTGCCTTGCAGTAACTTCCTGGCTTTGCAATTTTTGAGACAGGGAGAGAAGAATTATTAGGCAGGAAACAGGGTGGTGGCACGCTGACAATTATGTATATCTAGGGTTGACAACTACAGAAGCTGTTAAGAGGGTAGGAAGGTCATCTTCTGTATAGAGCTACCATGAGTGAAGCCACCCTGGGCATCCAAAAGCACAGCCAACATCTAAACGATTTTTACATTGCCAGTGGTGGATGGTTGTCCCAGGTAGAAAAGGTTGAAGGAGAGGTGGTAACAAATATACTTTTTTTTCTGATTGGTTGTGTGCCCACAGTGAGTTTGCCAGCAGTTTTGACCATGTTAAACTGCTGACAGCACTGAGTAGAGGCTGGGAAGATCAATACAAGCATGATTTTTGTGGAACATCTCAGTCATGCCCAGATTTTGGAGCCTTAAGGAACTCATAAGAAGACACCAGCACTTGGTAGCTAGACCCTGCTTAAGAGTTTCCATTGGGACCCGGGATCTTGATCTGCTTTAAAGAGCATCTGTCAGCAGTTTCGACCATGCTAACCATATATTTGGTGAACTTTTTCTCACCAGGAGTAGTGAGAATATAGAGTTTTATTCTGCCAGATTCACAGCTCCTCCCTTTGGTGTGAATAAGCTCTCCTGGTTGGATGATACATCTGTGAATCAGAGCAGAGGGGAGGAGCTGTGAAGCAGCTCAATGCAGGGAGTACTTCACAGTAAAGCTGGGCACTTGCAGGAGCAGAACCTGGCAGAATGAAAGTTTATATGCACACTACTCCTGGTAAGAAAAACCTCACCAACTATATGGTTAGCACGGTCAAAACTGCTGACAGATCCTCTTTAAAGCAGATCAAGCTCCTAGATCCCAATGCAAACTCTAGCAACCAAGCACTGGTTCCTTCTTATGAGCCCCTTTAGGCTCCAACATCTGGGCATGACTGTTACTACAGTGGATTTACCGTCAGTAGTACAGAGCCATATTTCATCGGAGGGTGTTTCCAGCACCACGACGAAGACCGCGGCTCAACGTTCACCTTGCTGCTGTGATGCAGAGAGCAAATTATTGAAGTTGATGCAGACATGAATGATTAATTCCCGGCCTTTTTCTTCTCTCTCTTTCTCTTAATTATAAATGTTTTAATGACAGTTTAAGGGAATACAATTAGATTGTTGCTGGCCGCTCAGTCTGTCCTATCTGTGCTGTATACTTCTGCCAGCCTGCAGTCTGGAATTTATGCAAATCCAGGAGGCACACATCTTGCTTATAAAGCACTATTGCATGGCATGGCTATCCGGTCCCAGAAAAGAGCTGAATCAGTCCTGGGCAATATTCTTATGTAAATCCAATGCCCAATGGGATCTCCTAATAGAAAACCTGATGACATCATAATCTTTATAAACCAGTCTATGGGACTGACCCTGATTACAGTGCAAAAGGAGATTCATGACCACCAAAAGGGTCCCCTGGCTGAATAATATACGGAGTTGAGTTTGTCACATGGCACAACTCATGATATCACTACATACTGTATGCAATTTTTCCGAAGGACTACATACACCCATAATATGGTCATACTGTACGAAGGAAACAGTTTGAATTCTTAAAGGGCACTTGTCAGCAGGCTCAACCCCATCAAACCAGACCTACTGGTTTGATCCTGTCTATTAAAGGGGTTGTCCGGGCTCAGAGCTGAACCGGGACATACCCATAATTTTACCCAGGCAGCCCCCTCTGACTTCAGCATCGGAGCAGTTCATGCTCTAATGCTCTCCCTTGGCCTGCGCAGGATCGCGCAGGGCAAGGGCTCTTTTATTTACTATAACACACTGCCGTGCGAAGGCTTCCACCCAGCAGTGTGCTGGGTGATGCCACCGGCGCTGATGGGCGGGCTTTAGCACTGCCCTAGCCGTTTTACAGGCTATGGCAGTGTTAAAGCCCACCCATCAGTGCCGGTGACGTCACCGAACACACTGCTGGGCGGAAGCCTCCACCTAGCAGCCCAAAGGAGAGCCCGGTTCGTCACCGGAAATCCACAAAATGCATTTGCCCAGGGCAAAGGAGAGCATCGGAGCATGAACTGCTCTGATGCTCTTGCCAGGATGGCTGCCTGGGTGAAATTCTGGGTATGTCCGGGTTCAGTTCTGAACCCGGACAACCCCTTTAAAATCAATTGCATAGTTCTCAAGACAAAAAGGTTTCAATTCTTTAAACAAATGAGGGCTTCAGTACCCCTCGGTGGACTGCGTCATACTGTGTACCTTCTTAATGCTCACACTCTGGTCTATAGGAGCCTGTAAATCTGCAGGTAACTCCACCAATTTATGTGAAAAGAGAGGAATACAGGTACCATAGAACTTGGAAGGGTCTATATTCTCTCTGATAATCTCCCCTCAAGAGCTGTCTGTGACCACTTCTGGGAAACTTGTGTAGGGCGGTTTCTACTTGGAAACTTGTATAGGGCTATTTCCACAAGTAAATTGCCTAGGGCTACTTCTGCAAGGAAACTTGTGTAGGGCCATTTCTGCTTGAAAACTTGGGTAGTGTCACTTCCACAAACATGCGTACAGTAGGGCCAATTCTACAAGGACATTTGCATGAGGTTACTTCTACAAAGAAACTTGCATAGGTTCATTTCTACAATGAAACTTGCGTAGGGCCACTTCCAACGTTAAACTTGCATAGGGTCACTTTCACAATTAAACTTGCATAGGGCCATCTCTGCATGGATACTTGCATAGGTTAATTTCTACAAGGAAATTTGCATAGGGCCACTTCTACAAGAAAACTTGTGTAGGGACATTTCTACAATGAAACTTGCGTAGGGCCACTTCCAACGTTAAACTTGTATAGGGCCTCTTCCACAATTAAACTTGCATAGGGCTACTATTGCAAGGAAACTTGTGTAGGGCCATTTCTGCTTGGAAACTTGGGTATGGTCACTTAAATAATTAAACTTGCATACAGTAGGGCCAATTCTACAAGGACATTTTCATGAGGCCACTTCTACAAAGAAACTTGTATGGGGCCACTTGTAGAAGGAAATGTGTATTGCCACTTCTACAAGGAAACTTGCTTAGGGCCAATTTCACAATTAAACTTGCATAGGTTCACTTCTACAAGGAAACTTGCATAGATCCACCTCTACAAGTAAACTTGCATAGGGCCACTTCTACAAAGAAACTTGCATAGGTACATTTCTACAAGGAGACTTCTACAAGAAAATTTGCGTAAGGACACTTCTACAAGGAAACTTACATAGGTTAATTTCTACAAGGAAACTTGGGTAAGGCCACTTCTACTAGGAAATTTGCGTAGGGTCACTTCTACAAGGAAACTTGCGCAGGGTCACCTCTACTAGGAAATTTGCGTAGGGTCACTTCTACAAGGAAACTTACATAGGTAATTTCTACAAGGAAACTTGCGTAAGACCACTTCTACTAAAAAATTTGCGTAGGGTCACTTCTACAAGGAAACTTGCGTAGGGTCACTTCTACTAGGAAACTTGCGTAGGGTCACTTCTACTAGGAAATTTGCAGGGCCACTTCTACAAGGAAACCTGCGTATGCCCACTTCTACCAGGAAACTTACTTAGGGGATAACAAGTGGCACATAAGATACAAAGGGTCTATCAGTTTTGTATTATATGACCTTCTACTGCCTAATGTTATGGAGATAGCTAGTGTGATGTCGCCTGCGGTTTGGTTTTGGTCAATCACATGGTGAGGGCGGCTGGATTGTTGCCTCACGTGTGGTTGCCGCTGGCAACATGTTTGTGCTTTGCAGCTTGCTGCAAGCTGCATGCGGTTACACCTGGCAACCTGCGTTTGTAGGTGTGCCTTTTTATACACTGCTCAAAAAAATAAAGGGAACACTTAAACAACACAATGTAACTCCAAGTCAATCACACTTCTGTGAAATCAAACTGTCCACTTAGGAAGCAACACTGAGTGACAATCAATTTCACATGCTGTTGTGCAAATGGGATAGACAACAGGTGGAAATTATAGGCAATTAGCAAGATACCCCCAATAAAGGAGTGGTTCTGCAGGTGGTGACCACAGACCTCTTCTCAGTTCCTATGCTTCCTGGCTGATGTTTTGGTCACTTTTGAATGCTGGCGGTGCTTTCACTCTAGTGGTAGCATGAGACGGAGTCTACAACCCACACAAGTGGCTCAAGTAGTGCAGCTTATCCAGGATGGCACATCAATGCGAGCTGTGGCAAGAAGGTTTGCTGTGTCTGTCAGCGTAGTGTCCAGAGCATGGAGGCGCTACCAGGAGACAGGCCAGTACATCAGGAGACGTGGAGGAGGCCGTAGGAGGGCAACAAACCAGCAGCAGGACTGCTACTTCCACCTTTGTGCAAGGAGAAACAGGAGGAGCACTGCCAGAGCCCTGCAAAATGACCTCCAGCAGGCCACAAATGTGCATGTGTCTGCTCAAACGGTCAGAAACAGACTCCATGAGGGTGATATGAGGGCCCGACGTCCACAGGTGGTGGTTGTGCTTACAGCCCAACACCGTGCAGGACGTTTGGCATTTGCCAGAGAACACCAAGATTGGCAAATTCGCCACTGGCGCCCTGTGCTCTTCACAGATGAAAGCAGGTTCACACTGAGCACATGTGACAGACGTGACAGAGTCTTGAGACGCCGTGGAGAATGTTCTGCTGCCTGCAACATCCTCCAGCATGACCGGTTTGGCATTGGGTCAGTAATGGTGCGGGGTGGCATTTCTTTGGAGGGCCGCACAGCCCTCCATGTGCTCGCCAGAGGTAGCCTGACTGCCATTAGGTACCGAGATGAGATCCTCAGACCCCTTGTGAGACCATATGCTGGTGCGGTTGGCCCTGGGTTCCTCCTAATGGAAGACAATGCTAGACCTCATGTGGCTGGAGTGTGTCAGCAGTTCCTGCAAGATGAAGGCATTGATGCTATGGACTGGCCCGCCCGTTCCCCAGACCTGAATCCAATTGAGCACATCTGGGACATCATGTCTCGCTCCACAGACTGTCCAGGAGTTGGCAGATGCTTTAGTCCAGGTCTGGGAGGAGATCCCTCAGGAGACCGTCCGCCACCTCATCAGGAGCATGCACAGGCGTTGTAGGGAGGTCATACAGGCACGTGGAGGCCACACGCACTACTGAGCCTCATTTTGACTTGTTTTAAGGACATTACATCAAAGTTGGATCCGCCTGTAGTGTGTTTTTCCACTTTAATTTTGAGTGTGACTCCAAATCCAGACCTCCACGGGTTGAAAAATTTGATTTCCATTTTTTAATTTTTGTGTGATTTTGTTGTCAGCACATTCAACTATGTAAAGAACAAAGTATTTTAGAAGAATATTTAATTAATTCAGATCTAGGATGTGTTATTTTTGTGTTCCCTTTATTTTTTTGAGCAGTGTATATCTGGTGTGCACGAAGTTTGGATGTGTACACTGGGATGGTTTTCCTTCACTTGTGGCTGCCCGAGGTAACGTGGTGTTTTCTGTATATGTGGTGGCGGTGTCTCGGCCTTCAGGCTGACTCCCAGGACACGGTTGCCACGCATGTCGTTGCCTGCGGTAACAGCTGCAGAGTGATAAGGGTTTGTTCACTTCCCCTGTATGTGGCTGTTCTCCCTTCCCTGGTGTGAGAAGGGTTAATTCCCCTTCTGTGTGTGTGAACACTGGGTGTGTCGGTGTGGGTGTGGCTACATGGGCTATAAAGCCTCAGTTGAGACCTGATGTCTGAGGGGTACTCCAGCCTTGTTTGTAGCTGGAGGCATCCTCCTGGTCCCTTATTCCATCTGCCAGTGAGGGCCACCCTTGTGGTCATAAATTGTGATACACGATGTTATGAAGATGTGTTTGTGTTATGCTTATTTATTGCAGCATATGGTTACCTGGGTTCCTGTGTGGTGTGTGCTCTGTCTCTTGTGTTGTTGTGGACAGCAGCATTTATACTTGGGTTCCAGGCTCTGTGTCTGTGGCAGGTAGGTGTGGTACTAGTTGCACTTACCTGCCATTGCCATATGTCTGTTTCTGTTCCCCTTGCAGCCCGGCCAGTTTAGACTCCTGTTTCTCCGTATCCAGGAGGAACAGGTGGTCTACCCAGTTCCTAGTACAGGGATCGGCGGAGGGTGAGTAGGGATCCGAGGTTCCTGAGCATGAGCCCTCCTACCTTCAAGGTCGGCTCATGCAGCTAGGAGTCAGGGTCAGATTAGGGATGCATTAGGAGGTGACCTGCTCCCTAATTCTGTGGTCCTGGCCGAGCAGCCAATAACATCTCGTGGCATCGCACGGCTGAGGGTTTTCCCCATCCTCAGCCGTGACATGTGAATGAGCAGGAACATTGACAACAGAATTGGCATAGAACCCTCAGGACCATGGATGGAGTGCACGGTGCGAGTCCCTATGTAATATAGGCTATGATTTACCATTGACGTCTATAGCCGTTCTAGTGCTATATGCGGTATATTGCACACTTGTACAGTATATCCAGGTTTTTATATACACCTACATTTACTATCTTCCTCGACACCCTCCCCAACTCCTTCATTCTGCCAGCAAATTCTTTCCCAGCAGCCAGCGTGCTGATCTAATCAGCCAGCCTGAAATTTCATTAGCTCTTATCAGACTGACAGCTCACCTAACATACCGTGGTGTGAGAGAGACGAATACTATCGCACTCTAATAGACTTCCAAAGAGAGACGACAATGTGGGACAGATGCAGAAGGACATATGTACAAACATACCGTATATTAACTCAAGAGGGTGTCAGGCTTGAAGGTAACGTCAAGAAGCTTACACAAGAAAGACATCGTCGTACTGTAAAATCAAACCATCTTCACACAGATTCTAAAATTCATAATGATGGGGGATCCAGGACGCTGAGACCTGGGTTGCTGTTTGCAGCCTTCTATTCTTGAAGGGCTTTATTTATGGTTGGGACAAACAGAAGGGTTTGGCTAGGTTTAGTAGGACATGGCTGCTTTCTTCCAAAAACAGCACATCCGAAGAGGTATTGCAGCTCAGCCCCATTAACTTCAGTGGAGCTGAGCTGCAATACCAAACACAACCTATGGTCAAGGGTGGTGCTGTTTTTGAAAGAAAGCATCTCTTATTTTCAGCCGAGTCCTTTGCCCCTTTGGGCTCCTGCCCAGCTCAACCTGGCAGAGCTTCTGCCCCTTCGTATTAGCGACTGGTGGGGGCCTTAGACCCCCCGATCGAAATGATGACAGATGTCTGAAGTTACAATAAAAATATTTTCTAGTCAAATAATAAAATCATACTCCTGCATACATGTCCCTCTGCAATCAGACTGCATTATACCTCACTTGTCCAGGCAGAAGTTTGTGCTGCAGAGCTGCTCTTCCCTCTGTAACCCTTTACATATACAAATCCAACAAGCCACCATGCCCTTGAACCTGCATACTGCATCAATAGCGGCCGGTCCTCATGAACCGCTGTCGTGCACCTTTACTTTTAACCCTTCTCCTTCACATGTCTTCTCCCCGCTGGCTTCTCCTTGCCATTACCTCCCCTCCCCTGGATGTACCCCCCCTCCTTCCTCCCACTCCTTCCTCCCGCTTCCCCTCTTATCCAGTTATTACCAGTCTCCAATGTGCTGATGTTCTCTCGCTCTGTAATTTTTCACGTTCCTTGTATAATTTTTTGGCTTTTTCTATTACTTTTTTTTCCCCGCTCCATCCGTCTGTTATTTTCCCCCCTCACCTACCCCCCCTTCCTCTGTTATTTCTTCACATACTATTTATCTCGCCGGCGTCTCATCCTGCACATATACCGCACATATATACTACTCCCCTTTGTGATTCTGTCATCGTTAATGTCCGATGTGGTGGCGTCTGTGTATACAGGTACAGACATTATCGTCATCTTCGGGGAAATAACAGGATGGGAGCCGAGAGCTTTTTAACAATTTAAGCAGTTTATTAGCTGGAACACATGATGGGAGAGTGTATGGCAGAGCGGTGGGTGAGGAGGGAAGTAAGCTCCTCGTTTAGGAGGCATTCACAGGCTCTGCAGATTCATCTAAACAGCAGGCAGAAGGAGAAGGACCATCAGGAAGCTCCATCTCCCCCATAAACGTTCCCCTAATGCCGTGCATTGTATAGTTGGCAGAGCTTTAATGATCATCGCAGGTAGGTCTTCATGGAAACCTCATTACAGAAGCAAATTGTACATGCAAAGAGGTTAAAGACAGATCCTACACCTCCTGGTGTCATCTGTAGACATTCTAAATGTGCAGCGACTGTCAGGTGTGCATGGAAATGGGTACAGACGTTCCCACCTGGAGTAGAAGAACAATCGTTGAGAAAAGAAATCCTGCACCAAGAAGGAGATGTTGGAGCAAAACGCCCTGTGTGTAAATGTAATGATGATATCTGGAAGTGATTACAATTTTAGAGCGAAAGGAGAAGTTTATTGGGGAAAACTGTACAGTTGAAAGGAGGCTATAGGACCTGTTGGGCCGCCTCTAGCCTGGATACAAGATGAGATACGGTTGGGCATGCAGGTTCCATATGGTATCCTGCAGCACATTTACCCACAGATGTTACAGCTGGCCTGTAGATCCTGCACACTCATACGTTGCTGAAGATGGCGTTCCATAAATGCTCAATTTGGGTATAAATCTTAAGACTAGGCAGCCAAGGAAGTGTTGTAATCTGGTGGAGATATTCCTGAGAACACTTGCCTAGGGTAGGCAGAGCTTTATTCTGCTGAAAAATGCCAGTTGGAAGCCCTGCCATGAGACAACACATGTGGCTACAGGATGTCCTGCACATATCGCTGAGCTGTTAGTGTCCCTCGTATCACTACTAGAGGTGACTGACTGTCGTAGGGTGATGGCTCCTCAGATCATAACTAGTGTTGAGCGAACTTGTGTTTTAAGTTCCACATCTAAAGTTCGGGTTATCGAAGAATCGCGTTATGGATTCCGCTACCACGGACCATAAGTTATGGTCCATGGTAGCGGAATCCATAACGCGATTCTTCGATAACCCCTACTTTAGATGCCGAACTTAAAACACAAGTTCGCTCAACACTAATCATAACACCAGCGGTTGGGGCAGTGTGTCACTCCATGGCAAAGGCAGGATTGAAGCTCTCACCTTGAGGCCTCCATATTCTAACCTGACAGTCATTGGATCTCAAACAGAACCTGGATTCATTGCTAAAGATGATATGGTTCCAGTCCGTAGCAGTCCAGGTTTCTTGTTCATGATACCCATGCAAACGAAGAGGACAGTGGGTGGCTGACAATGACAGGACAAATAATTGACGCCATGATGCTAAATTTCCTTCTGATAAGCGTCTGGAAATGGTCCAGGCAGAGACAGGGATGTGTAATGAAGGGGCCACCTGTGTCTGGATGGTGGATGCCAAAACTCTAGCAGCTCATCGTGCTTGTCAGTGAAGCCAACAATCCTCTCTACTGGTGGTCTGTCTGGGTCGCGCAGAGCTTGTTCACTGTGTGTGTATGACCTCACGTAACCACTGCTCCCAACGTCTCCTAACAGCTAGGTTAGAGCAGCCTAGATGGCAAGCAATTCATAGAAATGACCAATGATGCACCCCCTCTCAAAAATCTTTCAACTGGGCAAAATGTCTTTGAGTGTGTCGTAGAGGAATGTCTAGAAGTCAACGATCTCTCTACCCAAAAGTAGCTTCTGAGAGCAATACAGAAGCACTTATACTCTCTCTTCTGGCAAGACCCCTAGTGTCTAATAAGACCACACCTGTAATAATTCCAGTGATGAAAACAGGTGCTACCTTTGTAGTAATGATGGGTGCATTGGGGTGCTGATTGCTTGTTATGACAGCCAGAAGCCCATTGAAGGCCCCAAAGCCTGCCATGCTGCTGATCTTATTACACACTGCCTATTACACCAAATTTATCAAACACTGTGTGACTGTGATAATTGATAAATGTGGCTCAAACAGATAGCAAAATTGACTTTTCCCCTCATGATAACCCCCCCTCCCCATTTTGCCACGGTCTCGGAGCATATTTAGAACAACAATCTCAACATGTTTGGGATCACTCTCCCCACGCTATACAAGTTGATGGTCATTGCTTACCTACTTCCCATCCCTGCACAGTGACCGCTGTGGAGACCACAACACTCCCTCATAGAAGTAAATAAGCATCTCCAGTTAATAGGTTTCTATGGTCCAACTGCACAGGTCACAGAACATGCCCACAACACTCTTCCACAGAAGTCAATGAACATCTCAAGTTTACAGGTTCCTATTAGTCCAACTGCACAGGTCACAGAGAATGTCCACAGACCACAACACTCTCTCACAGAAGTCAATGAACATCTCAAATTTAGAGGTTCCTATGGTCCAACTGCACAGTCCACAGAGCAAGTCCTCAACACTGTAAAACAGATATCAATTAACATCTCCAGTGGTCCAATTTTTCATTTTTTTCTGACAGTTATCACTGTATAATAAAAAGTTCTGCTGAGTTATAATATACTTTTTGTTTCGACTCCTCACCATTTTCAAAATCCCAGCTTGCTGTTGGTGAATAGAGACACCCAAATGCTGAAAACCCACCTTGAGATACAGCTGCCCTTCTATACATTGATCTGGTGTGCAGCTCTCTGGATGTCTGAGGACGTTTACATATTTCAGTGCATGTCTAATTATCATGGCTGCAGCTATAATCGGACATGACGGAACTGCAGAAAGCTTATTGCAACACTTATTCTTATCATAAAGTAACAGACCAACAATTACCCAATATCAATATTAGAGATGAGCGAATCGAAGTTGACGAAGTGGAATTCGATCCGAATTTCAGGAAAAATTTGATTTGCACCGAATCCAAATTTCCTCGCGCTTCGTGGTAACGAATCAAATTTTTTCCTACAATGGCTGCTGCAGACGGGATCACCCATAATGTCATTTATGCAGCCAATCAGCAGCCAGCCAGCCCTGTGATGTCACAGCCCTATAAATAGTCTCAGCCATCTTAGATTCTGCCATTTTCCAGTGTACTTAGTGCAGGGAGAGACGTCAGCAGGCGCTAGGGACAGTGCTAGGAAAGACTTCATTGTGCTAAAAAAAAAACGATTTGCAAGTGCAGGGAAAGATTATTCAAGCTGTAGGGAAAGGATAGGGAGGAATCATTCCACAGCATTTATGTAGAACAGGGTTCAGTGGGGGAGGTTACAGCCTGGGTAATAGGAACAATCCTATTACACCTTGCTGCACTGACTGGGGATCCAAATTGCCATTATACAGCTCTGTAATTCCAGCAAACAGTTCTTATTTTTGGGGTGCAAGTGCTGTTTGATGCAGCCATTTACAGGGTTTATTACAAGGAAATATTTCTACGTCTTATTTGCCCTTGTGTGGCGCATGTTCTAAAGCCTTTTGTGGCTTGTATTAGTGGGAAAAAAGGTCTAAATGGCCGTTGTGTGGTGAAGTGAGAAAATTACAGCTCTTTTTGTTGTGTAATAGTGGCAAAATAAAAATATATTTGCCGTTCAGCCGTGCAGTTAAATGTTCGAAAGCCCTTTTTGCCGTGTATTAGTAGCAAAAGTAAAATATATTTACCGTTCAGCGGTGCAGTTATATGTTCTAAAGCCCTTTTTGTCGTGTATTAGTGGCAAAAGAAAAATATATTTGCCGTTCAGCGATGCAGTTATATGTTCTAAAGCCTTTTGTGGCGTGTATAAGTGGAAAAAAATAAGAGCCCATTTGCAGTTCAGCGGTGCAGTTATATGTTCTAAATCCCTTTTTGTCATGTATTAGTGGCAAAATAAAAATATATTTGCCGTTCAGCGGTGCAGTTATATGTTCTAAATCCCTTTTTGTCCTGTATTAGTGGCAAAAGAAAAATATATTTGCCGTTTGTGGTGCAGTTATATGTTCTAAATCCCTTTTTGGCGTGTATTAGTGGGTAAAAAGAAAAAGGGCTTATTAGCCGTTGTGTGTTGAAGTGAGAAAATTACAGCCCTTTTTGGTGTGTATTAGTGGCAAAAAAAAAAATTTGCTCTTCAGCGGTGAAGTTCCATTGTACTACAGCCATTTACAGGGTGCATTAATAGGATAGATACGTACGTCCTCTTAACCGTTCTGCAGTGAATTGTGATTTTTATATTTATTTTTTTGGGGTGTATTAATAGGAAAAAGGATATGGGAAAATTGATGGGTGATTGTAGAACTTCTGTATGAACCAAATTAAATCGATTCAGTGGTGAAATTTGTTTGTAATGCATCCTTATTTGGGAAAATTGGTCGGTAGCTGTAACTATAGTCAAGGACAATAGAAACATAGAAACATAGAATGTGTCGGCAGATAAGAACCATTTGGCCCATCTAGTCTACCCAATATACTGAATATTATGAATAGCCCTTGGCCCTATCTTATATGAAGGATGGCCTTATGCCTATCCCATGCATGCTTAAACTCCTTTGCTGTATTTGCAGCTACCACTTCTGCAGGAAGGCTATTCTATGCATCCATTCCATGCATCAATATATGTCCTTTACGATCCACTGGATAAATGTGGTTCCTGCCCAGCCACACCAGCAACTTGGCCAGGTGACGCCGCTTCCAACTCCATGTTCTCACGCCGTTGGTCCTGCGTCAATGTCCTCCTCAACCTCCTCATCCTCCACCGTGTCCTCAGCCACCACTGCAGGGACAATTCACAGTGCTCCTCCAGCATACCACATGTGCAGGGTACGACGGTGTAATGCTGTTCTACACCTCGTTTGCCTGGGTTAACGGAGTCACACAGGGGAGAAACAGCTCCATGTCCTTCATCGAGAAATCGAATCCTGCCTTTCTCCGTGACAATTCAAAATCGGAACCATGGTGACCGACAACGGGAAGAACATGGTGTTGCTGCTGCGTCAAGGAGGGCTGAGCCATGCTCCCTGCATGGCACACATGTTCAATCTGGTTGTCAAGCGGTTCCTGAAGTCTTCCACCCATCTGCAAGACATCCTAAAAATGGCCAGGAAACTTTGCATGCACTTTAGCCACTCGTACACCGCAAAGCACACCCTCCTTGAGCTGCAGCGGCAGAACGGTATCCCCCAACATAGGCTAATATGCAACGTTTCCACCCGTTGGAATTCCACCCTCCATATGTTGGACCGACTATACGAACAGAGAAAGGCCATAAACGATTTCTTGATGATCCAAGCGGACAGGAGTACTCCCCTGTGTAACTTCGATGTCAGCCAGTGGCAGCTCATGCGTGACACCTGCAGTTTGCTCAGGTCTTTTGAGGAGGCTACGTTATTTGTCAGTCGCCAGGACTACAGGATGAACAATGTCATTCCACTGCTTCATGTCCTGGAACAGATGCTGGTAAATCTGGCTGGTCAGCGGACTAGAGACGTGGCGCCTAGAAAGATGGCGGCAGAGTTTGATACATTTGTCTGTCAAGATCTCTGTTTACAGTCAGTGAGCGGGAACATTATTTATCGCAAGGATATGCAAAAACCTACCGATGGGGTGTTAACCCCCAAAAGTAGGTCATCGGCACGAAGGAGCAGTCATTTTCACAGCTCGAGGTATCCTCCTTGAAGCTTGACCTCTGCACGTCGACGGCCTACATTGTGAAGCTTGTCTAAAAGAAAAATCCTGCAGTGCACCCCCTTAGAGGAAACTCTTGATCTGGCACAGGCTGCTTTGCTTCTTCAAAAACAATGGACTCTGTACAGCGTGACACCGATGTATAATTTCTCATACACCCGACTGAAAGAGTATTCCAAGCACCTGTCTGCCCACATAGCTGCCGAGAAGCTGAAGGGTCACTAAAGTGGTCTCAGAGCTGAACCTAAAAGCCAAATTTTCATGTTTACCTGTGTAATGACCCAGAGTGCCAATACCACTCCTTTTGGCACCTTGCTACTGTTTCCTATGTTCTAATACCTGTCATCCAATGTATTTTATGTCATCTCAGAATAATGTGCATATTTATTCCATGTAATTGCTAGGTTTCATGTAATGTGCCTGGTTACCACAAGGTGGCAGCAACGCTTGGCAGTGCTAGTTGCAGGGAATGGACTGGATTGTTCATTCTTTATCTCCTTCTAGATGGAGAAGGAAAGGAGGAATTTAGCTAGTGTTAGATGGTGTCTAGTTTACCCTCCTAAGGGAGAGGTTGTGTGTAGGCCAGCAGAGCACTGCCTGCTCTGCTGGGCCTGTAGGTCCTGCCTCCAAAGGGCTACATGGTTGCTTTTCCCCTCCTGGGCTTGCATTGCCTTCATCCAAACTAAAGCTAAATCTTGAGGTACTAAATGCCAGGACAAGAAGTTCCTAGGATTGCCTACAGTAAGAGATTACTATTGCTAACATAGCAGAGCTGAGAGAGCTAAACTGAGGATACAGCAGAGAGGAGTTTGTTTGCAGAGAAAGTATTTGCCTGCTGAAACCTATTGGAAAGTCTTGAAACTGTATGGATTATCGTTTATGCCAAGTAAAAGCAACTGTTCAAACATTATCCAAGTCTGGACTCAACTTTGATCTACACCATCCAAGTTCTTCATCCCCTTTTTCCACTGCTTTGGACGACCACGTCTGGGATTCAACCGTATTCAGGTAGGAGCTCCGTGACAAAGTGCTACACAACATCTCCAGGGATATTGTGGCCTATTTAACACAACTCTGGCCTTCCTACACTGGGTACAAACACTACCATCTACAAAGGGGACTCCATGTTCCCGTTGCTTAACTGCAACTGGCGTCACGTTTACTTGCTCTATTAGAGAGACATACACTCACCTAAAGAATTATTAGGAACACCCTGCTAATACGGTGTTGGACCCCCTTTTGCCTTCAGAACTGCCTTAATTCTACGTGGCATTGATTCAACAAGGTGCTGATAGCATTCTTTAGAAATGTTGGCCCATATTGATAGGATATCTTGCAGTTGATGGAGATTTGAGGGATGCACATCCAGGGCACGAAGCTCCCGCTCCACCACATCCCAAAGATGCTCTATTGGGTTGAGATCTGGTGACTGTGGGGCCATTTTAGTACAGTGAACTCATTGTCATGTTCAAGAAACCAATTTGAAATGATTCGAGCTTTGTGACATGGTGCATTATCCTGCTGGAAGTAGCCATCAGAGGATGGATACATGTTCTCATTCTGTTTACGCCAAATTCAGACTCTACCATTTGAATGTCTCAGCAGAAATTGAGACTCATCAGACCAGGCAACATTTTTCCAGTCTTCAACAGTCCAATTTTGGTGAGCTTGTGCAAATTGTAGCCTCTTTTTCCGATTTGTAGTGGAGATGAGTGGTACCCGGTGAGGTCTTCTGCTGTTGTAGCCCATCCGCCTCAAGGTTGTGTGTGTTGTGGCTTCACAAATGCTTTGCTGCATACCTCGGTTGTAACGAGTGGTTATTTCAGTCAACGTTGCTCTTCTATCAGCTTGAATCAGTCGGCCCATTCTCCTCTGACCTCTAGCATCCACAAGGCATTTTCGCCCACAGGACTGCCGCATACTGGATGTTTTTCCCTTTTCACACCATTCTTTGTAAACCCTAGAAATGGTTGTGCGTGAAAATCCCAGTAACTGAGCAGATTGTGAAATACTCAGACCGGCCCGTCTGGCACCAACAACCATGCCACGCTCAAAATTGCTTAAATCACCTTTCTTTCCCATTCTGACATTCAGTTTGGAGTTCAGGAGATTGTCTTGACCAGGACCACCCCCCTAAATGCATTGAAGCAACTGCCATGTGATTGGTTGACTAGATAATTGCATTAATGAGAAATAGAACAGGTGTTCCTAATAATTCTTTAGGTGAGTGTATTTCGGAGAAACCTCCTAAGGGGCAAGGGATCCCCCAGACGCTGGGATTGGGGCGCTGCTACTAAGTGGCTTCACGATCGCAGACATTGCACCTGGACTCAAAGGAAAGGACAGAGATTCACTGGCTGTGCTCATACAGATTTCATCCAAGCCTCTACTCACCAAGGCATGCACAGAGGATCGGATTGTGTGGACAGGTTGGTTCTGCGAGACGTACACAGAGGACGATCTATTGGCGGTGTTACCAAAGACATTTACTTGCCTCCCACTCTTCTTATATAATGGCTCCGAGGCGTTCACGGCTATCATAGGGACGTGGTTCCAAAGAAACTTTGTTGTTTCGGTAAGCTGGTGATCAGTTCTCAGAACCTTACGTGGCTAGCGGCGATTTGGACCGGGTATGACGTGTCTGGATCAGTGTCAACCACAGAACTTGTTTTCTCTCTGCCCGTCGAACCTCTCATGGACATTTCTTATGCCATCCACACAGAGGACTTCAAGACTTTATGGAATGATATTCATAAATCAAAGAATGAGGTCACGTTAGAGGAAGTGGACAATTTATTCCAATGTCTTTACTCGCATTTCTTCAGACACTTTAGAATCTACTTATCAGGAATCCAGCTCATCAAGGTGATGGCATCTGTGGTATCAGCGCATTGTGAAGTTCCTCAGTAAGGACTACCTAATCAGAGTGCTGGGATTCATCATGGAGCTGGCCATCAATAACATCCAGTATTGAACACATGGACGACTCTCATCTTGGACCTCGTCCACAGAGATGGCCTTGCGGTTTGCCCGGCGGTAGTTTCGCGCTGAACTTTACGTGTTCGCGATTCGCCGACCATGCGAACATATGGAGAAATTTGCACCCGCCATATTGTTTTACATTGTGAAGAACTTTGACCCATGACACATCCATCAGGTGGTACAGGACAGCCAATTGAGACGTTTCAGCACATGGTCACACCCCCTACCTTATAAATAAACCTGATCTGGCCACCATTTTACATTCAGTGTTTTGCCAGTGTAGGGAGAGGTTGCTGTGTGGAGCAGGGACAGGCTGTTAGGGACACCAAACGCTAGCTAATAGGGCCACAAAAGTCATTTTAAGGACTAGTATAGGAGTGCTATCGATAGGTGTGACATACAGAGGGGTGCGATATACTTATAATATAAGAGTCAAAAACACATAGATGTATATAGTGATCACCTGGAAGTCAGGGGCTAGGGGCTTACTAGGGCCATTTTTATATAGGGTAAGGTTCCGGACGGGGTCGCTCTTATCAGGGCAGGTGGTCTGTGGTTAGGCTATCAGGGCCAGAATAGCACCCCCCTGTAGGGCAATATCAGAGACAGTTCTTTTCCCACCCTGTCCTTCAATACCACATCATCATCTAGCCCAGGGATGGATGTTTTTTTGCTTTCCCTCCGGGATTCATCGATGTGCACTGGAAACCCCGGATTGTGGTAGGACATATGGTTTCTGATTTGGTGCCGCCGAGCACCTGATTTAGTGCCGCCGAGCACTTGTTTTTGCCTACCACATCTATGCTTTTTGCTTAAAGGGGTTCTGCACTTTGTTTTAACTGATGATCTATCCTCTGGATAGATCATCAGCATCTGATCGGCGGGCGTCCGACACCCGGGACCCCCGCCGATCATCTGTTTGAGAAGGTAGCGGTGCTTCAGCAGTGCCGCAGCCTTCTCGCTGTTTACCGCTGGCCCAGTGACATCACGACTTGTATCAACTAGCGTGGGTGGGGCTAAGCTCTGTTCACTTGAATGGAGCTTAGCCCCGCCCACGCTAGTTGATACTAGTCGTGACGTCACTGTGCCAGCGATAAACAGTGAGAAGGCTGCGCCGCTGCTGGAGTGCCGCTGCCTTCTCAAACAACTGATCGGCGGGGGTCCCGGGTGTCGGACCCCCGCCGATCAGATGCTGATGATCTATCCAGAGGATAGATCATCAGTTCAAACAAAGTGCAGAACCCCTTTAACTTTAATAATTTATTTTGATTTTGGGGGATATCTTTTCCATTCACACGTCCGCAAAATGGGTCCGCATCCTCAATTTTGCGGAACGGGTGCAGACCCATTTATTTTCAATGGGGCCGGAATGTGCTGTCCGCATCCGCATTTGCGGATCCGCACTTCCGCATCTGTGCTTCCGTTTCTGCCAAAAAATTGAACATGTCCTATTCTTGTCCGCAATTGCAGACAAGATTAGGCATTTTCCATTATAGTGCCGGCGATGTGCGGTCCACAAATTGCGGAATTCACATTGCCGGTGTCCGTGTTTTGCGGATCCGTGTTTTACGGACGTGTGAATGGACCCTCATAGTAACATTATTAAAGGTTACGTTTTATCTTCATGTATATTCTAATGGATTTCCTCCCTTGTACAATGTTATAATATACTTTCTATGTTAGAAAGTATATTATAGTGCATTTGTATTGTGCGGCAATTGTGTGCGGTTCTGCTGCGATACTGCAGGTATATAGAGGGACAAGCGTTATTGGAACAAATAATTTCCACTGGTGTGATAAACCAGTCCCCCCCCCAAAAAAAACAGATTGAAGCGGGGTGTTATATACCAATATACTTTCTTTATAGTGCATTTGGGTACTGTATAGTGCATTTGCGCATGCGCGTACACGAAAATTACATCTGGTATGTCACTGTCCATGTTGTGGGACTATTTGTGCACTTCTAGTAATTATTTCTTGGCTGCAAATATGAGCTGAAGGTTTTTCAGGTTCACCTGCCATTAAAATAAATAGGACCCGCCGCGAACTTGCGGTTCGCGAACATTTGATCGCGTTTGCGAACCGTCCTGGCAGATGTTCGTCCATCACTACTCATCCACAATGTTCGAGACCCCCGGAAGTCGTACATGTCTTAGACATGATCCCTGCAGTGCTTACTTCATGTTATACCGCTTCTTACCGTTCTGTTACAGCGGCTGTGAGACCTGCACATACTATTTATGAAGATTTTCGGGTGTTTCCTGTACCGACCAGTTACCTCCCAGCTGTGATTGTGTAGCCTGCACTGTAGGAATGAGCTGGAGTCGGCATGTTTGCTGGACTGTCCTCCAGTTATCAGCCATAACCCCATGCATTTCATGATCAATATACATTACCATCG